>NC_138064.1:48037029-48721196 GCF_964194185.1 Rhinolophus hipposideros
TGGACCTGCATGCCCTCATTGTGGTTCCTTTTAGCGTCAAAACAGTTGTAATGCCCATCCCTGCTGCTTAGTGTTGACGAGCCCACCCAGCCACACGAAATGAATACCTACGCTCAGTAGTTGCTACAGCTCCAGATTTACACGCTACCTCCTTGTTATTACTTTTATCCAACTGGCTCTGGAACTCCAGGTTTGACTACACTCTTTGCTTCTGACCCTGACAGTTTGATTATCTTTGGTTTCCCTTTTTGGTTTTTGGACTTTGGCTTCCCTTTTAATATTTGACTCTGTCTCTCTGATAGCATGGTCCCCTGCAATCTTGGAAGGAAACATCCACAGTCAATCAGGCTAACGTGCTAGGCTGCCCTCCCCTGGTGAAGGGTGAGCCAGCCTCCTGACTTCCAGACTCCCCACTTTCATTCACTTCCTCACATGGAGTTAAGCACTAAGCCGTCGCTGAACCTGTTCTGGATGCTTTTCCACACCCCTGCTTGCACTGCCTTAATTTAAGGCCTCATCTACTCTTCCCTGGATTATTCAAACAAGTTCCTCATGGTCTCCAGTCTCTTCTTCTGTTCCCCACATCGCAGCCAGAATGATTGTTCTGAAACGCAGTGCTGATCATTCTTTGCTTAAAACTCATCAGCAAATATTTGCAACCCTGGTATCTCATCAGAAAAAAAAATCCATGAAACATTTCAAATATATTGATTTTGGCTTCAACTCCAGGAATGGTAATTTAGTGGATCTGAGATAGGGCTATTGCACTGGTTTGCTGAAAGGTCCTCAAGGAACTCTGACGGGCAGCTTCCTTAGCATGACCCCCCACATTTCCATCTTACCTCCTGCTCCAGGACAGCTGGAAGGTATCTCTTCCCATTCTCTATCCCGGGGTCTATTACAGCCTTGATGTTCATTGACACTGACTGGACAACTGCAGGATGACAGCAAGTTTTATCGAAGAGCCAGAGCTGTTTTGGAGGTCCCTAAGTACCCTGAAGCAACAGTGCAAAGCTTTCCTTTGTAATTGTTCACAGTGTAATTCAATATATTCCTTGTCTTAATTCTATGTTTAGTGCTATTTTTATAGAGTACTAGACAAAACAATTCCTCACCCTCCTTGGTATTTACACCTTTAAAGTATTTATAGACTGCTTTTATATCCTCACTTAGTCATAACTAAGCAGTATACATATTACTTCCACACTATTAATTTAGAAATCCATTCCCCTATAAGGTGATATCTTTTCCTGAATTATTCCATTTTTTTTGTAGTTCTTAAGTTGGGGTTTTTCTGCTTTGAATAGCTAGATTATAAACCCATCGATGATAGTAATGATGGCTTCAGATTCATTGTCTCCTCTCCCATTCTTTACACAGACCTGGGCATAAAATACAGGGAGGGGAAGGAAGAGTAGGTTTCCCAAGACTCCCGCTTCTGTCATTTTTTTGGCCCTGTTAACCCATATTTAAGATGCTCATTACTCATACCACTGGATATTTTAAGTATCAGTATTTCTGATTGAACTGCAAATAAGCTTATTCAGGATGCATTATTCTTTGGTAAGAAAGAAAACCTAAGAGAAAATGGAATGCACTGTATTATTTTACATCTCTGGAAAAGGATTGACCACATTATATAACTTGAAAATTTGTCAAAAATCCAAATGATGCTTCTATCAAGCAGTGTAATTTATCATTCTGAGTTTGTATTACAAGAAGTTGTATTTGGCTGCAATCCAATGAAATGTACCAAAATGCAATTTCCAAGGCATTCAGAGCTGTACTGCTCATTTGATTCTGTGCATGCCCATGTAGTAGCTGGAAAATATTCATTAAGTTTCTGTTACTAAGTGAAATGATTCAGGACCCACTTCAGTAAATCCTTGATAATTCATAGACATCCTCTGCACTGACAGCCCTCTTAAGCATCCAGTTCTGTTCTAGACACAGGTGTGAGGGGAAAAGGGGTTTTCTACCAGCAGAGGAGTAACCCCAGGGCCTTGCAACAGTGAAAACCACAGAACACCTAAATTTCAGACAGAGAACACTGATTTGTTGTTAGGCCTATTAGAAAGAAAAGAGCCCTGTGCTAATGGAGGAATGTATCAAAAGCAGGCCAGCCTTTGAGAGCTAAGGAACACGGCAGAAACATGGGCATCCAAAGAGATAAAAAACAAAGGAAAGCAGAGAGAGGAGATGGTGCATAATGAAAGCAGAAGGGATAACAAGCCATAGACTTCATAAGCTTGTTATAGACGTTGGGATGGAAGTCATGGAAAGACAGAGAAGAAAATAGTTATGTTGTCAGAAAGTTGGAAGCAAGTGATGTCAGCACACACCGTAGTGACCCCCAGAGCCAGCTCTGTGTGCTCATTAGCACCGACGGTGTAGCTCTGCCATCTGGAGGGGCTGTCACTGTGCCTATAGGACCCCTTACCAAACTACATCACCTTCCTGTGGCCCAGACTATCTATATCTTCCTCTGCAGCGATTGCTGCATGGAGAGCATGGTAAATCATTCACAATCATAAAGAGGATCCAAACTCAAGTCAGGATAAAATGACACTTGGTTTTCTTTGTTTACAAAGGCACAGATATACATAGTACATTTTAAAATATCAATATTTCTAATTTTTAAAATATTTAGTATAAACCCTCAAACAAGGGAAACAAAACAGAAATGCCCAAAATCTCTTATGAAACTGGGGGACACCTGTAACCCCAAGCTGCAGTAAATGAAGATGGAAGGCAGGTATATGTTAGGGGACAGTGAAGTCAAATTTTGACTAATTCATATATCTTTTCATGGTTGACCCAACTCATGTGCCTGGAAATATTTGTGATTTCATCTCCAAGTCAATTTGAAATTTTATTTTCCCCCAAGTGCAGTTTCCCAGACCATTACAGCAAATCTTTTCCTAAAGCAGGAATAAATAATTGGCTTTCTATCAATTAAAGTCGTTCTGGCAGAGGAAGCTATTGATCCAATTTCCTGTGATCTGATCTTGCTCAGGACACATGAAACGTGACTTTTGACCTCTTGCTCCTCATATCTTTCCCTGTGAGTGCCAGTCTAAAGTTTTCTATTTAATGTAATCTGATACTATGATAATACACTGATAATATGATGCTTCTGTTGCTTACTTCCTCTCTAGAGCCCATACTGTTTATTTCTGAATGGTAACAAATTAAGCTTGCATTTACACAAAATTTATTTCTCTAACTTCTTTCATGTCAATACATTTATAATAGAACACACCAAAAAGTACCAAAGAACGTGAATAATGGGCAATAGCATTAGGCTGAAATGACCACCAGTTTTATCTTTCTCCTATATTTTTTCCTGTTGTCTTTGATATCAATATTGTGGACTATTTAATCTCCAACTCTGATTACCTTTTTTTAGATTGCAGAAGGTGCTTCTGTCACTCAGGATATGAGGCTAAAAAGGAATTTTAACTGTTGAACCCTTGCAGCTTCTTTAATGAGCCTGGCTGATCTTTAACCCAAGAAATTGGTGGCCCATCTGTTCAAGGGGAGCTTGACTCCTGCAATTGTTTGGCTCACGTCACAGAAGGCATTTCAACACACAGCCTCCATCTGGTCACTGCTACTTGCTAATCTAAAAAGAGACTTGGGGACGTGGGGGAGAGTGACATTTCCAGTTAACAGTAATTGTTTCTAAAAGCTCTCAGCTTCTTTTTATGTTTTCTCCTCCTTCTGACACTTCCATTCCCCATGGAGGACTTTTAGAGAATGAGGTTATCAGTGGACTCTTTAGACTATAAAAAGTTATTGACGTGTTAAATTTCCTCAGTCACTCAAGCTTGGTTTTGCTTATTGGTTGTTTGTTTATCTGTTACCCCTCCTACTCAATTGTGGGTTCCAGCCCTAATTAATGGATTTTCCTGGATGCATTGCCCATATCTGAAGCAAGTGTGATGAAACGGTGATCTCACTGAACCTGCATCTAAATCATCACCCAACCTCTCTGTTTTGTCTGTCTTGATGACTGATAAAGGTTGTACATGTAAATCCATGATACATCTGTCAGTTTTTATTAACTTGGATTAAAATTTTGGATTCCCTACTTCATGGATGTGAACATTTGAAGCTCAGATAGTCATATATAGATGAAGGATTATCATCAATACACTTATTTTGCTAATCTAAGTCAAGAACAGCACTCTCAAAATGTAGTATATATTTACAATGGAATAATATTAAACCTTAAAAAAGAAGGATATTCTACCATTTGCAAAAACATGGATGGACCTGGAGGACATCATACTAAGTGAAATAAGCCAGACACAGAAAGACAAATACTGCATAATGTCACTTACACTGTGTTTTCCAAAAAATAAGACCTTAGCCCTACAGTCAGCTCTAATTCGTCTTTTGGAGCAAAGATCAATATAAGACCCAGTCTTATTTTACTATAATATAAGACCAGGTCTAACATAATATAAAATATAATACAATACAATACAATACAATACAATACAATACAATATAATATAATATAATAGTACAATAATCTGAAATAGTCAGACTCATAGAAACAGAGAGTAAAATGGTGCTTGCCAGGGGCTAAGGGTGGGGGAAATGGAGAAGTATTGAGCAAAGGGTATAAAGATTCATTTATTCAAGTTGAATAAGTTCTAGAGACCTAATATAAAACATGTTGAAGACTATAGTTAACAATACTGTATTATATACTTGAAATTTGCTAAGAGACTCGTTCAGTGAATGTGAAAGCATTCACAAGACTCAAAAGGAATAGAAGTTAGAAAGTTTATTTAAGAGAAGCACTGGCAGACGAATTGCCAGGGACAGAGTCCAGAGCAGATTGCTGCAAGCAATTGCCCCTAACTTCAGGTTAGCTTTTTCTTATATAGGAAGAGGTAGGTAAATTTTCTTACAGCAGAAGCGGTGACGTCCAAACAGGACATTTGATGTATAGACTGAAGTCATTTGATTGACATATGCTGGTTATATAATTAGTTTCTTTCTTCATATGCCGTTACTCAGAATGCATACAGAAAAACCCACAGGGGGCCCAAGCCATAATGTTGATTTTATTTTAATTGTATTATAATGAGGCAGAAATTCAGGCCATGGGCAGTCTCCAGCAGTCTGCACAGGTGTCAGAAACCAACTAATTCCAGTTGGGGTCTTACCTCCTTTTCCTAAGGGTGTTTGGACAGCTTGGTTTATCTCTAGAGGATGAGCATGGGCAGTCCCTGAAGAGGGGATACAGGCCTGGGCAGTCCCCCTTGGGCTCACTTTTATTAACCTTTTTTCTGCTTCATCACTTACCATGCACTATTTTATTAATTAAGCTTTGAAGTACCCAAGTTATGAATCACCACTGCATAATTAATGCTAATTTTTAAAATAGAGATAGCCCTTTCTACTCCACACAGGCTTTGAAAATCTGAACACTGTGACAGCTAAAGGGGAGCTTGTAAGAAATGTGTTCTTAGATCAAAGTTCAGGAAGCATAACTGTATAAGGTTCCCAGATGTTAAAAATAAACTGATACCTAGGGATGAGTGTCACCCAAGTACACAGAGCTGTGTTGCAAAAGCTGGAGCCCCGTTGAGAAGATTTTCTGAAGATTGTCTTGTGTGGCCATGAACATTTGTCTTTGAACACAGAATCATACTTACACTAAGCATTGGGGAAAGGATGACAACACTTTCAAATGCCATCTAAAAGGTGTCTAAAATGTTTTATTTTTCCCTTTTAAATACGCTCTTTATTTACTTACTTATTTGGCGTGTACAAAGCAGCGTAACAGTTAGACATTTTCACTGCCTCATCTTCCACTCTACATGGCGGCCGTCCACTGCACAGGGCAGATGTTTTGCCATTGCTATTTTTTTAAATCACAAGAGAATTGGGAGGAGCTTTACGTCCACATAGACCTGGGTTCAAATCCTGATTCTGTCATTTGTTAGTATTTTTGTGATCTTGAGCAAGTTTAAAATCACGAATAAAGGGGGACGACTGTGGGTTGATAAAGAATGTAAGGATGTGTATACTAGGCAGAATAATGGCCCCAAACGATGCCCACAGCTTAATCCTCAGTACCTGTGAATACAGTAGTCCCCCGCTTATCCACGGGGGATGTGTTCTAAGACCCCAGTTGATGTCTGAAACCATGAATAGTATAGAACCTTATCTATACTAGGTTTTTTCCATACTTACATACCTTTTCACTTAAAGGAAACGTTTTATGGCTTCTCTTTGGCATATCTGAATTGCCACCATCACCACTCTTGCACTTTGGGGCCATTATTAAGTAAAATAAGGGTTCCTTGAACACAAGCACTGTGATATCGTGACCGTGGATCTGATAATGGAGACAGCTCATAAGTGACTAATGGGCAAGGAGCATGTACAGCGTGGAGACACTGGACCAAGGGATAATCAGGTTCCAAGTGGGATGGAGCAGGACGGTGTGAGATTTCATTGAACTATTCAGAATAACATGAAATTTAAAACTTAAGAATTGTTTACTTCTGGAATTTTGCATTTAATATTTTCAGACCTTGGTTAACTGTGAGTAACTAAAACAGCAAAAAGCAAAACCATGTAAAGGAGGACTACTGTATGTTACTCTACATGGTAAAACTTTGCAGATGTGATTAAATTAAGGACCTTGAGATGGAGAGATTATCCCAGATTATCCAAGCGAGCTCAAGCTAATCACATGGGTCCTTAAAATCAGAGAATCTGTTATGACTCAGGTCAGAGTCAGAGAGAGATGTGCCTATGGAACAATGGTCAGACACATGTAACATTGCTTGTTTTAAAGCTGGAGGAAATGAACTGTGAGCCAAGAAATTCAGATGGGCTCTACAAACTGGACAAAGCAAAACAATGACGCAGTCTCCCTTAGAGCCTCCAAAGAGGAATACAGTCCTGCCCAGTAAGACCTGTGTCAGATTTCTGACCTACAGAGCTATAAAGTTATAAATACATGTTGTTTTAAACCACTTCATTTGTGGTGATTTATAAAATAGGTATTCCTGGCAGTGGAAATGGCACATTCAAAGGCAGACTCAATTCAACCACTTAGTGCAGAATGCTCTTATTGGATGCCCACTACTTACTTGCAAGGCCCTTTTCTACAAAGCTGAGGAGATGCTGCTCATTTTGCCCTATGTAAAAACAACTCCAGTAGGTAGGATACAGGAAGTATCCCAAGAAGCGAACTAAATGAAGAGAAAGATTGCCTCTGGTGTGGGCACAACTTAATTTTTACATGCTTACTTTGAAGGAGTAGAAGTTTTCCAGGCAGGGAAGTGTGGGAAGAGTATATTGGTGTAGGTCATACAGCCCATAGGTCAAGAGTTTCTGGTCAAGAAAGAAAATAACCTAGTCGGGTCTGGTTGGCCTGGAAATGAGATGACTGCTGGTCCATGATGAAATATGCACCGTTGTTTTCTGAGAAATGAGGAACACAAGAACAATGTAGTGAGTCCTTTCATAAAGCTAAATTCATGCCATTTAAATTCTTTTCTTTCATCTTGAGATTACATATCTTTATATTTTTGGTATTAAAATTCCTTTCAACAAAATGATAGTGGAGTGGTTGTTGCTGCAATTGTTGAAATGTTTTTATCTGGAAAAATTAAAAGTTGGCAAACCTATGTTAATTTTCTTGGTGTGGGTATGTTGGGGTAGAGAAGGGTCTCTGATTCACAAAACGTGGAAGTCTGCAAGACAGACTATTATGGCAAAGATTGAATTGGGGGGAATAATACACAATAATGAGATTCAGCTGGAGAGTTAGAGGGATAGATTTATGCAATGATGACTGCCATACTAAGAGTGTGGGCTTTATTCTCTTGATAACAGAGAGCTGATGAATGTATCATTCAATGCTGTGTTCTAGACATTGTGTAAGGTGTAGGTAAATTATGTAGTGTGAGATGGGAATAATATTGTAATACACCTTACCTCACTAGAGTGGTAGGCTATTGAGGAAAGTAATCAAAAAACTGTATTTTTGAGGATGGGAGGTGGTATTGAAAGTGTGGTTGGCAGAGGGAACAGAAAATTCTAGAGCATTATTCTAAACCACAGCAGATTCCCCCTCCCTCCCCCCAGGTTACAGGGACATTTGGCAATATGTCTGGAGACACTTTTGATTGTCATCACTGGGGTTGGGGTACTATTGGCATCTGGTAGAGGCCATCCCACAATGCATGGGACAGCCCCCCCGCAACAAAGAATTATCAATCAGTTATTGATTATCCCACTTCTGTCCATCCTCACTACCACTATCTTAGTTCAAAACCATTGTTATCTATTGTCTGGGTTACTGAATGTAACAACTTCCTGCTGGTTTTCCTCTCATTCTTTTCCCTACTATTGTTAGAGGGAGCTTTCTAAACAATGCTTCTGATCTTATCACGTTCTTCCTTAAAATCCTGCTGTGTGGAGGGAGGCGTTGGCCGTTTCTCTACCTCACTGTGCTTGTGCTTGTTTTCCTAATATCCACATCCTCCCCACCACCCCCATACACACACACACACACACACACACACACACACACGCACACCCCTCTGGCTAACGCTTGCTCCAGCTCCTTCAGGACTCACTTTCAGAGGGAGAGCTTCTCTGATCCCCATGGCTGACGTCAGTGTCCTTCCCAAGCACTCCCATGGACCAGTGCATATCCCCCCGTTGCCTTAACCACTCTTTGCATCAGTGGGTCACTTATCTGTCTGTCTCTTCCACTAAAATGTGAAAGCAAGGACTGTGTGATTCTAATGTGTACATAGTACACATCAAGTGATATACATTGAGTGAATGACCCCCACCCCCGTATAAATGCTGAATTGAGTTCAGTATTCTTGAGACACAGAAGGGGCAGATCAAAGCCTCTTTCCTCCCTGTAGGCACAAGGTGATGAGGACCTTGAGTAAGGTTTTGACCGTGGGGAAGGAAAGAGAAGAGGTGAAATACACAAAAGAAACAAGTCTATAAGACTTATTGACAGATTAGCAATGTGGGAAGATAGAGAAAGAATATTGAAAAGGATTTGTAAGTGAACAAGTGTGTAAGACCAGCATGCTACGATTGTCATCAATGACAATAGAGTAGCATGCTTCTGTACTGCAAATTCTCAGTAAATGTCGAATGAATAAACTTGAATGTTTCTTCTTAAACTTGAGAACCATCTAAATAGAGTATATAGATGGAATTTAAAACCATCTATAAATAAATGGGATACTCCCAGAGAGTATGCCTAGCAAGGAAGAAAAAGGAGCCCAGGACCAAGCCCAGGGAGCACCAACAATTATAGGTCATTAAAGGAGGAGCCTGGGAAGGGGATGAGAAAGCAGACACCAAGAGGTAAGAGAAAATTGGAAGAGTGAGAGCCTGCTGTGGAAGCCAGGAAGGAAGAGTGTTTAAAGAAAGAAGTGGTTCATCTCAGTGCATGCTGAGAGACTGAGTAGGATAGGGGGAGAAGTGACTATTTCACAGAGCTTTCCTTTTTGGTAACCGAAAGTACCAGGAGGGCTAGTAGAACCAGGAGCAGAGATGACTGCTAAAGGGGAAGGCAGCTTGGTTCTCTGATGCCCCAGTTCCAGCACCTGGTCGTGGAGACGTGGCCTTAACTGTTTTTGTTTCTTATATCACTTTGACTTTGTTTCCCTAAGCAAGGTAAGGGAATTCAGCTAATGAAGATTAAAGCCCTCCACTGTCTGAGTGGTCTTAAGGAGACTGATAACTTTAATGGTTGAGCCAGTGAAAAGTGGTCACTTCTTCTGATGAACAGAAACATATGCGAAAACTGTCATAAAAAACCTGAGCCCTGATCGCAGACCCAAGCTGCTCTTCGAGACTTCCCAAATTATCCCTATACGGAACATGCTCTAATACCCAATTCTATTGCTACAACTGCCCGGAAACGGAATCTTGGCGAGGAGACCCTGCCCAGACAAGTCATGGTCCTCAATAAGGCATTACCCTTGCCTCCTCCTCACACACAACCATTGCAGGTGGGAGGCTGCTGGAACCACCCATGAGAAAGTGAGGAAACCACCCCATGGGGAGTGAGGAAACTCTTGATGTTGCTTCCTTTTTCATCTACTTTTTTCAGTGCAAGAGTTTTTAAAAATACCTGCCATGAGGAGTTTTCCATTTATTCAACACACAAAAGGGGGTGAGGAAAAACAGAATTATCTGATTTTAATTCTTCTAGCCAACCTAAGTGCCATTCAGAGCACATGGAAATAAATCAATGTACTATCATTCAAAAGCTGATGGCTATAAAACATCACTAATAACTGGAATTTCAGTCCCTTTCCAATGAATGTTAATCCCATTTTTAGAGTATGAAAGTAACTCAAATAGTAAACTAACATTTTTAGGTTTGGGGGAAATTTTGTATGGCTCCAAGGTCATTTGAGAATATAAGCTCACCATGTACACAAGTCCCTTTGTGTAACAAGTGGTGATTAGGCAAGCAACCACAAGGTTATAATTCGCCTTCACAAAGACAGACATTTGGAACATTATGAGGTCAGGTGCATTTTGATGGGACATCTGTTATCCTATCCCTTAGAAATATAACATTTTCATTTCCCATTAACCCCAATCCCTGAAGTCATTTATCTCTCAGTTCTTTCTAGGCCAACCAGGAGTTTTAGCTGAGAAATGATGGGGGAGAGTCATTCAGTATCAGTAACAGGGGCTCTTGACAAAGACGAAACTATTAATTGATGTGAAGACTGTTCTCTTAATGAATGGGCCCCTCACTGTAATTAATGATAATGTAGATTTCTGTCATTGTAGTACAAATTGTTATTATTCTAATGTTCTTAATAATGCGTTGAATTAGGATTCACTAGTTGAAGAGGATCATATAGAGAATTCATCTTCTACAATAAACTCTTGTGTCCTCCAGAGGCTACACAACTGTCTTATGAACTTCTTGGTTTGGATTTGGAGGCCTGGGTTCAAAAACCCAAAACACTACTTTGAAGGGACACGTGAATCCATATGTTCATTTCAGAATTATTTATAATAGCAAGATGTGGAGGCAACCTGAGTGTCCATCAATGGATGAATGGATTCAGAAGAAGTAGTAGTATATTATACACGGCAATATTACTCAGCCATACAAAAGAATGAAATCTTGCCATCTGCAACAACATGGATGGACTTAGACTGGGTTTTGCTGAGAGGAGTAAGTCAGACAGAGAAAGATAAATGTCATATGATTATCACTTATATGTGGAATCTGGAAAACAAAACAAACTCACGGACAGAACATTTTGATGGATGCCAGATAGGAGGGGTTTGAGGAGGTGAGTGAAAAAGGGAAAGGGATTAAGAAGTACAAATTGGTTGTTACAAAGTAGTCATGGGGATGTAGGGTATAGCATAAAGAATATAGTCAATAATATTGTAGTAACTATGTATGGTGTCAGATGGGTACTAGATTTATTGGGGTTATAGATGGGAGGGGAGTTGGGGGACAGGGTAAAAAAGGTGAAGGGATTAAGAAGTACATATTGGTAGTTACAAAATAGTCATGAGGATGTAAAGTATAGTATAAGGAATATAATCAACAATATTACATAACTGTCTGTGGTATCAGACGGGTACTAGATTTATTGGGGTGATCACTTCTTAATTTATATAAATGTCTAACTGCTATGTTGTATTAATATAATATTGTATGTCAACTATAATTGAAAGATAAAAAATGATTTTACAAAAATTAATATGAAATCTCCCTAGGCAATTATATCAACATATACAACTAATTAATGCTTGAATATTAGAAGCTCATGACATGTTTTAGAGTGGTATTTTATCCCAAGTAGTATTTTCATTCTATTTTTTAAACTAACCCAAATTTCTGAAACCAATGTTCTTTTAACCATAAGATTCACTTTCCAATAATTAATGCAGTTTTCCCTCTCTTGATTTCTTGCTGTATTTCAAACAGTTGTTCTCCAGTTGCATTTTATGTATGAACTCATAAATAGTGCTGTGATTTTGTTTTGTTTTTTAAAAAAAAGGAAAGCAAGAGAAGAAAACAAGTAAACGGAGAGTTCAAGTAAATATAAATATGTATAATCTACATACATCCCCAAAGTGTTGGGTTTTTTTAACCTGATGATTTTTTTGAGTTAAGCATTCTATTTGTAACTTTGCTGGAGAATAATCTTTTCTTTAAGTGCTCCAATAGGAATCCCTGCAAAAGAGAGATACCGCTTAGCCAGGCTTGCAGCGGTTTGCCCACCCATGTGCATGATAAGGAGGAAAGAGGTGACCACACCGTTTTTCTGTGTCTTCCTGTGGGAGAGAAATAAAGCAGCAGTTCTCTGCCACTTTGAGACTCCATATTACCAGCAGTAGACTGTGAAGCAGCCCCGGGAGGAGAGGAGGTAGCCGCCATTGTGCTTGCATTCAAGGGTCCTGCACAACACTGCTAGACAGTGCATTTATTTTAAATGTTTGATAGAGTTGTGCAGTCCTTAAGGGATTTTTGGAGCAGAACTTTTGAGTCAAGAAACATTTGGGAGAACTGGACTTGACTTCAAAATTTGAAGAATTCAGTAGTTGGACTTGTGGAGAAAAGAGACCTCTATAGGTTGAGACAGAAGTTAAGAGGTACACAGGGAATAATGGGGGGAACTGATCCATCAGTGAGAAGATAAGTAAATAGGAAATATGATTGAAAACATAATGTGAAAGTTTACATTGAATTTAATGCAATAATCAAGGTGGACTATTGAAAACTGAAGATTGTAGATCAGGAAAGATACTTTCCAGTCCTTACTATAATGGCGACACTGTTCATACACACACACACACACACACACACACACACACACAGTGCCAAAAAATATATATACACATTTTAAGAAAGGAAAACTGTTTTAAAATTGGAATACTCAACATATACCGATAACAAAAGATGAATACAAGTCACATTTGACTTCTGCAATTACAAGAGGTGCTCCAAGTGGTTACCATCAGCGTAATTTTAATACAATTTTCTCCCTTCTGTGTGTATGTGGTGTATTTTAAAAAGATAATTGACCCCTCTCTACAATCCTATGAAGTAGGTATTGTTAATCCCCATTTTTCAAATACAGAAAGTTAAGTAAACTGCCCTAGGTTGCTTAGCTAACCTGTGATAGAATTAGGATTTAAACCCAAGTAGTCGGTTCCATAGAGTACTTTCAACCACTATCTTCTTTCATGCTCTTGAAAGGAAGTGCTCGGAGGAACATTAAGTGTGATTTTTCTGTCATTGAGCTCACTTTAATGTAAGAGAATGAGTAGAAAATTTGTCCAGGAGACTGGTAGAGTCTTGATAAAAGTAATCTTCCACAAGGGAGATCCGTTTCCTGCCATGTGAAATGCTATAAAATGAAAATAGAACTGTTTTTAATGTTCTTCAGTAGTAGGAACATGGTACCCATTATTGCTTAGCACAAATAATCAATATTAATTAAAATATAGCTAGAGGAGTCTCTAACCTAATATCTTTTCAGGGTGCACTCTTTTCAGCACCCCCACATGCATGCTTACTTAATATATAATACGTATTTTGGTATATTCTTGCTCTACCCAAGTATGTGTTGGAGTCATGGGAAACTACAAGGGACATTGGTGTCAGGGTTTTGCTTTTATAATTGGCATATAACGAGGAAGAAGAGATGAGATTAGAAAAGAAAAATTATAACAGCTTTGAATAATCTGAGAATGTCTTTACACAATGAGGAAATTTTTTACTTACCTTCCATATTTCCGTATCTATCTGGAGACCTTGATTATTTGTAATTGTACTTACTATGTTCCAGGCAGTATGCTGGGTGGGCACTGCCCTCCTGGAATTTACAGCCAAGGGGAGGACAGAAATGTTAACCAAGAAATATGATAAACATGCTGATTGTTATATCATAGTCTTGTAAAAGGAACAGTGGAGGCGAAAGGGAAAAGGCAATCATTTTTGCTCTGGAGAGAGGAACAGAGGGTGGAGCAGGGCTGTCAGACTGTTAGGTGGTGTGATTGTGGAAATAACAGTTCAAGGGTGAGGAAGAGTCTTCGGGCAATGTGGGAAAAGACACTCTGTTAAAGACACGGTTACATCATGGCTTATTTAAAGGACCACAGAATGAGTGGGAGGCAAACAGTATAAGAGGAAGCTGGAAATTTGCCAAAAACCAAAAGCCTGATTGCATGAGAGGGGTTTTGGACTTTCTCCCCTAAGCCATGAGGAGTCAGTGGGGTTTTAAGCAGTAAAGGATCTTGTTGGTCAGATGTGTGACTTAGGAAGGTCGCTTTGACTTCTGCTGTCACAAAAGCAGCAAGATTAACCATCTCTATTTAAACCTATGAAAACGATTTCAGTATCGTAGAGAAAAGAAACCGGATTCAAATAGGGGAATTCATATAGGGGAATGTAGCATTATTTTATGATGTTTTTAAAACAGTGAGCAATTATTCTAGATTTTTTAAGCTATTTGTATCAGAAGTCATAGTTGTCCTTGATATCTCTTTTATTTCAATCACACACTTCAAAAAAAGAACAAAATCCCTTCAAAAAGTGTTTTTATCTTTCAAACAGTATGAAAGCCTCTTAAAATTTTCCAGAGCTTTCCTAGCTCACTCTCGCTAGGTTATATTTAGCTCCTCTCTAGACCTTGACCTTTTCAATAGACTGCACAATATGGTGCATTAATCGGAACGTTTCTTACTAGACTTGAATAAGGTTAGTGGCTCCTCCCCCGGCCTTGTATACACACACACACACACACACACACACACACACACACACACACACTCATTCATGTTTTGGAGTATTTTGGAAAACGGCTATTAAGTGGGCCCAGGGGAAGACAGATGTTTTGTAATCTTGCCAACAATATAGGTTTTAAGTAGGCTTTATTTCTTTGAGCTTAGGAAAAGCATAGATTTGTATTCCTTCCTTTCTTATGAAAATATTTTTTCTGTTTGAACAATGTTGGCATGTTTTTAGTTGCTATAAATCTTAACTTGAATAGCTCTTCCTTGGGTTCTGTGTCTCAGGTATGATTTGGTTTGCAGGCAGGATCTCTATGATTGACCTGCAAGGGTGTAGTGTTCTCCCTCGGAACGTGAACCATTGCCTCCTTTCTGTACGTGCTCCTCCCCCATCCCCACTTTGCTGTCCCACCTTCTGTGGATTGATTTTGCTCAGGGAGGCCTCTGTCATGTTGTCAAGGTACTTTTAATGCACAATGAAGTTTATTTACAAATGCCTCACTATATTATTTATTATTGTAGTGTTAATAATAGTTGTGGTGTTGATGACAAAGCAGGAGACCAGGCATGCCCTCCTCGCACTTGGCAACACAACTACCCAAAAAGTAATCTAAATTTGGCAATCCCATTTAAAATAAGGATGATTATCAAAAAATAAATCAAAGGAGAACTGGACACTCAGGGCCATACTGGCTAGTTCTCCCAGGGAGGAGTATGAAAACGGAAAGAAGGACTCTTTCTGAAGCACATCAATCTCCATCTGGTGATTATAGCAACTTGGCCAGCTGGCCATTCCCTTATTTCATGGTGTGCACTGCTCTCAGCCACCTTCTACTTTCCAGAACACTCAGTTTCACAGCCTGGAATCTCCTGATTGCTTCGGTTGAGTACTACCTAACTGAAGCCTTTTCAACACTTACTCCGGGAGGTGGTTATATGTGGAGGTTAAAGGTGTGGTCTCTGCCTGGCTGGCTTTTCCACTTGCACTACTTTCTAGCTATATGCCTTGGGGAACAACCTCCTTGTGCCTTAGTTTTCTCTGTGAAGTCCTATCTAGATAGGCCATAGGACTTAACGTAGTCTTTAGTAGCATTAGAGAGGTATCAGGCAGCACACAAATGAGCAAGGCATGAACCAAGTAATGAAGAGGAGGGAGAATAAACACTAGCAAGAAGACCAGGGTGGAATAGTCAGGCGCAGACAAGGGCCAGCACCACTCTAGGCGAGCAGGGCCATGACCTTTCCAATAAGGAATAGTTAGCCCTCTGACCTAGTACTGTCGCAATTTCCAACTGGTTAAGGCTTACCAGAGTGTCATCCTGTTCACGGTTGGGCTGGTTGAGATCTTCTCACCGGACTGAAATATCACTGAGGGTCCTGTGAGGAGGGTGTAGTTTCCTAGGGGTAGAGTAGGAATGGGAAGGCATCTCCTCCTCTTTTTGGAAAAATTATCTTTGGGACTCACTATCACCTTAGAGTTAAGCAATAGAGATTTGAATCAGGGTTGGAGACTTAAAATGAACCAACTCAGTTCTTGGCCATTTCTAAGAAATTGTATATTACCTGTAATTAATATATGTTATGAAATTTATATATATATATATATATATATATGTAGATTTTATCATTGAAATAATTTTAAGTGTAGCAGGCTTTTAGGCATGCTAATTGTAATCTAATGGATCCAATGAAGAAAATTTCTGTCTCCTAATTTTCCTTTTTTTAATCTAGATTTTTATGATCTGGGAATATAAAGTAGGAATTAAACCCATGGGTTCAGATCCTGGTCCTGCTTTTTATCAGCTGTGTGACCTGAGGATGCTACTTAACTTCTCTATGTTTTGGTTTTCCCTCTTTAAATGAGGATATGAGTGGTGCATATTTTATGTGTTATTTTGAAGATTGGATGGGTTAATATCCATAAAGCATTTAGACTGCTGCTTCATTAAATGTTAATCTGTATGATGATGATGATTACTTATATATTAGATTTTCTTTATTGTGAGGTACCGCTCTGGCTCAGTGTGCAGCTTCCTCCATGTTATTTTGATCCTGAATCTAAAATAAGAATCCAGGTCTTGTTTTATAGATGTTTTGCAACATCCTTGCCCACGAGAAACAACATTTCACATTCTTAGTTTACACCTTCTGAATTGAAGCCGGAGGTTGGCCTCTGAAGATTAATCTGAAGATTAATAACTCAGGGCAGAAGGCAGCCCGCACAAACTGTGCTGCTGTAAGACACAAAAATATGCTTTCCTCTACTGCTGTGCCACCTTTCTGTCTATTTTGATACTAAGTTATAAAGGACCCAACATCCTCAACCTAGATAGAGTTAGGTCCTTCTTTTGTTGCCTAGAATAGAGGGAAGGAATGACGAGACCACTTGCTATTTTGCTGGTCTCTGAGCACCTTCCAGAAAATTTTTAACCCTAACTCTTGGTTGGATGTGCAACTGCCTCTATGCCCAATGAATTTAGAAATATGAATCTAAAATGTAAGTGGTTTAGAAGCATGTTGTTCCCATTTCTCCTTTCAGTTTAACTTTTCTTTTGCTGTGCCTTACTGATCTTCATCACATTTCTCATGAGCTTTAAGGCAATTTACAAATTAAAAGCACACAATATTGAGATAATTTCACACCCTACAAATAAGCAAGTCCCCTCTGTTGCCATACTAACATCTCAGCTGTTATTGACATTTCATGCTGAGAAATAAACACTGAAACTTAATTAGTCCAGGCCTGGGGAATCTTCGTCTCCCAATAACTAGTGTCTGGACAGACTGGAGGCTCAGGTGTTGACAGTGTGAATGTGAATTATTATGGATCATGGATTTATTCTTATTTATTCTTCCAGTATTTACTTGTGATGTCTCTATCTCAAAGTCCTTTCCGTATGATACCCAGGATTCCTCTTGATGTTTATTTCTGGCTGATGACAATTTATCAGTAAAGAATCTCTGATCTTGAGCACCATACTTCATGTTATCCATCAGTCTTATAATGGGTCATCCTTGTCTCTTTCATTTTGATAAATAGCTCAGTATTTTTGGTGGCAGGACTGTTTATTTTGTTGTTTTTGGAATGCTCTTACAAATCTCAGTTGATTTGACATTCTTATCTTCATCTGGGAAAGGGATGCATGATAATGATATTATAATTTCATTAATATTTATTTTTCTTATCATGCATTCTATATGATTTACAAAGCTTATTTGCCATCAAGTTCCTCATCTTGCAAGGCAACTAACCAGATTACATGCCAACAATCTGATTGGAAGATCCTTGGGATATGTTTTATCCCCTTCAAATATAGCATTCTATATATAAAACTCAATAAATGTAAATTAGGAAATCATCTGGCTAAGCAGAAATATTAAAATGGGCCTTTACTCAAGGCCTTAGTGATTGAATGTTAGGCAAATGGAGTAACAATGACTGATCTTCCTGCCACAGAAAATCCCCAGTAACAAGAGCAATAGCTACCATTTATTGGGTGCTTGTTATGTGCCAGGCATTATGATAAACATTTCACATACAGTATCTCATTCGATCCTTTCTACGATCCTATGGTGTGGCTAGAGAGATTAAGTAACCTGGCTAAAGTCATACACCTGATAGAATCAGGATTTATACCTACATTTGTCTCACTTAAAACCTGTGACCTTAACCCCTATGTTATGGGCTTTATTGCCTCTGCTTTTACTGATTGATGTTCAGAGACCTAAGTTTGGATCATAGCTTTGCATGTCATATCCAAGACTCAGTAATTCTTGATGTAATAGTACCACTTTTAGAAAACCTTTCCCTACATTATAAAATATGCCACTAAGATAGGTAAAATAGCCAGCAGTAGGAACTGATGTCTTTCAATCCTGTGCCATTTAATTCAACAAATATTTATGGAGGGCCTGTGTTGTGTAAAACATAAAGCTGATTATTGCAAAGGATACAGAGATATTTGAATAATATGAGTATAATGAACTCATCTAGATACCTCATATAATCTCATCATCTATATAAAATTGTTTTTATATGAGAAAGAAACTAAACAGACAAAATTGGACATAGAGAAATGTGTTCTGAGTGTGTTTCTGTGGGCTCTCTTGTTGACAATGCCTTATAACCAAGGCTATCAGATGTGAGTGTGTACCCAGTCCACTTCAGAAGGTGACAGGAAGGAGCTGAGGGTAGGAAGGTTGGTCTTGAAATAACAGAACATTACCGGGCTCTCTGGTTCTGAAGCCTACAAGGGCTATGCCATAATGCCCACTTTGTCTCTCTGTAGGAGAAAAGTGTGCCTAGATTTTCAATCTTCTTGAGAAGATGGACAAGGAGACTGCCACCTTCCTTTCAGTGCTAGAGTATAGCCTGGGCTGCTGCTGTGTAAATGTGAATTACCCATGCTCACTGCTCCCATTAGCAACAAGTTTCCACTAGTGATCATGAAATATCAACTAAAGGAAGTCAGTGGCGGAATCTTTTGAACCTAGAAAATTAAATAACTTTGTGTGGACTGCATTGATCTGGAGTCATTTTACAAATGGCTTAATTTGTCAATAGAAAAATACTATTAATGAGTTAAAATTATAGGTGGCCAGTAGGCTTTAGTAAAGTAAAAATAAGTCTTTGAAATCACCTAAGCATTCAAACATATGGAACAAATTTCTTGAAAAATATTAAGTTCTGTGGAGAGAACCTTATTCAGTGTTGTGGCTCATAGATATTTTGAAAGAAACTAAAGTCTTCTAGAAAAATCGTAATTTTAAGTCTACCTCCTGTTCAGAAAGCTCTGTGCTTTAAATAATACATTTAAGGGACTGATGTATCAGATGTATCAGAGGCTATTTACCTGAGCACTTTTTTAAAGAATTTAACAACAGGACTAAACTGACCTATTAGTTAAATTGGTCCAAATGAACAAAACAGGTTTGTTCAGTAGATTCAACAGGGGGAAATTAAGAGAAAAGAGAAGGAATTGACCGGACGTAGAGGAGAAGTAAGAGCTGTCTGAATGTTTAAACTGGGAAAACACTAATTTAAAATACATATTACTGATACCTTGGCACTTTAATGAAGGCCATTCAGCAAATTCATGTGCTTCATCTGGTTGGCTAACAGTTAGCCTCTTTTTATTTCTCAAGTTTCCCTATGTTTGCTAAGTGGCACCACACTTTATCTTCCTGACTATACATAATTCCCAACAATTTTGCAATATGACCTGTCACTCCAAAGGATCATTTCTGGGGCAAGTGTAGTCGTCGGTATATCTCATGTTACATCTCGATTCATCAGAAAATATGATAACTGGCTTTTGTACAAAAACTGGGTCTGTACAGGTAAGGGAGACTTTGTAAATCTTCCTTTAGTAGCTTTTATATTATTAGTCAACAGACGTTTTGGGCCCCCATTCTGGGACAACCGCAGGTGAGTGACGACCATTTATGACAGGGCCAACAAGCATGGTACACTATTAAGGCCACAGCTGTCCATTCGCCAGAGGGAATAGGCATCTCAACTGGAGGAGCCAAACACAGGTGGGAATTGGGAGGTAAGCGCTAATCAGTTTTGTGACGCAGAACCTATCTTCTCCCTACACTTATCACCTACCCTGAGCTTCCACATCTGGAAGTACAAAAAGAAAATGCATTTAATGCACATGTTTAGAAAGTGAGTTGTGAATAATAAACATTTATACAAGGGTTCCAGGGTTTCTTTTTAATATTAAGGGAGAAAAATGGTGGGATTTCAAGTAAGATCCAAAGATCATTCATATTATTAAATCTGAGAGACATCGAGAGGGCCGCAACATCGGCTTAAAGCCCTGTTCTCATCTCTTTCCCATTGGTCCATTGATGGCTCCTCTGGAAGTCTCGTCTTTCTTCCCCACTGATGACCCTGGGGCAGTTGTGACCCTATTTCACAACGATTAGTATTTTTTAAGATGAAAAGTTTTAAGGAAATACTACGTGATTGAGCCAAGTCCCCTCTGTGCCATTTATTTCTTCATTTATCCAAGCACTAAGGGAAAGCATTATTTATCCCTTAAATGCAGTTCTCATTTAATAACTGTGTTGCATGGGGTACTTCACAAGGAAAAAAATGTTGTAACCTTTCAAATGAAGCTAAAAATTCTCCTTGACCTTCTGTTAGGGTTTTTCTTCTCCAAGTAATATGCTTGTGGCTCATCCCTCACACTCTTTTGTGCCAGTCTTCCCCAATGACCATTGTAATTCTTGGCAAACTTGGTTTTATTTGTATAACTTCTTCCTAGACAGCTATGTAGAGATGCTCCTCAACCTACCGTGGGGTTACATCCCGATGAAACCAGTGGAAGTTGAAATCATCATAAGTTGAAAATGCATTTTACACCTGAAATTAATATAAAATAATATTGAATTTCAAAATAAATAAATAAAGTGTGAAAAAAAAGAAAATGCATTTAATGTACATAACCTACTGAAATCATAGCTTAGCTTAGCTGATTTCTATTGAATGTATATCGCTTTCACATTATCATGAAGTTGAAAAACCATGAAGTTGAACCACCTTAGGTTGGGGACTGTCTGTATTTTCTATATTTTGTATACAAAGCAGAGTCATCTTTATATCAAACTTTATATCAAACCAAATCTTTCACTTAACTTCTGTGAAAACAGAGTTTCCAAAGTGATTTCTAGTGATTGAGAGACCATGCACATTTTAGAAGACTCTAAATAGCCAAAGGAACACACGTGCAGTAGAGCAGTCTTTAGTCATGGCAACGTTTTAGGCCCTGAAAATAAATCACTCGTTCTCAGGAGATGCCACTGAGTAGATGAGCCTTCTTTAGGAGGGACCAATGCATCTCTCATTTGCCTTGGTTATACCCACATTGTGTCAGGAGATGTGAGCATTTTGTATTCTTCCCTTTGAATGTATTCACACTCTCCCCACTAAAGGCTGGTGTGTCAGCCCATCTGTGGCATCAAATGAAGACCTGGATAATCTTTAGGGTTAAAATCAACAAACAACTAGGACAAGCATCCCTCTAGTCACAAAGTATGTTTGTCTACTCTTTTTGGAAGGTTCTAGAATCTTTTTAGACAGTATAAAAAAAGCTGTTTTGTCAGAGACCAGCCCACAATGAAGAAAGTGACTGGGGCTGGTGATGAGTGAGGGGGCTTCTTTCCTTTTAGTTTGTGCTGTGAAGATGTCTCCAAGGACCCAGTGCAGCCATCAACGTGCTCCTGCAGATCCCTACCTCATTCTGCAGAGACAGACTGGCCCTGCTGCTGAAATAATTGTCATGCCAACTGCACTGTATGTGGACCCTCCCCCCTCTTCCCGACCTGAGGTACTTCTCCTCCCATCTCTCTGAGCCTTGGACTCAGATGCATGTCTGCTGCCCTCTCAGTCAGGACTTGGGGTACCAACAATATAGGTACTATAGGTTCAAAGATGTTAGAGATGGAAGGGGCCTGAGTCTAATACCCTTGTTTGAATTGCCCTGGTCTTCAATCCCCACACCCCTCCTAAGAGCCCTCAAGGAACCCTGGAGACAAAGAGCTTCTAATAGAATCCTTGATAGGTGTGTACGGGAGATTCACCTGGGGACAATTTTCAAATTCAGTCTCCATAGAGAGCAACTGACTCAGTAGATACAAGGTGGAACTCGTAAGGTGATTCTGATGTGCAATCCTCGTTAAGCATCTGATACCGTGTGACACTCTTCCTCTGGTGCTAAAGGTACTTGTGTTTTGCTCATCTCCCTCACCAAAGTGTGAGCTCTTTAAAGGCAGGGACTATGTCCTGTTCTTCTTTGAATCTTATTACTATCTTATGGCAGGTATTCAGTATTTGTAGAATATACAGGAAGTTCTTCAGCTGAGAAAGCAACAGCGGTGCATGTTAAATGACTTAGCCAAGGTTACATAATGAATTTGTTGCACAGTTGACAGTAGGACTCTGATCATCTCAGTCCACTGTTCTATTACAGAACTCACTGTCCTATTGTCCCCGTACTGACATCTCAAGTTTACCCTGTAATCTTACGGTATCTACACAGCCTGCCTCTAATGGCACCTAACCCCTGACTGCAGCCTATATTACATCCTAAAAACCATACTGCCTATCTGGCAGCTTTCCTGTTCTTTCCTTCTAGTTGTCTCTGTCTTCGTGGGTGGAAACCCATGGCATGGTGCAGATTCTTGTCTCCAATAAAAGTCTCCTGGTGGTGCCCTCCCTGAAGCCAGAGAAATCAGAATTCATCTCCTAAAGCATTATAGATTAATGACTAAACTTTTCAATCAGTTCTTTAGATTGCTGTTAAATTTACCGTGACTCCAGACAATAATCTAGTGGTTACCAGAGGGTAAGGGGGTGGGGGGTGGGTGATGAGGGTAAAGGGGATCAAATATATGGTGATGGAAGGAGAACTGACTCTGGGTGGTGAACACACAATGGGATTTATAGACGATGTAATACAGAATTGTACACCTGAAATCTATGTAAATTTACTAACAATTGTCACCCCAATAAAATTAATTAAAAAAAAAATTACCGTGACTCTGTTCCTTGGTATGTAAAATAACATAACGTTACTAAAAATCTAGTGGGCTCTTTTTTATTTTTTGTGAATTAATAGGGGAAAAATCTTTATATTGACTGAACATTGAAGCATATATTGAGCATATGTGGAAATGACATGCTAACAAATATATTTTAACAAAAAATAATCCCCCTAAGAATTAATAGATTTGGTAATTAGTCTTCCAAAGCCTCGACTGCCATATTTTTATTAAAGTATATTTTTCAACTCATCATTTATGTTGTGGCCCTGGATAGATGTCCACCTATAGACAATATAGTGATTAAAGTACAGAGAATCAGAGGATGAGGTGTTCCTTTGTCCTTCCTTACCTTCCTCCCCGGGCCATGGTATCTCTTACATTTATCTCTAGCGTAGCACCCATGACATACAAGTGTTACTGCAAGTATTTGTTTTTATGATTATGTCCTCTGCTAGACTCCAGGCAACGTAAGGGCAGAGAAGTGTCTTATCCATCTCTGTATCGCCTGCATCTAGCTAATAATAAGACCTGTAAATGAATGAATGACATTTGACCTGCAAACTAAAGATAGTCGTACTTTCATGGCCAAGGTAGAAAGAATTGCACATTATTGTCCACTTTCTCATTCAGTGATCTCTTAACAGCAATAATTGTGAATAGAGTATTCATAATGATGGCTAACATTTATTGAGGGTTTATATGTGCCAGGCACATACTTAGTTTTGATATTATGACATTTAATTCTGACAGCAAGCCCTGTGAGCTAGATGTTGTTGTTTCCTCTGTGTGCATGATACAAAACAGGCTTACTAAAGTTGAGTAACTTGCCCCAGGTCACATGGCCTGGAAATGCTGGAAATAAGAGTCAAACCCAATTCTGTTTGACACTAGAGACTTTCTTAACCACTGTGCTATGCTGCCCTCTCTCCCCTGCTGCCACCTAATTTTCCTCATTATCTTCAAGGACAATCTTAAGGCAAACTCATGAGAATCATAAATATTTGCTAAAACAGAGACATGCCTCATTGTGTTTTAAAGCACCAGAGTCTTATATGAAAATGCTAATTTCTCCAAAATATGTTTTCTCTTATATGTTTAAAGTGCTCGCTAAAATTAAATTAGACTATTTCTGTGTTTCCAGCAGCCATTTGAATGGGTAAAATTTATCATTACAGAGTAAATTCCCAATGAATTTTGATTTATTGATTGAAGCCTTCTCATTTCCACCTTTTGCCAGTTTTTGTCAGTCTTACCATGTACTCAGCAGTTATCATTGTACCCCCCCTCCATGGTGGCACCACGCTTTGGTCAAAGACAGCTCATGCATCAGCCTTTCCTTCGGTGACTTCCACATACAAAAATGCTTCGCCCAAAAGAATGACAGTGTAATTTCAGGTCCACTGGTGATGTCCTCAGTGACACCACTATCTATTCAGACAAGGTTAGGTAAACCAGGATTCAAATCAGAACTTGGACTTGATGGTATGATTTGCAGTTTTTATTATGTCACAAAGCAAAAAGAAAAAGGAAAAAAAAGGAGCAGTTTTCTTGATAGCAAGGAGCAAATTTATCTCCAGTCCCTGTCCCTGTTTATCTTAGGATGGATGCCTCATTGTCTCTATAATCATCAGTTTTTCACGAACAGAAGTGTTTCTAATAAACTCGATGCTGCTTTCTTATGAACTCATATGTGTTATTAATCCCACTTTTCCTTCTCATAATCATTCTGGAATACTATCTGTTCTTATCTTGTAAAGAATCAGACGTTTTCACGTTGCTCACAAATCCTGCCTTTCTTGTTCACCCATTAAAAAGAGCTCTTTTGGAGAACTCAGGAAATGTGAGTAAGAGTAGCATCTGAATTAAAATGTTAATTTGATTATATTTCACATTCTGCTTAAATTCATATTGCCTCAGTATTAAAAACCTCTTATAAACTCTTTTAGCAACTTCACCCTAAATGCTTCACGATGTCAGTAATTCATACTTCTCATTTTTACACGATACTTTGAAGTGTCAACTTTAGACTGTATAATAAAAAGGCCATGAAAAAGTTCAGAATTTTTCATTTCATCCAGTTGAGAGACCATAAATGGTTCTCCATTAAACCAAACTCTTTCCTCTGATTTTCAATCTTAATCAATGGCAAAAGATGAAGTGTGGAATGAAGTTCTGTGTTTCAGCACAGATGAGACAATCTTCCATTTGGGAAAAACCTTGAAGATCCTCCTTCTCCATCCTTTGCCTCCTTACAGTGCAGCTGTCTCATCTCTGAAGACCCTGGCAAGTGGTTCCCAGCCTTTTCTTGAGCATATTTAGTGGAAAGGAGCTCACTCCTTTGAAGGAAGCCAAATTCACTGATAGGTGGCTCAGGTTATAAGAAAAATGCTCCTTGAATAAAAGACAAAAATATTCTTCCTTTTTATTTCCATCAATTAACCTGAATTCTGCCTTCAGAAGAAACATCACATATATTTAATCCTTTTTACCCTCTGAAAACCCTGTAGGTGTTTGAGGACAACCAAGTCTTCTCAAAGCTAAACATTCTTCCATCTCTTTCCTTCCTCAGAGAAATGGTGTTCAGTATATTTATCACCGTGATGGTTCTCTGGATGCACTCTATTTTGGTTAAAATAGTTTTAAAATTATACATTTTTATTTTTAAAAAAATCTAACAATGCATAAGTAAAGTAGAATATAAAAACCTTCTAAAATTTTAACCCTCCATCCCCAACAGATAACCACTCTGAGCCATTTGTTGAATATTCTTCTGGCTGTCAGTCGGTCTTAAACTATAGCTTTTAACTGAGTAATTCTGTTCCCTTCAGGAGAAATACCACCTGAGTTTCAAAAAAACAAACTTTCCAGATTAAAAAGCATGATGGTGTTTTAAAGGATTTTCCTTACAGATATTAATCTGTATTTTTTTATAAGAAAAAACAAACAAAAGTTTTAAAAATAACACAAGTATAATTTTTGGCTCATGTATGGTCCACCCTTTGGAAACACCGCTTTGGAAGCAAGAGGCAAATGTGGGTGTCGGTTTGGTGAATGATGAAGTCTATTTTAGTTCAAAAGAATTAATATTCTACTTGAGAAGAAGAAGAATTCTATAACTTCATGAACTTACTTGAGGGTGTGAAAATCAAGCCTTTTGGGGAGATTTCCTTTTCTTCAAACACTGGGAATATACATAATAGTGTTGTCTGTCAATTTTTGTATAACCCAATGTCACAGAACAATGTTTTTTTTTTTGAAAAATGTGATCTACTGTGTTGTATTTAATTTTTCAAAAGAGCAAAAATGGTTCTCCCTATTTTACTAATTAGCTACCTCATAATAGCACATATTCCCTAACAGTGCTGTGCTTTTAGGGGTTCGTCTTGTATAGGGATTAAAGTAGATCAGTGTTTTCCTAAGTCTGGAACGTCATCACTGGTGTTACAGCTGATAATTTTAAGCATTAGGGACCACACTGAATAACTGTGAATCATAAATGAGAAAGGTATCTCTTCTTCAATTATCTTTCAATTCTATTAATTAAAAGAACAAAGTCTCTTGTTGGTCTCCAACGTTAACCAGTTTCCTTTTAAATAGCAATAGCTCGTCTTTTCAGACACAGCTTTTGGCCAACCACAAGATTTAGTTAGAACTAAATAGATTTTGTTTTCATTGTATTTACATTAACAATTACCTTATCTTTATGGCAATTTGTTTTCTGTTAAAAGTAGAATAGGAAAAAAAAAAGTAGAATAGGAAGTTTTCTTTAAATCAATTCATTTAGGGAAGAAAAGTCAATTGATTTAAAGAAAAATATTAAATAAATTACGTGCAAGTGGTGTTTGACTATTAAATGGTATATGGATAAATTTAGGAAACTCAGATGTAAAGGAAATACCAACTAGTATGAGACAATTTTCCATGTAGGTGTTTGCTCCACTTGGAATTTTTTTGTCCCTCCTATTCTCAGCTACAGTTATACTTACATCAGTTATTGAATGGCCCTTTCCTCCTACCTGCAAGAATCCTGGGTATAGCTTGTGAGAAGCCTGTTACTATTTTAGTTTTCCTTCACTAAGCTCTTCCCAGTGGCTCTTCCTGATTTAAAAAAAACAAAAACAAAAAGTGATTAGTGGGTAACATCCCCTTTCTCTCTCAATACCATCATTTATTCTGGTCACAGTGTTTTGCATTGCACAACTGTATGCTGCATGTTCCTCTTCCCTTTAAGATTTCCCCATCTAAGCTTTCTGCTTTGTCTTTGTAACAAGCAATAGTATTCTACTTTAATTTTGGTGTCAGTGAGAATGACGTCCATTCACAGAGAGCATGAATTGGAGGAGGCAGGGAGTGGAATGATTGACATTAGGAATAAAAGATTATTTTATTGCATCTTGAAAATATTTACCACTAAGTGAGATCTCTCTTTTTTTTATCGATCATGGGTTTCTTTAATCATGTTAACTTATTATAGCAAAGAGAACCAACAGTTGGTCACATGTGACGGCCATGGATGGTAATTTTAAATATCATATAGCAAAAATTAATACATACTAATTTTCACTGTGGAACAAATTTCACAAAATAGATCTTTTTTTTAATAACAGTTTTCTAGCAAGAAAAATTTTAAGTAACCAGTGAATTCTAAAGTGAGATCTCTTGATTGTGTCCAAAGCAATACAAGTGGACTCAAAAAAAAAAAATAGGTAACTATGAAAAACCCCAGCAAAATTAAGAAATTATAGAAATTCCCAATAATCTGAGTATCATGTCAAGTGAGTTTTCACCAGTTGTTTTCACCACTAAAGATAGTCAAACAATGAAGTCCAACAAACAGAGATGGTTTAGTTGTTTACTCTTTTCAACTGAAAAGAAACCTATCATGTCAGTCTGCTACCATGCAGTCTCATACTCTAAGTTTCAATAGGGAGCAGAGACAGGGACAGGCATTAGCTGTGCTGGATAAAGGAACGTAAGTCCTACAGTATCATTAATGAGTTAATTTTTAGAGAATTAGAATAGAGTAAAATACACTTAACATACAATTATACTGAAAATATAACTATCATCTTTTCATTCAGAAGATCCCTTAAAGTACATTTTTAAAAGAAGTGTTTTGGCAAATGCTAAATTGATGAAAAACTGCTCAAAGCAAATAGTAGCTTTCAGAGTTCCTAATTTTATTGGGGTCTTTTGCCAGGGAGAAGGGAGAGGAACTAGCAGGATGCCCTCTATAAAACACAATTTTTAAAATGCTATAAGAATTTGAGGGTAGTAAACATAGGTTTTTGTCAAAACCTATGTTTTGACAAATCTATAGTACACTTTT
The DNA here is from genome assembly GCF_964194185.1 of Rhinolophus hipposideros. Lineage (NCBI taxonomy): Eukaryota > Metazoa > Chordata > Mammalia > Chiroptera > Rhinolophidae > Rhinolophus > Rhinolophus hipposideros. The sequence goes on from NC_138064.1 coordinate 48,065,705, forward strand.
TTAATATTTTTATTTATTTATTTATTTATTTATTTATTTATTTATTTATTTATTTATTTATTTATTTTAATTTGGGACTATTTGGGAACTATGTGTTTCTCCAGGGCCCATCAGCTCCAAGTTGTTGTCCTTCAATCTCTTTGTGGAGGGCGTAGCTCCCCTCCAAATCCAGTGGCTGTTTTCATTCTTAGTTGCAGGGGGCACAGCCCACCATCCCATGTAGGAATTGAACAGGCAACTTTGTTGTTGAGAGCTTGCACTCTAACCAGCTGAGCCATCCAGCCGCCCCAACACATTTTCTTGATAAATAGAAACCAAACTACCTATTCTGGAGTGATATGATAAGGGATCTTTTTTGAATTTGGGAAGCCTAATTTAAGAATTTATTTATGTTTATTTAGGATTTCCCCCCAGTCTTGCATACTCTTAAGGTTTTGTCTCTGTTCCTTGTTACTGTTCTAGAGAAAGAGAAGGCAGTATTGGAATGAAAGAAGAGCAGCCATAGAATGCCACGGGGATAACATGACACTGTATGCATGCAGGTCCTGGGAAAAGGATGAGAAAGGGCACCTGGGACATTTTAACCCCAGTATGATCTATGAGAGTTTTACTAAAACGTGATCATTGCTTTTGATAATAAACATTAACTCTTTAATCATTATGAATGTCTAATGGAAGTAATAAATTATTCGTACATTTGTTTCTGAGTGGATGGAAATAAAACACATACAGCAGAAGACTTCTTTTACCAAGTGGCTAAAATTAGTGAGGTTGAGCATTTTTTTCCTATGTCTGTTGGCCATGGGTATGTCCTCTTTAGAGAAAGATTTCTTCATGTTCTCTGCCCATTTTTCAATTGGGTTGTTTGTTTTCTTGGTGTTGACTTGAATGAGTTTTTAAATAAAGTTTGGATATTAACACTTTATCAGATGCATCATTGACAAATATCTTCTCCCATTCAGTAGGATGTCTTTTTGTTTTATTGATGGTTTCCTTTGTAAAAAAGCTTTTTAGTTTGATGTAAACCCATGTTTTTTTTTTTTATTTCCTTTGCCTGAGGGGGTATATCAGTAAAAATATTACTAAGGGTAATGTCTAAAAATTCACTTCCTATATTTTCTTCTAGGAGTTTAATGGTTTTGGATCTTACATTAAGTCTTTAATCCATTTTGAACTTATTCTTGTATATGGTGTAAGGAGCTTGTTTAGCTTCATTTTTTTGCAGGTGTCGTACACCTGAAACTAATTTTTTTTAAAAGTGACTAAGAATATTTTGCATGTTACTAATTCTTTAAATTTGGAAGTTGCAAGTAGCCTTAGAGGGAATGCAATTTCCCCAGTTTGGCAAATCAGAAATCTTAAATCCAGAGAAATTGTGCCTGACTCAGTTAACCATCAAGCCAGAACTAGATGTCAGAGCCCTTGCCTGTCAAACTATTCCTCCACTGCACTTTCCCTTCTTTTAAGAATTCTCTTTAAGTGTTTGCATGAACTCTATGATATGCCCCTAATTATATTGAAAAGAGTCAACCTTGAAAAGGAATTTGGAGATTGGTTTATTTAAACAATATAACAATAGAAGTTGAGTATGATGATTAGCTAGACAATTCTGTCCATAAATTACACTGTTTTGTGTGCATTTTTAATGTTATTGACAAATAAGTCCATTTTAACATGTGGAAAGTGAATGATAAAATGGCAGACAGTGCCTCTACAGCTTTAAAAGACAAACAAGCAACCTGCCCAGAAAGTCCCCATGGTCAACTCCTTCACTTTACCCTTTAGAAATGAAGAGGGAACCTGCTTCCCCTACCCCAACTGGTGTTCTTGAAAGCAGTATCTCCAGAACCCCCACATAGAAGGGGCTTAAGGAACCAATCTTTTTGGAATGGGTGGTTAAGGAATTTATTTTGTAGCCAAGATTGCAAACATGTTATTTATATTTAGACTGTTCATTTTGAATAGTTTGGGGAAGGGAACTGATGGAGATTATAGGTGGGCTCAGGGTACCTCTAATGTGCCTCCAATGCTAGACATTGCACTGGTATTATTTCTTAACCTTTCAGACTGCCTTCCTGTCTAAACAAAGGATACATTGGCCTACCCCACAACCGTAGTGAACACAGGTCTTCCTCCCAGGGAAGACCTACTGTTCCTCTGTCTTATTGGAGACAGTTGCTGTCCTTTTTGTCATGACTTACACTGTTTAATAGACCATTCATTTCCCAGTGCCCTTCAGTCACTAATCTTATACCTTGACCTCCAGGTCCTTGGAGAAGCAAACAAGTTATGACTATAACCACATCGTGACTAAGGTTTAAACAGGGAAGTGATTACTGCGAAATTTCCCAAAGCCATCAGTCTTATCTGCCATCAACCCCTTACTCTATGTAGGAGGTATGACAATTAAGTTTGCAAACTTGCCACGGTGCGCTTACATTGGCAGCACTGTACAAACATCTCAGTAAGGTTTCATAACCTTGGTGTATCAGTGTCTCACAGCTGTGTTCACGTCAACGTGTAGCGGTGTCTTGCTGAGTGGTGTTCATTATTGTTGCATGTTTTTGTGTGCCATCGCGAGAATGTCTGAGCTTGAATTAGAACAATGAGTAAAACATTAGATTTCTTGTTAAACTTGGCAAGAGTGATAGTGAAATCAGGGACATATTAGTCCAAGTTTACGGGGATAATGCCATGAGGAAAACAGCAGTGTACAAGTGGAGTAAACGTTATTCTGAGGGGAGAGAACACGTCACAGATGAAGAGAGGTCAGGGCAGCCACTAATGAGCAGAACTTACAAAAACATTGCAAAAATTCATCGAATTGTGCGTCAAAATCATTGGCTGACTGTGAGAAGCGTATAAGACCAAATAAACATCGATAGAGAAATAGTTATGAAAATCTTAATTGAAAATCTTGGCATGAGAAAGGTGTATGCAAAAATGGTCTCAAACGAGCTCACTGATGAACAAAAGCAAAGGAGAGTCGAAGTTTCCACCTTTTGGAGAGGCAAGATAATGTTTTGGGCTGTGTTACCACTGCTGATGTAACATGGGTGTGCCAATACAACCCTGAAACAAAGCGTCAAATGGAAGCGTCCAAGCGTCAAATGCACAATGGAAGTCAGCCAATTCTCCATGACCAAAAAAGTTCCATCAGTCCAAATCAAGAGTCAAATAATGTTGCTAACCTTTTTTGATATCAGAGGGATTGTTCATTATGAATTTGTACCAACTGGAGAGTTAACCAAGTTTACTATTTTGAAGTGTTGAAAAGGCTGCGTGAAAAGTTAGACTAAAATGACCTGAACTTTTCGCCAACAATTCATGGCTCCTGCATCACAACAATGCACCAGCTCACATGACACTGTCTGTGAGGGAGTTTTTAGCCAGTAAACAAATAACTGTATTGGAACACCTTCCCTACTCACATGATCTGGCCCCCAATGACTTCTTTCTTTACCCAAAAATAAAGGAAATATTGAAAGGAAGATATTTTGATGACATTCAGGACATCAAAGGTAATACGACAACAGCTCTGATGGCCATCACAGAAAAAAAGAGTTCCAAAATTGTTTTGAAGAGTGGACTAGGTGCTGGCATTGGTGCATAGCTTCCCAACGGGAGTACCTCGAAGGTGACCTTGTGATATTCAGCTTTGAGGTATGTAGCACTTTTTCTAGGGTGATTTTGTGAACTTAAGTGTCAGACCTCATATGTCTTAGTCTCTGAGCTTGGGTCTTAGACTCTAGGTCAATTCTCTGTTTAATCAGTTGCTTTCTGATGTCTGCTATCCTTATGAAGCACTTCAGAATCAACTGAATCCACGTAGTTTCAGCTTTTCTGTTTTTCATGAAAAAGTTCCAGCATTCATGAATTTATTCATTCAATACACATTTACTAAACATCAAACATGAATCAGTAACTGTGATTCTAAGCATATAAATACTCAGTTCTTGCCCTCAGGAGAGGTACATATGATACATATGGGAGGACTGGACATATTAAATAGATAATCAAAGACAGGATGTTCTAGGAGAGGCTATGGGAGTGTGTAGAGAAGCCAGTGGGAGTCAGGATGTCAGAGAGAGTCTCCTGGAAGAAGTCACTTCCACCCTGAAACTTAAAGGATAAGTAGGGGGATCTGGTCAAGATGGCAGAGTAGGTAAACATTGTGCTTACTTCCTCTCATGACTATATAAAACTTACAACTAAACTACTGAACAACCATCATTGAGAATCACCTGAAGTCTAGCTGAAGGGAAGCCATACAACTAAGGATGTACCGAAGAAGCCACCTGATGACTGGTAGGAGGGGCAGAGGCACAAAGCAAGCTGGTCCCACACTGCATGTAATCATTAACTATTGGAAGGGATATCTCAGCTGCGGAGGTTCCCCCACTCCTGCTGCTAGAGGAGTGAGAGATCCTAGTCCTACCTATACCAGGCTCCCCAGCCTAGGGTTTCAGTGCCTGGGAAAGAAGTCCCCATAACTTCTGGCTATGAAAACTAGCGGAGATTGTGGCTTTGAGATGGGGTGTGGCAGCAGTCTCAGGCATTCCTCTTAAAGGGCCCATACATGGACTTACTTGCTGATGGATGCACTTGCTCTGAGCTCAAGCACTAGGGCAGCAGCTCGAAAGGTGCAGGGATATAAGAGAAGGAACTTAATTGTCTGACTTCAGGGCAAAGGCTGGAAGGGCAGCTTTCTCCCAGGCAGGAGGAGCTGGTGGAAGCCACTGTTTCTTTGTTCAGCCCTCCACCATCCCTGCATGCACAAGTAGGTGGCCACCATATTTAAGTCTCCATCAACCTGGCTAACACCGCTCATTTGGCCTGCCCTGGTGATTCCCCAAGACCCCACCCCACCCAACTTTCAGATCCTCCCAGGCTGCTTCTAGTGGCTTTTCCATACAGATGCCGTGTATTGGCGAATGCTGCAGACTTTTCTAAACTCTCTCAAAAGTTCACAAATCTCAAACAAGCAACATCTAGCTTTGGAACGTCCCATACCTCTAGGTGAGCAGCCCTAGCCTGGTACTAGCGACAGCCAGGCTTGGTTCATACCTGGGCCTCTCAAGGTACCTCGAAGCCCAGCACAGGTGGTAGCCATTTGTGATTCATGCCAGATGGTCCTGGGTAGGGCACAGGCTGTATTTGGCCTCCAGTGATGCCCATTCTAGGAGTTTCTAGGGCTGGCACACGTGGTGGCCAGCTTTGGATCAAGCAGGAGCATCACCTGGCCACCTCCAAGGTACACTGGGCATATACCAGAGCCCTGCTAATGTGAATCCTGTTCCATAAGTTCAGCCCCTACGCAACAGCTCCCTTCACTGTAGTCATGGCCTGTCCTCACAACCACTCAGCCTGAGGGTCAGTCCCTCCTATAGATATTCAAATAGCAACCAAGGTTCAACTACAACAGGAGGACACACACAACCCACACAAGGGACACATCTAGAGAACCCAGCTCAGGTGACCAGGGAGATTGCACCACTGAGCTCCACAGCATACTTCCTACATAAGGCTACTCTACTAAGACCGGTAGACATAGCAGCCCTACATACTACATTGAAACAAAATCAGGGAAGCAGCCAACTAGGGAGACAAAGAAGCATGTCCCAAATAAAAGAACAGCAAAGCTCCAGAAAAAGAACTAAACAAAATGGATGCAGAGTTGAAAACACTGGTTATAAGGGTAATCAGTGATCTCAAGGGTAACAAATAAATTAAATAAAAAAAAAACAACAACATAAAAAAGGACCAGTGAGAAATAAAGACTGCAATAACTGAAATGAAGGATACATTATAGGGAATCAACAGTAGATTAGATGAAGCAGAGAGGATAGAATTAGCAATTTAGAAGATAAGGTAGCAGAAAACACCCAATTAGAACAGCAAAAAGAGGGGCGGCCGGATGGCTCAGTTGGTTAGAGTGCCTTCGAGCTCACTTAGTTCAATTCCTTCCTTTTATAGATGAGGAGACTGAGCTGTAGCTTTCAGCCCATGTCACTATGTTGTCTACCCTGTTTCCCTGAAAATAAGACCTAGCCCGACCATCAGCTCTAATGCGGCATTTGGAGCAAAAATTAATACAAGACCTGGTCTCATTTTGCTATAAGACCGGGTCTTATATTAATTTTTGCTCCAAAAGACGCATTAGAGCTGATGGTCCTGCTAAGTCTTATTTTCGGGGAAACACAGTAGCTTTCTGCCCAGACCACACCTGATCTTGAATTCTACACTGTTTTGATTAGTGTTGCAAAACATCATCCAAATAGCATTGATACTCTATGTGGGTACAAGAATCAAAACCATAGCATCATACTGAATTACTAAGTGAAGTGTTTTGTCCATTTCAACTATACCACTTGACATTTCAAATTTCTATTCCATGATAACTTTAGAAAGGTCTAGTTAATTTTGTTTACTTATGCAGCAAATGTTCACTGAAGACCTAGTCTGGGTCAGGTATTGTGTTTAGTGCCTGATTTACTCTCATTAAATAATAACGAAATATCCCTTAAATTTAATCCATGGTTTAACTTGGCATCTTATTTAAAAAGTAGCCAATAAAAGTTTGCATACAGCCTTTTATAAGTTTATCATTAAAGATACTTGGAGATTAATTTCCCAAATCTTTATTGAGTCATTTGCAAGGTCTGTGGTTGCTGTGGGATTTAAAGATACAGACATCAAAGGAGAAAGCTTTTTTACTGTGTACGTCTCAGAGAATTGCCAATCTGTGTGTGTTCCTGCATGACCAGGGGTGTAGTCAGCCTGCCCTTTTTGTCAGTAGCTCAACCAACCAGTCACAAACTGAATGCAGTATTAACTCATTTATTATAAACTTTCCACCTGCCTCCAAGTAGGATTCAAGGAGCAAACAATACAAGATGATTACTATTTTTTTATCAATTCTAAGAATGAATATATTCCCTCATTTTTATCTCTTGGACATCAGCGTGCATCTTAAAATCAACAGATCTCAGCATTGTTTCATAGATTGTCAGTGGTTTTTTTTCTCTCTTAGAGGTTCACAGAATAATGTTATTTTCTAATCTTAGACTGGGTGGAATAAAGTACTTTCAGATAATCATGAGAAAGAATATTTAAAAAACAGGTGCAAAATAATTAAAAGTGAAAAAAACCCTACAATAAGGCTAGCTGCTGCAACCAACTTAACTCTCTGTTTTCTAAAAACAGGATACCAGTTAAACATGGCAGTTCCTCCTGAAACTCCAATAAAATGAAAATGCAAGACTAAAATGGTACGACTCCTACCTACCTACTTCGTCAAAAAATTTAGAAAGACTACTTCAATAAATGAAATATTTTAACATATTTTCACAAGGTAGAAAGCAGAGCAGATGCAGGAGTAGCAACTGACATGGCAGAGCCCAGGTAGCAATAATTTGAGTGCCTGTAGATGGGCTACTAATGATCATGGTATTAAATTGTAATTATTGTGAAGGTATTTCTAGAGGCAACTAAAATTATGCAACCTAGGCAAATAGCATTTTTGTAACTACTTAGAGGGTCTTTCTAAACATCTTCTGGGAAAAATTCTCCGGGCCAGTCTTGGGTGCAGTGAGGTCAGCAGGGTACAGGCAAAGCAGCTTCATGCTTCCTCTTGGGTCCACACTCAATAGGCTTCAATCCAGTGTAAATCTGAATTGTGCTATTAAAGGCAATACCTTACCTTTAAATACAGCTTTTAAAAATTGTTCAGGATTTTATTTAAGTTGTGATAGTTTTTAAAATCTAGTCAACTATACTTTCTGTTTTAAAACATAATGTTCCACGCATGGGGGCAGGAGCTAAGTGGATTAAATTCCAGCAGGATATAAATATAAGTATGAATATATATATGTTGTATATTTATAAATGTGTGTGTGTATTCCCCTTGAGCAAAATGAATTTTTATTTCATATAAATGTTCTTAAACCTACAGATGATCTCTCCTAGTGTCCCTCTGATATTCACTGTTTTTCTGGAAGTTTTCTGGTTTAATAAACTATACCTTTTATAAATGCTAATGGATAAGCAGGAGATGGAGTTTATCCTCCATAATGTGAGGCATATTGAGCTATGGTTTCTGTGAGTGGTCACTCTCATTCTTACCTTGTATTTTCTAGAAAACCATCACTGTCCCCATTCTGCCCCAAGGTGTCTAATGTGTTCTGACAGCTTTAATAAAGGCTTAAAGCATTTCCACAATAATACAAACTCTCTTTTTCCCCTCAACCATGGGGAAGTAAGAAAAATACATTTAGCTCTGTTTCTCTATGGAAGAAAAATAAATAAATTTTGGAAGGAAATTTTATCAGTTTATCATCTTTTATTGTGGCCTATATAGAATGTCAGGGAGAATGATACCTCAGATAAAGAAATGCCTTAAGGAAAGACATTTTTCTAAGTCACTTAATATTGGTTATGTCCCAGGTGTCAAAAACAAGTTATAGGCAGTTAGCTTTTCCAGGAAAGAGGTTTCAGAAAGAGTCACTGTGACTTATGTTCTAAGATTCCCAGTATTGCAGACTTGTTCTGCAAAGGCATACTCTAAGCATAGGTCATTCCTAGTGAGGCCCTGCAAGGAGGCTCCTGGAGCTGCCCTGTGATGGGCCTGCTTCAGTGATAAGCTTGTCACTTTGCATCCCACTTCCTGAGATGTTTGAATACCAGGATTGCCCATCCACAATAGACAAATTGTGCCTATGGCTGCCACATCCACACTGCCCCTCTCCAGCCAGGGGTGTCCCCTGCCTTCGCCTGTGGATTCTAGGCTTCAGGGTAGCCAGGCAAAAATGGTCTAAGGATCAAATAGAAACTATTTGTGAAACTTTTTAAAGCCCTTAAAATTTTGATATTATATTGTGTTATGTCGCATTATGTCATATCAAATTATATAATAATCTCCTAGTTTACACCACTGACCTGGCCTCCGCTTTCCCAGTGTCCGATCCTTAGCTTTGTACCCCCCCACAGGTGTGATGGATGCTACTTGACAGAACCCACCCACCAGTAGGGACCACTCTACACCTTGTCCTGTCACGCTACATTCTAGACGTTGCCCTGAAAATAGTTATAATTTATAGATGAACCAGTCAGCAGGTAAAGTCAACTGAGAAACAACTAAGAGTGGTCAGTTGAAAACCTTGCTTGGCTCCGCCAGAGCTTAAAGCAGAATTATACTTTACGTCTCCTAATTTGATTTTAGGGTCCTGCCCACCAGTTTCCTGGAGCGTCCTCCTTATTGAACCGACTGTTTGAGGAGGCTTAGTAACACATCTCGAAGCATTCAAGAGGTCTGCTGGGCTAAACTACATTGCCTGATTTTCGCTTATCGTTATCTCTTCCCCATTTCTAAAGTCCCAGATAAATCAGCCAGTGAGTCAACATCAGCTGTTGTTATTGTCATTCGAATTAAGCACTTACTTTGTGTTTTATAGTTACCTAATTTATTGTTTGGAGGTAAGCTACAGAAACCAGATTAGAACTCTAGCGAGAAAACTGAGCCCAACAATACCATAATACAATAAATATTTACCAAGTATCTACCATAGCACTGACACAGTAGTGAGCTAAGGCAGTGTCCGTCCTCCTGGAGCTCACTTACTACGTGTGTGGCTAAACTGGGCGTGCAATAGCTCACAGGGCATGTAATAATAGCTCTTGGGGGTGGAGAGGTCAATATCTTTACAATAGCAAGGTTTACAACTCAAAGTACTTATTTAAATTGTTAACTATTGATGGTAGATTCTGTGCTATAAATATAAGACCTTTCAATGTTCAGGCTTAAATTTAAAAGGTGAGATACGCAGTGATGTACTAGTAAAGACCCTTAGGAGATTTACAGAAATTAAAACACTCTTCTTTAGTCAAAATAAGTTCTAATAATATTTTCGTGCTTAATAAACTCCTTTCAGCTGACTAGTCGGGTTCCCTCTGAAGTGCTTATATATGCAAATTATTGGTGACTGTGAAGGCCCAGGAAGTCTGTCAAAGATGCCAACTATAGTATGTTATCTTTTCCTTTGCCCAAACATTTTATTATAAAAATTTTCAAACATAAGTTGAAAGAACTGTGCAGTGATCACCCACATACCTGCCACCTAGATTTTAGAATTAACAAGTCTGTGCTTTATTGTGTCTTTCCATCAATCCATTCATCGATACATTTTACTTTTTATATATTTCAAAGTGAGCTGCAGACATCAGAGACCTTAACACCTAAGCACTTCCGCATGCATATCATTACCTAGAGTTCAATATTTTATTATAGTGTAAAGTACAAATCTTAAGTGCACCATTCAGTGAGTTTTGGCAAATGCATACACCCCTGTAATTCAAATACCTATAAAGATACATAACATTTCCATCACCCCAGTAAATTCACCCATAGGCTTCCTAGTCAGTCCCTACTTTTACCCTCAGAGGCAATCACTGTTCTGATTTTTCTCACCTCAGATTAGTTTTGACTGTTCTAAAACTTCGTATAAATTGAATGAGCTCTTTTGGATAAGGCTTCTTTCACTCAGCATAATGTTTTTGAGGTCCATTTATGTTGTTGTACATATCCTAGTTCTTTTTATCATTGAGTAGTATTCTGGTGTATGAATATACCGTTTGTTTATGGACTCTCCTCCTGATAGACAATGAGGTAATTTTCAGTTCATAAATATTATGAATGAAGCTGAGATGAACATTCTTACAGAAGTCTTATTGTGGACATACTTCATTTCTTTTGGGTAAGAAGCTAAGAATGGAATTGTTGGGTCATAGGATAGGGGAATATTAGTTTTATAAGACACTACCAGAATGTTTTCCTAGGTGGTTGAACTACTGCACACTCCTATTAGCAAAGTCTGAGAGCTCTAGTTGCTTTACATCTTCACCAACATTGTGTGTTGTCAGTCTTTTTAGTTTTAGCCATTCAGACAGATGTACAGTGATATCTTACTATGGTTGGTTCATTTTGGAAATCCCCAAAGACTAATGATATTGCACACCTTTTTATTCTTATTGGCCATTCATGTATCTTCTTTTGTGAAGTGTTCAAATATTTTCCCATTTTTATTGATTTGTTTGCCATTTATTATTGAATAGAAGGGTTTTTAATATTCTGGATATAAGTTTTTTGTCAGATCTATGTTTTGTAAATATTTTCTCCTGTTGTGTGGCTGGCCCTTCTTCATTTTCTTAACAGTGTCTTTTGATAAACAGAACTTTTAAATTTTGATGAAGATTAATTTATCAGGTGTTTTTTTTTGTTTGTTTTATGCATATTTGCTTTGTCCTGAAGCCTTTCCTACTGGCAGTTTGTGAAAATATTCTCCTATGTGTCCTAGAAGCTTTATAGTTTTAGCTTTTACATTTGGTTCTATGATTTATCTCAAATTCCTTTTTGATGAAGTTCACTTTTTCCATATAGATATCCAGTCGCTCCAGCACCATTTGTTGAAAAGACTTTCTTTTCCCCCATTGAATTATCTTGGCACACATATCAAAAAGCAAATAACCATATAAACCAAATAACCATTTGGTTTGCTTCTCCAAACCAAAAACCATATAAGTATGAGCCTACATCCTAGCTCTCAATTCTGTTGCATTGATCTATTTGTCTGTTCTTATGCTAGTATCACGTGATGTTGATTAATGTAGCTTGATAGTAGGTTTTAAAGTAAAGTACTAAAGTCCTTTAATTTTGTTCCTCTTTTTCAGATTGCTTTGGATGCTCTAGATACTTTTTGTTTCCATATAAAATTTAAATCCATTTGTTAATTTTTACCAAAGAAAGTATTGATGAGATTATTATCAGAAATGCATTGAATCTATGACCAATTTCAGGAAAATTGATATGTTAAGTACACTGAGTCTTCCAATCCAAACACATGGAATATCTCCCCATTTATTTAGTATTCTTTAATTTCTCTCAGCAGTATCTTGTAGTTGTCACTTGTGAAGTTTGTGCATATTTTAAATTTTTATTCCTCTTTTTAAATCTCTTTTTAAAATTTATTTGGTCGTTTTTGACAATATTATTAATGGAAATGTTATTTAATTTCATTTTTCATTGCTAATATATAGAAGTATTATTGATTTTTGTATGTTGACCTTGTATCCTGCCAACCTACGGAGGTCTAATTATTAATTCTAATAATTATCTCTTATTTTATATTTTCTACTTAATTATGCCATTTGTAAATAGAAGCAGTTTTTTCCCCTTTTCAATCTATATGCCTTTTATTTATTTTTCTTACCTTATTGCACTGACTAGGATCTCCAGAACAATATTAAATATGAGTCGTGAGAATGGACATCTTTGTTTTTTTCCTGATCTTAAGAGAAAATATTCAATATTTCATCACTGCATATGATGTTACTTGTAGGTTTTCCATAGATGCTCTATATTGGATTGAGAAGTTCCCTTCTATTTCTATTTTGCTAGTATTTTTTAATGCATGGGTACTGAATTTTGTCAAGTGCTTTTTCTGCATCTGTTGAGATTATTGTATTTTTCTTTTCTAGTCTATTAATATGGGGAATTACGCTGGCTGATTAGTTTGCTTTGTATTTAATATATATTGTTTTTTAATAAAACCAGATAACAAACTTAAACTCATAAGTAGCTGGCCTGGTGCTTGTGCAGCCATTTCAGAGAGTATCTGGATAGGTGAGGTTTTAAAGTACTGCCAAAATAAGCTTCTCCAAACCAAAATGTTGCAAACATCCACTTGCATCCTCTCTCCTTCTCCCTACTCCCAGCACTCTTGTGTGGTCTTCTACCTGTCCTTCCTTTCTTTCTTTTACTGTCTGCCCTCTGTCTCCCCTGAGCATGTCACAACTTCTTGTGGTACCTGGTGACTCCCCAAGGAGCTGTGTTGCCTGGGGAGATGCCTAAGATTAAAGGATTCTACCCAAGAAAACCTTTTCACTAACTCTTTGTTCCTCTATAGGAAGATATTGACATACACAGTGAACAAGTTTTGCTTTGGTCAAGATTTGCACAGGGCTCTTCAGCATTCTCCATCATCCCCTTCATTACTTTAATCCACAACCACTTTATTTGAATATGATGCAGCTAATGGTGGCAGTGGAATAAGGCACTGGAAAAAACCAAACACACACACACACACACACACACACACACACACACACACACACACACACACTAATAGGGCTTTGTCCCTGATAAGTGTTAAAGAGAGAGCAAAAGGCTTTGCATGAGGAAGGTTTGGGGCGGGTACATTGTTCTAATATATCAGTTGATAACTTCTGCTGCCTCCAAGTCATTGTATTTTCCCAAGTGAAGAACCTTTGGCAGAGTGCTAGAAGTACACACTCTCTGCAAAATGAAGTTATTAAACCAATACTGCAGGGGAATGCAGAAGGACGCTCTGTTTGTAATTCAGGGGAAACAATTTAGAATGCACTTTTTAAAGCTTAACATAATTACTTAAAATCTTGCAGGGAAACACCTGCCTTTCAAAAATCTGATCTCCAGAGATTTCATTTATCTTTTAGATCTAGTTGCTGCAAAATACTGACAATACACAAAATCTGAGAGTTGGTAAATCTACATCTACTGGTGACTTGCTTAATTAATCAAATTACCTTAAAGTTAATGCAATGGTGAGAAGAGTTTAATGATATTCAAAATCTTCATGGTAATAATTACAGATGAACAGGTCAGTCAGTTGAGAATTAACATGAAAACTGAATGGAATGAAAATCTGAATTAGGATATCAGAACGTGCATAAATTGTGGGGAAGGTGAACCATGAAAATAAAATTTATGTTCATTTCGAAGGAGGTATGTTGGAATTGGAACCTAGGGAAATTTTAAGGATTGGACAGTTCTAATGGGGAAAGAAAAAGAGGAGTTAAGGATGTTTAAGAAAGCAAGTTAGAGAAGATCAAACATTAGTTTTTCTTACACCTGCTTCTTCCATTTTTTAGGGTGCTGAAAACAGCTGTTACAATTCCCCTACCACTTCCACCCATAAGTTTCTTCTCCTTGATGTCATCTGTACACACATCTTTTATTTCTCCTCTGTAATTTTAAGGGAAGAGGTAACACAGTATATAAATTATTGTTCCTGCTCAAAAAATAATTGACTATACACAGCATTACAAAGTAAAAAATAGAAATGAGTTAAAGTAAAATACATTTTCTTCTAATTCATCTTACCTTACCCAGATCCCCTTTCTTAAAATTTGGAAAGGTATTGTTTTAATAATGGAATTTACTTTAAATATTATTTTAAGATTTCCAATGGGTTGAAACATCTTAAATATTTTAGAATTAGCATCATCTACTCACTGCATTTTTATAGAAGGCAGTCACAACAGATGGTGTAATAACTTTTTAAAAAGTGATTGGCTCAATAAACAGATGTGGGTCTCCTGTGTTACGTGTCAGGCAAATGTTTTCTAAAAACCCTTCTAGAAGGTTTTTTTTTTTACGCTTCCACTTTAACCCAATCTGTAGGCCCCCTTCAAATCAACTGGAGAACTATTGGAAACGTCAGTAATCATTTCTGGAAGCGTGTGAAATGTTGAAAAGGCCCTTCTTTCAGGTATATCCTGTTGGAAGATTATATCCATACTCTCCTCCAGTTCAGAGATATAAAATTAGGGGTTTAGTATATATGAGTGTGGAAAAAAAAGAGAAAGAGAGAAATCGTCCCTCTGTGACACCAAAAATAGGAGCGGGAAATGCTACTGAATTGTTCATTCATTCATATAGTTTGCTTTTACTGAGAATTTACTATGTTATAGACACTGTGATGGGCGCATTGAATACAGAAATTAACGTGAAGGTGTGTGGTCCTTGCCATCAGAGAGGCGCCTCTGGAATGAAACCAACAAATGCAACGATGTATTTTGAGTGTCATGATAGAAGGATGTGTAAGAGCATACAGAAAGATGAGGTCAGAGACATTTTCAGAGTTGAGTCTTACAACTGAGTGAATGTCTAACTGCATGGCAAAAGGAAGAAGGCAAAGGAAACAAGTGAAAGGACCACCATGCGATGGCTCAGATGTGGAAATTGCAAGTAGCTAAGTTTAGCCAAAGAGTCACGTCACTAGGAGGATAACTAACAATATGGAGAAATAGGTAGGTTCCAAATTATGAAAACCTGAAACTCTGTCAAGGATGTGGATGTTATCTACGAAGCATTTGGGAGTCCTGAAGGTTTTAAGCAATAATAAAATCAAATTTGATAGTTAGAAGATTACTCTGGTGGTAGGAGGCAGGACTCAAACATATGGGAAAATCTTTTAAGAGATTTTATTTTTACCAGAAATTAAACATTCAGCAATTATATCATGACAGTCATCTTGTTGACATGGAAGGCGGGTCATCACGCCATAGACTGCAGAAGCTGTTCTTCCAGTTGGTTCTGTCGTCTCCACCTGTGAGCTCAAAGGCTGCCTCCACTCCTATTGCTTCTCCACCACTCTGCTCAACAAATGTAATCATTTATTCAGTGATTGCTCATGTGCCAAGTCCTATGATGGGCTCTAGAGAGTGTGAGACAAAAGTAACTTATGGTCCCTGCCCTCAAGGTGTTCACAACGCCATCCCCAACTGTCTCTCTGGGACAAACGTGACCTTGAAGAGTCATAATCTCATTCCTTCTCATGAAGCCACATCTGACCTTTCCCTCCCCCTTCCCCAAGTCAGACTCATTTGTTGTACTCACCATCTTCGTGTGCCAACTGCAGAGTGAGAAGATGCACTAGGAACAGCAACAGTTCCATTTTGAGAATTGCCGTGAAGGGAGGCTGGGTGGTGTTGAGTAAGAGGGTTCCTAACGGTCTGCCGCTGAGTCAGAGCTTCATCCACCAGTTTAAACATTTAACAAGGTAACTGCTTTTTGCAAGGTTGCTATAGTCTATCAACTTGCGAAAAGTTCTGTGTATTTCTCTGTCACTGAAAGAGTCAATAACTGCAAATGCCCATGATGAACTTTTAGGTGAACATATTAATTATTGTTTTGATTGCTAGGAAAACCAACCCCTCAAGCAAATCTCAGAGCACAGTCTTCATTAGCCACAGTTTGAGCCTGTTATTGGACCCATGATCTGCACTGCATATGACTAAATTCACCCTCAGTGAGGCACCTTCCGCTGTATACTCTCAGTTTGTGGAGAACACCTTCAGAAATCTCTTGCCAACTTCCTGGGGTCAAGTTGTTCTAGTGGCATGAATTTCTTGGAAATTGGTTCTTAGTAATGAGAAAAATTCCTGAAGGGTTTCCATGCTGCCCCTCATAATAAATTGAAACTTCTCTTTGTTGATGCTGTAGACCTCACAGCATAGCTTCCAGCAACGAAAACCTGTAATCATATCCTTGAAGCATTCATGGCAACCTTATCAGCTTTGGCAAAGAACTAAACAGCACATGCTGTTCCATCATTACTTGGGCAAATGTTTACTTGAGAGCCTATGGAGTGACAGGCAGTTTAAGCGCAGTTAAGCTGTTTTCTAGGCCTGGACACCCTCCCCCCATACTTACTTCTATCAAGTTGTTCTCCAGGTCTCTGCCTAAACATCAAGGAAGATTTCCCTCAATCCCTTCAACCAGGTTAGGATCTGAAAATTCCAGGATGTGACCCAATTTCAATGGATGTGTGGAGGCTTCCCCACACCAGCAAGCAATTCTCAGATGCCAGCAGGATGCCGAGAAATCAACTCAGTTCTGTCACTGTCTACCCAGAGATAAAATCAGGTCCACAGGTAAAGGGCTCACTCCCACCAGACCACCCTCCACTTCAGACACCAGTCAAAGCCCAAGTTGTCACCTGTACTTCTGACCCATTAGCTATAAATCAGAGGTTCCCTGCCCCCGCTCAGATTTGATTAATTTGTTAGAATAGCTCACAGAACTCAGGGAAACCTGTTTACTTACTAGATCACCAATTTATTATAAAGGATATTAAAGGATACAAGTCAACAGCCAGATGAAGAGGTACATAGGGCAAAGCCCCCCAAAAGTTGCTTCTGTACTTATGGACATTAAGGCCCAACATGGTGGAACTGGAAGCATCTGGTTCCTCACTGTGGAAGCTCTCCAATAAAAGGGCTGAGGAGCTGTCCTTCCAGGTTTTATGGAGTGTTCATTACAAAGTCATGACTGACTAAGTCATTGAGCATGGCAGTTGATTCAACCTCAAACCTCACTTCCCACTTTGGAAATCAGAGATTGGACTAAAAGTTCCAGTCCTCTAAGGACATGGTTGGCTTCTACAGGCAACCAGCCCCCACTCTAGGGTGAAATCCAATAGTCATCTCATTAATACGATAAGAAAAATTCCAAAGCATTTGGGAGCTGTGAGCCAGGAACTGTGATGAAGACAAAGTATATCTGAGAAATATATTTTGCTCATCTGAATGAATGACCAATATATACAGAGGGTGCCAAAAAAATGTATACACATTTTAAGAAAGGAAAAATCTATTAAACTTATAATACTTGATATATTCCGAAAACAAAAGATGAATACAAGTCACGTTGACTTCTGCAATTACAAGAAGTGCTCAAAGTGGTTACCATCAGCGTCCAGACACTTCTGATTAGGGTGAGCTACTGCTTCAGCAACGTTTACCAAAGTGTCCACTTGTGTACATTTTTTTGGCACCCCTGGTATATTTCTTAACCACAATATCATAGGAGTCCCGATAGATGGTCTCATAACCCTCCACAACTCTCCTTAAAGACATTCAGCACTATTAAAATTTTGTAATTCTGTAATTTGAAGGGTGAAAAAATGCCCATCTTTCCCACCAGACTATAAGTTCTGTGTTGATGGAAGTTATTTATTTTTTTACAGTTACTAGTACAGGACATGAGCAGGAATAATGAAGTGTAAAGAGTGAAAATGAAACTTTATGTTGTAGTTAAATTGTATTTAGAATATTATAATTACAATATTCTAACTAGTAATATTATAACAAGTAGCAGGGAGTCCTGAGGCTTGTCCCATGACTGTATAAATCATGTAATCAACTAAGATGGCTAAATGCCGGTGAGATGAACTGCTCTGATAGAACCTGGTATTTTCTAATAGTTTTGAATGAAATAATCCCTCCAAATGCCCCCTCCTCTTGCAGAATCTGTTTCAAACTTCCTTTGCAAGCACACATAAAGATACCTTCACACTATGAGAACGCTTGTTTATCTGATGGTTCTGCACATGGCCTGGAGCAAGCCTTTCCTGGGCTACACTGCTACTGCAGGCAAGAGCTCTGGCCAGCTGCTGTGGCAGTGTCCATACTTCAATTTCCATCACATGGGGTGTATTCTCCCTGCTTGGGATCTTCTCAGGACTCATAAAAGTGTGTTTGGTCAAGAAGTGCCAATGAAGAGCTTCACTGTTAACTCCAATTCCAAGGTGAGCCCAACGTGTCATGACACATTTAAATAAGTACAATTGATTTGTTGAGACAAACCTTCCTCAGAAGCAGCAGCAGCTTCATGAAGTAATCTCTTTCATTTGGGATTTAAATCTCAGTATGACTGATGGATGGTTACAAGTCTAAGTGAGCACTTTTCAGCTTTCTTTGTCCAACGTGAAGTAGAGATAACAATAGTAATTCTGCATCTTTATCAAAGGTCTTATCAAAGGTTAAGAAATTAAAATCCCTCTGTTCAGATCTGTTTGTTTCAAGATAGATTAATGGCACATGAATAACATACCTAGTCACAGAAAATTCCTCAGTGTGCTTCATACCTGCCTCCGTAATCATAGGACCTATTGTTGTAGGGTAGAGGTAGCATTCAAATACCTAATCGTGCAACTGGAGGTTTACAAACCTAGACTTATCCAGCTTTCCTTCTATTAGCTTCATTGCCAGAAGCTGAGTGGCTAGACCTTTGCACTCTACTGGAATAACTAATGAGGTCTGAATCATTATATTTTTATATGTCCGTCCTTCCCAAGTGACCACGGGCTCGTAGAGGGAACTAGTGACCCTATATTGTTTATCTGCTTTATCTCCAAGCATCAATCACAATGTATGACCCCTATATGGGTGCTGAATAAATGTATGTTAAACAACAGGAACTCACAAAGATTACCTCTTCTGTTCTTTCCCATTGAAAACAGCTGTAGTCCTCTGCCCTTCAGATAAATTTATACTTGTATATCTTTCTAAGTCACATGTCTATAGGGTGATAAGTAGTTATGTAAGATGTCACAACAATAATACTTAGCCTACTGGGAGGAGCATTCTTTTATCAATTTGTATATGTAGCATGATAAGGCATTTCTTTCCATTTAAATTTCTTTTTGGATAACTGTTCTTTCTTTTTGTCTTTTGTACACTACTTAATTCAATTCAGTCATTCCTTCTGTGAATATTCATTGAAGCTGCCTTTAGAGCTAACTACAAAATAAAGTCTCTGTTTCCACTTCTTACATTTCAAGCTTCAATACAACTGAATCATTAAACACTTTAGTTAAGACTTGCAGATGCATCGTTAAATTGATCCCCTTTGATTAAAGCTAGTTTGCAGGCTTCTGATAATACAGTCACACCAGAAGGAATTAAATGCTGATTATTCTCATTAGATTATTCAAGTCTACTCTACTTTACTGTACTATATAAATAGACAAGTAGAGACTTCCTCTATTGAGATATGTGGTTACTTACTTGCATCAACTCAGAGGAAATGTAATCTTAATTAAAGTCTGAAATAGACTGTATTTTTAAGGAACTAGAATTATCTTTGCCAAAATTCTGACTAGAATTATTCTCTTTCAATCAATATATAAAATGGCTTTGTATATTAGGACTACTGCTTCTTTTCTTAAGTAGGTAAACATTCTTCTAACTTATCCACTTATTATTTTTACAGATAATGAAGGAGAAAATTTTACTGTGGTTCCCATCTGAATTATTACAAGTTGAGAATTAGTAAACCAATAAATGAGGCTTATTTCATAGGTTTCTACTAGTTTATGTGATTTTAAAACTCATACATGTAGAAAAACTATTATAACCATTGGCAGTCTATCTCTATCACAGTACTGTTTTATATTTACTTTCTTTTCATTTTCATTGGAATTAAACTTGGCTTTCAAGTTCCATTGTGGAACTAAATTTTTCTTGTAACCATATTGAGTCTCTTGGACTGGCTATAATGGAGGTAGAAATAATAGGACAGAGTAATGATGTTAGATGGTCCTTGGTTGGTCAGTAAATGCTCTGTCCTCTCTTTATAGGTACAGCAACATTAGGCTTTAAAAGTGAGAGAACCTGTCATACGTTTTATTCATTCCTGTTCTCATGCATTCAACTTGCATAGCACCTTTTCTATGCCAGGGACTGTGCACTGCATTGGAGATAGGAGGATGAGCCAAACACATATCACTGTCTAATGGAGGAGACATCAGAAATTTTACACTTAAATACGATGAGGAAAGTTCTTGATGCAGACAGGCACCAATGTTAGGGAGACATCACAGAAGGACCTAAAGAGAAACCTAAACCAAGCTTCTCTTCCTGGCAGCAGTGGTGAGGAGGGGACCAGAGACCTGGTCTCTCTTGTTTTCCCATCCAGTCAACCAAAATGCCTCTACCAGCCAATCATCAGCAATGGCTGATGTGAGGCCATTCAATAGATAACCAAGGTCTGGCTGGGCACTAGCTTAAAACTTTGTAAACTCAGACACCAGCCAGAGTATCTCTCCCTGTCCCTACAGCTGCAGTCCTCAGGGAATACTATGGCACTGGCCCCTTGGCTCCATCCCAGCCAGGCTTATTGGCCCCAGTCCTGGGCCAGGAGCTCAGGTAAGGACTTAGGCCCTGTGCCCTTGGCAGGTGTCTGTGTGTTATAGTGCACCTGACCTTCTTCACCACTCCTTTATTTGTTGTTTAACGCCTAGAACTGTTACCTGGGACACTCCTGGCCCACTGCCTCACAGGGGGGAGTGAGGAGTAGGGAAAGTATCTGAACTCATAGTAGAAGAATTATGAAGTCGATGTTATCATCATAACATTACTTCACTATTGAATAATGGTTACTTTTGGAGAATTAATCCTTCATTCTTTTCATTTGACAAATATTTATAGAGATACTGAGCTCTCTGTTTTGTGGAGAATACAAATCTGCAGGAGCCTAAGGACCTAGTATTAATTCTATATGCTTTCCATATCACCAAGCTGATGTATGACAGAAAGATTATTGTCATGCAGGTTCTAATAGGACCCTCACTGTTCTATTGAGATGCCACCAGAGTCATTGGAGCCATCATTTTGGTGTGGATGATGGTGATGACAAAAAGCTTATGTTTCATAATGCTTTTCACTTTTACAAAACATTTCCAAACTACTATCTTATTTTATCTTCACAGGAAAGAAGTAGATAATGCTGACGAAATCCTCTTTTTTATCGATAAGGGTTTAGAGGTACCTAAGACTGACTTAGTCACTTAACTCATGGTGAAGCCAGGGAGAGTCCCATGCTTGAATGACACTCTGTGGCTCATAAGTCGCTGTGCTATGTTATCTCATTCATTCTTCAGTGTCCCTGTGAGTTGGAGTCCCTACTCTTATAGATAAGGAGACGGAAGTGAATAGAGGCAATGTAGCTACTCAAGTTCACACATATTCACAGCCAGCGAAGAGGTACTAGCAGTTACCTTGGAACAGACACTGTATTGAGTGCATTTACATAAAATATCTTATCTCATCTCCTTACAGCCTGTGAGGTAGGGACCATCATCCATATTTGATGGGAGAGTAAGCAAATTAATTACCCAGGTCTCCATTTATCAGTTGTGGAGTCAGTTCTTAAACTACTTTCTTACTTTTTTTAAAAAACTCCTTTCTAATATTCCTGCCATTAAGCCAGAGGTTCTCAGCCTTTTTCCCATCTCCAGTCTACTTATAAGCAGAGTTCATGTTCATTAATAATATCTCTTCACACATAACAGATTTTTCATAAAGGATTTGTTCGCCTAGGAGGTATATCAGAATCTGTTGGGAAAGGAAGCGGTATGAAGAGGGGCATTCAAGAGAGAGGGTAATTTAAATTAGCACTCTTCTTCTCCCCTATTAGTCACTAAACTATGTCTTTTTACTCTTACAATACTCTTTTTTTAAATCCAACTTTATCTCTGTTTTATCCTTTTGACAAAAATGTATTGATGACCTACATTGCCAAGTACATTTTAGGTGTTGAAGACACAGCAATGAGCAAAATCTGTGAGGTTCCTATACTCATGAAGCACATATTCCAGACAGTGACAGTTCTCTGAATGAAATTAAACAGGATGATGAGATACACAGGGCAGAGTGGCTGCTGGATGTGGTGCTGAAGGTAGTCCTCTCTGAGAAGTGACATTTAGGTCAAACCTGAATGGCAAAATGCAGTCAGCTGTGCAAAGAGCCGGAGTCAGCTCTTGGATATTTTCTTGCCCACAGTGAGCACTGGCACTGCTCTCCCTTATCCCACAAACGCACCCATTGCAAACTCAGCCTACTGGATTCCCAGCTCGAGCCAGAACACTGAAAGCACCAGCCATGCCAGATCCTCACCAGCCTTTCTCTGTGCCAAAGCCTGGAGCTGGCTCTGGTACATGAGACCTGGAATCACAGACTGCCCTGCACTTTGTTCCATTGTTTCCCAAGTTCACGGGAGTCCTCATTCCACCTTCCTCAAGGGTAGCTACTTACACAGAGAGAGCCCCTGACTCACAAAATAGTTGACTTTCAAAATGTCAGTTCTTTCAAAACTGAAACACACTCACACCAGCAGTGTATTTTTCTATAAGTGGTTTGTCTTTGTTAAGGATCCAGATTCTTTTCTCTCTGTGTCCTCTGTAAGGGACTTAATGTACAAGCAGGAGACAAGGCAACTGGTGGAACAGGGGGGAACTAGAAGATTCTGGAAAGCAGCTGGGCTCATGATTCCTTGCTTGACATGTCTATACCCCATGTCCTGTATCTTTTATGTATAAAGTGAATAGCAACTAGGTTTTTATTCAGTATTGATTACAGAGGGAGGCTGTGTGATGAAGTCCCCCATAATTAAACCTCAAGGACACAGAATCAATGGTGTCTTCAGTATTATGTCAGTAGAAGTGTTTCATACAAACTAATCACTGAAATAGATCAGTCTAGGACTTACAATGAGTGGAAACCAAGTTTATGTTTGTATAAAAGTGAATAATAAACTTTAAAACCTAACCTTTTAAAGACAGGGATAAAGGAGGCAGATGATCCCTGGCAAGATTTTTCAAATTAACATTTCTTTCTCCCATTGTAAAAAATTATGATACATGCCCGGGAGATATGACCCCTTTGACAATAGTCATTGTACTCAGTTCTGCTACTCATGGTGTCAGTTGGAAGAAGGAAAATTCCGGAACCTACTGGAAGAGTTTTTCATACAGCCAGCCTTTAAATAAATTATAACTTGTAGAAGCTATCAGTGTGGGGTCAGGATTTGCACAACCTTCACTGATGACTCCAAGTTGGAGTTAACACACTCCCACCCATCCACAATTATGTCTCTAATAGTACCTCTGTATTACATTGCACTTACCTGTAATTTCTTTTGTCTCATCTCAATGTGAAGACAGACAGATGTGTTTCACCTCATAGTCACACAGTGCCATGTATGTAGATGCTGAAGATTTGTTGAATAAAATTTATTGTATTCAGACCATTAGACATTTCCTAATTTTTTGCATTGATGCATTTGGACAAAATTTTGAATTTCTAAGATAAGCTTCTCAAGTAAGGCCATAAATCAGTGTATTTATTCTTTCCGCAAGTATTCATTCACATGTACTATGCTGATCAGCTTACCCCTCACAGATTTTTAAATGCATACTTAAAAATAACAGTTACCACTTTTGAAATCTGTCTAAGTCCTGATGATTTAATTTTGAGATTTCTGTAACTTACAGTGCTTAAATATCTCATTTCAATCTACCTAAGTTGGCAGAAACTCTGAAATAAGCTTTTCCTGGATAACAGAATAAACTGTGTCTGTCACTAAGATATGGTATTTTTTTAACTTTTGAGGAAAGCAAATAGCAGGAAGATCAAATTCCTCCAATAATGGATTTTTCCACTCAATTATGCAGCTGTCGATGCTGCTGGGCCATGCAGAACTAGTTTCAAGACTGCTCCAGTGCCAGATGAAGCTATCAGGATTGCCAGTCTCCAGGGAGCCTGGGAATTGTTTTCAAATGGCCACAAAGGACCATCGGAATTATATGTACTTTATTAGGGGAAATAGTTATTTTCTTACTCAAATTTATCAGTTAATCTTCTTCATCAAGATTCTGAAATGACTCTCAATAAACACAATTCTGTTATTTTCAGCTGTCTATACAAGGTATCTGTAATTAAGTATTCAAATAATCCAGGTTTTGATAGTATAAACACAACTATCTTTTTTTTAATCCATAGAAAAATTCTATAATCTCAAATAAGATTCTTAAACCTTTGACTGATAATTCTCAACCAAAATAATAGCTTCTGCTTTGTTTTCATAAGGACAATCCCTTAACCTCCCTCTCCTTTCTAATAATCTGACTTTCTGAAGAATTACTTTCTTATTAATGGAATAAAAGATATGAAAAGTTTTCTCCCATTAAAATTGAGCAAAATTGTCAATTCCTCTGATTTCTAGTGACAGTGATATGCATGCATATTAATTTTCTCAATGGCTATCTTAGCTGCCTTTGATTAAGTATTTCAAAATTATTCTCATAACTGCTGCAGTAGTACAGATTTATAACACAAAAATGCTGGCCACAGAGTAATGAATGAAAAAATTATCAATATGTACTTACAAATCACACACACATGCACTTATATACACACAAAAATTCCAAGGTGTACTTGGATTTGAATAAGCTGACTGTGAAATTATAAACTCACAAACATCAGTAAGTGATATTTCTTATAAAAACAATCTTTAATAGCTTCAAATCACATTTTTGGTGATTCAGTTTACAGATAACTTTCAAGAACATCCCTGTTGCATAAAGCGATGTTTACCACGGTCGACACACTACAGAAAAAACACCAGACTTACTCCCACAGTAAGAGGGCAAGAAATTCAAGTCCTTTGTAAAGCTTGTCAGAACCAAAATGACAGTTTCTAAACCAGAAGCATCTTTTAAAATATTGAAAAGTTACCACAGATTTTGACAGGCTCTTATTTTAAAATAAAAAGATGTTGGCTAGAGCCAACCAAGAAGCTGCATTTAGACGGCAGAATTTGAAAACCAATGGGACTGGAAACTTGCAATATCAACCACACCCTATCATCATTATCCGTCTTTATTGATTGGATCACTTGAGCAAGCTTGGCTCTTGGCAAGACAGTAATGAGTGAGAGTTGGAAAGAGAAAAACAGAGCTATCGGAAGGCACTATTGCTTTTACCTTTTTTTTTTCTGCAAATTCATCATTTGGCCATGTCCACAGACAACTAGCTTTCTTGTTTTGAACAGGCTGACAGGTGTCTGGGGCTGATTTGCTTTGACTCTGTATTTGAAATGTTCCGTCTTTTGTGAGCTTGGCACCTCACTATCCTCTTTGAACCTCAGGATTCTATAAAAATGTAAAAAGTGGAGATAAAGATAATGCTGCTCCTGCCTGCCTCAAAGGGTTGGGAGGAAGGTCAAATGAGATCCTATACGATAAGGGCCTTTGAAAAGCACAAAGCAATGTACAAATGGATGGTGTCATTCTGATGGTCTCAGAAGAGTTGTCTGCCTGAAATGCATCAAGCGATCCCGAAACGTACAGAACCGTGTGTTCAGATCAGTGTCGCTGGCATGTCTGCCAAAGGTTTTGCAAAACTCCCTCTGTGATGTTCCCACTATAAACCATCCCCATGGTTCAATCCAACAAGAATGGAAAAGATTCAGGGCTCATTGCAGAGGGTCAGCCTGCACAAGGGGCCAAGCCAGAGACCGAAGGCATCATGCCGGACGTTTAGGAGCACGCTCATTTCCCTGAAATGAGAATGAGGAGGAAAAGATACTGAGGCTCTTCTAGTCACTGCATCAGTATCCTAGGTGGTTAGCATAACTCCTGCAGAAACCTAACCTTAAGTAAATGGGTTCAAATCTAAACATGGTGATTACATCAGTCTAGTAAGAGTTAAAAAGTGAATTCTGCTTGACCCACCTAACTATGTAGGCAAGTTACGTACCATCTCTGTGCTTCGGTCTTATCATCTTTAAAATGGACATAGTAATCATGCATATCTAATTGGGCTGTTTAAAGGATTCAATTAGGTGATACAGCATTTAGAACAGTGCCTTTAACATAGTAAGCTCTCAATAGAAATTAGCTACAATTAGTTTTATTTTTTATTATCTTCTTTTTTAAATTTATTTATTGGGGTGACAATTGTTAACGAAATTACATAATTTCAGGTGTACAATTCTGTATTACATCATCTATAAATCCCATTGTGTATTCACCACCCAGAGTCAGTTCTCCTTCCATCACCATATATTTGATCCCCCTTACCCTCATCTCCCTCCCCCCCACCCCCCTTACCCTCTGGTAACCACTAAACTATTGTCTGTGTCTATGAGTTTTTGTTTCTCATTTGTTTGTCTTGTTTTTGGTTTATATATCACATATCAGTGAAATCATAGGGTTCTCTGCTTTTTCTGTCTGACTTATTTCACTTAGCATTATACTCTCAAAATCCATCCATGTTGTCACAAATGTTCCTATATCATCTTTTCTTAACGCCGAATGGTATTCCATTGTGTATATATACCACAACTTCTTTATCCATTCGTCTATCGAAGGACATTTTGGTTGTTTCCATGTCTTGGCCACCGTAAACAAAGCTGCAATGAACATTGGAGCACACGTATCTTTATGTATAAATGATTTCAAATTCTTTGGGTAAATACCCAGGAGAGGGATTGCTGGGTCATATGGTAATTCTATTTGTAATTTTTTGAGGAACCTCCACACTGCCTTCCATAGTGGTTGCACCAGTCTGCATTCCCACCAACAGTTTATCAGGGTTCCTTTTTCTCCACAGCCTCTCCAACACTTGTTACTATTTGTCTTGTTGCTGACAGCCATTCTGACTGGGGTGAGGTGATATCTCATTGTGGTTTTTATTTGCATTTCTCTGATGATTAGTGATGTTGAGCATTTTTTCATAAATTTTTTATTATCTTAATTAGGATTTAAGCTCCTATACTTCTATTTGTTCATTTATAATATAAATGTAAGCAACGACCCATCTCATAGAAGTAGAGAATTCTTTTCAGTAATTGAGATAAGTCTTGAGATACATAAGTAGACATTTTTTATTTTGAAATGAATAATGTTCAAAAGAAATATTCTCTTTGGTTTAAGAAGTTGGACACAATAAAGGGTCTCAGCTTAAATGAGCGGGGAGAGGCACAGAATCACCAGTAATGAAAATGGCACAGAGAATATAAAAACCCAGGAGAACAGTAAAGTGCATTTAAAATGACAATATTGGTATTACACAGTGCCCATAAAACAGCTAAACATGCAGTTCTTGCCAAGCTTGTTTGCCATCACTTCCGAAATTTGGCTGGTGAGTAAGGAAGACATCTGGAAAAATAGTTAAAACAAAATAGTGTCTAATTAGTTTTTAAATATTTTAGTTAAAAAGTACAATAATTAAATAATGCAATTCTGAGGGGATCAAAGGAAGCAACTTCTGGGAAGACACAACATACTGTGTTCTCAGACATCACAAGTGGAGACATTTGGGTCTTGTGAGGAAGCATAATTGTTTCTTCTTTAATTTTTCATTATGAAACTATTCAAACTAACGAAATTACCAAAAATAATATGAAACCTTTTACCCACCACTAAGTTTAAGTATATATCAATATTTTGCCTTAGTTCCTTCACAGAGTTATTGCTAAAACCAAAATTATATCCAGTTATTGTATTAGCTGGTCCCCATTCTACTATTGATTACCATTGGTGTATTACTATTTTCTGTGACTACAGATATGATCCAATTAATTAAAAGTTAGGAGTAAACTTTGGATTCTGGGTTGTAAATAAAAAATCTTCCCTATATTCTGAATTTTCTAACAGATTCACCAAGTATCCAGGCATTTCTGATTGAATTAGTCAGGTTTTATGTTTTGTTTTTCAAATTGATTAAAGCAAGGCCAGTCCTCTTACATTAGGTGATATGATTTAAAGTACCTTAGAGATCCTACTTACTCAATAATATTTTCCCCATCAATTTGCCAATTCCCCTATTGGTCAATTGGATTCTAATCATAACTCACTCCTATGGGATCTGTATTCGTTTGGGTTCTCCAGATATATACTGAGGGTGCCAAAAAAATGTATATAAGTGAGCACTTTGGTCGACGTTGCTCATGCAGTACTTTGCCGTAATCAGAAGTGTCTGGTCCCTGATGGTAACCACTTTGAGCACCTCTTGTAATTGCAGAAGTCAAACATGACTTGTATTCATCTTTTGTTATTGGTATACAGTATTACAATTTTAAGTTTTTTCCTTTCTTAAAATGTGTATATATTTTTTTGGCACCCTCTGTATGACACACACACACACACACACACACACACACACACACACAAAGAGATTTAGTATAAGGAATTCACCACTGTCCTTCTGGGGCGACCCAGAAAGGGGCTATAGTTCTACAGCTGTCTACTTTCAGATGATGCTTGCATATTAATGAAGAGCCATCTCTAAACCAGGTATAACTCTTCTGTTCCTCTGTCACCTGATCATAGGGAGCTCCTTGTGAAGCCATAGGTGCAGGCTGGGAGAGAAGGCAGGTGTGGGGACCATGGATATTTGGTCCACTGCTCCCTGTAACTCACTTGTGCTTTCAGGGCCTGCTCAAGCCCAGTCACATAGATGCCACTTACATTTGATGATGGAGTGGTTTGTACTTCTTGCTCACTACATCTAAGCAGCATAATTTCATCAATGTAATGGACCAATGCGATATCTCATGGGAGAAAGAGATAATTAGATCCTTGCAAACTAAATGATGACATAGGGCTGCAGAGTTGACTGGGGATGTGATGGGAATCACCACCCCTTCACCTTTCAAATCTTTGATGGTGGCGCTAATCCTTCAATACCTCAAAGAATGCAATGTTGCTTTTGGTTTACTATTTCCCCAGGTAGAGGCAGTACTAGTGGCTTTTACTTGGCCTTTTCCACCATCATTTCCCTCGTGCCACAAGTCAGGAAATCAGTGTGGGGATTCTGCCAGTTGTTAAGTATATCTATTCCAAAGATGCACTCTGGAACTGGGGAAATAACCACAGGATGGATTTGGGGACCCACTGGTTCCACTGTGAGCTAAAAATCCATTGATCACCTGACCTCCATAAGCTGCTACTCTGGATCCATGGAGTAGGATCCATGACATTTTGGATCTCCTAGAATTAGTTTCAGATCCGAATCAGTATCCAGTAGTCTCTGAAAAGGCTGTTTTCTTTTCGCCAATGCACAATTACTCTGTTAAAAAACCATAGGTCCCTTTGGGGAAGGCTGAAAGAAAACGTAATCATACTAATTTCTGGCAGTGTACCAGGGCCTTCATCAAGAAGGCCCAAGCCTCCCTTCATTCAAGGGATTCTGTCTGTTAACTGGCTCAAATCTGGGAATTGACTGAGATGCCATGATTCTATTTTTGTGATTTAGGTTGGACTTTTGTACATTTGACCTAGAACTTTTCTACATGTTTATATAGATCAAGAATTTAGTAGGCTTCCTATCTGCTTCTCTTCTATGAACATCGTGAACTAGGCAACACCACAGGTATGCGGGAGTCAAACTCTTCTGCCTGCTGCTTTGAGTTTATTGCCCATAACAGTAACTACACCCACTTGCCTGGGCAGTTGAATGCTGCCACTTGGCCCCGGCCACCCTGGAATCTCCCATTACAGTTAAGTTCCAGATTCAGTGACTGCATTTGCCACTGTAAGGTCTGGCCTACAGAGGAGAGAAATCACAGAATTTTTCAAGGAAGCTGAGGCTCCCCTCACAAATGTATTTCTCAAAGTAGTGGCGAAAGATGTATCTTCTGGACCTTCCCAGGGTGGGTGAGTAAGTCGTAAATGACAGGTTTTAAATGGCAGCTGGGAGTGGAGGAGACTGTTTCCACTGGGGGTAGGGAGGCCTCTTTTTTTTTTTCATTGCAACATTATTTTCTTGTTTTTTTTCTTTCTTTTTTTTTTTTTTTTTATTTGTGGGAGGCCTCTTTTACTACCAAAGAAGACACATCAGAATTTAGGGGCTCAATATCCCCAGCTTCATTGGGGTCTTCCCACACGTCCTTATTCCAATTTACAGGATCCTGTTCTTTCCCAGTCATTGCTCTCACTTTAACCATAGACTGGAAGTTCAACTTGCATTATAATTCAGCCATTGCAGAATGAAATTCTGCATTTGATTTTCAATCATCTCATCCCTGGGGCTATAGGAGATAAAGGTCCCTTCAGGGCACACATAGAAGCGTTCAGTCATTTATGTGGCACTTGAGCTGGGAATATGACTCTTGAGCTCATCCTTTTCTCACTCTACGTTGTCAAGATACGTTAGGAGCAACTATCCAACATCATACTTGTTATATTTCCAAAAATGTTCAGAGGTGTCATATATAGAATCACTTAGCTTCTTACTTCTTGTAAGTGGTTTGATTCGGGTACTAATGCAGATATTTTGCTTACTCCTGTTGTCAGATCACACCGTGGACTATCAGTACTCTCTTTACTATTGGAAATACTCATTAACATCTTTAAATCTAATCAGATTAGGTTGTCAATTCCAGAAACCCCAGAACAATTCAGAAAACTCATCCTTAAAATTCTGTTCCTCTAGAATTCTGAGCTCCAGAGCAGAAGGCCAAGGTCCCAACTCAACAACCTTCAGATCAAGAGAGAATTCTTTCTCACTCAGCCTTTTATTTCACTCAGGCTTTCAATGATTGGATGAAATCCATTCCTATGGAAGAGGACAATCTGCTTTACTCAGTCTACCACTTTAAATGTTAATCTCATCCATAAACACCTTCACAGACACACCCAGAAATAATGTTTAACCAAATAGCTAGGACCACAGGACACAGTCAAGTTAACATACAAAATTCACCATCACAAGGTGGACGAGAAAAGAAAAAGCAGCTCTCTCAAACACATACTCAGTTTAAATACCCAGCTCCTGGGTATTCCTATCTGGAACAACCTTCTAACTATCTTTTCATTTTGCACAGTAGCATGAATCAGTTGAATCCTATGAAGCAATGAGATGCTGTACTGTTAATTTTAAAATATAATGAGATGGGAAGGGTGAGAAAGCAAAGCAGCTCTGAGATATCTGGACCGGGAAAGGCAGATATAGACAGACCAATAGGTAATTGGAGTAAACTCTAGATGGTGATAAATGGTGTGTGTGTGTGGGGGGGGTGGTAGTGGTGACGATAGCAGATAAATTTTATTATTAAACAATCATAATGAAACAGGTACCATGATAACACTAACTTGATTTAACAATCAAAGCAACCATATAAGGCATGTACTATTATTGTCTCTAGTTTCCAAATTAGAAAACTGAAACTTCTGGGGTTTAGATCCAAAGTTACAGGGTCTTGCTCAGATACAAAGCTAGAATTCCAATCCACTATGTGAAATTACTGGAAGGAGACATCAGTACCAAGAAATACAGGCTGCATAGGGAATCCAGGAAGGAAATACACCATCACACGTATTAGGCACTGCCTAATTTTGCCTTAGCTAATTAGAAGATGTGTTTATGAGAATACTTGAAGTGTCTGAATCAAAGGGCAAACAAGGCAGACTAGTCTGTGATGTTTAGCTCAACTCAGAGAAATTGGCAGTAAGGATAGTTGATGCAGCAAAAGAAGAAAGGGGAAAGACAAAATGAAATAGAATCATCTGTGCTCAATCTTCTCATTCCCAAGATTGAAATTAATTATAGAGGAGAAAAAAGAAACATGGGTTCAAAAATTAGATAGTTGATTGAAAGGCAGAAAATACTAACATAAAAGAAATTCAGATGGGTTTCCATGTAGGAATAACGATAGAATAAGAGTAGTTACAAGTACATCAGTTAAATCTCAACTTAGGTCATTTGAAAGAAAGAAGGTAATACAGAAGTGCTGTGCTTTGTATAATAAACAATGCAATCCTTGGATGTTTGTACACTTCAGGCTGATGTGTAGGCTCTTCGGGAACATGGCATCCACTTCTGACATCGAGCTCTGACACAGCAATTTGCCTACAATAAGTGCTCAATAAAATACTGCCATTCTCCAACAATGAATTCGATGATTATCACAACCACTTTTCCATTGTTAGGCAACAGTCTAATATTTTTTTTCCTTTTGGAGTTATGTGGTATGTGAAGCATTAGGGGACTTAATTACTTAAGTATGTTTGGAAATTTAAGACCAGAGATTAAGAATAGACTTTGTAGTCATACCAGGTTTTCAATCCCAGCTCTTCCACCGATTAGCTCTAGGACTTTAAACATGTTATTTAATCCCTCTGAGCCTCATTTTCCACTTGTATAAATTCGTGCTGATTATAGCCATCTCCCAGGTTGTTGAGGATTGAATAAAAGGAGTCCAGAGTTATCCTGATGCCTCAATAAATAGTGATAGTGGATGGATGGCCAAGCAAAACAAAGCAAAACAGTGAATGCCTCAAAAAGAAATGAGTGGACTTACCAACACCCACAGTTTGGAATAAAGAAGTCCCATGAATTTTCAGAGGGTACCACCATCTCTCTAATAGCTACTTGTAGTTTTATTAGGTTGGTGCAAAAGTAGTTGCGGTTTTTGCAATTATTTTTAACCTTTTAAACTGCAATTACTTTTGCACCAACCTAATAGAAGTGTTTGAATGTCTACATGATTTGTTTGGACTTCTAAAATTTGACTATGAATTTAAAAATTTAAAAAGCTCCACAGGCACCTGTGCTGAGATCGAAACCTTCACAGCTGTTTAATCGTGTAATTGTGGACCGATACAGGGAGGTGGAGTGCTGTGAAGGCTGACGGCACTGCTTTGCTTAGAGAGACTGACATTTCATTTTCCTGCCTTGCCAAATGATTCTCTTCCTCCTCCTCTGTAGACTATCTGAGAATCCAAATGTTGTGAATTAACCTGTGGCATTAATCATAGCTTCCTTGTTCCAGAATTTTTCATATCAGTGTTACTCCAGTGCTACACTCAGGTCTTATGTTTATGACTAAGAGGTGAAATTGGAGTAATTCACTTGGAAACAAATATGCATAGAAATGTATTTAACAATCACAGCACAGTAATGAAGGTTTCTCACTTATATGTGGAATCTTAAAAAGTCAACTTTGTAACAGAGTAGAATGGTGGTTACCAGGGGATGGGGGGTGGGGGAAATGGGCAGATGTTGGTCAAAGGGTACAAACTTTTGGTTATGAATAGTTCTGGAGGCCTAATGTACAACATGGTGACTATAGTTAACAATAATCTATTGTATACTTAAAATTTGCTAGGGAGTAGATCTCAACCGTTCTCACCATACAAAACAACAAAGTAACTACGTATATAAGGTGGTGCCTATGTTAATTCTCTTGATTGTGGTAATCATCTGGATTGTATGTATATCAAAACATGATTTACACCTTAAATATATACAATTTTTATTTGTCAATCGTACCTCAATAAAGTGGGGGAAAAGTGTCAGTCAGAGCCCTAGAACATTTTTAATGCTCAATACCCAGGTGGAAACTCCACAGATCAGGTTCGGCCCGATCTGCTTTACAAACAACTTGAGCTGTTTAAGAAGAATTTTAAGAATAAGAACTCTATTGCCTTGAATCCTAAAATTTCTTTCCTGTGTAACTAATTACAAATAGTCCTCAATGCCTTTTAATTGCTGCTGTCAAAGAAAGAAATCAAGGGCTTACAAAATAATCATGCTTTTGAAATTACCTCTTCAGAACCAATAGGCTGATGAAAGGGTGATGAAAGGTAGTGATAAAGGACAGTTTATCCCTTTTAACCTTGCATAACACCAAACCACCCACCCTTCACTCATCATTTGCCTAGATAACTCCAACTTTTGGACCTTGGTTTAATCATCACTTCCTCTGTGAAATGTCCCTAACCACTCTGCCACTCAATCTAGATTAGGGTTGTCAAAGAAAAATTATATCAGATGAGTTTAACAGGCAAGGAAGGCTTTATTCAAGGCTATTACAATAGGGGAGAGAGATTGAACTACATTGAAGGAAAATGTTAGGCTCAGCCAGAGGAATGAGTTGCAGGAGACAAAGATTGGTCTATTAGAATTTATTTGGCATGTTTGAGCTGCAGGAGGTCAGGCTAGAAAGACCGTAACTTTCCCAAGCAAAGAGGGGTATGGAGTTTTATAGGAGGGGATAAACGAGGCTGTTCTCCCTTCAGGGTTTTTTTGTTGACAAAAAGTTTCAGGGCATGACAAAGCCCTCCAGCTCCACACTCTGGCCCCAGGTCGCCATCCAGACCACCCAGGCCAGGCTGATCACAGGCCCCTAGGAGATAAAGCAAGAGAGGATCAAGACAAGATAGCTTTTTAAGATAAAGTTTCTGCTCCTGGCCTAAATATGGCTAAACAGAAAAGGCGAGAGAATTTTTAGACACTGGGGTGAGCTAGTGGAAAAGTATTGAAGGACATTAGAGGGGAGGTTGGTCAATGAGAATTAGCCATCCGTGTTAGCTAATTGGCACTTAAATTAAGCTCCTACACCCCCCACCTCCCAGACTGGGAAATATGGGCGCCATCTTTCTTGATGATCATACTTCAAAGGATGGCTCCCAGGTCCTTGAGAAAGACATTTCTGAGTTATAAAACTGGCAAGAGGCTGGGAGAAGATTTACATCTCAAAGGAACAGAGAAAGAATTTATAATTCCAAATTTTCTAAGGTAAATGGCTCTAAAAAAAAAAGGAAGGCAAGAGCCTATCATCGAAAGCAACCTGTCTAAAGTTTAGTCAATTGAGGGAAACGTTAACATTTTGGTCAGGGCCCTCCTGTCTATTATGTGCATTTATGGCACTTCCATAATAGTAGTTCCAATTATAATTACTTGTTTGGTAATTATATAATTACTTCTAAAAGTTTGACTGTCAATTTACAAGCTCAAGAAGAACTCTTGATGAGAGCCCATAAGATATTTGCACTGAGTGTAACTGATTTAACATCTGTTCACTTGCGCAGAAACATGTCACTATTTTGTTTATTACTGTGTCCTTGGTACACAGTACCTGGCATATAGTAGGCTTTCATTAAATACTTGTGGGGAAAGGAGGTTCTGAGAGAACCCAGCTGCTTAAGAATTCCTCCCTGCTCTATTTTTGGTATAACAGGATTAAAGATTCCTTTGGACATTATGTAAATGGAGGACTTTATTCATTAATTTATATATGTTTATTATTATGAGCACAGCACTGTCCTGTCCAAACAACATGTCTTTTACCTGATTTCCCCTTGATAAATCAAGTAAACACAATATGCCAAAAGTGTACACACAGTATGCACAAAATATTTTTTCCTCATGTATGAACTGACTCAAGACTAATAGATTAGCTTTAAAAAAACATGTGAAAAAGGTTTGCATACCATCTTCAACTTTACAAAGATGGTTTAAAGAACATAAATGGCGTCTTTCTTTTTAAAAAATTATGCGGAAACATTTGCACTAATGTCATTTTTCTTCTCTCAAAAATCCTTCCCCATAGCAAGTAAAACCATTTATAGTCATCCCATTGATCATTCTTTTTCAGAAATAGTCATTTTAGTTTTATAAACATTTTAAATCATAGCTCAAGTCTGTGCCTTGGATTACAAGAATGAATTGTAGTAGATGAATTAAAGTATTTATAGAACCTGAAACACATCTTCTCCATAAAGATAGTTTCCCTAAATTCAGTAATTCAGCTGCCTTTTAAATAAAATAAAGGTGATTGTTAATTGAATATGAAGCCCCATGAAACAGACTTTATTAACAATGAATCTAGAATTTCAAAACTTTTTCCAGCCACCAAGAATCACTCAGGGTTTTTCATGCATGACATGGAACAGCATTCTTAAATCATAACACAAATTAGAGGCTTTCATTTCTGCCAGGACCATCCTGTGGTTGCACTGTAAAGACAAAAAAGCTGATTTATTCCTTTACATATATAATTGGTTCTTTCCCAAGTTTCAGAGTTGAAAGAGTTTCATAATGGCATCTTAACATTTATTTTGTTTTTGCTAGATATAATTCATGTTTATATAATGCTGAAACATCTGGATATGAAGAGAAAAATCTAATTAATGGCCTTCTGGTTTTTTCTAGATGATATCTAATGCCCAGATATTGCCTTGATCACAGAAACAGAGTTGTAAACACATAGTTAGATGAATGTTCTAACTTCTTCCAAATGTTCTAACTTCAAGTAGCCCCCAAGGTCACTACTCTGTGGCTTTAATAATGACTTCAAGCTGAGACTTTAGAGTTTTGCAGTTTTTGATATATTCATGATAATAGTAATTCCATAGTCTGTAGAAGTCGAAATCTGAGCCAGTGTCTGCGTACCTAGGGGAAATTTGCAATCTGTGCACACCGAATCAATTATAATGCTTGCAGTTGACAAGTAGCAGAAAACAAATGCAAAATATATTAGGACTTAATCTTCAACAATGAGGAATCGAATTATCTCACTGAACAAGAACGCCCTGGTAAGGCAGTTCCAGACAGTTAAATCTGCAGCTTAACGATCTCATCACTGTCCAGTGTTTCTGTCCTGCGGTCTTCCAGCTGTCTTTCTTGTCCTCAGGACCGAAAGGGAACTGCACCAGCTCCAGATGTGTGTGGAAGAGAAAAGGCACCTTGTCCTACACGTCTGTTTTTATCAGCCAAGGAAGGAACCTTTCCCAGTAATCTACCATGTTACATCCATTATTTAATCAGACGGACAGGCCTAAAGCTGTCATTTGCAAGAAGAATGAGACCATCATGAAAGATAGAATAATTAGGATTTCCCCTAATCCCATGCCCAAATAAAGCCAGGTTCTACCAGCAAGGTCGGAGGGAATGGCTTTGTAGGTAACCCCCAGGGTATTCTAAAACCCCTAGAGCTCATCCAATAATTTACTCATATGCAACTATTTTCTGAGTGCCTACTTTAGACCCTAGGAGTCTA
The DNA here is from genome assembly GCF_964194185.1 of Rhinolophus hipposideros. Classification (NCBI taxonomy): domain Eukaryota; kingdom Metazoa; phylum Chordata; class Mammalia; order Chiroptera; family Rhinolophidae; genus Rhinolophus; species Rhinolophus hipposideros. The sequence continues at coordinate 48,102,930 of NC_138064.1, forward strand.
GACAGCAAAAGCGATTAAACCCTGCCCACATTAAGTGAATGGTCTAGAGGCAGAAGATATTTCAAAATAAAAACAGAAACAAACACAAAAAGCAACTAGACAAGGAAATAAGTGCCATGGAAGGGAAAAGGAAGGTAAAGGGGCTAGAGAGTTTCTGGTTCTGAGGGCAGTGTGTGTATCTATCTGCATGTGTTGGGGCGGGGGATTGGGGGTGTTATATGGGGCATTTAGGGAAGCCCTCACTGATAAGGTGTCATTTCAACAAACTTGGGATGTAACTCTGAAATGAAAAGACAGAGGAGTGATGTGATCTGACTTTGGACTCTGGGTGGGCAAGGGCTGCTGTAGGAATACCATGAGGCAGGAATACCATTGCCATATTCCAAGTGAGAGATGATAAAGGCCTGCCCCAGGGTATCCGTGGAGGAGGTGACAAGTGATGGCATTCTAAATATGTTTTTAAGATAGAGCAAACAGGATTTGCTGATGGAGGAGTGGATGTAGCCTGTGAGAAATAAAAAGAGTCAAGGATGACTCCAGAAGCTTTGGACTACTCAACCAGGACAGAATCACCATTAAGTGAGATGAGGAAGGCTGGCCAGGGGTCAGCCTTGAAAATTCGGGCAGGTTTGCACCCACCACTGGATTTAGCAACATGGAGATCGTTGGTGACTTTGACAGGAGAAGAGTGTTTTTAGTAGAATGATGGAAATGGACATCTAATTGGAGCACCTGACTACTCTTAAGGAATGGGGCTTTGAGAATAACAACTTTTATGTTATGAAAAATTAAGTAGTGAAAAGACAAGCCTCTCAATAAATGCTATGCTCAGAAGTGGGTATAGATAAAAATTATGTCTGTCCTGCCAAAATACATGATGTAAGTAGGCTTGCACCATTGTTTATTGGTCCAGCAGTGGTGGTAGTTGTTGTTTTAACAGGTGTTACATTTTCCCCAACATCTTCCCCCAACATCATGAGCAAATCCTAAAGTCATTATTTTCTTGTAAGTTGCCCATTTTATTCACCACTGTATCCCAGCACCTAGAAGAGTGCCTAGGACAAAGTAGGATTCCAATACATATTTGTTGATTGAACACATATTTATTCACAACAGGACTACCAGGTATGACTGTGAAAAGGATTATGTTCAGTCCAACCACCACCTTACACAGTGCTTTACAACACGACAGGCTTTACGACACCTACTCATCTCATCCTTATCCCAGCTCTATGAGAAGGTAATATTTTTATCGCCCCCATTTTATAGATAAGCAGCAGAACCAGGATTCAAACCCAGGTAGTCTGATTCTGGAGTCCATGTTCTTAAAGATCTTGCTCTGCTGCCTCTATTTACCTCATTTTAAAGACCCTACTTCTTCCAATTCATTGTATATAGTTCCTTCTTATCCATGGTTTCACTTTCCACAGTTTCACTTACCCATAGTCAACTGCAATCTGAAAATATTAGATGGAAAGTTCCAGAAATAAAGAATTTGTAAGTTTTAAATTGCATGCCATTCTGAGGAGCATGTGAAATCTCGAGCCATCCTGCTGCATCCAGCCGGGAATGTGCATTGTCCCTTTGTCCTGTGTCTCCACGCTGTAGACGCTCCCTACCTGTTAGTCACTTAGGAACTGTATCAGTTACCAGACCCACTGTCACGGTATCACAGTGCTTATGTTCAGGTACATGTCATAGACCTAAATAACCTAAAGAAGCATATTAGTTCTTTTAACAAATGGTTCTTGTTTTCAGAGAGAAAAACTCTGTACTAGTATTCTGAAAGGGAAGAGTAACGTAAAAATCACTAGATTCAGATTATTTAGTCCAAGCAGGAAACTATAAGTTTCGGAAAGTTCACATGAATGGCTTCGCCGAGTCCCATAGCCCATTAATGGTGGAGCTGGAACTATCATACATATATCTGGCCAACTACTTAGCTGAGTTTGGAGATGCCATCTTAATCAAATTCAAAATGATGTGGAATACTCTTTGCACAAACAAACTAGATCCCTAGAATATAGGACAGACGAAAAAACAGGCCTTTTGTTAGCTTCTCAATTCACCTCCCACCTAGTAATTTTTCACTCAGTGATCAAATAAAACCATTAGTTGTGATTGTATCAGAAGCATGGCTCAGGCTTAACACCCTCCCTTTGGACTTCATGAGAAATGAAACAGCATGCCCCATGTATGTGCAGAATGGGAAACCGGGAAGGCTTTTTAAAACTGTGCACATTGATCTTTTAGATATAAATGATTTTAATAAGAATAACATACAATTTCTCATGATGTTTATTTCTGATACTATTTTTAGACTACAATGTGAAAAATATCCTATCAATTCCATTGCTTGTTTTTTATCCTTTCTCTGTACTTCTGTTATTTTTCACATGTTCCTTTTACCGTGACTTGTTTTAAAATGTCTAATATAATGCCAGTGGTATTTTAATGTTACATATCAGCTTCCAATTATAGTCTCATTTTCTTGTTTGAGAATTTTCTTTACCAGTGCTCATCATATTTCTTTTATATAATTCAATTAAAGTTTTTATTAATTCAGAATGATTTGGATGAGAGATATTCTGGTTAATAGAATAATAAATATTTATTTTAGTTAGTAGATTATTTCATATTTATTAAATCAATATGCTGATATATCAATTTTCAAATAACTCAAATTGAATATACTTAACCACTTAATGCTCATTAATTTACTCTCTAAGTCAGAAAGCATTTATTACTTGAATCAAGCAGTGTTCTAGATACCGGGAAAATAACAACGTCCTAACTTTGCTCCCCAAGGAGTTTATTTTCTACCTGGGGAGCTACACAAGTATCATGCAATATGGCAAGTGTCATATGATGAGGGTAAGAACACACACTTAGGGGATCTTCAAACTAGCCTGGGACCCAGCCTTGGGATATCAGAGAAGCAGGCAAAGCTTGTTCACTGTAATTTGATCTTGAACAATTCAGAGGCCACTTTGAGGTCTAATAGTGCTTTGTGATTGGAAGTAGTTATCACTCTACTATAGGTTTATAAAGGTTTTGTCAACCATTTTAGGAGGAACAATGATGAACAAACCCTTTTGTCTACAGAGATTGTATTACATGTTTCTTTGTTTCTACCTCACCTTTGCTTCATTGTCAGATCGTACAGTTTTTGCTTCCATTTTGACAATTTGTCCCTGCATGGCAGTCTCTGCTTTCTTCTTCCAACTCTGATTCTTTAAATACTTTCATAAATCAACATCCATTTCATTTCTACAGGTACTCCTTATCAGCATGAACTGCTTGGCTAAGCTTCCAGGATGATCCTTTGATCCACACAGAAACTCTAGCCAAACAGAAATACTTTTGATCTTTAGTGTAGCACTTTCCCCGTCAGTGATTTCTCACTCTTGGTACATAATGGCCCAGAGCTCTCTAACTCGTCACTGAGGACCTTGAAATGGCATTAATTCCTGTGTGGAGGAGCCCAGTTTGAGGGTTTCTGATGAACAAGAAGGCGAAATGAAATACCCAACTACTTTTTGGTAGCCAGAGTCCTGCAGCGGATGAAGGTGTCGTGAGGTCATGACAGAGGCTGACCTTACTGACATGAGGCTGGGAACTGTCTTGTTTCCTTCCTCACAGAGAAAGCCTTTTCCTCAACCTTCTACAGTATAGATCTCTACTTCCTTCAGGAAAACCTTCATCTTTTGTTTCCAGGAGGTGGCTCTCTTCAGGCATTTTTCCTGTGCATCTCGTCTTACACAGGTAATTTGTGGGGGCAAACTAAGGACTGTGATCTTCACATTTCTTTACCTTCCAGATGTATGGACCCATCCCCAGATCTCCCAATTTTAAGTCTCCAACCCTAGCCATAATTTCATGACACCGGTGCTGCCCATCCACAAGTCGAATGAGATCTAGTTCTGAAAATTAATTTTAAATTGAGGTTTACTTGAATTGGGGTTTCTCCCTCTTCATGGATTAATAGAAAACTCCAATATTATATGAGAGAGCTTGCATTGAAGGAGTTTGCCCTGCTAGAAACAAGCATGCTCATATGTTTATGTGTGTGGCCTTTTCTAAAAGCACAATGCTAGTATGCGATTTCCCAGAGTTAACACATTTGCAAACTGAATTTCTGCCCACTCCAGAAAACTCTTACTGAAAAAATCAGCTGCTACTGGACTGAATTACAAAAGCCACTGAAGAGTAAGCTGGGCAAGAGGGGGACCCGGAACTTCCAAATACAGGTGCTGACATTGACACCTTTCCCTCCATGGAGCTGGCAGGTCACTTAATCTCATTGCTATTTGTGAAGATAATGGCATACTAGGGAATTGTTATCTCTCCCGCAAGGGTGTTGTAACTGGCTTTTTCATGTATCTGTGACAGGAAAAGAGACGGCAGCATGTACACTCCAACTTCAGTCCTCTCATTTTGTCACAGAATTGTTGAAAGGAAGGAGAGTAGGAAGAGAGGACCCCTCCACTGATAAATAGAGGTTATAAAACTTTACAGCAACTTTGAGCTCTAAGTCCCCAAAGGTTTCTTTTTTACAAAGTAGGCCTCTCATGCCCAATCTTCTGGGCTTTTAATCAACCATATTGACACAAAAACATCATCTTCTACCCACTAAAAAATACCCTTCCCACCCTAGAAGAAAGCATATGTGTTTATAATTAATTAAGTGCTCTTGATTTCTACTTATTGTGGCATAAACAATGAATCCCTCTGAGTGTGGTAGATTGTACACACAATATCCCCTTCCCACCAACGGCTTTATTGAGATATAAGTCACGTAACATAAAATTCACCTATTTAAAGTGTACAATGCAGTGGTTTTTAGTATATTCACAAGTTGTACATCCATCAACCACAATTGACCTCATACCCTTAGCAATTACTCTCCCTTTCCTATCCACCCTTTCCACCCCCACAGTCCTGGCAACAACTGATCTACTTGTTGTCTATAAACTTCCCTATTCTGGACACTTCATGCAAATGGAATTATACAATATATGATCTTTAGGACTGACTTCTTTCACATAACATGTTTTCAAGGGTCATCCATGTTGCTGCATGTAACAGTACTCCGTCCCTTTTTATTGCTAAATAATATTCCATTGTATAGATACACCACAGTGTATTTATCTGTTCCTCTGTATGGACATTTGAGTTGTTTCCACTTTCTATGCTATTATGAATACTGCTACTCTGAACATTCATTCACAAGTTTTTATGTAGATACATGCTTTTGTTTCTCTTATGCCTAACAGTGGAATTGCTGAATTCTATGTAACTCTATGTAACTGTTGGAGAAACATCCAGACTGTGTTCCAAAGTGACAGGTTTACATTCCCACCAGTAGTGAACGAGAAATCCAATTTTTCTACATCCTCACCGCTTGTTATTTGTCTTTTTTATTATCGCCATCCTCGTGGGTGTGAGGTGTTCTCTCATTGTGTTTTCTGTTTGCATTTCCTTGATGGCTAATGATGCTGAGCTTTTTGTCATGTGTTTATTGTCCATTTACATATCTTCTTTGGAGAAATGTCTACTTAAATTCTTTGTCCATTTTTAATTAGGTATTTGCTTTTTATTATTAAGTTGTAAGAGTTGTTTATATATTCTAGATGTGAATCAGATATATGCCTAGCAAATATTTCCTCCTCCCATATGCTCTTTTGCAAAGTGATTTTGACCTTTCTCTTTCAATCTGGGCTGACTCTTTGGCCCATTTGATCAAGAATATGTTGTAGGAGTGATTCTCAGTAACTTCAGAGTCTGTATCGTAAGAGACCTTCAGATTAGGCCTTCGAATTCAGAATTTCCTCTTGGAAGCTAGCGGCCGCGCTGTGAGAAAGCCTGCCCTGTGGAGAGACGCACGTGGAGAGCTGCGGCCCCTGGCCCATTGCTCTAACTGAGCCTCCAGCCAAAGCTGCCACAAGCTGCCAGCCATGGCAGTGAGGCCAGTGTGAACCTTCCCGAGTTCCAGCATCTCGGTCCATGTCACATGAAGCAGAAGAACGACACAGATGAGCCCTGCCCCAATTTCTGACTCAGAATCATGAGGAAAAAAAATCGTATTGTTTGAAGCCACTAACGTTGGAGGTAGTTTGTTTCACAAAGTAGAGAACTGAAATACTCGGCAAGTGATTGTGTCTAGTTCAGAAATAAAAGGTTATATTTACTGAAGAAACTTACCACAGAAGAGAGGATGTACTCTAGTGTTATAATTGGCATCCTACGTCTGGAATATTGTGTATGTTGGGCGATCTTTTAGGCATTTAGGCAATAGTGACCTCCCAACTGCTACATCGCTACAAATGCAAACCAAATATCCTGAGACTTTTCAACACATCTAAAAGTGGGACACCTACTTTCCAAAACAATTCAGGGTGCAGTTTGTGGAGCTGCAGCCATGCTCCATAACCCAGTTACTAACTAAGTGGCCAATGTTGAGATCAGAGACCTCCTGTAATTAACTCCTATGGTTTGTAGATAAAGGAGGACCTGCTGAAAACTGGGAACTCTTATGCAATTTCAACTATTCTAATAGTCACTCAGGGAACAGTCACGTCATCTTCTCAAAATCATCTTCTTCCTTAGATGCAGAGTCCCATAGGGTATGTGGAGGTGCTTCAGCTGTACTCCCAGTGGGGAAGAAGGATGGATGAGGCCAGTGGATGGGCCTCCTCATTACCATCCCTTCAGCCAATGCAGCTTTGCTTTTTTCTGACTTAGACATTGGAATAAAGAAAGGAGTCATTATTTTGAATTATTATTATTATTCTGAAGAAAGAGAGAAAGAGATGGATGGGTGGATGGATGGATGGGTGATGGATGGATGGATGGATGAGTGATAATATTTCTTGACAGGGCATTTAGTGGTATCCCTTCAACTCAAAAAAGTTGAAGCATTACCAAAAGTGGCAGGTTGAAATTTATAAAGGATGTGCTTTTCATCTTTCCCTAGTCGAAAAAGCTGGATGTGTCTTTGGTTTATCATATACAAGAGATATTTATCTCCAGAGAATTCATTAAAGAGCAAAAGAAGAATAAATCTGAGTTCAGGTATAAAAAGGACTTTCTGATCATGTGGGATGTTAATGTTAATCATTGAGATGGTTTATAGATAATAAGTCTTGTGTTTTCACCTCCTTAAAGACTGTGAAGTATTAAATGTTCATCTTCATTCTTCCCACAATTGTTTGCATGACACTGTCTGTAGGTTATATGTAGAGGGCCCTTACTACTTCTATTATTAAAAACATCTCTACAAATCATACATAGTCAGATGAACTCTTTACTAAGATGGTCCTTGCATTAAGTCTCTCCCTGGATAGTTTTAAGCACCATGCAATTATTTAAAAGACACTAATTACATTGAATATGTCGTCCTTCTTCACCAAGTAAAGTGTGTGAAAAGAAGGTGACTATTCTGTATTCATTATATTTATTTGAAAACAATGACTAACTGCATTTGGCATTTTGGAGTGTATCACAGAAAACAGCCAGATTAAACAACAAACTTCTAATTTTGCCTTTTTGTTTTATGAGCCACATGCTGCTCATCTCAGTTCCGCAGTATATGAGACCCAAATCCTGCCATTCAAGAACCGGGCAGCAGTAATAGCATGGCATTCTAGCAGAGAGAGAAGTAACACTTAGCATTTTCTATCTTCAAAGGGTCCATCACACCTCCCTTAATTCTGTACCTCTATCATCTTATCCATAAGGGAAGTGTAAGACCATATAATCTTTTTTCTTTTTGGTCTTTCTGCTGAGACTAATATCACCAATCATTTGTGATGTGAACACCAGCCTCCCCTGATCCTTGGCTGTCCTCCACCTCCAAATTTCAAACAACTTTCAGTCACTAAGTGGTCAATGGCCTACCTACACTTGGTCTCTAAGAAGAAATTTTTACCAATTTGTGAAACCTACCCTGGAATTTTTCATGTGCTGAATGTGACTTTACCAAACAAATACAATCATGGTTACCCACACAAAGATGGCAATGTTTAAAATGTTTACATGGTACTCACATCATGAAACTTCATCAAAGTTTCCAAAATAATACCCCAGCCAGCCAGCTGTCATCTTCCCTCCATGGCCCTGCCAGAACCAATCTGCTTGACAGGCCTTAATAAACTCCACTCTCACACTTGGCATATACTCAGGAAGAATAAACAACACAATGTGCTGTAGTCATTCCTTTCATATAAATAAGACAGTAATATTATGGGAAAAACTCCCTCAAGCCCATGTAATTTTTTCACTTTAATAAAAATATGCACTGGCTCCAGGGCCTAACATTTCAGACATGAGTGCCTGCTCTTTGCATGATTGCTTTCCAGAGAGGTGGTATGTGTGACTCATTATCAACCCCAAAGACACTTGGGGCTCTGAACATCTGACTTCCTGTCTCTAGAGTCCAACTGTTCACAGTTACAAGTGTTTTCCGAGGCAGAAGTTTTCAAACTTGTATTCTATTTTTTTAGTTTCCCAAATAGAAATCTGTAATAAGCTATATTTCTCTGGTTTTCGTGATATCCTTTCTTTGTTCTCTCATTTAAGCACTTTAAAATACTTACCTCCCCTCCATCCTTCATTTTTATGGCCTCCTTTGTAGTGGCCTGGTGTCCTCAATGTAGTATGCAAATCTGTGTCATTTAGGATTTTTGACGTGTGGATGCTGGACATTGTGAGGATACAAAGTAATTTTAGCTACTGTGAAGTACTGGGATGTCTTGGTTGAGAACATCCAGGAGTTAAATTATTTAATTGATGGAACATGCTTTCTGCTGCTTTTGTAACCAAATTATGGGATGTAGGTTCTGGTGATGGAAGGGACATCTTCAGAAGGAACTAGGAGAAGATACTGCAATATCAGACAGATTTGGGGTGATCAGGCATATCTACAAAATTAGGTCTCTTCCTGGGCTGTTTTACCAATATAAAGATCCTCCTATTTTTGCTAGGTTGTCATGAAGATCCCTTTCATTATTTGTACTGAATGATCTTCTGAATAGCAAACAAGTAAGAGTTCAGCACCTACTACAGTTTCTTGAATATTAAACCACTCTGTGGTGAGAATATGAGATTAGAAGTCTGGGAATGTGTGAGTGCAGAATGGGCAGAGGTAGTGACAGGGTGGCAGGATGACGAACACAAGGTTGGAGCTCTGAGGAGGCCCTCCACCTACCTGGCTGTCTGCCTGCTGGCCCACTATGCCTCACTTGATCTCTGCAAGCTGGCCAGGCTGCACTGAGCAACAAGGAGGCAGTCTACAAGCCAAGAAGAGAGAAAAGAGCTCTCACCAAGAGATAGATCCAAGATGGCAGAGTAGATAAACACTGTGCTTGCCTCTTCCTGTGACCACATTAAAATTACAACTGAATTATACAACAATCAACTATGTGAACCATCTGAAGGCTAGCTGAACAGAAGTACTATAGCTAAGGACATAAAGAAGAGACATGTTGAGACTGGTCAGAAGGGCAGAGACACAAAACCGTCCAGCCGCACACCTGCATGTGGTGGTTGAGAATCGGGAGGGATGTCTCAGCAGAGGAGGTCCCTCCACCTCCAGAGGAGGAAGGGGCCCCAGCCTCACACCAGGATTCCCAGTACCAGTGCTGGGAAGAGGAGCCCCAGCAACATTGATCTGTGAAAAACAGTGGGGATTCCAACTGTCTGGATGAGATTGAAAGCTATGGGAAACCCATATGTCCTCTTAAAGGGCCCATGCTCAGATTCATTGGCTCACAGGCACTCACCCTGTGCTCCAGCAGAGGGGCAGTGACTCAGGAAGCATCAGAGACATACAGGGAGAGAATGAATTGTGTAGCTTCAGGGAGAGGACTGGGGGGACAGTCACCATTTTCACTGTGTAGAATCCTACTCCCATGCAGCTGGCAGGTGAGCACCATCTTTCCTGGGTTAAGCCCTTCCTCACACCATCAAATCTGAATCTGCATAGGCTTGCTGAGCTCCCCTCAATCCACCCTGGTGACTCCCTGGGACCTGCCCACCCAATTAGCACAATGCTGGAGGCACATCCTTGGCCAGCAGCCAGCCCCACCTGCATTACACTCTCTCTTGAACAACACTCAAAGGTTGATGGGCCCCTAGCAGGTGGCAGCTGGCTTCAGTGGGCTCTGAGACTTTTGTTGAGTAGCTCCAGGCTTAGCACTGGCACCAAATCAGAATCTACTTTAACCTGGTGAACACCATTTGTCCCACCCTGATGATTCCCTGAGATCCTACCTAACCCAACACATATACCACATGAGACTCTGTCAGCAGGTGAGCCTTAAGGGAGCCGGCAAGTGGTAGCAGGCTTCGGGGTATCCTGGGCTTTTTTCTGAGTTATCCCAGGCCTGGTAATGGTGGCAGCCATCCTTGGTTCACAGTGTAGACTTTCCCACATGCCTCCAGATCCAATACAGGGAGTGACTAACCCCACTCCTACCAGGTAGTCCCCATCCAGACACAGTCAGTGGATGACCTGGCCTGCACCAGAGTCCCTCTCAGAGGCTCTAGAATCAACAAAGCTAGAGGTTGGATTTAGACTACAGCAAAGTATCACCCAATTAGGCCCACAAGCAGCACACCAAAGGTGATCTCAGCAGATACTCCACCCCACTGGGGTGAATCCCATTCCATGGCATAAGCCTCCCTCACAGCTGCCTGTAAGCCAAAACCCCCAGTTAGTCAGTCTAACAATCAATCCCACACACTGATGTACCAATAGCAATCAAGGCTCAACTATAACAGGAGGGCACATATATCCCGACATAAGGGACACTCCTGGAGCACACAGTGCAGATGACAAGGGAGACTGTCACTGGGCCCCAAAGAGCACCTACTACATAAGACTACCCAGCCAAGACTAGAAGGCATAGCAGATCTACCCAATGCATAGAAAGAAATACAGAGAAGCAGAAACAAATATGTTTCAAATGAAAGAACAGAAGAAAACTCCAGAGAAAGAACTGTAAAAAATGGCGGTAAACAACCTCCAAGACACAAAGTTCAAAACAATGGTTATAAGGATGCTCAATGAACTTAGGGGAAGAATAGATGAACTCAGTGAGAACTTCTGCAAAGAGATAGTAAGATTCAAAAAGGACATAGAGACCATTAAAAAAAAGTCAGAAATGAAGAATACTTTAACTAAAATGAAAAATGCACTAGAAGGAATCACCAGCAGACTAGATAAAACAGATCGAATCAACAATTTAGAAGACAAATACCAGAAAACAATCAGAACAGCAAAAAGAAAAGAAAGGATAGTTTAAGAGACCCCTAGGACAACATCAAGCATAACAACATTCGCATCATAGGGACACCAGAAGGAGAAGAGAGAAAGAAAGGGATTGAGAACCTATTTGAAGAAATAATGACCAAAAACTTTTCTAACCTGGTGAAAAAACTAGACATACAAGTTCAGGAAACACAGAGAGTTCTAATTAAGATGAATCCAACTAGGCCCACACCAAGACACATCATAATTAAAATGGTAAAAGTTAAAGACAAAGAGAATCCCAAGAGCAGCAAGAGAAAGGCAACTAGTTACTTATAAGGGAGCTCCCATAAGATTGGCATCTAATTTCTCAACAGAAACTTTGCAGGCAAGAAAGGATTGGCACAAAATATTCAAAGTGATGAGAGGAAAGGACCTACAACCAAGACTATTCGATCCAGCAAGGCTATCATTTAAAATTGAAGGAGAGATAAAAAAACTTCCAAGACAAGAGAAAACTAAAGAACTTCATCATCACCAAACAAGTATTGCAAGAAATGTTAAGGGGACTTCTCTAAGAAGAATAAGGGGTGGGGAGTAAGAACATAAATATGAATAATAAAATGGCAACAACAATGTATCTATAAATAATCACTTTAAATGTAAATGGATTAAATGCTCCAATCAAAAGACATTTAGACTTTTGAGTAAATAGGGTAGCTGAATGGATAAGAAAACAAGACCCATACGTGTGCTGTCCACAAGAGACCCACTTCGGATTGAAAAATACACACAGACTGAAAGTAAAGGGATGGAAAAAAATCTTTAATGTGAATGGGATGTGTGTGTGTGTGGGGGGGGAGAAGCTAGAGTAGCAATAGCTATATTGCACAAAATAGATTTTAAAACAAAGTCTATAATAAGAGACAAAGAGGGACATTACATAGTGATAAAGTGATCAATGCAACAAGATGATATAAACCTTACAAACATTTTTGCAGCCAACAAAGGAAAAGCTAAATATATAAAGCAAATATTGACTGCCATAAAAAGAGAGATCAACAGTAATACAAACATAGTGGGAGAATTTACCACCCAATTGACAAAAATGGACAGATCTTCCAGACGGAAAATCAACAAGGAAACAGAGACCTTAAATGACACACTAAGTAAAAAAGATTTAATTCATATTTTTAGAGAATTTCACCCCCAAAGCAGCATAACATACATTTTTTTCAAGTGCACGTGGAACATTTTCCAAGATTGACCATATTTTTTAGGCCACAAAACTAGTCTCAATAAATTTAAGATTGAAATCATATCAGGCATCTTCTCTGACCACAGACGAATTACTATTAACAAAATCAAATCAGTTATCAAAAAAATCCCAACAAAGTCCTTGATCAGATGGTTTTACAGGGGAATTTTACCAAATATTCAAAGACGAATTAATACCTATCCCTTTCAAACCATTCCAAAAAATTAAAGAAAAGGGAAAGCTCCCAAGCCCATTTTACAAGGCCACCACTACCCTGATTCCAAAACTAGACAAAGATATTACATAAAAAAGAAAACTTTAGGCCAATATGCCTGATGAAAGGAGATGCAAAAATCAACAAAATAGTAGCAAGCTGAATTCAGCAATACATTAAAAAGATCATTCAACAAGATCAAGTGGTATTTATTGCAGGGATGCAAGTTTGATTCAATATCCACAACCAATCAATGTGATACATCACATAAACAAAATTAAAAATAAAAATCACATGAACCATATCAATATATGCAGAAAAAGCATTTGACAAAATCCAACATCCATTTATGATAAAAGCTCTCAACAAGGTGGGAATAAAGAGAACATATCTCAACATTAGAGACATCATGCTACCTGATGTCAAACTATGCTGCAAGGCTGTAGTAATCAAAACAGCATGGTACTGACATCAAAAACAGACACATAGATCAATGGAACAGAATAGAGAGCCCAGAAATAAACCCAAACCTAGGAGGTGTGATCAAACAATACGGTGAACATCTAAATTTTTAAAAATGTATTACAGTAAAAGACAATTGCCATTAATCTCCTTCATACTGCCCTTCACTTTGAACACACTTATCCCATCGTTCTTGTCACTTTCTGAAGCAGTTCTGGAAATCCTCGTTCATAAGTGTCTTCAGTTGTGCTGTCATGGATCCCTCAACGTTCTGAATCATTTTGACTTTGGGGAAGAGTCAGAAATTGCATGGTTCCAGATCTGGTGAATAAGGTGGATGAGGACCCATCATAATGTTTTTATTTGACAGAAACTGCTGTATAACAGAAGTGATGTGTGACATGGTGCATTATGATGGAGGATGGTTTACGGCACACTTTAAAACACACCTTCTCTCAACTGTAGCTCTCATCTGACTGACTGCACTAAACAAGTTGAAACTTGTCACACACTGTTACTAAGGTTCCACACACCACTTCCCATATTGAAGATCCCTGACTTTCCATTGGATGGCACTCTGCAGCAGCATTTACTGTATTTTTTTTTTATCACAACAGAAAGACTCCATGTCACACATCACTTCTGCTAAGGCAATTTCTGTCAAATAAAAACATTACGGTATGTCCTCATCTACCTTATTCACCAGCTGGCACTGTGAGGTTTCTGGGCTCCTCCCAAAAGTCAAAATGACCACGAAAAGTAAATATTTTTAATCAATTCAGGACATGGAGGCAACCACGACAGTGCGACTAAAGAAAGTCACGAAAGAGGACTTCCAGAACTGCTTCAGAAAGTGGCATGAATGATGGGATAAGTGTGTTCAAAGTGAGAGGGAGTATTTTGAGGGAGCTTAATGGCAATGTGTCTTTTATTGTAATATATGTTTTTAAATTTAAACATTCTCTGTGTTTTATTAACACACCTTGTATATGGTCAGTTAATCTATGACAAAGGAGGCAATAGCATACAGTGGGGTAAAGACAGTCTATTCAATAATGGTATTGGGAAAAATGGACAGATATGAGTACATGTCAAAAATGAAACCAGAGATAAAAACCCTTAAGAAGGTGGGAATAGAGGGATCATATCTCAACATAATAAAGGCCATAGATGATAAACCCACAGCTAACATCATACTCAATGGGGAAAAGCTAAAACCATTCCCCTTAAGATCAGGAACAAGGCAAGTTTGCCCACTTTATCCACTTCTATTCAACATAGTGCTAGAAGTTCTAGCCACAGCAATCAGACAAGAAAAAGAAATGAAAGGCATCCAAATCGGTAAGGAGGAAGTAAAATTGTCATTATATGCAGATGACATGATATTATATAGAGAGAACCGTAAAGACTCCACCAAGAAACTATTAGAGCTGATAGATGAATTTAGTAAAGTAACAGGATACAAAATTAATATTCAGAAATCAGTTGCATTTGTATATACCAATAATAAAACTTCAGAAGGAGAAATTATAAAAACAATCCCATTTACAATTGCTCCAAAGACTATAAAATACCTGGGAATAAATTTAACCAAAGAAGTAAAAGATCTGTACTCAGAAAATTATCAGACACTGAAGCAAGAAATGAAAGAAGATATAAATAGATGGAAACACATACCATGTTCATGAATAGGAAGAATTAATATAGTTAAAATGTCCATACTGCCTAAGGCAATATACATACTCAACGCAATTCCTATCAAACTACCAACAACGTTTTTCACAGAAATAGAACATATAATCCTAAAATTTATATGGGACCATAAAAGATCCCGGATAGCATCAGCAATCTTGAGAAATAAGAACAAAGTGGGAGGTATAACAATACCTGACATCAAATTATACTATAAGACTACAGTAATCAAAACAGCATGATACTGGCATAAAAACAGACACGTAGATCAATGGAACAAAATAGAGAGTCCAGAAATAAATCCATGCCTATATGGCCATTTAATCTATGACAATGGAAGCAAGAATGTACGGTGCGGTAAAGACAGTCTATTCAATAAATTGTGCTGGGAAACCTGGACAGACACATGCAAAAAAATGAAGCTGGACCACCTCCTTACACCATATACAAAAATAAATTCAAAATGGCTTAAATACTTAAATGTAAGATCTGGAACCATAAAATTCCAAGAAGAAAATATAGGAAGAAACTTCACAGACATTACCCGGAGTAAGATTTTTACTGATATATCCCTTCACACGAGGGAAGTGAGAAGAAATAAACATGTGGGATTACATCAAACTAAAAAGTTTTTTCACAGCAAAGGAAACCATCAATAAAACAAAAAGGGATCCTACTGAATGGGAAAAGATATTTGCCAATGATATATCCGATAAGGGGTTAATATCACAAATTTATAAAAAACTCACTCAACTCAACTCCAAAAAAAACCAAACAACCCAATTAAAAAATGGGCAGAGGACATGAAGAGACATTTTTCTAAAAAGCACATACAGATGGCAAGCAAAGATATGAAGAAATGCTCAACCTCACCAACCATCAGAGAAATGCAAATAAAAACCACAATGAGATACCACCTCACCCCAGTCAGAATGGCTATCATCAATAAATCAACAAAGAACAAGTGTTGGCGTGGATGTGGAGAAAAGGGAACCCTTGTGCACTGTTGGTAGGATTGCAGATTGGTGCAGCCACTATGGAAAACAGTATGGAGGTATCTCAAAAATCTGAAAATGGAACTACCTTATGATCCAGCAATTCCACTCCTAGGTATCTATCTGGAGAAATCCAAAACTCTAATTCAAAAATCTTTATGCACTTCTATGTTTATTGCAGCACTATACACAATAGCCAAGACATGGAAACAACCAAAATGCCCATCGGTAGATGACTGGATTAAGAAGCTGTGGTACATTTATACAATGGAGTATTACACAGCCATAAAGAAGAAAGAAATCTTACCATTTGCAACAACATGGATAGACCTAGAGAATATTATGTTAAGTGAAATAAGTCAGACAGAGAAAGACAAATACCATATGATCTCACTTATATGTGGAATCTCAAGAAAAGAATAAGTGAATGAACTAATCAGAAACAGTTTTGGAGACATAGAGGAAAAACTGAGGGTGGCTAGATGGGAGGGGGGGTGGCGATAAGGGGGAAGGTAAGGGGATTAGAAAACAGTCGGTAATCACAAGATGGCCATGGTGTTTTGAAAATTAATTTGGGAAATGTAATCAATAATGTTGTAAAGATTTTTTAGGGTATCCGATGGACACGTGTCCCATTTGGGAGACCACCTCAGGGATGATGTAGATGCCTGATCACTGCACTGTACACCTGAAGCTGAACAGTAATGAATGCCAACTATAATTTTATATATGTATATATATATATATATATATATATATATATATATACACATACATATATATATATATGTATGTATATATATGTATGTATATACTTACAAGAAGTGGAGTACAGCATTAGGAATAGAGACAGTGGAAATGTAATGGCTCTGTGCGATGTCAGAGGGATAGTGGATGGGGGGAGGCGGGTTCACACAGTGTGAGGGATATAAATGATAAACGTCTAAGTATTACTTCGTCTTGTGTACCTGAAACTAATAAAAACATTTTTTTAATGAAATCGACAACTTGCTTATGCCATATGAAAGAATAAACTCACAATGTATTCAAAACTGAAATGTAAGACCCAAAGCCATAAAACTCCTAGAAGAAAACAGGCAGTTAAGCCTTTGACATTGCTCTTAGCAATATCTTTTTGGATATGTTTCCTAGAGTGAGGAAAATAAAAGAAAAAATAAACAAATTGGACTATATCAGACTAAAAAGCTTTTGCACAGCAAAGGAAACCACCAACAAAACGAAAAAACAGCCCACTGAATGGAAAAAGATATTTGTCAATGATATATCTGATAAGGGGTTAATCCCCAAAATTTATAAAGAACTCATACAACTCAACACACACACAAAAAAACCCAGAACAATCCAATTAAAAATGGGCAGAGGACCTAAATAGACATTTCTCCAAAGAGGACATACAGATGGCCAATAGACATGAAAAAGTGCTCAACATCACTAATCATCAGAGAAATGCAAATAAAAACAATGAGGTACCACCTCACGCCTGACAGAATGGCCATCATCAATAAATCAACAAACAACAAGTGTTGGTGAGGCTGTGAAGAAAAGGGAACCCTCATGTTGGTGGGATTACAAATTGGTGCAGCCATTATGGAAAACGGTTTGAAGATTCCTCAAAAAAATTAAAACTAGAACTACTGTATGACCCAATGATTCCAATTCTGAGTATTTATGTTCAGAAATCCAAAATACTAATTTGAAAAGATCCATGCACCCCTATGTTCACTGCAGTGCTATTTACAATAGCCAATGTATGGAAGCAACCCAAGTGCCCGTTAATAGACGAATGGATAAAGAAGTAGTGGTACATATATACAAGGGACTGTTGCTCAGCCATAAAAAGAAATGAAATCTTATCATTTGCAACAACTTGGTTGGACCTAGAGGGTATTATGCTTGGTGAAATAAGTGAGACTGAGAAAGACAAATACCATATAATCTCACTTATATTTGGAAAATAACAAACAAAATAAATGAACAAACAAAACAAACAGAAACAGAAACAGAAAAACTGATGGTTGCCAGAGGGAGTGGGGTTGGGGAGCTTGGTGAAAAAAGGGAAAGGATTAAGAAGTACAAATGGGTAGTTAGGAAATAGTCATGGGGATGTAAAGTGCAGCATAGAGAATATAGTCAATAATGTTGCAACAACTATGTGTAGTGCTGGCGGGTACTAGACTAATTGGGAGATCACTGCATAAATTATATAAATGTCTAATCACACCTGAAACTAATACAAAATATTAGCGAATGTCAATTGTAACTGAAAAAATAAATCAGTAATTTAAAAAAAACTGAATTTCTAATTGACCCATGATCAAACTGCCAGATTATTCTGCCCCGAAGGCGGAATCCAAAGAAAGCACTTTTGACTCATCATGTGGTATTACAGGGAGAGAGTTATTGAAAATTCTAACATTCTCTTCTGTTGACTGCTGCTCTTGCAATAAATGAAATCAGGAAATAACTGTAATTATGAATTATTCAAATCAGATGGATATAATCCATTAAAGATAGTAAATTTGTGGCCCTTTCATCCTGAATCATTAGGGTAGGCAGGGTTTCTAACATTCCTGTGCAGTCAGGAAAGCTGTGCCCACAGGTAACTCTTTAATGCCTTGGATGGAAGGGCTTCGAGAGGAGACTGAGAGAAACACAAGTCTGAGCTATATGACAGTAATAGCTGTCCTTTGTCCATTGACAATCAGATACACACGGCGTATTCCTGTTTTACATCAATGCTGGTAATTGTACATGGGCATGGAATCTCACTGGAGCTGATGTATTAGGTACATTACTAAGCAAGTCTTAAATGGACCAGTGCTTTATTGCTGCAGCTACTATCCTAGACTAAGCCTTCCCTGAATCACTGCCATATTCAGGTATGAAAGCACTAAAAATCAAAACACAGCACTTCCATGACATACGTAATCCTCAGATACTGGCAAATCAAGCTGTAGAATTTGACAAGCAACAAAACTCAAACACTCAATGATTTTTTTTTAAATCTAATGATTTACCAATGATTATTTTATATTTACACAATATCTTTTGAGGATATATCAGTGATGACAAAAATATTTACTTTGAGCCTCCTGTTTTGTTGTAACACTAAATTTGGTTAATAAATCTTCCCTTGTGGTCCCACCAGCTGAAATTGTCAAGGATTTCACTGCATGTGCAGAATGGCTAAATTATTCCACCCAGTAGCAGTGTTTTCTGATCATTGGAAATAAGTGGCACTGTGTGTGGGGGGGGGGAGGGGGGGAGAGAGAGAGAGAGGCAGAGAGAAATTGATTCATGTTACTAAGATTCCCTAAAGCTAAATTTGGCTTTTCCAGTTAAAATTAAATGTAAGATTTTTGTAGGATTTTTGTAATTTGAACAAAAGTTTAACTCATTTTTTAGTATATGTGCTGCTGAAGCGAGCACAACTCTTTCTTTAAAAAATTGAGAACTGAACCGAATTCTATTCTCATTGATTGGTAATGGTGCCTTCGGACATTTTGGCCATAATTTTGGGAGGGTGTGCTTATGTGTGAATGTTTCTTGGTATCAGATTGAAGCAGACCTTCTCAAATCCACGGCACCAGTGACTCTCCTCAGCACCAGTCATATCAACATTAACTCAAGGTGTCTTGGAAATGTCTCAATGTCTGAGGATATTGCTAAATAAAATATCATCTTAACCTCTGTCAAATAAATTTTGTTTGGGATTATTCCTTTTGTGTAATTGTAATACTACCACCAAAAATATCTTATACGTGTTACCAGCTGATGACCAGAAAAGTCCTTCTCTCCTTTAGTCTCATTGTTCTCCCTTATTTCTTCTGACATATTAGACCTGTCTCACTTGCTGTCCTTTGTATTCATAGAACGATGCTGGTGATATCACTGATGATCCTGTGCTTTTGCATGGTGATAAAGACGGATGAGGGGTCGGCAGCTCCCTACTCATTTCACATGTTCTGGAAAATTAGCTGCTGGCTTGGTTGTTGCTCACACTTCTGCTTCTTTATGCTCCAGAATTTGTGATGCCACAGGTCAAAATGATTTACTTTGTCTGTGAGGACCACAAGCAAGGTTGATTAGCTTGCTGCTTTTGCAGTGTTTATAGTGTAGATAACAGCACCTTATGTCTAATGCGAGAAGTCGTCACCATATTTCTTTTGCCTACTATTCCTGTCCCCACATGGAAGCTGGTTAGCAGGCCATCTGTTATCTGTCATTTGTACATTTCCAAGCCTGCAGAGCTGATGCTACTGTAAGCCTGGCTTTATTTCTGATGAGGTGGCTGTGTTCCAGCTCACTTCTCATGACTCAGACTTGCCAACTGACGCATAAAAGGTGTTGAGAAAACTATTTAAGAAGTGACTTAGAGTAGATATAGCCAGTTTGTATCCCAGCCATATTGGCCCTTAAATACGTAACCTTTAGCTGACTCTTCAGCTTGATACAGGGTTGATGCCAAATTAGATGGGGATCACTTCTAAGCACAACTCTTAAGTAGAAAATGTATAAACTGGACCATGTGCATTTTTTAATGTCTCTTATGCCTCAAGAGTATGGATACTTCTTTGTGCATTTTTCTTCTCCTGCAGCCGTTGTCAGCTCATCATTTGTCAAAGAACTGGAGGTGCCAGCTGCCACTAGTCATTCAGTTAGATGAGACTAAGTAAGAAGCCTCCAGTGAGCGTAGCACCAGGTATCTCAAGGAAATTATACAGGAGAAATAAAAGACAAAGTCCCTGCTTTTGAGGACTTTGTGGTTTACTGTCAGAGTCACAACAGACTTATAAAAGAAATTTCAAACATTTAAAATGTATATTTTATGTTGCACATATATGCCAAGCCACAGAGGCATCAAGGGCAGATGCAGGACAAATGAGCAAATAGTATACGATAAGGTAAGCCCGGTTTATAAGGCAATCGGCCTGGTTCAAAGGAGGAAAACAAGCATTGAAGACAGAGGTAATCACATGCGAAAAGGGCATGGATGGTTGTGAGAACACACATCATCTTTAGAGGGCAGCATGCAGATTTGTCTGGAATAAAGAATTCTAACAGGAGGAAGATGAAAACTGAGATTTCTAAGATGGTAGAGCAAGATGGCGACCATTAATGGGAGGCCGGTAACACCATGCACAGGAGGTGAACCTAAGAACTCAGCACCACATGATTCAAGGCAGGGGACGGCTTCACTGTTTTGTTTTACATTTGCCAGGTGTTGTAGAGATATTTACTTACCTGATCTTTACGAGTTGGAACCAGTTCTTTCTCATGGCCCTTATATACAGTCAAGGTCAGATTCTGAGAGAAAAACCACATAGTAACTTGAACAGGGAAAGTTAAATATAAAAAAATTATTATTTATAACAGGGTATTTGAAGAAGAAATTTGCTAGTGCAAAACTAAGGAGCTCTAAAGAAGATAAGAAAATCAGATATAAGGAGCAGCCACTACCCTTGGAGCTCAGAGTATTCAAGGAAGAAATCCCCTCCCCCGCCCCCACTCCCCACCTCAGGATTGAAATCCAGGCCTTTTTGGACAGGGAAGAGCTGACTCACTGAATGGCAGAAAAGTCACTGTGGTGGCGAAATGGTGGAACTTGCTGGAAATCTGCCCTTGGGTGCCAGGAAAAGCTATTTACAAGGAGGTGCCTCATCTCCTACGATATCTCCGCAACATCCTTCACTGACAAAGCTTAGCATCACACTGGCTGACAAAGGAAATGTATTTAAAAGGTCCAGCTCAACTTTTGCAGAACATGTGATGACATATGATTTGCAACTGAGGTAATCAATGAATAAGTGGAATACTTTGACTTCTCATTTTTTGAGAGTTTACCAATGTCCTCTTTCATTTTTCAAATATAAAACCATATTGAATATACTTTTTAAACTAGTCACCTGTTTATCACCAACCCACGTAACTCCACCTTTTCCAGAGATCCTGATTGGTCCTTAGAGGGAGCATGACTCATGATTGAGAATCAGGGGTCTAAACTAACATGCTTATATTCAGTAGGACTATCTACCAGCTTTACATTGAAAGGATGGAGAAAGAATAGTTTACCAGTCTTTGTGAAAAAGTCCTGGGGGGCGAAGGGGAGGTAGTTTTTTGTAAATACACTATGGGCTCACAATTTCATATGATCCCAAATAAAAAACACAAATACAATGTTAAGATGCATTTAGGGTTCAGAACAAGAGATATCCTGGCCTAGTTTTTACCTACAGAGTTTTTGCTATCGTCTAAATATTGCTTTCAATTCTAGGCAGCTCCTTTTAAAGAAAGAGTGAAGAACTGTAGCACTTCTAAAACTGCATGATGAAGAGGGTAAGAATGGTCACAGGACCTGGGCATGTTAGCCTAAGAAAAAGAAGGCATAGGCAAGACATGGTTACAACCTTTCTAAGTACTTTCATATCAGAAGATAATTTTAACTTATTTATTATCATCCCAGAGGGCAGAAAAGGAACCATGAGGAATAAGTTATGGGATGGAAACTGAGATCCAATCTAGGAAGAACAGTCTCAAAATTAGCAGTGCTGAGAAAGACAGTCACCTCTCTCTGGATAGAGGTGGAACAAATTTCTTTGTGTTTCCTTCTTTCTCTGGTCCTTTATAAGATCCTATGAATAGGCCAAGGTAGTCATGCATATCCTAATATTCCTTCAAAGAGACAGGTTCAGCCTTCATATTTAACCCATCCTCTCAGTTATTTGGACTGCATGAGGTCACATCTATTTGAGGAAGAAAACAATGAAGAGTCCTCTAAAAAAAGCTTCTCATCTATCGGCAGCAATAAGACTCGCAATCATCCCAGTCCTAGAGACCCAAATACTTAAATTCCTGCGCATAATTAAGTTGTACATTACCATGACTAATACCACTATTTGAATGTGCTTTTCAGGGTGTAGACATTATTGTGATAATAAATTAAAAGGCTTTGATGGTTCATTTTAAACTGTTATGTAAATTATTAGCATAAAGTTTATTACAGTCCTATAATATGAAGCAATTTCTAATATATAACTATTACAAGATAACCTGATTGCATTTTAAAAGGTGAACAATGACTATTTTATAAATGTTTTCTCAGGAACTTGACTCAGTCCCTCTAGTTTTCCATACCGATAAACCTTTTAAATTAAGCCAGTTATATACAATTAGGGGACCAGATTATGTGTTAAATGATAAGGGTATAGATATGGAAACTATGAATATTATATAAGTAATTGGATAGTCTCAATTATGCTTTGAATACCTCAGATAAGTATTTTCTCAATAAGTACAAAGGATGAAGACGATTATAGAAATGATGATGATATAGTCTAGAAACAATTTTTAGTGCTGTAGAGGCTTCTGAAACCTTCCCAGCCCTGGCTAAGGCTTCTGTTTTGGTCATCAGCAAGTTATTCAGCTTCTTAATGACAGACACTGTCTGGAAAACAAAAGTCAATCTTGAGTGATAGTTAAACATTTGGAAGCATAATTTAGTGATCTGTCTTCCATTCCGAATTCCTAGATTATATTCAACAACTATAACTTTCTAGGGAAAGAACATTTATTCCAGTCTACAAATAATAACTGATCATCTACCTTGTGACATGTATTTTGTTTGTCTGTTCTACTCTTGTGGCTGGAAAAACCACTGGTAAACTACAGGCAACCATAACTTGGGACTAAACGAGTCTACTTGTGGTCTTTCCACAAGGCTATGCCTGTAAGTGGCCTCTATCCCCTACTAGTTTGGCTAAATGTTACAACCATAATAAACAAGGAATAGTTTTGTTTCTATGAGGATAGAAACCACCTACGGTCACCATCATTCAGAGCTTTCTTCCTAAAGCTTGATTTTTATATAGAATGGCCACATGTTCATTATAATATAGTAATGAGGGATCATTTTCCAACGTGTACAATTTGTTATTATGTTACATAATTACATAGTGGAGGCTATTTATCTTTTAAATCTGCCCTAGATATAAAAATTTTCACTTAGGAAGAATTTGCCATCTGTACATATTCATCTTTATTAAAATAACCACCAAAGTTGCCACCATTTAGCTGATTTATTTTAATATGGCATATTCATTTTTTCTCCCTACCGATCCTCCCCCCATTTTTCTGGCACCAACCGTGTGGGTCCAGCCCACTTGTGACACCCAGCCGCTGGTGTTGGATATAAAGACTATTTGGGGAATGTCAACCAGTCCTTGCTATTCAACCACACAGTTGAGTGATTCTAATACAGCACTGGTGAAGTACCATGATTATCCTAAACTTTTGTAACAGTATATAACAAATATCTTTGTTTCCTCACTGCTCTTCTTCATTTTCTGCAGTAGATATGTGAAGTCCAATAGCTAGTAAACATTTTTTCATAAACTATATGGTCAACTATGTGTATTAGTCAGCTCCAGCTGCCATAACAAATGCCATAGACTGAGTGGTTTAAACAACAGAAATTTATTTTCTCAGTTCTGAAGCTGGAAATTTATTTTCTCAGTTCAGAGGCTGGAAATCTTTGAAATTATTTTTTCTGAAATTATTTTCTGAAATTATTTTTTCTGAAATTATTTTCTGAAATTATTTTTTCTGAAATTATTTTCTGAAATTGTTTTCTGAAATTATTTTCTCAGTTCGGAGGCTGGAAATCTTTGAAATTATTTTCTCTGAAATTATTTTCTGAAATTATTTTCTGAAATTGTTTTCTGAAATTATTTTCTCAGTTCGGAGGCTGGAAATCTTTGAAATTATTTTTTCTGAAATTATTTTCTGAAATTATTTTCTGAAATTATTTTCTTTGAAATTATTTTCTCTGAAATTATTTTCTCAGTTCGGAGGCTGGAAATCTTTGAAATTATTTTCTCTGAAATTATTTTCTGAAATTATTTTCTGAAATTATTTTCTTTGAAATTATTTTCTCTGAAATTATTTTCTCAGTTCGGAGGCTGGAAATCTTT
The DNA here is from genome assembly GCF_964194185.1 of Rhinolophus hipposideros. Classification (NCBI taxonomy): domain Eukaryota; kingdom Metazoa; phylum Chordata; class Mammalia; order Chiroptera; family Rhinolophidae; genus Rhinolophus; species Rhinolophus hipposideros. The sequence continues at coordinate 48,127,792 of NC_138064.1, forward strand.
GAAATTATTTTTTCTGAAATTATTTTCTGAAATTATTTTCTGAAATTATTTTCTTTGAAATTATTTTCTCTGAAATTATTTTCTCAGTTCGGAGGCTGGAAATCTTTGAAATTATTTTCTCTGAAATTATTTTCTGAAATTATTTTCTGAAATTGTTTTCTCAGTTCGGAGGCTGGAAATCTTTGAAATTATTTTTTCTGAAATTATTTTCTGAAATTATTTTCTGAAATTATTTTCTTTGAAATTATTTTCTCTGAAATTATTTTCTCAGTTCGGAGGCTGGAAATCTGAGATCAAGGTGCCAGCATCATCCAATGTGTCTCCTGATGAAGGTTCTCTTCCTGGCTTGTAGATACCCCCACTCGCTGTGTCCTCACATGGAGCTACAGAGCTCTGGTGTCTTTCTTCATCTAATAGCGGCACCAGCCTTATTGGATTAGAGCCTCACCCTTATGATCTCATTTAACTTTTATCACCGCCTCACAGTCCCCATCTCCAAATACAATCATATTCGGGGCTAGGGCTTCGACATATGAATTGGAGGGAAAGGGGTGCACAATTCAGTCCATAGCACTATGCCTTCAGGATTTCTAAACTATTAGCTAGATAGTGCCAGGCATTATGCTAAAAACTTTACACATATTCACTTAATTGTTACTACAACTCTGACTTTAGTAATAATATTGAGAATTTAAGGTCAAAGAGGTTAAGCAAATTTCCAAGATGAGAAAGCTAGGAAAACTCAGATCTCAGATTCAAATCCAGCTCCTTCCAACCTCAGAGTGTGTGCTCTTTCCAGTTATACCGCATTGCTTTACAACATACTTTACTAGTATTTTTGTCAGTCCATATACGATAAGCAAACCACCTGTTAGACTAACATTTTATTCAGTGAGTTGAACAGCTCTTTTGATCCATGGATACAGACTATTTGAAAAAGTGTATGCTCTTCTCTTTTTATCCTATAACTTATGACCCTTCTCTAAAATAAAAAATAAAATAAAATAAAAAACCATGCTGAGAGAACAAAAGCACAAACTCCTTCCTGAATTAAACAAAGAGATACATACCATCCTGTTATAGTAGAGGAAAAGAGAAAGTAAATAGAAAAAAGGTAAATGACTTATCCAAGAAGAGTAAAGTTGATCTTATCTCTTCTTTCTACCACAGGCAAGGGAGGAAGGGAGATGACAAGCGAGCCCAAGTTCTCTTCTGTGGGGCTCTTAAAAAGTCTTAGAAATTGGAGACATTGAGCGCCTCATGAGGAGGAAGGCTGTGGCTGAAAAGAGAGAAAGGTATTTGAAAGACTATTTAAGGAGTAGCTAGAACCCCTCAGAATTTTGCCTCCACCCTATATGATCAAGAAACAGATCCTTCCCCACTGCCATAGAAAATAGATGTTTATGCCCTGAAAAAATGAATCAAGTAAGTTCTGGGCTCAAGGACATCTGGCACCAAGGAAGAAAGAGTGTTAGTCTTTAAATGGGGAGACTCAGTCAAAGTCTGTCCCTTTCTCTGTTCCAGTGTGCTAGTATACAGAATCATATCTCCTAAGCAGAAGATTGTAGAATCCTTCTCTGAAGGAACCGAACCACACCAAAGAACTACAGATCCTGAAATTTGGATATTCTACTCAAAATGCCAACTGGCCATCCAGTTGCTCTAAAGTAAAGCTATTTGGTATACCAGCCTTGCCTATACACAGAGAACTTCATTTTTTGGTGCCTCACTCTTAAATATAAATGGGAAGAAAAGGATCATGTGACATTTGAAGAAAGTCTCCAACATCAAATACAGGAACTAAAACAAGTAAACAGAAAAACAGAGTCCAGGGGAAACAGAACAGAACAGAATCAAATGTCAAATAAACTATAATTAAAATGCTAAGAAAGCTAAGACAAGAAAAACGAAACAAGAATAAGATACTATGGGGAAAAAAAGGAGTGATTAAAGACTAAAGAAGAACATTGAAAATTTAAAATAGTGTAGTCAAATAATTTTTTGCAATGGAAGGGTCTCTCAGAATATAGAACAAAAAAAAAGATAGACAATATGGGATGTGGGGGAGATAAGAAAATAGAGTATCAGTCTAGAATGTCCAACACCCAACTAACAGAAGTTATAAAAAGAGACAACTTAAAAGACAGTGAGGAAGAAATTTTTAAATAAATGAAACAGAATTTCCTAAGACAGGATGATATTAATTTCTATTTTGAAAAGGCTACCAAGTACTCAGATAATGAATGAAGAAAACTATATTCCAATGTACATCGTAATGAAATTTTAGAACACCAGGGAGAAAGAGAAAATGCTGAAAACCTTCTGGTAAGAACAAATGTACAAAATGTAAAGGAAAAGGAATAAAAGAGTATTGGACTTCTCGACAGAAATATTGGAAGCTGGAAGACAATAGAGCAATGGCTTCAAGATATTGAAAGAAAATTGATCTTTAACCAAGAATTCTATATCCAGCCAGATTATCATGTAAATAGGAAGGTAGAAAGAAGACATTTTCAGTCATGCAAGCACATAGAAAATTTATCTCTATGCTACTATTGCTCAAGAAGTTACTGAAGAATGTGTTCCACAGAACCAAAGGGAGTGAACCAAGGAGGAGGAAGACACGTGCATGCGATCCAATACAGAAAAGAGGTGAAGGAAGCCTCCAGAATGAGAGTGAAAGGAAGTCCCAGCATGAGAGCTCTGCTCCAGAGAACAGCTAGTCAAGATGGGAGCAGAAAACTAGAGGACCCTAGGTGGTATGTCTCCCGGGGAGAAACAGACCAATACATTAAATGATAAATTTGACCATGTAGAAAATCATACTGAGAGGCATTTTATAGAGCTGTTAGAGGTTGTGGGAAAGACTCAATCAAATGTTCCCAAAGAAATGAGAAAATAAAAAAGTAATTTATTAACGATAGGAACAATAAAATATAACTCAAGAAAGGAAATGTAATAATATTAACTTTCTGGCTCAGCAGTGAACAATACTTAATAGTCAATATAATGAAAACACTGAATATGTGTGGACCTAACCAAAGTTGAAGTATAATTATATTGAGAGGAGAGGAAGAATATTCACTTATCGTAAAGAAAATGAAGGCTTTTTCAATAGTGAGGTAGCAGTATATGTACTCGCATTACTTAGAAATATGAAAGTTAATGTGTTGAGGTAGCAGTATATGTATAATACTTAGAAATATGGAAGTTAATGCCAGAAGAAACAACTCAAACCTGTGAGGGATTGGGGAAAGATAAGACAGGCTACAAAAGACCGGTGTTTTTTACTATAAGACTTGTAGCACTGTTTGACTTTTTAATCTATTCGTATGTAATATTTTGTTAAAGTAATATTTTATTTTTTTGAAAGTGGGTAAAAATCCTCATTTCATACACAGTATTTTGGCAGTATTTGGGGGGTGGGAGGGAATGTTTTTCAAGCAATACAATGGTAAGTATCATTTGGTTCTTGGAGGGAAACCAAAAGCCACACATATCAGTGATTAAAATTTACTTATCTATATGCCAGATTCATGTGGGTTGATAATTTTAATTAACATATGTAAAACCACTGACATCAAATAATTACTCAAAACCGTACATTTGGAAATGTACTTGAATTTTCCATATGTCAGAACTCCTTAATTATTTTATGATCTTTTTGCAGTTTTAAAGTATTGAGGAAAATATTTTAGATTATAAATATACTGATGGCCAAATGAGCCTCATTCAGAGTCTCCAGCACCAGCATCTCCCTTTCCTCCTTCACAGCATAGCTGGGAACCATGCCATTTATAAATCACACTGTGATTTCTATAGAACTGGAGTGTTTTTAGAATTGTACCTTTTTAGGAGCAGTATATATGAATACCAACAACGTGTGTTCTAAATAATGAAAATTTGAGCAATTATCTTAGGCTTGAGGTACTTAATATTTAACTCTTGATTAACTCTTCTAATGGAGGGAATTGCACAGATAATCGAAAACATTGAAAGAAAATATTTGTTTGGTTTGGTACCATATTATGTGATTTTAGAAGTGTATTTACTCTTATACGAAGCTTCCTAAGCTTGACTTGTATTAAAGACAGGTTTGCTTTTCCCAAACGTATCGTATGGATGGGGGAGCAAGAATAAGGCAAGCTAAGTTGATAGTAGGACAGGGAATAATAAGTAAGTGTATGTCGACTATGTTTTGGTACCACATTATTTCCTAGATGGTCTATCTTATTTCCAAACTGAACGCCAAATAACTTGAGAAGAATAAAAATAGTAAAAGTTTGAATGTCAAAATAAACCAGGTGTTTACTTTTGATCACCAGTAATGTACATACTAGGGAAAGGTGGCAATATCAGACTTTAGATCACTAACCATTAAGTTAAATTAAAATTATGAGTAGCTTCACTTGAAAGGGACCACGTTACTCCCTCCCTTAATGCACCATACAGAACATAACATGTTCAATAAATTATGTAGAGAGGATACATGAATGAGCTAATTTTGGTGTGAAAGAGGATCTGGCTGACCACTTCTGAAATGATTATCTCTCAGTACGTTGCCTTCATTTGTTCTATTTTCATTTGAGGTTGTCAATCAGTTTTCACTGAGAACTAAGTGAAGTAAGTCACTAAGAAGTAAGTCAAGCAAAAGCTTTATATCTTGATCTTTTAGGAATTGCAATTTTTAAGCACAGATTTGGGTAAAAGCTGCAATTGTGAGAGGAAAAGAAAGAGATGGAGTTTATAAAAACAGAAAAAGGGAGGCTTCCAAAAAGATTACATAAGTTGTTTTGAAAGAGCTGTGATTGGTGCTGGCAAGCACACTTACACAATGCTATACATAATTAATTGCTTATTTCTATTGCTAAGTGAAATATGTATTTTTTAATGTAGAGGTCAGTGATGTAGAGCCAGTTCCAAGATCTGTATCAGAATGTAGCCACTTGGTTTAGCCTAGTTCAAAAGTTCAGTTTCACATGGAGGAAGTGTGTTAGCTCAGCTTCCCAGTGGCCTTCTGGCTCCATTATAGATTGTTCTCTTGACAGTACTAACTCCATTTTGCTGTTTTTCTTTCACAAAGTAAACTTAAGAATCAGAACTGATTTCTTCTGGAGAAAAGGCAGTATCCAAGTAGAATTTCTTGGCAGCTTCTTTCAAGTGAAATATGAGAGGATATCTCTGGTGGCTAATCATTCTTTCTTTGCTGACGTGCCTGTGGTTTTAGTGACAAATTCCTTCTTAGATTGAGTCGGGAAAGCTTTATATGAAAGGAGAAATAAATGGGAGAGATTATAAAATGTTTACAACTACTCATTCACATCTTCAGATTAGGTTCTAACAGAATTTTCTCTTTTTTTAATAGTGCACTTCTTTTTATTGAGATATAATTGACATGTAACTGTGTATATCAGAGCTTTTTAAAATTATTTACATAGAAAAAGAGACTTCCTCATGAATATGATGGATATCTGTTCTCTGCACCTCATTACATTAGCAAATATTTTTGAAGTAATACATAAATGATAAAAATCAACCCAAGTTTTATAACCACACATAACAAAAAAGACATTAAGAATAGTAAATATTTTAGTTACTGCTCTTAAAGATTCCTCAGGAGCAATATTTAAATTGTTTCACACTGAGATTTTCTACTGTCCCATAACTTTAAAGTTTCACAAATTATTTTATTTTCTATTTCTCTCCTAGAGTAGTATATGGTAGAGAACATATGGTAGATGAAATATGGTAGAGAACAAACATAAGTAAGAGCGTTTCCAACTGCAAATTTTTGTTTTACTCTTCTCTTTAATTTTCAGAGCCTAGTACATCATGTTTTCAAAATGAAGTCTCTCACTTGTAAAGTTTCTCTCTTCTTTCTCCTTTTTTAAATTTTTTAAAGATTTTTATCAAAATATAGCGAACATACATTAATATTACATAGTTTCACCTATGTAATTATTCAGAAGTACACCATAATTATTCAGCATTTATATACCTAAAGAAATGATCACCATAAGTCCAGCAACCATCTGACACCATACCATTCTATCACAATATTATTGACTATATTCCCCATGCTGTACGTTACATCCCCATGGTTCATTTGTTGTATACCTAGAAATTTAGACCTCTCTTTCCCCTTCACCTTTCCCCCCTTTTTTAATTTTTCAATGACAGTTGACATTCAATATTATTTTATATTAATTTTAGTTGTACAGAATAGTGGTTAGACATTTATATAATTTAAGAAGTGATTTCCCGTGACTAGTCTAGTACCCAGCTGGCACTATACATAGTTATTATCAAATCATTGACTATATTCCCTGTGCTTAACTTTGCATCCCCATGACTATTTTGTAACTAGCAATTTGTACTTGTTAATCCATTAATCTTTTTTACCTGCCCCCCAACCTCCTTCCATCTATCACCCAGATAAATCTAGTACATATCTGACACCATACATAGTTATTAGAATACTATTGAATATAGAATGACTATATTCCTTATACTATACATTCCCATAACTACTTTGTAACAACCAGTTTGTACTTCTTAATCCTTTCCCCTTTTTTCCCTCATATCCCAAACCCCTCCCATCTGGAAACCATCAAAATGTTCTTTGTATCTCTAAAACTGTTTCTGTTTTGTTTGTTTATTTTGTTCTTTAGATTCCACATATATGTGAGATCACATTGCATTTTTCTTTCTCTGTCTGACATACTCCACTCAGCACAATACCCTCCAAGTCCATCCATGCCGCTGCAGATGGCAAGAACCCATTCCCTTCCATAGCTGAGCAATATTCCATTGTATATATGTACCACCTCCTCTCTATCCATTATCTAGCAATGGACATCCAGGCTGCCTCCACATCTTGGCCATTGTAAACAATGCTGCAATGAACATATGGATTCACAGGTCCCCTCAAAGTAGCGTTTTGGGTTTCTTCAGATAAATACCCAGAAGTGGGATTACTGGGTCCTTCTTTTTCTCTTGTTATAGAATTTGTTTTAAAGTCTATTTATTTGGTATAAGTATTGCTACCCCAGTTGTTTTTTTCTTTTCCATTTTCATGAAATAACTTTTTCCATCTCTTTACTTTCCATCTGTGTTTGTCTTTCAATCTAAAGTGAGTCTTTTATAGGCAGTGTATGTAAGGGTTTTGTTTTCTCATCGTTCAGCCCTCATGTGTCTTTTGATTGCAGCATTTAATCCATTTATATTGAAAGTAATTGTTGATACATGTGTAGCTATTGCCATGTTATTATTCATAATTTTGATTTTTTTTTTCATCTTGAAGTCCCCCTAACATCCTTGTAACGCTGGTTTGCTGGTGATGAACTCCTTTAGCTTTTTCTTGTCTGGGAAACTCTTTATCTGCTCGACTTTAAATGATAGTCTTTCTGGGTAGAGTAATTTTGGTTATAGGCCCTTGCTTTTCATCACATTGAATATTTTGCACCAATCCCTTCTGGCCTGCAAAGTTTCTGTTGAGAAATCAGCCAACATCTTATGGGGAGCTCCCCTGTAAGTTACTAGTTGCCTTTCTCTTGCTGCTCTCTATGTCTTTAACCTTTGCCATTCTAATTATGATGTGTCTTGGTGTGGCCTGTTTGGGTTCATCTTGTTTGGGACTCTCTGCACTTCCTGGACTTGTATGTCTATTTCCTTCACCAGGTTAGGAAAGTTTTCAGTCATTATTTCTTCAAATAGGTTCTCATTCCCTTGTTCTCTCTTCTCCTTCTGGTACCCCTATAATGTGAATGTTATTATGCTTGATGTTGTCCCAGAGGTCTCTTAAACTATCCTCATTTTTGTTTGTTTGTTTGCTGTGTCCAATTGGGTGTGTTCTGCTACCTTACCTTTCAAATCACTGATTCAATCCTCTGCTTCATCTAATCTGCTTTTGATTCCTTCTCGTGCATTCTTCATTTCAGTTATTGTATTCTTTACTTCTGGCTGGTTCTTGTTTATGGTTCCTATGTCCTTTTATATGCTTACTATCCCTCTGTTGGAGTTCTCACTAAGTTCCTTGAGCATCCTTATAACCATTGTTTTGAACTCTGTGTCTTGTAGGTTGCTTGCCTCCATTTTGTTTAGTTCTTTTTCCGGAGTTTCCCCTTGTTCTTTCATTTAGGATGTATTTCTGTGTTTGTTTCTAGGTATTATGTATATGTGCTATGTCTCCTGGTCTTGGCCGGGTGGAGTTATGTAGCAGGGGTCCTGGGAGGCCCAATGGCACAGTCTTTCTTGTCACCTGGTTCAGGTGCTCCAGGAGTTCCCCTTGTGTGCCCTCCTGTTAGAGTTGAGCCTTGATTGCTATTGGCGTACCAGTGGGTAGCATTGGCTTTCAGGCTGATTGGCTGTGGGGTTTGGCCCCATCCACAGCTTATGGGCTGCTGTGCAGGGGCCTTACCCCACTGAGCGGGATTTGCCCCCGTGGGCTCTGGTGCCTGTAGAGACCACCCTTTGGGTGTGCCACTTGTGGGACTAATTGGGTGGTGCCGTGCTGTGGTCTGAAGCCAACCTCCAGGTATGTGGGTGCTGAGGCCTCTTGAGAGGGGCTCGAGTGCAGGCCTGGATCACCCACTGCTGTGACTCGCTGGCAACTATCTGGTAGGAGCTACAACGCTGTCCATGGTTGTATGCTGCCTGTGCTAAAGTTGGAGGCATGTGGGAGAGGCCACACTGTAAACTGAGGACGTCTGCCACCACTACTGGATCTGGAGTAGCTCTGCAAAAAGCCAGGACACCCCAAGGCTTGCTGCCACCTGCTGGCTCCCCTAAGATTCAGCCACTGATAAAGCTCGCTCAGTTTGTGAGCTGGGTGAGTCAGAGTCTCACAGAGTCACAAGAATGGGAAGAGCTGTGGTCACCAGGTTAATGTAGACTCTGGTTTGGTGCCAGTGCTGAGCCTGGAGCTACTCAAAAAAATTCTGAGCACATCGAGGCCAGTCACCGCCCGTCTGGAGCCTGAGGACTCATAGTTTTCCAAGAAAGTGTGCAATGTGGGCAGGGCTGGCTGCTTTGGAGAAAAGCGCCTCCAGCGTTGGGGGAGCTGGGTGGCATGGCGTCTTACTGAGTCAGCAGGGTGGAGCAAGCAGAGTTTACCAGGCCAATCAGATTCACATTTGGCCGTACGTGTAGGGGGCGGGCTCAACACAGGGAAGATGATGCCCATCTGCTGACGTCACGGGAAAGGGACCTCACACATCCTAGTTACTTGTACCAACATACTCACCCAGGGAGATGGTGACTGTCCTCCAGTCCGCCCTCTGCAGCCACACACCTCAGTCTTCCCCCTGCCTACGCAATATATCTCCAACATCTCCGGAATCACCGACCCTCTGCTGCATCCCAAGGGGAATGCCTGCAAGTGGACGAGTCTGTGCCCGGGCCGTTGAAGAGGATGTCTGGGTTTCCCACAGTCTAACTTCCCACCTGGACAGTCGGAATTCCCATTGTTTTTCTCAGCCTGATATTATAGGGACCTCTCTTTCTGGCACCAGTACTCCAGGTGGGGGAGCCTGGTGGGGGCCAGGTCCCTCGCTCCTTTGGGGGAAACCTCTGCAGCCAGGATATCCCTCATGATTCTCATCTGCCACACACAGGTGTGGGGCCCATTTCACATCTCTGCCTCTCCTACCAGTCTTGACGTGGTTGCTTCTTCATACTTTTAGTTACAGGACTCTATTTGACTAGACTTAAGATGGTTCTCCAGGTTGACTGTTCTATAAGTTGTAATGTTAATGTGTTCACGAAAGGACGCAGGCACAGTGTTTATCTACTCCACCATCTTGGCTCTCCTTTCTTATTCTTGTTAGTCATTGGGAGAAGGGCTTCCCCCTCCTTCCATGTGGAAAGAAAAGCCAGTTTTTAACACCCTCCCAGGTTCTTTCCCATCACCCTGGGCCCCTATTCACCCACGCAGGGCATAATAGGAAAGGATTAGAAAGCATCATGCTCCCATCTGCTGCCACATATAATTATAAGACATCTGGTGGAAGTGTCAGTTGCGAAGGTTTCCCCTTTACCAGATGGCATTCTGAATGCTAAAAGATTATCGAACTATATAACCCAGCACCTGCCTCTTGACCTATTGTTGTTTTTAAAATCTTGTAATACACAGTGATTTTTTTTTCTACTTTTCTCCAGTTTTATAAAGTTACAGGTTATACTTTTATAGCCTAACTTTAGGGATTTAGCCAAGGATATTTTTAATTAATTTATTTTTTAGCTTTTCTGTTTTAGACATTTTTCAAATAAACTCAGCTTGGTCATTATTCTGCAGAGGGAGGTAGGAATGCTGCAAGAACCTGAAGTCTGAACTTTGGCTCATTAGGGAGGCATTTACCCACCAAATCTCTTCTGCGGGTGGAGCCTTGACTTCTTCATCTGGCTCTATCTGCAGGAGGGAAGCTCTCCTGGACTCATTTCATTCCAACCCTTTCCCTACCAAGTTCTCAAGCAGGAAATAAAAAAGGGACGTGGTAAATAAAAATTTCTCTTAGCCTTCCTGTAGACTCCTGCAGCCTCCATAAGCCTCGTTTTTTTTATTTTTAAAATAGAGGTAATAATAGTACCTACCTCGCATGTTTTTTTCTTATTATTGAGATAATTCATAATGTTAGTTATTGTTCAATTCTACTTCTACCATTACTACAGGGTCTGTTATATATAGAATCATATACATTCTGTATACATTATGATTATCATATATGTTATGATTGTTTTGTAGAGATTTATTTGCTTGAAAAGTTTCTAGAAAGTTTCACATTTATCTTGCAATCACCAGCATAAAGCTAGAGCAGTAGGAGACATTGAGTGCCCTGTGGAGAGCTCTAGAGCTTACCCCTGGTTGTACATTGGAATCACCTGGAGAACTCTGCAAACTATAGATGCATGTATAGATTCCTGGACCCCACCCCCAGAGCTATTAAATTATTTGGTCTGAGACACAGCCGGGCCTTTTAAAAACTCCCCAGATGATTCTTATGGTCAACCAAGGCTGAAAACTACCGTTTTGTTTAAATTTAAGCCACCTGAGCAAAATCTAGCCTGGAGCTCTATCTTCAGTGTACAGCTTCTAAAAAACGACAGCACCTGGCCAATTCACAAAGGAACGCTCCACCCTTTGCGGAAAGAATTGCAGGATTTTCATGGGTGGCTATTGAAGTATGACCTTATCTGTGAGAAACCCTGAGAAGTCTACCAATGAGCCCTTATTAGTTAATGGAGTTCAAACGCAAGAGTCGTTAATGGATGTCAGCTACTGGTTGTTTGCTGAGTGTTACTTGTACTAGGATACTGTGGGCACTGATAAAACATTTCCAAGTTTTGAATTGACAGTTGTCAAAATAACTTGTCAATAATTTCACGGAAAAGTCAAAATACTCATTATGAAGTTCCTCCTTCACCACCAGACAAATGTTTCACTGATGCAGTCATAAATTACAATTGCAGTTTCTGAGCCTGACAGACGCAGTGCCCTGTGTCTGGAGAATGATAGGCCTGTGGCTGCAGGCGCAGACTTCACACACTGCGCACACCCTCTCACCCAGAGCGCATGTTCAAACATTCACCCAAGCTCGATCTGCCAACGCTGTGGGAGTTCTTTACCAACTGTCTTTAACCTAGCAGTTTCCAAGAAACCTCTTTTTCACACTGTCACGCAAGGGACCCTGCTCGCTGCGCCATTTGTCGTGTGGGGCGTTCTGCGGGTTCTCTGGTCCCACTCCCCACATAAGAACGCAGGATATGGTGAAGCCAAAAAGGAACACCCATGGAGCCATAGGTAGGGGAGTCAAACCAATATATTCTCGCTGGCGGCTGGGCTGGAGACACAGGAAGCAGGATCTATATAATCTGCCTAACAGCAGTCCGCACTTGCCAGCCACCATCTTCTTGCTAGCCCCCATTTCTCTTTGCTAGTGCAGCCACAGCTGTTATATTAGTGGCCAATGGCTTACGGGTTACAGCTGACGGCCAACTAGCCACAGCTGCTGGCCATCTGATCACAGTTGATGGCCATTTACTACCCGAGCCAGCACCTTTCTATTGTGAGGCCGAGAGCCTGGAAACTGTTTTGGGGGGCTTTGTCCCCACACACACAGTGTAACACAACCACATAAATGATATTGAGTGTTTATAAGAAAGCTGACACAAAGCTTGGATTAACTAGCAGTGTGGAGACAAAGCCCCAAAAAACAGTTTCCAGGCTCTCGGCCTCACAATAGAAAGGTGCTGGCTCGGGTAGTAAATGGCCATCAACTGTGATCAGATGGCCAGCAGCTGTGGCTAGTTGGCCGTCAGCTGTAACCCGTAAGCCATTGGCCACTAATATAACGGCTGTGGCTATGCTAGCAGAAGGGAATGGGGGCTAGCAAGAAGATGGTGGCTGGCAAGCGTGGACTGCTGTTAGGCAGATTATGTAGATCCTGCTTCTTGTGTCTCCAGCCCAGCCGCCAGCGAGAATATATTGGTTTGACTCCCCTATCTATGGCTCCGTGGGTGTTTCTTTTGGGCCTTACTGTGTCCTGCATTCTTGGGCGGGCAGTGGGAGCTGAGACCCTGCACGACAAATGGCGCAGCGAGCAGGGTCCCCTGCATGACAAGCAGCATCCATGTACCCCCTCTGGGGAAAGCGACATCTAGAATTGGTTGTAATAAAACTGGGTTAGTAGCATTCTCTTCATATTTCAAGCTGAGCACTTTTACCATGGCTAAGACTAAATTTTCTTGGTAGAAGGAGTCCTTGATACCTGGCATCCAGCAGGAGCAACAGCTTTTATCTGTGGCCATTGGAGCCCTGCTCAGAGTTGTGAGAGGCCTCAGGGCAGTTGTTCCTCCCTCAGGTGCCTGCTGCTCCCTCGAGGGATACTTCTTCTCCCCCTTCCCGACCTCCCACATGTCTATCATCTCTCACAGTGGTTTCCCAGGCCTGGCTGAACACAAGAATCACCTGGAGGAGCTTTTAAATTATAAAGGCCCAAGCTTCATATCAGATCAATAAAACAAAACAAACAAAAAATTCCAGATATTGGTGTTTTCTAAAAGCTCCCACATGATTTTGATGTATAGTGAGAGTTGCAAACGACTGACCTGAGTCTCTTGTCCATCACCCATCCCTCCCTACCACCTCTCCCCACCACCCCTCCCCACAACTCCTCCCCACCACCCCTTCCCACCCCCACTCCCCACCATTTCTCCCCCCACTACTCCTCACCACCTCTCCCCTTCATCCCTCCCTGCAATCTCTCCTCCTCACCCCTCCCCACCACCTCTCCCTGCAACTCCTCCCTAACACCTCTTCCCACCACCCCTCCCCACCATTCCTCCCCACCACCTCTCCCCACCACCCCTCACCACACTACCATCCCTTTACAGTTCCCAGATCATATTTCTGCTCTGATTTCTCTATAAAAATGGTTCCACCATAACAGAGAGGCAACCACCCAGCATTTTCAGTTGGATCTAGATTATCTAGATTCTCCCTTTTGCCTTGCCCATGTGGACACCATATGCTTTGCTTCTTCCACACCTGCAAAGCAACCCCAGTTACTCCTCTTTTCAAAAGGAAAGCAGTGCCCCAAAATGAATGATGAGCAAAACTGGGACAAGGGTACATGATGTGCAATAACCCAGACCTCACTGAATGGAACTAGCATTTGAAACAAGAGCCAAGGCACAGAAACATCCCTTGACCTACAGGTGCTCAGCAGGGGCAAAGCACTGCAGGGCTCCATGGCTGAGAAGTCTGGGGTACGGCCAAGGCTTCCTTACAGAAATTCTTGGTTTTCAAAAATTTGCTCTGTGCTTAAAAAACAGAATCAGATATTTGTTTCAAAGAAGAATTACCCCCCAAAGCTCTTCTAATATTAAACAGTTATGTCCATGGCATAATTTCTGTGTTTAAACTTCAGTAGTTTGAAATCATTTTCTCTTTCATATGGCTCTGTTTCTCAAGACTTAAGCCAATTCCTAATAAGCATTTCTCTGGGGGAATGTGATACCTGGTTTCCAGTTTCAGAGCACATTTCTAATGTTGGGGGCCTTCTCATCCAGCCAAGGGAAGAAGGCAATTAGTTCTTCTACTCAGGCCAACCCTTCTTCCCTCAACTCTACCCTCAGAAAACTGCCCAGGTAAACTTGGCAGCCCCAGTCGAGGAAAACTTGGGCCAACTTTGAGAGTGAGTTGCTTAAACTTTCCCACAGCTTTTTGTGAGGCAGTCAGTGTTTGAGGCAGTGTAGCTCATGGGTGATACCTCAGTCTCTGGTTTTATATCTGGTTTTATTCCTCAAATTCTGTAAGCAGACAATTTACTCAACATACCTGTGCCTCAGTGTCCACATCTATAAAATAGGATTGGCTTGTTTGGGGGATTGACTTAAAGAGTTTGAGTATGTTAAGTGCTTAAACTCAACACTTGGTAAGCATGAACATTTATTAATGTTTATTATTGCTATCGTTAGGTATATAAGAGCATTTTTAAGTTTGGAAGATTTTAAAGTTTTTGTTTTATATTATTGTGGAATTAAGAGAGATTACTTCACATGGAAGCATTGACTGGCTGTATTAATTTACTTTTGGTTGCAAGAAACAAAATCAACTCTGGGTCTCTTAAGCAGCTTATATTATTACAAGGATACAAATATGTTTAATAGAATCCAAGGATGGGAAGGCAGTCTGGAAAGTACTAACGCCAGGGACTGCTCTGTGATTCCTGTCTTTGCTTTCATCTCAGTCTTTGAACATCTGCTTCCTTCTTCTCTTCCTAGACCAGCTTTGCTTCCTCTTCAGTCATGTAGCAGATCTTAGCTGCTAATAGGGCCAGCCACCAACAAAAACAAAATTGTTCTCTCTCAATCCCAACTCTAAATTTCTAAGTACAGGTGTGAGATTTTCTCAAGTCTAATCACTGAGGCCAGGGCAAAACAATTTTTTTATAAAATGGCCGCTATGAGCCCACCACTGTATATGGGGTGAGGGGAAAGGGAGGTCCATAACCGAAGAGTTGAGCAGGGTCATTGAGCCACTTGGAAGACACAGATAATCTGCAGTTTAAATGATCATGGTTCATGTTATGAGCCAACTATATAGTAAGGAGAAAATATTTACATCTTAAACAAATAGAACACCTTAGAACTTGAACTTCTCTAATGAAGGTTTGCACACTTCCCGGGGTGACTCAGAAATGTGACTGGTAGTATTTTCTCCCTGGAAGCACAATTTTGCTAAATGATTGGAGGTGGTGAAGAATTTTATGTAATATTAAAATGGACATAGTTATTTGTACAAATGACCAGGCACACCATGTTGTATGTAGATGGGAACACTCTAACATCATAAAGATGTCAACTCTCTCTAAGTTGATTTGTAAATTTAGTGCAGTCATAATAAATAAAGGTGTTGAGAGCACTCTATCTTTCCCTCTCTCCATTTTTATGAACTAGACAGGTGGTCAAGTTGAAGTAGAAAAACAGATAGAGGATAGTCAGAGGCACTCTAAGAATGAACAATGAAGGGGATCCAACCCCCACTAGCTTTTATAACAGTATAAAGGCTTAACAAGTAGAATGGTGTGCCACTGATATATGAATAAACAATCAGACCAATGTAATTGAGTAGAAAATTTGGAAATAGACCTCAATATAGATGGTATTTTTGTGTATTATCAAGAGAGCATTACAAATTAGTGGGGATGGAATAGTCAATAAATGGTAATGGAACCATTGAGTGCAATTGGGAAACAAAAAAATGTGACTTATGTATCACACCACACATGACAATAAATTATAAAATGAAGAATGAAGCCATGAAAATACAAGAAAATACTGAAAGAATTTTTATAAATGTCAGAGTTAAAAAAAAAGCCTTTCCAACTATAACCTAAAATTAAAGAGCAATAAAATTTTAAAAATTGATAATGTCAAATATGTAAAGTTCAAAAAACTTCTCAGTAGCAAAAAGCAAACAAAAACCCACCTTAAGCAAAATCAAAAATCAAACAAAACGGGGAAAATATTTCTCCCTCACAAAGAATAAATTTATCAAAAAAAAAAAAAAAAGAAAGAATAAATTTATCATATATAAAGAGTTTCTAGAACTCAATAAAGGAAAAAATGAAGAAGAAACCAGGCAAAGGATGGGGAAAAAATTAGGTCACAAAAAAGGAATTACAAATAGTTTAAATGAAAAGATGTTCAATCTCAATCATAGTAAGAGAAATGAAAATTCAAATTGCATTTAGATACTATTTTTCACCAATCAAGTTAACAAAACTTTAAAAAATAGATAGCCCAATATGTTGGTGAGGACATAGAGAAATAGACTTTCAATAGCTTCTGAGGAGTCAGTTGGCTCAATTCCAGTGAATGAGATATGGCAATATCCACCAGATTGTAAACGCATACATAATTTGACCCAGCAATTGAAGTTCTAGAAATTCATCTTACAGGTTATGCTTGGAAGTGTACAAATGTGTGTGTGAGGTTATTCATTCCAACAAAAAATTAGAAGCTAAATGTCCATCAAATGGGGACCAGTTAAAATAAATTATGGGACATATATACAATAGAATACAAAGCAACTGTGAAAGAAAAAAAAAAGTGCAGAATAAAATGTATTATATTCTAAAATATATTTTAAAGGAGAGTTAAAGAATACATGTATGTGTTTGTGTGTGTATATATATGCACACTGTGTTTACTTGGTTATGCTATAAACATCATTGAAAAGATATACAAGTGACTAAAACTTGCTTTGACCTATTTAGTGGGAGGATAGCAAATGGAGAGTGTGGGGGGTGGGGGAAAGAGATTTCATCTTAACCTGTTTAGACCTTTTATTTCTGAGCCATGTGAATGTATCATAATCTAGTTAAAACTTTCAATACATATTTTTTTAAAAAATAAACATGTTGGCCTAAAATATAAAACTTTCCTAAGTTTTAAAAATAAAGCAGGCGTCATTTTTTTATATTCAGTAGTTGCCTCGACCCCTTGAACAGTCTAAAACCTCTCCAACCTCAGTCCTCATTCCTGCAATCTTTCCAAATCGGTTGATCCTTTATTTGATCGTGACAAGAATGACATCTGGCTTTATCACATGAAATATGATCTCCCAGTGAAAATAATTTTTTAAAAATTCCTTGGTGGGTGCTATGTTCCCTCAGAGTATCTCACAATAATTTGTTCTTGACAAAAAGAGAATGCAAAGTAATTCTGTGACAGAAATCATTTATAAATACAGCAAAATGATTCTAAAGGAACCATGTCTAACTCCTCTTGTGATACAAGGGACTCGCCTAGCATTTCTGCTCTGTGGGGGTAGGTTTTCCACACTGCTGCTCTTCCAGAAGGAGATCTCATGGTCAGAAAGCAGAGTGGTGCCTCAGAGAGGCTCCCCCACATCCCCCAGGCACTGTGGCCTGGGGTACATGAGGCTTTACCCTCAGACTAGCCTGGGCTTGACTCCAGGCACCACCTGTTAAGAACCAGGTAACCACAAATAGGGTACTGAATCCCTCCGAGCCTCCTTTTCCGTAGTTACATAGCAGAGGGATAATAATGCTGTTGGGGAATAAAAGCTTTTCCTCTACCCTCTTAGGTTCAGTGAATTTCACCAACAAAAGACAGATTAACAAGAAAAAAAGAAATAGGATGGCATATCCTAACAAGAGAAAAAGAATATTGACATTTTTACATGCATGGGGGTTAACAGAAAGAAATGAAACTCAAAGAAACAATTAGGCTTGGGAGCGTATATATCCTTCTTAACAAAGGAAAGAGAGTTTGAGCTTCAAGAGATGGTAAGTTGTAGGGCAGTGACTAGAAAACACGTGGAGAAATTAAAGGAAGATAAGGGTGATTATAATAAGATTTGTCTATGCAGACTCATCCTGGAGTCAGCTCTCCATCTCTAGTGAGCGATAAGTGCCATCCTAGTACAGGAGTCGGGAAAATTATGCCCTGCTTTTAGGCAGATAAGGGAGGGCCGAGAATTCTTCCTATCTCTGTTGATTCTTAATTGCCTTCAGTTCAAAATGATCCTTATGTCAAAGGGCGTATTTTGGGATGGCACATCCTGATCCCCTTCAATACTTACATGAGGTTGAAGTAAACTATGTACATCAACCACTCCAGTGCCAGGTGTAGTGTAAGTGGTCAATAAATTAGTTCAATTTATAAACATGTATTTTAAAGACTTTTTTCACTTCCACTTGGGCTGTTGGTTGCTTGCCAAGAGCTCTAAGTTTTATTTTCTGTAGCACACTCTGTGTGCCTTTGCATTCGTTCAATGATTATCAACATTAATGTAAGTAAAGAAAAGTAGTGTGTGCTAAATGTTTGTACAACAAGGAAGTATGATTCAGAGTTTTATTTCTGTGAAATAGGATATAAAAATTGGCCAAGAGAGAAGAGACCTGAAACCTTTTGACTGCATTATCTGGTTTCCTTTGGGAAAATGGATTCTAAAACTCAAGAAAATTGTTTTAACTGGGAAGACTCTCCAAGTTTACTTCTAATATGTATTGTCCTAAAACAAATTAAATGAGCAGGCACAAACAGTAGTTGTCCTAATCAAATATAAACATAATTACAGGGGACTGTGCTATTGAATGTTTATATAACCTAAATCATTAGTCACTAGGTTGATTTTCTGCAAGTATAATACACTTAGAGTACAGCAATGAGATTTGAATTACCAACTCACTATTAATAGAAACTGTTTCATGTATTCAGTATTTAGCAAACTTCTACTGAGTTCCAGATTCTGTGTTGTGCTGGAATATAAATATGAATAAGCACAGTGCCTGCCCCCTACCCCACTCCCACCCCACCCCCATCCCTTCCACCCCATCCCCATCGCCAGGAGCCCCCTGGAACTGTGAACATGAGCATCCATTCAGCCTGCTCAGTACTATGACAACCATTAGAAATGGGTATCGATTATCCCAGAATCACAGATCCCATCCTATGACCAGTGAAAGGTATGGAAGTCTCAGGGGAAGTATTAATTATTTACTTTTTTCTTTTAGCCTAGTGACAACACAAGTCTCCCTGTTTTTTACTATTTGTGACACAGCTGCTGAAGCGTATGAGTTTTCCAGAAAGGGAATTCCTCTGTCTGGACCAATTCGAGAAAGCTTCCTCCTTAAGTTCATAAAGGCTCATATCCCCCAACACCCCAAGTACAATCATCTGAACTAAGTCAGGCTGACATATTTCCTACTCAGGGTAGGTCTGGACCTCTGGTAGTTGAACTTGGCTTAAGCTACTGATTCTGGCATGAGGAAAGTATTCATCCAGCCTCCAAGGAAATATAATAAGTTGGGGCTGGAATTATGATTCTGAGTTCTACAGACATGACGGGAGGGTCTTTAATAACTTGTGAGTCAGTCTTCCTGTTGTTGCATTCACTATTACCACATAGTTGCAGGGTTTTGCCACGTCAAATATTCATTTTTAAAGTACTGTATTAGTTTTAAAGTACTGTATTAATTGGAAATGCTTTCAGCTGCAAATAGCAGCACACTCAACTAGAGTGGCTTAAACAGTTATTTTTGTCATGTAAAATTACCGGGATTTGTTTCAACAAGGCCAGTGCAGAAATCTTGATTCTCTTGTCCTTTTCCTAACAATCATTGAATGGCTGCTGTAGTTCCTGCCATCTATTTTATGTTCCTTTAGGAACAAGGAAGAGAAAGGGGCAGCATCTATTTCAGGAAAGCAAAAGTTTCCCAGGAAGCCTACAGCAGACATTTGCTGGCAAGTCATTGTGCCAGAAAGGGAAAAGGAGGAGTCAGCCAACCATTTTACAGAGGTCTGCTGTAAACCCCTCTCACCGATCCAGTGGATGATATTGAAATAAGTGGATAATTGGTCTCATATGCTAATTAAAATAAATTGACTGGTTTCGGCAATGACATCTGACTTCTGAGAAAAGCTTCTAATGAACTGATTGGGGGGTGAAATATCTATTGTCTCTATTAGATATTTAGATATGTGTTCTGCACTTTCTTTACTGAGTTGGCTGGGCCGTTGCCATCTGATGGATCAGGACCTCTCCTATGTAGGAAGCCAGTGGCAGAGATATAAGCCTGTGCTGTTCCAGTTGATGGGCTGCTCCTATTTGCAAGTTCTGTGTTCTGAGCACTGACTCACCACCAGGCACCGTGCTCAGGAGTGAGCTTCCCAGGGATGGTCTCGCTGAGCCCCCCCATCAGTCATATTTCCTCACTGCTAAGCCGAAGCCCTCAGGTGATGTCTCCCGTTAATAGTCTCTTTCTCCAGACCCTACCAAAGGGAAAGCTGTCATTAAATCAATGAACTATCTGTCCATTGGTGCCATCATAGAATCAAGGAACTGTGGTATTATTCTCATTTTAGGACACAAAAGCTTGCAAAGGTAAGGTAAGGTTTGGTAACTTACCAGTGGCACCCAGCCAGAGACCTAGCTTACCTGAGTCTCGCCCTGCACCACTTTATTATACCTTTCCTCAGGTTAACCTGGTCTATGTCATACAGTAACTACCAGGTACAGAGTGCTTAGTTTGTGCCAGGTACAGAGGTGAGTGCTGGCATCCTCACAACAGCTGCCCAGTGACTACCAGTGCTAGTGAGTTCTAGTCCCAGTGTGAAAACAGACTCTAAAAGTGAAGTTGCTTGCTCAGGTTAAGCCCAGGTGGTTTGATACCAGACGCCATGCTCTTCACCACAATGTGGTACGAGCTTACAGGGTAACACATGGGAATATTTCGTTCTGCTGTATTCAACATGACTTGTTAACTCTCTGACCCAAACCACAGGGAGGTCTGTGGCCACATCCTGGCCCTCAGTCCTTGGAAGTGCTTTCCTCCTTCCTCTTTTCTCTACTCCTGCTGTCCCAGTATAGTGATCCATGGACAGGCCCCTGAAGAAATCATAGTCTAGAGAGAGCATTTAGAACATAGAGACAGGCAAATGAACAAGGTAGAACAGATTTGTCCGGGAAGCTATGGGAGCACAAGAAGTGTGCAAGCAGCCCTATCAGGGGGAATGTAGGAGTTTTTCCCAGAGGAGGTGGCATGGACCTCTTACCACTCAACAGCAGAGGAGGGGGGTGGGGAACTCCTGGTAAAAGGGCCGTGTGTGCAAGAGCACTGAGGAATGAAAGAGCATGGGGAGTTGTAGGGTCCAAGGGGCAGATCCTGGCCCATAACAACCTCTGCCAGTATTGGTTACGTGGAAGGTGGTCAAGGTGGGGGTGGGAGGATGGGGCAGGAGACCAGCCCAGAATGACAGACAGGGGCCAAACCATGATTGCTGGATTGGAGATTCTGACAAACCAAATATAAGCTCCTGTTGAAAGGACACAAGGCTTCCGGAGGTGCTAAAGTCCCAGCAGAGGGATGGATTTGTGTGCGATTAGCACAGAGGTGTATCACGATGAGGAGCAGCAGGAACAGGGAAAGTGCCTGGGCATCCCAAATTGGAACATGGCTTTGGGGAAGGAGCCCCTTAGGGTGCTACCACAGTGTCACCGACTCTAGTCCCCTGTACTCAGAAGTGTGGGTCATGTTGACAGGACCTGGGAGCCCGTTAGAAATGCAGAAGCTCAAGCCCCACCTGAGATCTGCTGACTTGGTACGCGTTTCTGATAAGATCCTCAGGCGACTCATGCCCACTGAAGTGCACCACTCTCATACTGGGGAAGAGAGATCTTTATCAAGGTGTCTGTCCCCAAAATGCCGAGATCGGAAGCCATGAGCTCTGGCGCAGTGCGCGGGAACTGCATGTAGTCAGAGGCTGACATTGTGTGAAGACATGTCTTGTCCAGGGATTGACTGTGCCATCCCTGTGGGGGAGGGGTGCACACTCCCCAGCAGCCTCAGGTACCCCCTGGAGAATGCACGAGGTAGAGGAGGAGAGGCACTTCAGCAGATGATCCAGGTAGCAAGGGCGAGGGTAGAAGGCATTGTTCTCACTGCCTCTTCCTCCTTAGCAGACAGCCCCTTCTAGCAGGAGTTAGCTACTCACATGTCTTCCAGAGTTAATGAACCTGGAATATTGGACAAACATTTCATGCAAGGCTAATATCACAACAACGCATAGCTATACATAATTAAAAATAGATTATTCCACTCAAAGTGGTGAGTTCCTTGCTGAAAGCATTGTTTCACTACACTTGAGTGCTTCTAGAGTTCGTAACCTTCAGAAAGTTTTGACAGCCTGAAGAAAATGAGCATTTTAATACCGCACGTTGCTGATTACCCTTTCTCATGTAAACGCAAACTGGGAGGGGGGGTATAAAATCCACAGTGTGGAGGGAGATCTGTCCTTGACACCAAAGAAATCAGTGGCAGGAAAAAGGGACGAGATTGGAAAAGCAAAGTGGACAATCACTTAAGGTGATTCAAAATTTCTGTGAGGCATCACAGTGAAACTTCTAAAATGAATGACTCATATTGTCAAAGAGTGTCTGGTAAAAACAGAAAGAAAGAAAGAAATCAGACTCAACAGTGACTTGCTTCAATCAGAATCTGTCTTCCTCTCAAAGGACTTCTAAGAATGTAACTAGCTGTCTTCATGTGACAGGGTCACCTCTGAGTGTTGTAGAGGGGTGAGGAAGCAGCCATGTAAAAACAAGTCAGACCTCGGAACACTGCATGGGGTTACAGGACAAGGGAAAGTTTGAACCAAGCCACAGACGGAAGTTTGTCAGATCTTTGAATAAGTGGGAAGCAGGCTGAAGTTTAACAGGCCACACTGAGAAGCACTTGCCCTGGGAATGCGGTTTCTCTTTCATGAGCTAAAAATCCAAACCTCTGCAAGCTCTAAAACTGGCAAAAATGTGAACAAAGCCTTATTGTATGGGCTCCTTATGCCACTATTCTGAAATAAAAATTTTAAACCAAAGCGTAGATGGCCAGAATGCCCTGAGCTGGGAGGATTAAGGATCTCTGTGGAAACAAGTCTGTGTGCAGCCCTGAGCCCCGGGGCCTTGCACCTGCTCCAAGGTGCCTCTGCACCTGGTAGCAGGTCACATGCTCATCCTGCAGTGCAGGATGGTGAAGGGAAGGGAGGCTGGTACCTGCCTTTGTTTTTCATGCCGGCAGGACTGAACTGGATACAGGCGATCTAGCACTATGATTTTTTCATAAAAGTGTACAAAAGAAATTAAAGTGACTAGAGCCAGGTATTCTTCCTTCTGTGTCTAAGCCCGTGTATGATGATAGATTTCTGTGCCTCCAGCATATCTTGCCCAAGATACCACCACTTTGATCTTGCCCAAGAAGCACATCAGAGCATGTGCTCGGGAATCTATCTGCCTCTTACTAGCAGGGAGACCTTGGGAAAGGAGCAGCCTCTCCAACCCTCAGCTTTCTGTTTGTGAGTGGTGATAATTCCAGACTCACAGGTGGCTGTGAGTATTTAGTGATATCACATATGTGGGGTGTGTGTCGTGGTTTTCTGACCTATATTAGATGCTCAGTGTTAGGTACCTTGTCTATATCCCCCCTAGGATGTAGAGCTTTTGTGATAAGAAGCAGGAAAGAAGATCTTTTGTGATAAGATGTGGAAAGAAGCAGGAGAAAGGTGTCTGCATTTCTAAGCTTGGCAACTAGGTAAATGGAGTTGCTTTTAACTGAGAGGGGAAACAGGAGGAGGAAGTAAGGGGACCAGATGTTTGGTTTGGCAGATGCTTGCCAAATTTGAGAGGAGGAGATGTCCAGAGACACTTGAAAAGATGACAGCCTGGGAGAGTAGATGGTGTTGGTCAGTGCCATTAATATGGGTGTGTAGAGTGGGGACAAAGGGTCACAGAAAGGCCCCAGGGAGCGCCAACATGCAGGGCAGATTGGAGAAAAGATCCACATTAGTCAGGGGAGTGGAATGAGCTGACAGCAGTGCTCTGGGTTCATAGGCAGTTCCAGAAAGAAGGTCAGAACGTGGGGTCAGGTGCTGCAAAGGCCATGGATGATGAGGACGGAAGGAAGCCACGAGGAGGTCAGTGGGGATTTGGGGGAGACAGCACCCTGATCGTTGGGCATTGAAGAGGGTATGGGAGAGGAAGTCAGAGCTCAGAAGTGGTGAATGAAAGCCTCTCTACCGAGGGACGAAATGTGAGAAGTGTCAAAGAGAGAAGAAGGCGACACTAGTTAAAGGCTGATTTTACCACTCCAATAACCACTACAGTAGGGCAGAGAGTCCAGTGCACACTGAGCATTTCGATCTGTGCAGAGGTGACTGAGTGTTTTGAAGGGAGAATAATGCAGGGGGACGATGGGGAGCGGGGTTTGAGCAGTATCAGGGAAGTGGACAATATCAAATGCAGGTAAGGGGGTTGCTCAGTGTGATTGGGCCCTTTGGGTTTGCTTACTGGCCCTTATCAGAGTTCGACCCCTGCCTTCCCACAGACACGGGGCGGGGTAGGGGCGTATCCTTCTTCAGGTGTTAGCTGGAACAAAGAGTACATTCTTTTGGCAGCCTTGAGCTTTCCCAGGCATGAACTTACAGGGGGTTAGGACATAAACCTGAGCTGTTAGAAACTGTGCTGGAGTTTATTCAAGTCTCTTAGTGGAGTGTGGGGGCGGGGATGAAATCATTTGTGCCCAGTGTCTGCAGTCAGTGTAGACCAAGGTTGAGGCCTCGTCTAGAAGAGTGCTCAGAGCATCCTGAGTTCAATTCAAGAAGAGTCTTTATCAGAGGAGGCAGGGTCATGGAAACAAAGATATTTTTAAGCTGAGTGGAAGGATCCAAGAGAAAAGAAAGATTGAACAAGAAATTGAGGATATGGTAGAAAGCACAAGTGATCAAATACCCAGAGTGGAACCGTGAGGCAGGGAGGGGCCCTGAAGTCTCACAGTGGCAGCCTTCAAGCCAGGGGTCAGCAAAAACGGCCAGGTAGTAAATATCTTAGGCTTTGCAGGCCATATATGGTCTGTCGAATATTCCTCTTCCTTTGTTAACCGTTTAAAATTGCAAAAATCACTTTGGCAATACCCAAACAGGCTGCAAGCCTGATTTACCAACCACCACATTCCAGCTCCTTTCCTGAGCTCTGGCTTGACCCGTTGGGTATATGGGGTCACCCCTCAAATTTATACAGAACACTTTGACATTCCACCTGCCTATGGGGACTTCCTCAGAACATTCACCTGCAAAATTTCATCCCCTCCTCCCCGCCAAGGAAAAGAAATTACAGCCTCATCTACTAGATGCAGAACTAATTTGTCGCTTGGCATTCCCCCAAATCCTCAGGCCTGATTCATCCCATCAAGCTGCACGCCAGCAGTCTCCATTCAGAGCCAGGTGATGTTGCCTCCCTGGAGACAGCACTTTCTTGCCCACTACTTAAGCTTAATTGGGAGCAACTTCCTGCATGCCAACGTTCACATTAAAAATATCTTAGGATGGCACCTAAGGTCTGCCCATTCACTCTGTGCCAAGAAATTCCTGACTTGCTTCCAAAGAGAAACCACAAGTAGGCAGTTTCAGGTCCCCTCGGTCTGCAACTCCACACGTGATTTATAGATTTCTTAGTTGCATTATCTAAGAGCAGAAACAGGAAATCTGATGTGGTATCTGTCTGTGGCATCATGCTGGCACTTCTGCCCTATGTCACTGGCAGAAAATCCAAGAGATTGGCCAAAGGAATTTGCTCCTTTTAGCTCATGATAATGTCTGAGAATTTTATTTGTGTTAAATTTTCGGACGTGTTTCCAGGACCAGAGGATGTAGGTGGGCTACCATGTAGAAATGGTTCCTAAATCTTCCAGGCTCTGAAGTGCACCTCTGAGAAAAACAGCATGCTATAGTGAGCATTTTCCAATTGGGGAATCAGCCTCGGATCTGAATCCCAGATTCAAATAACTATGTGACCTTGAGCAAGTGACCTAAGTTCTCTGAACCGCAGACTTCTCATCTGTGAAATGAGGATAACCGTGCATGCCTTGCAGGATTATCAGGGGGATTAGACATAATACTCGTAACCTTCTGAGTGAGGCATTTGTCACCCAGAAAGCACTCAGTAAGTGGCTATAATAATAATATCTGTAAGGTCATAGAGTCTCATTTCATAAAATAAAGCAACTAGTTGCCATATATGCTCAACAGTATGGATATTTATCTGCCTGAAGAACAGCTGAGCAATGTGACTTTTTTTTCAAATTGTCTTTCAGTTCTAGTTTCATAAATTCCAGGTTTCTAATCACGTGCTTTTTTACCACACCAGGACCTTCTTATACTACAGATAATACTCCATGTATGAGTTAAGCAAACCCTGTTTTACGTGTACACGCACGCATGGACGCACACTTGCTTACACCAAGTCTGAATTGTTCTCTCTGACCTTGGAGCATTCTCACCTGCTGAATTCCTCACCTCAGGAGCTTCCTGTGGCACCTTCCCCCTCTACCCCTCCCCCAGCCAGTCCAGGAAGCCAGCCCCACTATGACAGTTCTTGGCCCACTCCCTCCCTCCCTCCCACACGTGCAGTGCCTTGTAGCTAGCTTTGGCAAAGTGCACTCCTGTTTTCTCTTGCCATTTTTCCAGTTGGATGTCTTTTATTTTTCATTCCATATGTCTGTTCTGTCTCTTAGGTTGTCTATTTCTTGGCTCAGGGTTCCACATCTTGTTTCCTCTCTTTCCTCTGAGTGTATAGCTGTATGTTTGTTGATTAAAAATGGACAAAGACAATTGTCTAGGCAGATATCTGGGCGTGCCCCATGAGTAGGTGTACTTGACAGTGTTACATTCCAGGAATGATAGCTTGGCAATCACAACAGCCAATAAATATTTTATTAATAGCATGAAATGGTGTCTTATAAGCACCTTGGGGTGACAGCCCTTGAGGGCAAAATTGGGGAAATCCAAAGGGTCACAGGCAGATGAAACATTAAATGTCTTTCATTATAAAACACAAATCTGGGGACTAAGACCAAAAATAGGTATTACTTGTGTTGATTGTTTGTAGCAGGGAATTTTGTTACCAAAAAAATCAGCAAAATGCAAATAGAGCTGGTATTTACAGGATGCTTTGGCTTAGTGCATCTTTTATTGCAGTAGGATTTAACCCATGTTGCATTATATTTTTCCTGCCCCTTCTTATCTTCCTTTGAAAGAGTTCCAGCAACACCCAACCATTCATTGTTAGTTTCCTTGGTTACCAATGACTTTCAGTTTTTCATTTATGGGTTTCTGGTGTTAAACAAAATATCTCTCTGCTTTTGTGCTGCATTGACAAAGGTTCAGAACTAGTGATTGTGCTTTTGTCTCCAGAAAAGCACGGTATTTTGTTTTTCCAATAAAATTACTACAGTAACAAAAGAATGGAAAATGACTCATAGGGATTTTCTTTACTGGAAAAGTTTTATTTCTCTCGTCATAGATTTCAGACTTTTGGCATTGATTTAAAACTCTATATAATCGATCTGATTATACAAAACATAATTTGAGTTCCTCCATCTAAATAAAATAAACAAGATTACTTCAGCTAAATTTTTTTTCATTTGATTCCCTTCAACTTCCCTTCCGTAGTTGGCTGTGTTTTATATGATTCCAGGAGAAAGTAGGTGAGGTGGGAATTAGCGAGTCCAGGTGAAAAATCTGTTCCAAAAAATAGAGGTATTTTTTGCTTGATTACTAAGTACCGTTCTATGTAACAGTAAGTTCAAATGAGCTTAACCCAAGTAAATCCATTAGTCTGGTGAGGCCTGGTGCGGGCCATCGAGGAGCTAAAGAGGAGCTAGAGTGGGTCTTGTTGGGAAATAAGTGTCTGTAAGCAAACCTGGGGGCTGCTTTGAAGGCTATCACAATGCTGACTTCCTGCTGACAGCCCTGCTTCTCCATCTGTCTCCAGGCTGCCTGGAACCTGGTGACCAGATCTCCTGGCAGAGGCTGATATGTGATCCTGAGTGGGGGACGATGTGCATGGGTACCCTCCCCTCTCTGGCTCCCTCAACAGGGTGGCGCTTTGGACATTGCTCAGCCTAACAAGGGCCTGCCCAGAGGAAATCCACGGCCCACGCACCACAAAATTACTCTGATCACCATCCTCACAGCTTTCTCCCTAGACTTCGCCGGGACTCCATGAGCTGAGGGGCTGTGGACCTGTATGGCTGGATGTCTGCTGATTGTGAGCCCATTTGCAATCACATTTTATTTCCCTTTTAAGACATCACATGGAAATTCTAATTCCCCATGCGAACATCTTCACATTCTACTGCCTTTTTTAAAGAAAGGTCCTGGGTATCTACCACTCCCTTTGGAGCCCATGTTATGGACATTTTCTGAGTATATGATTGATTGTCCACCAGGCGACAGCTGGAAACAAAGCCCTGGTGTCCCATTTACCTTTGTTTAAAGAGTATGAGCAGGAGCTTGGCTGACTGTGATGACTCAGTTTCTCCACATTCCCCTTTCTGGTTTTTTTCAACCATGCAAAATCTAACAGAAGATAATACACACTGAGCACGCTTATGTACATAGTAATTGATGTTATAAATCCATTTCCAGGTGGTTCATAAGTATCAAAATATTCCAGCACCAACATGTTTACCAACTCTGTATATT
Source organism: Rhinolophus hipposideros (assembly GCF_964194185.1). Taxonomy (NCBI): domain Eukaryota; kingdom Metazoa; phylum Chordata; class Mammalia; order Chiroptera; family Rhinolophidae; genus Rhinolophus; species Rhinolophus hipposideros. The sequence continues at coordinate 48,156,352 of NC_138064.1, forward strand.
TAAAACCAGTTGTTGTTTGTACAACCTTGTCTTTGAAGAATTCAGACTAAATGAGATGCTGCCGAAAGGAGCCCTGCTTCCCAACGGCATGCTCTGCTATTGCTCTGGTATTGATGGTTTCAACTGTTCTAAGCCATGTGTAGCTAATGACATTGGGACGGCAGAGTGTATGTTTGATTCGTCAGGCAGCAAATCATTGGTTGAAATTCATTCTGAGGATTAAAAACAAAATCTGTTATTTTTCAGTTTCTGTTGGGCATACCTGTGTTTAGTTTTAATAGTTATCACTTGCTTACTGTTCAGTATCTGCAGAGATTGAATCCTCATAGCAGCCTTGTAACATAGACCATGATATCCCCACTTTACTGAAGAAATTGAGGATTATATAGTAATTACTTTACCAAACATATGAACATGCCTGGATGTAAATACAATTCTGGTTCCAAATCCCACACCCTTTTCAGTACCATTGGCTTTCTCTCAGTGCATTTCATTCCCACTCATGCTCTGTCCTGCCATCTTTCCTCTCTGAAGTTTCCTTCCTGGCCTACTACAGACTTGCCCTTGCTAGCTTAGAGGTCATGGCTTTAAATTCTCTCGTCTCCACTGTATTGAAAACTTCTACAATCACATTCAACTGGAACAGCACTAATGATAGTAAATCCTGAGTCTTGACAGCTGAATAATATCCCATTTTATTTGGCTACTAACTTGCCAGTAGAAAGCAATTACGATGATATGTAGGCCCACTTAAGCAAGTGTTTTTTCATAGATACTAGTACAATTATTTTCATTGCTTATCCTTTGGGAAAAAAAGCTTTGGCAGAAAAAAATAGGGTCATAATATTAAGTCATAAAGTGCTCATTGGAAAAAAATTAGACATGATTTCAAGTAAAATTGTGGAGAGCTTTCAAATTTCTTGCTGCATTGCAGTTTGAATTGCTTGGTATTTAATGCTGACTTGGTCAAATAATATGCATATAGCACTTTATACACCGTTAAATATAGTAAATCTCTATATATTCTTGCACGTTTTCAGTTCTGACTTCTTTTAAATATCAAGTGCATTTCTAGATAGATCAAGATGAAAGACTCAGGGGAAATACCTCTTCCCAATATGTGTACAAGTATAACTTTCTGTATTTTTTTTCACTACATTCCGACTTTGAACACATGCTGACCTAGTGCTTTAGATACACAGTGAGTCTGTGAAATCAGCTTTGTTCACCTCTGAATTTCTCAAAATCCCGAGAGATGATGTCAGTGGTTCTCCATCTTTAGTACCTGAAGTACTTATTTAAAAATCACCTCCTTTGGCTGCACCCCAGATTTAAATTCAGGATGTTTGGGTTGGGGCACAGAAATTTGGATTTTTGACAAGTTCCTTAGATGATTCTGACATAGGTGATCTCAAAACCCTACTTTGAGAAAAGCTGAATGAGATAAAGGAGCTAATATAACATCACCTTATAGGATTCTCAGGACAGGACTGTGAGGTAGAAATTAACCAGTGGAAAATCTGAGGTTTAGTGAGGTCCCACTACCGGCACCATCTGGTTCCCCAAGCACATGACCTCTCCATGTCTGGAACCCCCTTTATTTCCTCTCTGCCTGATGAAACTCCCCTCGTGTATCAGGGCTCAGCTCTGGTTAGGCAGAATACATCTTCCTCTCCGTGCTCTCAGAGCCTTCGCCTGGCTCTGATGGTTTGATGTCACCACCATGAAGATGACTGGTTCTACATCTGTCTGTGCCCCCACGGCACATTTCATTTCAGGTAAGTAGGCCTCCCCCAGTGCCTGGATCTTAGGGGGTGCCTCCTAAATATGGCACTCAGATTGTAGAGCCAGGATCTGGATGTCAGCCATCCAGTGCTCTTTCCTCTTCACCAGGAAATGTCAGCTGCTTCAGCAGGTGATGAACTTTTAGATGCCTTCCAGGAGTACTCTGTAATATACAGTATAGCCATATGCTTTTTCTGGATGCTTCCGGTGACCTAAATTCTGGTAGGTGAACTCTTAGCAGGGTTAGGGGAGTGATTTGAGGCCCTGAAACAGACCAGAGAGACTACTTTTCAACACAAAAATTGAAACCGTTAACTTGGTACGTTAGTGCAATGTTCTAAACTAGCAACTGAATTGAACAGTGGAAGACCTTTACATCATCCCCTGCTTCTCAAAATTTCAGACAGTGAAATCAGGGAAGAAGCTGGGCTGCTCTCATAGGAAGCTGCCTTGCTTTCATCTTAGCTGCAGACCCTAGTATGTCTGAGCCAACGAGCACTAACACTGTGTTTCCCCCAAAAAAAGACTGTCTTAAATTAATTTTTGCTCCAAAATATACATTAGGGCTTATGTCCAGGGGATGTCATCCTGAAAAATCATGCTAGGGTTTATTTTGCAGTTCAGTCTTATTTTCGGGGAAACACGGTATTAGAAAGTATTAGTTAAAAAACGGCCCCTGTTGTGCCCTGCTGGCCCTCTACCCCCAGAGAAGAGGCTCATTGTCACTTCCTTCCTAATCATTAGGAGATGTTTCAAACTGATTCCTTTCTGGCCCTCAAATTTCCCACAGCAGCCCTTTTTGTTTAATTGAACCTGATACATAGCAAGTAATCAGTTTACCATCTACTTTGTCAGCACCACCAGCCCAGCTCTGCCAGTTCAGCTCTGCCCTTCTCCAATTCCTGGCTGAGATCTCTTTCTGATCAACTGTGGCTTGAACAAAAAAAAAAATAAACTTTTTTCCTCAGTCAGTGTGGGGGAGAATGTTAGTCATGCTGTGCTGCCTCTTTGTACTATGCCAAGTTGTCTATTTCTATCAACTGGATGCAAATTTGGCAGAAGGGACATGATTTGCACGTCAGAGTGTGTTAGCAAGTTGCTATATAAACAATCCAATGTGAACTTCCTAGTCCCCCCACTGTTGTATGTGGAGGTGTGAGGAAATAGATTATTCTCTAGTCAATGTCAATTAAGTCATCCTTGAAGACTTTCATCTTTGCCTGGAAGGTTATATTAATAGCCACATTTGCATAGCTCTTTGCTTTTTCAAAAACTTCCATATTTGGCTTCACAACAGCCCTTTGGGCATCAATATTCATCTGATCTTGCATAACACACAGAAGTCAAATGTTTTTCCCAAGGTCACATACTCCATTGTACACCATTGTATCTGTTCTTCTTTTCATTATACTAGAGCACTTCCCCTAAAAAGAGCTGCCGCACATCTTCCTATTATGCACACGAATGTAAACTCAGGTGGGGTTAAATCTAAAACTGGTGCTGCTGCTGGCTGGTAATGTGGTCATGGAGACATCACGTTTCTTTTAGGAGTTCAATTAACGTTCTTAATGAGATGGTGCCTCTATATTGAGATCACGTGAGCATTGATTTCAGGCAGGCTTAGGGATGCTGCAGTAATGGTTCATGAAGTTGCTGAACCCAGAGCACCGTGAACTTAATTAAGGTGGTATCGAAGGAAATCCAGGTTCTCGTGAGGCGGTGATGGCAGCTAGATGTGTAGATGTAAACAACACACAGAATCTCACGGGCCTCTGGAAGTGTTGCTCTGCTGGCTGAGGAGTGGGGAGGTGGCTGTCCTACCTATTCTACCCATGCTGCACCCTCTTCCTGGAGTCATTTCCCCAAGTAGTTACAACATCCATGGCGCTATTACTAACTAACTGAGCTGGCTCATTGCAGACCACCATTTGAGAAAGCAGTCCACCTTAACTGCCCTTCTTGAAACCTGCGATGAAATCGAAGACAAAAACACCTGTCCTGACTCTTTTGTCTTAGTTGATTTGGTTGTGAGGAGCAAAAGATACTTTTATGTTATTTTGAGATGGGGACAAGGAGAAATATTTGGTAGGTCCAAAATGTGTTTCTGTCATAATATATAGATACTAATAACTTCGGCAACAGGACACAGCTGGTGATATTTTATTGGTCAGTTCTGGTGGTATGTTGAACTAAACCACTTTACAGATAATTATTATAGCAGAAGTCAGAAGTATATTATTACTCACTATTTGGGTTCACAGCTCCAGGGATTGTTCATAGATCATCTCATTTAATCCTCCCAAAGACCAAGTGATGTAAGAACTGTTATTAATTTCCATTTTGCAAATGAAGACACTGAGCATGAGCTTTCATACTTGCCCAAGATAACACAGCTAATAAGTGGAGGTGCCTACAGTCAAATTCAGGTAGCTTGGTCTCACAACCAACTCTCTGAATAACTATGTGCTCTGTGGGGTGTGGTAGGCGATACCCAGCGCCAGAGCAATGAGGATGCTTTACCGGCACTGAATGTTTGTTGGGTGAATGATATGAACAAATGAGTGAACAAACAAACAAATGAATATTCAACCAGCTTTCAAAAAAGAAAAAGGAGTATTTAAGATAGTTACTGTTGATAGAAACTCTCTTCCCAGATATTGGATAAAAAATAATTTAATAATAGCAAAAGCTCTGCATGATTACCGTTAAATTATCAGTTTTTAAAGTTTTAAATCAAAATGTATGACTTTCCAGAAATACTATTTACACAGTTTGAACTGATTCTCTCATAGTTATGTCTAAGTTGTGCTTGTCTGTGTTTAAAAATACTTTCCTCTTCACCACAATGTATTTAAATCCCAATTCCTCATGTAGCCTTTCTTCTCAAATCTGACCATGCTTGGCACTTTTATAAAGTATATATCTATATCTATATCTATATATATATATATATATATATATATATATATATATCTATATATATATATATATATATATTTGAATGACTATTCTGCCAATGTTAACTTCAAAGTATATAAAAAAAAAAAAATAACCTTGATCACAAACTCAAGAACTTGAAGGTTTTCTTGAGTTTCAAGAGATTCAGCCTCTTGAGTTTGTAGTCAAACTTGTTTACAGAGCATGGGAATATGAATCTGAAATGTGTAATGGATTTTTTAAAAAAATTATTTTAGCTACATGCTAGAAGACTCCTTTATACACTGAAGAAGAAAACACATCAGAAGTAACAGATAGCCAGCACATAAAAAGAATCTGCGTGGATTTCTCCTTTTTCCCTCAACATCTTTGGGGGGCCAGTGTTAGAATTCCAATCTAGGAAGAGTTGAACTTTTATCTGGAGGGATTTAACTAAAGAAAACCATGAGTCTGTTCTGGCTGGAACTCCCCATCTACGGGAGGCGCCAAGACTCACTCATCCTTCACTGAGCATAGATCCAGTCTGCTGATTACAAACCAAACATGGCTACACCATCTGGTTGGAGAATTCATACGCAACATGCAGAGTTGTCAAGACTCCATGCCCTGCTGGCAGCCTTACCATCATGGGTAAACCAAGGAGAGTTAGAGTATATGACAAAATTTTTCAGGTTTTCTCTCACCATGTGGGAGAGCAGTTTGGGAAACTACATATTTTATGCTGAAGAGAAGAACAAGAAAACTAAAAGAGCTGAGACTTCACGGTATATTACAAAGATAAATTTGTATTTATTATCATAGAATCCCACGATTCTAGAATTGGATACATATAAATGAGAGGTCTTTGGAGTTGGGTGCTCAACTATTCAGTCACTCAGACCATATTTATTCACCTGGCCTGTAAGACAATCAAAACTTTGAAATAGGCAAAATATTACTGCATGTACTTTCAGTGTTAGGTCACATACTAGCTAGCATCTGTCTGGGAATTATCTGATTGTCTAGGTGTGTTCCTTTGTTTGAGTTGCTATTTACTGTTGATTCATTGATAAATAATGACTTCTAGAAAACTGGTAGTGATGGAAATAAATGATTCTTGTCTGATAGCATTCCAATGAATTTTGTCCAGTGGAGATAAAAATAATTTCTGTCCCATATTCGATGCCTTAGAAAAGATAACTCAAAGGTTACATTTTTGGGCCAGCCCGGTGGCTCAGGCGGTTAGAGCTCCATGCTCCTAACTCCAAAGGCTGCCGGTTCGATTCCCACATGGGGCAGTGGGCTCTCAGCCACAAGGTTGCCGGTTCAACTCCTCAAGTCCCGCAATCGATGGTGGGCTCCGCGCCCTGCAACTAAAATTGAACACAGCACCTTGAGCTGAGCTGCCTTCCCGGATGGCTCAGTTGGTTGGAGCACGGGCTCTCAACCACAAGGTTGCCAGTTCAATTCCTCGACTCCCGCAAGGGATGGTGGGCTGTGCCCGCTGCAACTAGAAAACGGCAACTGGACCTGGAGCTGAGCTGCGCCCTCCACAACTAAAATTGAAAGGACAACAACTTGAAGCTGAACCCTCCACAACTAAGATTGAAAGGACAACAACTTGACTTGGAAAAATGACCTGGAAGTACACACTGTTCTCCAATAAAGTTCTATTCCCCTTCCCCAATAAAATCTTAAAAAAAAAAAAATGGTTACATTTTCATTGCCCTGGGACATTAGCCAGTTTTGTACCAAATTAGCAAATTTATTCAAGTATTCTTTCTTTTAGCCATATAAAAATTTGGCCTTCCAATTCTCTTTGAATACATGTAAAAACAATACAATTTAAAAAAAATAAAAATGTTAAGATTCCTCAAGAAGTTCCTTTCTTTCTCACTCCTTCAGATCAAAAAATGAATGTTTCTGATCGGACATTTTTCCTCATCATGATGATCTAGAACCCAGGCTCGTTTCATATTCTGTCTCCAATATCCCTTGTGGCAAGAGCTGGCAAACTTTGAAGGGTCAGATGATAAATATTTTAGACTTTGCAGGCTACACAGTCCCAGGCCGTTCTTCAGTTTTGTAGCTGTGCAGCAGAAAGCAGACATCATCCATTCAATTAAAAAATACAACCATATTGAGATGGGGTTTTTTTTAATGTAAAAAAAAAAATCCAGGAATTTCTAAGCTGTAGTTTCCACAGAAACTTTGACTCAACTATGTGTATAAACTCTGCTTTGCGTGACTTCAAAGCAGTTATATCAAGACCAAGTTGTGTCCAAGCCAGCAAGAGCCGATTATGGACACCCTAATTCTCATGTATCCATTGTTCATAATTTGTCTGAAAGAAAATGCAATTTTTTTCAGTGAAGCTTTATGTATGTTTTCTCTCTGCTCAAAGGAGAGTTATTTCAGATGCATGAGGAAAGAATGGCCTATCTCTAATGGACTTGTGGATGAGGAAAGAATTGATCTTCTGCTTTCTCTTGGACTTTTTCCAGGGTCTAGATTGACAGGTGTCTTCGTAGTCTCTTAACTATCAGAGAAGATTGCCTGACTCAGACAGTGTGAGATGGGGACTTCTCCCGCTGCTCATCTCTCCCAGAGATGAGAACCACTTGGAGTTCTCTCTCTGAGCATAAAACCACAAACTCCATACTTACTGCACGTGTACCTTGCTTTACCTTTACCAATTCTATTTAAAATATTCCATAACAACTTCTAGTGATTTTTGGTAAAAACTTTTTAAAAGTGCAAATATCCCTTCCTACAATTATACATTCTTTTTGTGGGGGAAAAAAAACCCTTAATTGGCTTGCATAGCACCTGGTACAAATTGGTGCATAAAGGTGTTTTTATGGTGGCTGTGCCCACGTTTTTGTAATCACAAATCACTTTCACACTCCCTGCCCGTGTTAAGCATCACGTGCTCTGGGCCATTGCTGTCACTTTATAGATTTGATTTTTTAAGGCTCACAACATAGCCACTGCTCCCATCCTCCTGGGTGCCTCTGCCTGTAACTTAAATTAGCTGCCCCAGCAGGATTGGTGTCATCTGGGTGATGAGCTTGTGGTCAGCTTAGCCAATCTTCCTGTAAAGCCTTGTAATTGGATCAAATATCAACATAACTAATAGTTATCCATTTAGTGTACAATATTGGACTTGTCAAAACAGATCAGGGTACATAATAACTAAGGTTAACATGCCATTATGTTTACAACTTACAACTTGTAGGAGTAATTAAAGAAACACAAGGTAAAATTATAGACTTTTCCACTATATGGTCACATAGTGATATTAACTTCTGGCTTCAACATGAACTATTAGGCTGGTGCAAAAGTAATTGCGGTTTTAAAGGTTAAAAATAATTGCAAAAACTGCAATTACTTTTGCACCAACCTAATAGTTATGTGAACTTGAACAAATTACTTAACCTCTTTCGGTCTCAGTTTCCTCATTGTGAAAAAAAGAAAACATAAATAGTCCCCATTTCTTCAGGATCCTGTAGGTGCTAAGCACTGAAATAGCTGCTCCACATCTGTTCTTTAATTTACAACCCAGCAAGGTATTATTCCCATTTTATAATTTAGTTGAAAAATTGGTTTTTGAGGGTTTTTTCCTCTACTAATATCAACGTCCCTATTTCTTTTGAAGGGATTATTCTTTCCTTCCATTACTTTTGTAGATTATGGTGGTAGTATCAAAGAACTATTGATACAAGCAAGAGGGAGAGTGTTTACTTTTGTTCTAATATCTTTTTCCTTCTTAGAAAATTCACTTTTATTTCCAAGTGTATCTTTTGTTGTTGTTGCCACAGCAATAGTTCAAAGTTGATGGTTTATTTATGGCTGTATCATTTCTGACTCACCAGTACCACATTAACTAAGATGTTAAAGCTTTTGACTATCATCCCAGAATAAGTGATCTCGGCTCACAGAGCCCCTCTGCTAGTTGCATTAACCATCTTGTTTTCTAATCTATCTGTGATCTGTGTGTTTCTACTTTCTAGACTGAGGACTTCTTGGGGTCAGAGTCCATATTCTAATTTATCCTTCTGTTCTTGGTTCCAAGCATAGTGGTTGGCACAGTGAATGTGATCGATAAATGTTTGGATGAATGAAGAAGTGACTAAAGAATGAGTGACATGAAACCAAGGTTCAGAGAAATGAATAATCTCTTCAAGGTCAACTGCTAGAAAGTGGCAGCACCAGCTCTGACTCTTCTCCCTGCGTCTTATCCAGTTGATGAAGGAATTAGCATCATCAGCTCATGGATGTGCCTGGCACGTAGTGGGAACTCAAATTTTTGTTTCTTCCCCTTCTCTACTGAACTATCATTAAGTATCTCAGTCCTAACCTTTATTTTGAAATCACAGCTTAATCTAGTCTTGGCTTTTGTGGATTCAAGAGAAGCACACCTTTCAGTTCATCCTGAACCCTTGTGGCATTTCTGTGGCGTTCCTTCACCTTTCTCCCTCCCTCATCATTCTGGTTGATCCTAGAAATGGCTTCACATTGCTGCCCTCTTTACAGCAACTGAGCCCTCTGCGTTCCTGCATCTTTTTCTCTATCCAATCAGTGAAAGAAAAAAATATGGTCATTTCTCTGTACGACTCTCTTAAGACTGTTTTTATTTCTAATCTGAATAAAATAATGTTCCCCGCTGTCACTTAACCCTAGATGTTTATCATTTGCAGTGACAGCTTACTTACTGATTAGTTTACATTTATGTACAAATCCATTATGACATCCAGCAGACCTCCTGCAGGTTTCCAGCCTGCACACTCTGTAGGCTCTATATCTTTGAAAGCCTGGGAATGACTTGAAATCTTAACTAAATCAGACTTTATTTTTTTTAACACTTGATCAAAATACAAATAGGGTTTATACATAGGCCCAAGGTGTCTTATCCCCACTTAGTATGTGTCCTTAGGAAGTACTAAATTAGCATTATTTTGTTGGTTTGTCTTAAGAATTTCCAAACTAGAATATTAAGTATAAAATTATTTGCCTTTATCTGTGTCATGTGTTCTCACCTGACACTTTCTGGAATGTCACTGATTTTATGTAATCTTATGATTAAAATGGCTGATACATAATCAGAGATCTTTGTAATCAAAGGCAACATGCAGGGAACCTTCCATCTAGTAGTTACGACCGATCTTTGCACCTTTGCTACAGGCACTGTGTGAAATCTGAGCTCAAATCGAGCCAGATGTGATGCTTTCCGATGTTTTCCAAAAGCAGTGTGCATTGTATTGGAAAGAAAAATACTTTGGGGAAATCAGACGTGCAGGTATGGAACACAAGACAACAGTACAGAAGAGAGGATATGATGGAAGGCAAATTGGTCTGCTAGGGACGGTGACTGCCAGGTGAGTTCACAGACATTGCCCATAGTGAGCTGTGCATCTCGTGACTTGAAGCCTGACCGTTCTCAATTCGTGGCAAGAGTTCAGAACTGAATGAGAACAATAAAGACAATATCTCTTTGTTTTGAAACTGGAGATACAATTAGACCTGGGAAAGCAATGAAAGCATAGCACCTTAACCACTCTGAGTTGGAACTGTATGTGATGCTTGTTACCTATCTGTATATCTTATCGAACAACATTGCTCAGCCCATTTAAGAAGGGAAGAAACTGGGTTGCTGAAGAAGGCTTCTGCAGGACTGTTCAGAACCCTGGTGAGAAGAGACCAACTAGACCTGCTCAGTTCTTCATCGGAACCTTCTTGGCCACGTTGAAGCTTTTCCAGAATCAGCTTAGAGATAGGACAGTCCCAGTAGTAGGAACTGGGGATCTTCTGCTTTGTCCATGATTAGGAAAAGCTCAGAACATATGCTCTTTGAAGTACAGTCATACACCCCTTAATAACAGGGGTATGTTCTGAGAAATGTGTCATTTGGTGATTTCATCATTGTATGAACATTACAGAGTGCACTTGCACAAACCTTATGGTATAACCTACCATACACGTAGGCTGTATGGTACAGCCTGTTGCTCCTAGGCTGCAAGCCTGTACCCATGTTACTGTACAAACAACATGGGATGTATGAGGCTGTTGCCAGCATCCCACTGCGTACTGTTTAACAGCAAATTTTTTCTATAAGTAGAAAGAGTCCATTCTAAAATAACAACAAAAATATAGTATAGTAAATACATCACCCAGTGACATAATAGTGTGTTATCAAGTATTATATGTACTTTTATAAAACTGGTAGCACAGTATGTTTGTTTATACCAGCATCACCACAAACATATGGGTAACACGTTGCCCTATGGTGTTAGATGGCTATGGTATCACTAGGCAATGGGAAGTTTTCAGCTTTGTTATGATTTATGGAACCACTGTTGTATATGTGGTCTGCCATTGACGGAAACATCATCATGTGGCTCATCAAAACCATGTCTTCTAGAAGCTCTGATTTCTTCACCTGCTCTGCTCAGTTCTCACGTACCTCAGAGTTACTGTCCATTACATCATATAGCAAAAGCAACCCCAGGTAGATTGAAAAGTTCAAAACTGTAAAACAGTTCTATAAGAAAGTATATGTGATTATTTTATTAAGTTTGCAATTGGAAAAGGACTTTGTAAGGCATAAAAGCAATGGAAGAAACTATGGTGGGAAATTGACGCATATGACAACATAAAATTTTAATATTTCTATACTTCAAAGGACATGATAAATAAAATTTTAATGCAAATCAAAATTAGGAGAAAATGTTTCCAACAAAGGGTAAATGTGTCCCAAATATAAATTAGTCTTATAAACCAATAAGAAAAACACTGAAAACCTGAAAGGAATCAAAGATGTGAGTTATTCACAGGAGAAGAAGCAAATGTATTCATTAACCAAACACCAATTGAGTTGTAAAGTGCTGTGCTAGGTGGTAGAATATGCAGTAAAGGGAACACTGAGTTCCTACCATCATGAAAAAAAATATTTTGATGTGGAAAGACAGGCAATAAGCAAATTTTCAAAGGAAATAAATGTATAATATGTCCATAAATATTTTGGAGAAAATAAAACAGAGCAGAGCAATAAGGAATCCCAGGGGTTGGGAAGCTGTGTACCTAAGAAGGTGACATTTGAGAAGAGGTAAAAGAAGGCACTCACCAATTAGACATTTAAGAGAAGAGCTTTCTAGGAGAGGGAATAGCAGGTGCAAATGAGCTGAGGAAGAGAATATTTAGTGTCTTCAAAATAAGAGTGACCAGTGTGGCTGAGCAGAGTGGGTAGAAAGGAAAGCAATGGGCAACGAGGTCAGAAAATCAGCAGATAGGAGCAGGTTGTACAGGGTCTTCCGTGCTACTTCCTACCTTTGCTCTGAGTGATACATGAAACCCTTGGAAGTTTTGAGCAGAACAGTGACATAATCTGGCTTAAGAGTTTAAAGGATCATCGTTCAGGTTGCTATATGGGGAAAGGGTGGAGAGGACAAAGGCTGAAGCAGAGAAAGCAGTTAAGAGGCATTGCAGCAATCCAGGTTGGACATGAAGGTAGCTTGGACTAGAGTGTTAACAAAGGAGTTGTGAAAAATAATCAAATTTGGATATATTTTGAAGGTAGAGTGAACGGATGTTACTGAAGGATCCAATGTGGGGTGTGAGAGAGGAGCTCAAATGACACCTGTTTTGTTTTCTGGGGTTTTTTGACCTGAGCAGCTAGAAAGCTGGGTTGATGATTTGCAGTGTCAGAGAGACAGTGGGAACAACTGGTTTGGGAGGAAAATTCAACAGTTCCCTGTTAGCCGTGTTATATTTGAGGTGTCCCCCCAAAGCTGTTGGATGCATGAGAGTGGAGCTCAGAGGAAAGGACCTTGGGAGTCCTCAGCATGTGGGTGTGTTTTAAAGCCTGAAACCAGAGGAGATGACCTTTGTCTAGGTGCTAAAGATGAAGAGAGAAGAAAAGCTGTCTGAGGCCAAGTCTAGGGCACTCCAACGTGAAGAGTCCAACTGATGACCAGGAGCCAGCAAAGAAGACTGAGAAGTGTAGAAGAGTAAAATTTTAATGTGATCAAATACGTCAGATTTTGCTTCATGATTTGTTCTATTGCTTTTAGGCTCGCCTAGTTATTTTATACTTTTAAGATGTTCTCTACTTCTAAAGACATTGTACATTAAATATAAAGGCAACAACCAAGATCGGGGGAAAATTTGAACAAAGGGTTAATATTCCTGGTATATAAAAAACTCAGAAATCTCTAAGAGAAACACTAACACTTCAGTGGAGAAAAGGATTACACGTATGAACAAGTGTGAAGTCAGGAAGTCATAAGCTTTATGCTTGTTTTTCTTTTTTTTTTAACCTTAGCAAAATCCATCTTTGGTGTCCAAAGAAGTGAAAATGTAATATTTTAAGTATATAATCTAATATAAAAGCAAAAATATAATTAAAAGTTTCATCAAGAATCTTCTCATCATGTGTTTATGATGCATATATTCTTTTCTGGTAGACAACATTTTATCAAGCATAGCTGATATTTTTAAAAAATTGTCTGACAGCCACATTGGAGGAAGAAAATCGTCTTAGAAATATCATGGGTAAAGGCTTGGAGATGTTTAGCCTTACCGAAAAATAAATACGTATGAATGAAATACAATTTTTCCCTTATCAAAATGGCAAAAACAAACCAGAAAATAGAAGAAAATTCCAGAGTGAGCTAAGAGATGTAGAAATGGTCTTTCTGAGACAACGTGGAGGGTTTGTAATTTGATATGCATTTTCTGGAGGACACTGTGTCAATTTGTCTCAGTAGCTTGAAACCTTGGCATACTTTTTGATTCAGCAGTCCCAGCCTTAAAAACTGTGATTCTAGAAATGTATTAAAAGGAAACAGTAATTGATATGGGCAAAGATCTAACTACAAGAATGTTCACAGTATCCACAATTGAGTTGGTGAAAAGCTGGGAACAATGCAAACAATTCCGAAATGTCTGTATGATAAAATATTATTCAGAAATTTAAAATGATATTACAGAAGTAATGACATAGAAGAATGTTTCCAATATAGTGAAACTGTATGGCCTATTTCTGTTAGACTGGAAGAAAATAAAGCAAAATGTTATGTTCATCTCTGAGTAGTATGAGATAAATGATTATAATTTTATTAGATTTGCCTGTTTCAAATTTTCTACCATATATTTATTAGTTGCATTAGCACATGGAGCAATTACAGTATAAAAAGTTGGGAATTTTTAATAAAAATGACACAGAAGCTACATTCTAGGGCAGCGTGTCCATTAGAACTTTCTACGATGATGGAAATGTTCTATGTTTGTGCAGTCTACGGCACTAGCCACGTATGGCTATTGGGCACTTGAAATGCAGCTAGTTCAACTAAAAAACTATCTTCATTTTAATTCAATTTACAGAACCACATGCAGATAATGACTATTGTATTGGACAGTGGAGTGCTATGGCAGACTCGCGTGGGGCATAGAGGAAAGGATCAGCAGACCTGTTCAATTCAAGGAGAGCTCCGGATTAGTCAAAATCTGAAACTATAGCCCTATTGGAGTCAGGATAGCCATCAGTTTCCTAGTAGAAACAAGTTTTATTTCCAATTCTAGTACATAGAATTCATAGGTTCATGTAATTTAGGTGTAAATTAGCTGTAAACCACATAGAATTTTTATTCCATAATGTAGGTTTTTCTTAGTTTATATATTTGGTTACTGTCATAAAATTTATAATTAAAGAACTCTTTTCTCTCCTGGCAAAGATAGAATTCTGGAGAGAGTAAGTGTTATCCTAATACTACAGGCAAGATTCTGAGGCTCAAAGGAGGTCAACAGCCTCCCTTATCAGTGTTGCTTTTGAAATAGGCTTGTTTCTGTGTGCACATGCAGCGTGTTAGATTTATATATGAAGAACTACCCTATAATGACCTCTTAAAAGAAGGAAGGTAAAAAAAAACCTCCCTCTTCTGATATTTGGTTTCATGGTTGATGAAGCAGAGCTATTTTCTTCTGTTTTATGTGTTTAAAAGCTTCCAGAAAATCTACCACCTGTTTTTAACTAGAAGGAAAAGGCACAATTCTTAATTCTTCTTAACCAGGATTATTAAATGTTATAGCACTAAAGGAAATGTAAGTGCTATACTCTGCTGGGAGAATACTGTTTTAAAAATAATGAAATTATGGTAGAAGCATTTAGATATAATTATATAGCCATAATAAAAATTTCAATTAGGCATTCATTACATTACAATTAACTCGGCATTTAAACACCAACATTAGTGTAGCCATCAGTGTCACTTGTTTCTTGCTTTTTAAAAACAACATGATATTTTTCTTTCTTTTTTTTTCACATTGGTCTGAGAAAAGTCGTGGAAAATTTAATCAAAATATACATAAATTCTCTAAAAAATTAAAAGTAAAAGAAAATTTACTTCAAGTTATTATAATTCACAATTATACACTGTATTATAAATTTTTTTTTTAATTAATTTATTTATTAGTTTCAGGTGTACAAAACAAGGTAATACTTAGACGTTCATCATTTATATCCCTCATACTGTGAACCCCCCTCCCCCCATCCACTATCCCTCCGACCTCACACTGAACCATCACATTATATATATAAAATTATAGTTGGCATTCATTAATGTTTAGCTTCTGATGTACAATGCCATGATCAGGTATCCACAGTATCCCTGAGGTGGTCTCCCAAATAGGACGCATGTCCATCGGATACCCAACAAAATCTTTACAACATTATAGAATACCTTCCCCAAATTAATTTTCAAAAGAAAAACCCTGAGGCCATCTTGTGGTTACCAGCTGCTTCCAAATCCCTTCACCTTTCCCCTTATCCCCAACCCCCTCCCACACACCCATCTAACCACTCTCGGTTTTTTCTCTGCGTCCCCAAAACTGACTCTGATTAGTTCATGTATTATAAATTTTGATGTGACAAATTAAACAAAAACCCTGCAGCTTCAAATGTGTGTGATTTCACATCGTTGCTGAATGGGGCAGATTCTAGAGCAGCCCAGCCAGGTGGTTGGGGTCTCTCTGGCTCAGGGTCTCTCATGAGCCAGGGCTGCAGCTGTCTGAAACCCTAATTTGAGCCTCCAAGGAGGGACCACCTCCAGCATGACTATTGGAAAGAAGCCTCTGTCCTTGCTGAGCGTTGGCAGAAACAAAGGCCTCAACACATGAATCTCTCCACAGGGCTGCTTGAGCGTCCTCACTGCACGGCAGTTGACTTCCTCCAGAGTTACGGTAGTAATCCAGAAGAGAAAGTCTGAAGCCTCTGTGTCTTTTCTGGCCCACTGGTCGGCACAGAGCCATACTGCTCATTAGGAGAGAGTCACCAAGTCCAGTCCATTGTCAAAGGGGAGGGATGAGGCTCCGCCTCTGGAAGGCTATAAGGCCATATCAAGAGATGCGTGTACTTCCTTGAAACTAATACGTACATGGAATGCTTTAGGCTGTTAACTAACTTGATTGTTGTATGTTTATTTTATTAGTCAAAATAGGGGAAAGCAAAGCCGTACTTCAAACTAGAGTTGAACTTATACGCTGAGGTTCATAGCCAGGTATGCAATATACTTTTTCTTCCCAGGTATCTCGGAGTTTCTCCCCATGTTTCTTGCAGTTCTGTTCACAGTAATTGTAATTTTATGCCTGATACATTTTTCCCATACCTCTGGGAGATCACCAGTCAAAAATGCATGCTACTTTCCGTGTTCCAAGATTTCTGATAGGCTCATTGTGAAAGAAGAGCTCAGAGAAAACTCAGGTGGTCTCTCAACTTCAAAGGAAAGAGACAGAAATGTATAATTGTGGATACTCTGCAGCCTTGCTTTCAAAGATAGAAGACATTTTATTTGAAATAACTCCTTGCCGTCGGCTTTTTTCTATCTACACTTTTTCCCTGGCTGATCTCATGCAATTCAATGAGGCTCAAATTTTTATCTGCAGCCCAGACCTCTCCCTGATCCTCAGACTTGTATATCCAGCTGCCTACTCAACACCTCTGCTGGGATGATTAATTGGCTTCTCAAACTTACCATGTCCAAAACAGAACATTTCCTTCAGAGTCACAGGGAGGAAGGAAAGCAGTGAGATAAGCCTGCGAGACACTGAGCCTGGTTTCTGCCCACCTGGTGACGTGGCTACTTAGCCTGCCTCCCACACAGGCTGTGCTGCTCTGTATGCTGAGGCAATGTGAGGAGTTGTGTCCCACTCATCTGGCAGCGAGAGTAATTTCCTGATTAGGCTCCAAGCTGCAAACAGATTTCCCCTGTGTGGATGTCATGGCACTTCCCAAGTGACAGCATTTGTCATCCCTCATGGCTGCCGGAATATTTGCCGGCAATGGGATTACTCATCAATCATTTATGCCCAGAATTGTGTGGGCGGCATGAGCAACTATTTTGATGGTATGATTTCAGGGTACCTGAAGTCCTTTATACCTCCAAAATACTTCCTCGTTAAGCCCTACCATTTTCTGGTTCTCACCATCTCAGTCATGCCTCAAGGGCTTCAAAAGGAACTCTCCTTGTAGGGCCTAACACTTCTCAAGTCCTTCCAGGGAAATCCATCCCAAAGGCCCTTTGTAGGTTCCATGGTTGTACAGAAAAGTGTCTTTACATTACACTGTTAAACATTAGCAGGAACTATTTAATATGAGATGTTTACTGTCACCTCTAAGAGATCATTGTTTGGAAGAACCTGGATTAAAAACAAACAAAAAAAACCACACAAAAAACAGAAAAATGTGATGCAGGTGAAAGAATAAAACAAAGGAAGCTTGGGTGTTGCCTAGTCAGGGTAATTCCACTTGAGGGCGAAAAACACAGGAAGGCAAACAACTAAAGGAGAAAAAATTATCCTGGTTCTAAATTTTATTGAATGAATGAGTTACTTGCCAGATGCATAGAACTACAGTATCCATCAAATGTAAATTAAGCTTAAGCTTGTTGAAATATTGGTATTTCATATAGAAAAGAAACACATAATTGAAACAGACTGTATTATATGAGATATAGCCTCTTTCCCACTGTACTAATAACAATGTTTTATTACGCAGTTTATTAAGTGAAAAGCGTTATTCTACATGCTTCACATATCTTTTTGCTTTTGTTTGGATTGGGTTGTTTTGTTTTGGTTTGGTTTGGTTTTTTTGGTATACCCTGTTTATTGTCTGTCTCCCCCATTAGAATGTGAGATGGATGAGGACAGGGATTTTTGTCCATCTTATTTGCTGTTATGTCCCTAGGCAACATCTAGAATAGTTCTTGGGACAAAGTATGTACTTATAATTATTTATTGAAAGACGAAGAAAGGGGTCAAAGGGTATAAACTTCCAATTATACGATGAATAAGTTCTTGGGATCTACTATACAGCATGGTGACTATAGTTAACAATACTGTACTGCATATTTAAAAGTTGCTAAGAAAGTAGATCTTAAATGTTTTCACCACTAACGCAACAACAAAAATCATGGTGATATGTGAGGTGAAGGATGTGTTATTATAACTAATCTTATTGTAATAATCATTTCTCAGTATATGCATGTATCAAATCATCATGTTGTATACCTTAAAATTACACAATTTTATATGTCAATTACATCTTAATAAACTAGAAAATAAAAGATGAAGGAAGGAAAAAGTGAGGCAAAAGTGAGGAAGGAAGGAAGGAAAGGAGGGAGGGAGGGAGGGAGGGAGGGAAAAAAGAAGGAGGGAAGGAGGGAGGGAAGGAGAAAGGGAAGGCAGAAAGATTATCACATTTAATCCCCTATGGGGCTTTGTTATCCCCATTTTACAAATAAGGATACTGACACTTTAAGAGGTTAAGTAATTTGCCAAAACCACACAAAGGACTTGATTCTCACATTCATTCAACAAATACCATTCTCCTAACTTTTAAAAGACAACATTAGGCAAGAGTTCCAGTCAAGATGGAGTAGGTAAATGCTGTGCTTGCCTCCTCTCATAGCTATATCAAAATTACAGGTAAACTATAGAACAACCATCCTTGATAATTGTCTGAAGTCTCACTGACCTGAAGTCCTCCAACTAATGACATCGAAAAGAGAAGCCACCTCGAGACTTGTAGGTGGGGTTGAGATACGGAACTGGGCTGGTCCCACACCCACGTGTGACCATTAAAAGTTGGGAGGCATATCTCAGTTGTGGAGGTCCCCCTGAGGAGCAAGGGGTCACAGTCCCACACCAAGCTCCCCAACCCAGGGTTCCAGTACAAGGAAGAGAAGTCCCCATAACTTCTGACCATGAAAACCAGTGGAGATTGTGGCTAAGTGAGACAAAGGGCAGCTACACTCCCAGGCGCTCCTCTTAAAGGGCCCAAGCACTGATTTGCTGGGTGACGGACTCACTCGCTCTGAGCTCCAGTGCTGGGGCAGCAGCTTGAAAGTCACCAAAGACATACGGGGAAGAACTGAATTGTCTGATTGCAGACTGAGGGCTGGAGGAGCAGCTTTCTCCCAGACAGAAATGTTGGCAGAATCCTTCCCAGTGTACACAATGCAGATATGGGTGCTGCCGTATCTGAGTTTCCATCAACCTGGCTAAATTGTTTGCCCCACTCTGGTGATTCCCTGAGACCATGCTCCACCCACCTTTTCAGCACACCCAAGCTGCTTCCAGTGGTTTTTCCATATAAAAGATCTATCTTGGCTCATGCTGCAGACTTTCCTAAAATCTGTCAAAGTTTACAAAACCCAAATAAGCAACATCTGGCTTCATTGTGTCCCATACCTCTTGCTGAGCAACCCCAAGCCCAGCACTGACAGCAACCAGCCTATGTTCACAGCTTGACCTCTTGAAGCACCTTCAAGCCCAGCACAAGTGGCAACCATCTGCAGATTGCTTCATGGCTCATGCCAGGTTGCTCCAGGCAGAGCACAGGTTCAGGCTGAAAGTTGCCAGTGGCAGGGCTCCTTCCAGGGGGCCCCAAGGCTAGCATGCCTGGTGGCCAGCTTCAGACCAAGAAAAACCATCACCAGCCACTTCCAAGGATAACCCATCCAAAGGACAGACTGGGCAGACACCAGAGCCCAGTCTTGCTCTCCATAGGTTCAGCCCAAAGCGAATCCTGCTCCATAGGTTCAGCCCCTACACAACACGTCCTCCACTATACTCACTCCAAGTTCTCACAACCACTCAGCCTGAGGGTCAGTCCCTCTCATTGATGTGCAAAGAGCAACCAAGGCTCAACAACAGCAAGAGGGCACACACAACCCACACAGAGGACACAGCTGGAGCACCTGGCTCAGGTGATCAGGGAGACTACACCACTGGGCTGCCTAGGACACCTTCTATTTAAGGCCTCTCTAGTAAAATTAGGAGCTATATAAACCCTACCTAATACATAGAAACAAACACAGGGAGGCAGCCAAAACGGGAATACAAAGAAACATGTCTCAAATTAAAGAATAGAATAAAGCTCAAGAATAAAACTAAACTAAATGAAGACATGAAGTCTACCAGGTGCAGAGTTCAAAACACTGGCAATAAGGATGCTCAGTGATCTCAGGGAGAATTTCAACAAAGAGGTAAGAAACATAAAAATGGAAATAGAAAACATAAAAAAGAATCACTCAGAAATGAAAAATACATTAGCAAGAATCAACAATAGATAAAATGAAGCAGAGGATCGAATCAGCAATTTAGAAGATAAAGTAGCAGAGAACACGCAATCAAGACAACAAAGAGAAACAAGGATACAGAAAAACGAGGATAGGTTAATGGGCCTCTGAGACAACGTCAAGCATATCAACATTCACATCATAAGAGTACCAGAAGGAGAAGAGAGAGCAAGAAATTGAAAACCTATTTGAAGAAATAACGATGAAAAACTTCCCTAACCTGGTGAAGGAAACAGACAAATAAGCCCAAGAAGCAGAATCCCAAACAAGATGAACCCAAAGAGGCCCACAACAAGACACATCATAATTAAAACCTGAAGAGAGTCTTAAAAGCAGAAAGAGAAAAGCAGTTAGCTACCTACAAAGGAGCTGTCTATCAGCTGATTTCTCAACAGAAACTTTGCAAGCCAAAGGAGATTAGCATGAAATATTCAAACTGATGAAAACAAGGAACTACAACCAAGATTACTCTACCCGGCAAAGCTATCATTTAGGATTAAAGGACAGATAAAGAGCATCCCAGAAAGGAAAAAGCTTAAGGAGTTCATCACCACCAAACCAGTATTAGAAGGAATGTTAGAGGGACTTCTATAAGACAAAAAAAAAAGATAAAAAATATGAATAATAAAGTGCCAATAACTACATATCTATCAACAATTATTTTCCATGTAAATTGATAATGGTAGGGTGGCTGAATGGAGAAGAAAACAAGACCCTTACATATGCTGCTACAAGAGACTCACTTCTGATTGAAAGACACACGCAGTTTGAAAATAATGGGATGATAAAAGACATTTCATGAAAATAGAAACAAATAAAAAAAAAACTAGAGTGGCAATACTTATATCATACAACATAGACTTTAAAACAATGGCTATAACCAGAGACAAAGAAGAACCCAGTAATTTCACTTCTGGGTATTATCCAAAGAAACCCAAAATGTTACCTCGAGGGGATGTGTGCATCCATATGTTCATTGCAGCATTGTTTACAATGGCCAAGAGGTGGAGGCAGCCTGGTTGGATAAAGAGGATGTAGTACATATGTACAATGGAATATTGCTCGGCCATGGAAGGAAATGGGTTCTTGCCATCTGCAGTGGCATGGGTGGATTTGGACAGTATTGTGCTGAGTGGAGTATGTCAGACAGAGAAAGATTGATTGAAAGAAATATGATTTTGCTTATATGTGGAATCTAAAAAATAAAATAAAGCAGAAACAAATTCACAGATACAGAGTACAATTTTGATGGATGCCAGATGGGGAGGGGAATGGCGGGGGGTGAAAAAGGGGAAGGGATTAAGAAGTACAAATTGGTAGTTACAAAATAGTCAATGGGGATGTAAAGTAAAGCATAGGGAATATAGTCAATGTTATGGTAATAACTAAATATAGTGCCAGGTGGTATTAGACTAGTCAGAGGGATCTCTTCTTAAGTTATGTAAATGTATAACCACTATGCTGTACACTTGAAATTAGTATAAAATAATATTGAATGTCAGTTGTAGTTTAAAAATTAAGAACATGGTGGAGGAAAAGTGAAGGGGGATAAGAAGTTCAAATTTCATGTATAAAACAAATAAGTCATGGGGATGTAATGTACAGCACAGGGAATATAGTCAATAATATTGTGATTGCATAATATGGTGTCATTTGGTTGCTGGACTTATCATGGTGATCACTTCTTTAGGTATATAAATATTGAACAACTATGGTGTACACCCAAAACCAATATAATATTGTATGCTACCAATAGTTTAATAAAAACTTTAAAAAGAAATAAAAGCCAACACTAGGGCACATAGAGGCCACACACATGGTCCTGGTTTAGATTCTCATACATGCCCATGTGACTTGTGCATAATACTTAAATAGCTCGCGTTAAATCCGGATTCAGCGTACTCTAAAGGATTTGGAGACACTGTGTGCTATTAACTGGGTCATAGTGCAAGGTAATAATCATTACCTCTCTTCAAGATAAGTTGGTGGATTAGCAAATTAAGTTACAAAAAGTCTTGAAAATATAATGAACTACATAATTGCCAAGCATTGTTATTAACAGCCTAACTAGTTACAGAAAATAATTCATGTAGGTATCCTACATGATAATGGTAAGCTAATGTTTTACATGTCCCTATTTCAAACTCATTTCACTTTATTTAAAAACAACCAGAAAAGTAGAAATTTACTCCCACACCTATATTTCCCTAGTTGTGTGACACTGGAACATATTTTCCTAGCTGAGGAGGCTGATCCTCAAATTGTCACCTGAGGACCACAGCACAGGCTTTACCTGGGGACTTGTTAGGAATACAGAATGTCAGGCCCCAGACCCAGTGAACCAAAAGCTGCATTTTAAAATCCCTGGGTGACTCATCCACACGTTTAATTTTGAGAAGCATAGCATTAAACCTAATGACCTCCTCTAGTCAAAGGTGAGAATTGAAGTGTCCTCTGTAGTGCCTGAGAGTGCTCCACAGGATTTTGTTCCTTATGCCTCACCCTCTACGTGAATGGTATCCTTCCAAACTCCAAGAAGACCCAAGTGTTGTGGCGTTACTGGTTCAAGGTGAGGGTCTGGTTCTAGACGGTCTTGGAATGGGACTGTGCCAACAGGAAAAACAGTTTTTTGGATAACTGTGCCGACTTCCTCTGCTTTAATGTGTATTTGCAAGTTTATTTTTACCTTCTCATCTGCTGAGCTGTTGTTAGGATTTGATTGTGTCGTGTACTTTGACATTAATTTTAATATGTAGCAGTTTGCATTCAAGTTTGTTTTGGATGGGATTTTTTTCTTCTTGTGCTTATTTACATTTGGCTGTAAAAGCAATACAAGCTTATTGTAGACAAGTTACAAAACACAAACCACTGCTGCTCCTATGTGTGTGTTTCTTACCAGTCTTATTTCAAGCAAATGTGGGATTATACTGCTAAATTTTGTGACTGATTTTTATACTTGTCCTGAACACTTTCCCACATAGTATAACTTGAAGATAATTAGATGGAGCTCTAGTATTCTCTTTTGTGACTATATCAAAACTTAAATGCCTCCAATTGAAAGGATATATAGTTTCTGATTTTGCTTACTATTTAAAGTGTGTTATGATGAACATGATTCTTTATAAATCTTTGTCCATTATTGATGACTTCTTAGTATTGGTTCCTTCCAAAATTTACTGTCAAAGGGTATTTGATTTCTTTACTTTGATACATAATGTCAGTTTCTAGAAAGACTGCTAATTCATAGTCCCAAAAGCAGTTTAAGTACTAACCTAAATACAAAGCCAACAAATTCTGGAGTTAGTGTATGTTTTTAAGTTTCTAGTATAATTGAGGGACAATATAATGATGGCCATATAATTATTTTGATTTTCATTCTTTGTTTCTCAGAAGACTTCAACATTATCACCAAATTACAAAATCAAAAACAACCATCAAAATTCTACGTCCCTTTAAGTGGATTTGGGAAGAATTGACATTTATGCAATATTTAGTCCTGTTAGCCAGGAACTTGACATTCCTCTCCATTTATTCAAATAAAATACTTCATCAATTTTTTTGATTGGCTTTAGTATATACTGCTATTATTGATAGAGAACCAATTAGCTAACATTTGTGAAAAGGCATTATCTCCATTTTAAGGTAGAATTTAATCTTATTTTATAATAAAGAAAATGCCAGGATTCTTTTTAAAACGTTAGTGTCTGGAACATATATTAGTGCCAAGCTTTTTAATACATGACTCTGGATTTAAGTTTTGCTTTCTATGAATTTCCTTTCATTTCCCATATTGTTGTGGTACTAAAGTTAATTCATGTTAAAGAATTCTTTCCTACTTAAATGAGATTCAAGCTGAATCACCCAATCCTCATATAAATAATAAGATTGTATTAGTACAGTGTTTTTCAAAATCAGGTCCCTGAAACCCCTCTCCTAAGGGACCTTCTCACGTGAAGATGAGGAGAAAGTAGGATTCTGGACATCCCTTCTCCTGATTCAACCTCCAGTCTCCCCATCAACCAGCTCAGCTCAGCTTTTTATCTGTTTTTCATATCGTGCTTCTGCTTCAGATTTCCACTGAACAAAAGACTATATATTGTAAAATAAATAAATGGGATGGGATGGGATGGGACGGGACGGGACGAGACGGGTCGGGACGGGACGGGACGGGATGGGATGGGATGCCACGCCACTTGTCTTTCAAATAGAAGAATCTTTAAAACATTTTTAATGTTCCTCTGAGGGATAGGTTTGATAAAGACATATTTTCAATGAACCTTTTAACCTATCTTATAGCCAAAATATAGCTAAAAATATCTTCCACCTACCACTAGACAGTATAATATGGATTGACCACTGTTGTTTTTAGAACTTGCAGTTTTACTGGTTGGTTGAAATTACATCATGCTTCCCCCTACCTAGAGATGGCATTTGAATGCAAGAATACTAACAAAGAAGGCGCTTTAAGCCAATTCAGTAAAATTTGTGTAATTTTTTTTGGCAAACAATATTTGTTTTATTATTTTTTAATATTTGCAGGTAGCACTCTTATTCCACAACACTGATATAATAAACATAACATTTACTTTATCTCTCTAAATCTAATTTGGTCTATCATGAACCCAGGAAATTTCATCTTAGTCATTACGAGGCTCCTCTCATTCATCTAATGAAAGTCTCAAAGGTTACAAGGTCCAGAACTTTCTCCAGTGGCTGTCAAGACAAGGGGTCAGCTTTTTCTGTAACAAGCCAGATGGTCAATTCTGTATCTTAAGCTTTGTGGGCCATACTGGTCACTATTGCAGATGTTCAATTCTGACATTATAGTAACCAGCTATAGACAATATGTATACAAACAAACAAAAGTAGTTGTGTTCCAATAAAACTTCATTTGTGGACACCAGAATTTGAACTTCATATAATTTCCATGTGTCATTGTGTTAGAAAAACCTTAGTCCTCCTGTGTGTCTCTCCTTTACTCTCACACCACTGCCACAACTCACAATACTACTGATACCAGACGAGTGGAAGTTTTCCCCACACCAAGCAATTGGGTGACACCAGCTGGGTCTTCTACTGTTTAACTCAATTCTGACACTGTCTACCTGGTGATAGCATTCCACAGATTTAGAGCTCAGTCCCCAAGACTGCCCCACGCGCCACTTCAGATGCCCATGTAAGCCCTGCTTGTCAGCTGTGCTTCTAACGGACTGACTACAAATCAAACATTCCCACGACCCTCACCTTAGATTAATCTGCTATAGTGGCTCACAGAACTCAGGAAAGCAGTGTATTTACTGTTTACCAGTTTATTTAAAACGTGATAAAGGATAAAGATGAAGGTGGGAGAGATGCGTGGATCAAGGTATGTGGGAAGAGACGCAGAGCTTCCATGTGCTCTCCTTGCACACCACTCTCCCATCACCTCCACGTGTTCACCAGTCTGGAAGCTCTCTGAACCCCATACTTTTGAGGTTTTCCTGGAGGCTTCATCACTTATGCATGATCAGTCATTAACTCCATTTCCAGCTCTTCTTCCCTCTGGAGAATGGAGGATAGTGCTGAAAATTCCAAGTCTCTGATCATGCCTTGGTTTTTCTGGTGACCAGCCCGAACCTAAGAGCACACAAGAGTCACCTCTTTAAAACAAAAGACACTGCAATTACCAGGAAATTCCAAGGGATTTAGGAGCTCTGTCAGGAACTGGGGTCAAAGACCAAATGTTACAACAAAAGCTACTAGTAGTGCTCTTATCACTTAATGAAATTACAAGGTTTTAGGAACTCTGTGCCAGAAACCAGCAGCACAGACCGACATATATTTTCTATTATCTCACAGTCACTAAATATTTTTTTCTTTTGATTTCATTTAAAAATATAAATCCATTCTTTGCTCCCAGTTGTATACAACTAGGTGGCAAGCTTTACAGTTTTCGACTCCCACTCTGGTCTCCTGTCCACACTGAATGCCATTGATATGCTCAGGGTAAAACTCAACTAGTGCCAGGAAGAAGGGCAGTTGCAGAGGCTGACCCCAGTGCCTGACACAGAGCTCCTAAATCCCTTGGAATTTGCAGTTGCAGAGGTTGGAGCAGGCACTCACCACCAGGCCACCCTGGGTGCTCCACCTTGCAACTCCCCTCCAGGACCAGCAGGGGGAGGCACACCTAGCTCAGATGTTTGGCTCCAACTTAAACAATTTTCTGTTTTTTTAATTTTTCTTTTTACTTTTTTTTGATAACTGGGTGGTTTAGGATACTCCTGATCTCCACCACTCAGGGCCTTATTTGCCCCCTTTTGGTTAAGAGGGAAAGTCATAGTCATTCTGTTTCTTTGACAGCAGTAAAAACGAAATGTGAATTGATCATCTGAAATTATCCTGCCTCCATGGGTACTTTGAGAAGAGAAATAGGTTGTCTTTCTCCAAGAGAAACTCATTATTCTTGTGACCATTGAGTAAAGAATTAGATGTAGGAGTCTAGGACTTCGCAGCTCCAGTTCAGCTGTTCCCTTTTTCAGACGAAGCCTAGCTCAGAAAGAGTCAATGCCTCATAAAAAACACTCAGCATGACCTAAACCCACACACGCTTTGCCTTCTCCCATACATTTCTTTCCATACAAGGAAAATGCATACTGTCTCCTCCATCATGCATTTTCCTTGCCTTACTCAACTAACTTGTGTTTTAAAAGTTAGACGGTAAGGGCACCCAGTAAATATTCTTACAGGTGCTCATCATGGGAAGCCTCCAGGAGGTATAACCAGCTACCTGTAGCCACAAGAGATCAACTGAGCATTAGAATGGCAGGACCCTCTGCCTCTTAAGATTCTATACATCCAACAAGAGACATTGCATAGTGTTGTTTCACCAATTCCATGATACACTCATTACACATGGTCATTTCTCAGTCCTGCCCAGTGAAGTTGTAAGTGTTCCCCATGTGAAGATCAGTTGCTCCTTGAAGCCAGTTGTTTAAATGTCTCTGAAGACTTAGATGAGTAAAAAAAATAACAATGGATAGCAAGTCCAAACAAGACCTAAGGAGACTATGCAGCCAGCTGATTCTATCTTAGCCTGATAAATGGAAATACCATTTAAGTAACGATGGTGTTGCAAAGGAAAATGGAGGCCTTGAAGTGTGCCATTTAGCCAGAGGGAAAGGGAAGAGAAAGAAAACGGAAACTGATTCTGTCTTTATTTAAAATTAGAGGAGTACTTTATTTTTTTTATTAGTTTCAGGTGTACAAAATAATGTACTAGTTAGACATTTACCCCCCTCACAAAGTGATAATCTCCCTCCCCCAATCTACTACCCCCTGACATCGTATATGGCTGTTACAGTTCCATTGACTCTATTCCCTACGCTGTACTCCACATCCTGTGACCACATATATGTATATATATAACATATAAAATTATATATATAATATGTAATATATACAACATATTATATATATATAATATACATATAATTATATATAATTATATATATATATTAAATTATAGTTGACAATCATTGTTATTCAGCTTCAGATGTATACTGTAGTGGTCAGGCATCTACACCGTTCAAGAAGTGGACTCCCTAATAAGACAGATACCCTACAAAATCTTTACAACATGATTGATTATATTCCCCAAACTGTCTTTCGTATCCCCATGGCAATCTTGTGGTTACCAATTTGTGCTTTCTAATCCCCTTACCTTCCCCCTTATCCCCACTCCTTCCCATCTAGCAACCCTGTTTTTTTCTCTCTATCTCTGAGACTGTTTCTTATTAGTTTGCTCATTTATTCTATTCTTTAGATTCCACATATAAGAGAGATAATACGGTATTTGTCTTTCTCCGTCTGACTTATTTCACTTAGCATAACGTTCTCTAGGTCCATCCATATCATTGCAAATGGTAAGATTTCTTTCTTCTTTATGGCCAAGTAATACTCCATTGTATAAATGTACCACAGTTTCTTAATCCAGTCATCTACCGATGGGCATTTTGGTTGTTTCCATGTCTTGGCTATTGTAAATAACACTGCAATAAACATAGGGTGCATATATTTTTTCGAATTAGCATTTTGGATTTCTCTGGATAGATACCTAAGAGTGGAATTGCTGGGTCATAAGGTAGTTCCATTTCCAGCTTTTTTGAGATACCTCTGTACTGATTTCCATAGTGGCTGCACCAATCTGCAATCCCACCAACAGTGCACGAGGGTTCCCTTTTCTCCACATCCTCACCAGCACTTACTGTTTGTTGATTTACTGATGATAGCCATTCTGACTGGAGTGAGCTGATATTTCATTGTGGTTTTATTTGTGTTTCTCTAATAATTAGTGAGGTTGAGCATTTTTTCATGTCTGTTGGCCATCTGTATGCCCTCTTTAGAAAAATGTCTTATCATGTCCTCTGCCCATTTTTTAATTTGGTTGTTTGTTTTTTTGGTGTTGAGTTGAATGAGTTTTTTATAAATTTTGGATATTAACCCCTTACCAGATGTATCATTGACAAATATCTTCTCCCATTCAGTAGGAATGCTTTTTGTTTTATTGATGGTTTCCTTTGCTGTGAAAAAACTTTTAGTTTGATGTAATCCCATATGTTCATTTTTTTGTCCTATTTTTCTCTTATTTTTTCGCTTATTTCCCTTGCCCGAGGGGATATATCAGTAAAACTATTACTAATGGTAATGTCTGCAAATTTACTTTCTATATTTTCTTCTAGGAGTTTTATGGTTTCAGATCTTCCATTTAAGTCTCTAATCCATTTTGGTGTAAGGAGGTGATCCAGCTTCATTTTTTTGCATGTGTCTTTCCAGGCTTCCCAGCACCATTTATTCAATAGACTGTCCCCAATGTAAATTCTTGCTTCCATTGTTATAGATTAAATGATCATATAGGTATGGGTTTATTTCTGGGCTCTCTATTTTGTTCCATTGATCGATGTATCTGTTTTTATGCCAGTACCATGCTGTTTTGATTGCTATAGCCTTGTACTATGATTTGATGTCAGGTATCATGATACCTCCTACTTTTTTCTTATTTCTCAATATTGCCAAGTTTATCCAGGGAATTTCATGGTTCCATATAAATTTTAGGATTATATGTTCTATTTCTGAGAAAAATGTCATTGGTAGTTTGATAGGAATTGCATTGAATCTGTGTATTGCCTTAGGCAGTATGACATTTTAACTATATTAATTCTTCCTATCCATGAGCATGGTATGTGTTTCCATTTATTTGTATCTAATTTGTCTCTTCAGTGTCTTATGATTTTCTGAGTACAGGTCTTTTAGTTCTTTGGTTAAATTTATTAAGTACTTTTTAGTTTTTTAGTGTTTTAGTTATACAAGCACTTGTAAATGGGACTGTTTTCTTAATTTCTCCTTCTGATAGTTTATTATTGGTGTATACAAATGCAACTGATTTCTGAATATTAATTTTGTGTCCTGCTACTTTACTGAATTCATTTATCAGTTCCAATGGTATTTTGGTGCAGTCTTTGGAGTTCTCTATATATATTATCATGTCATCTGCATATAATGACAATTTTACTTCCTCGTTTCCAATTTGGATGCGTTTTATTTCTTTTTCTTGTCTGATTGCTGTGGCTGGAACTTCCAGAACTATGTTGAATAAAAGTGTAGAAAGTGGGCAACCTTGTCTTGTTCCTGATCTTAAGGGGAATGGTTTTAGCTTTTCCCCATTGAGTATGATGTTAGCTGTGAGTTTATCATCTATGGCCATTATTATGTTGCTATATGATCCCTCTATTCCCACTTTGCTAAGAGTTTTAATGATAAATGGCTGCTGGATTTTGTCAAATGCTTTTTCTGCATCTATTGATATGACCATATGATTTTTATTTTTCATTTTGTTAATGTGGTGTATCGTGTTAATTGATTTGCAGATGTTGAACCAAACTTGTATACCAGGAATGAATTCCACTTGATCATGGGGTATGATCTTTTTAATGTATTGCTGAATTCTGTATGCTAATATTTTGTTGAGGATTTCTGCATCTATGTTCATTAGGGATATTGGCCTGTAGTTTTCTTTTTTTGTTATGTCTTTGTCTGATTTAGGGATCAGGGTGATAGTGGCCTCGTAAAAAGAGTTTGGGAGCATCCCCTCCTGGATTTTTTGGAATAATTTGAGGAGAATAGGGGATAACTCTTTTTTGAATGTTTGGCAAAATTCACCTATAAATCCATCTGGTCCAGGGCTTTTGTTTGATGGGAGTTTGTTGATTACTGATTCAATTTTACTGGTAATCAGTCTATTCAGATTTTCTGTTTCCTCTTGAGTTAGCCTAGAAAGGTTGTATGCTTCTAGAAAATTATCGATTTCTTCCAGGTTGTCTAATTTGTTGGCATATAGTTGCTCATAGTATTTTCTTAAATTTTTTTGTATTTCTGTGGTGTCTGTTGTCACTTCTCCTCTATCATTTCTGATTTTATTAATTTGGGTCCTCTCTCTCTTTTTCGATATGTCTAAAGGTTGTCAGTTTTGTTTATCTTTTAAAAAAAAAACAGCTCTTGATTTCATTGATCCTTTGTATTTTATTTTTTTGTCTCTATTTTGTTTATTTCCACTGTGATCTTTATTATTTCCTTCCTTGGACTCCGTTTGGGCTTATTTTGCTGTTATTTTTCCAGTTCCTTTAGGTGTAAGTATAGACTGTTGATACAGATTTTTCTTGTTTCTTTAGGTGAGCCTGCATTGCTATGAATTTCCCTCTTAGGACTGATTTTGCTGCATCCCACAGATTTTGGTCATTGTGTTTTCATTTTCATTTGTCTCAAGGTATCTTTTGATTTCTTTCTTGATCTCATTGTTGACCCACTCATTATTTAGTAATATGTTATTCAGTCTCCATGTATTTGTGTGTTTTCCAGTGTTTTTCTTGTAATTGAATTCTAATTTCATAGCACTGTGGTCAGAGAAGACGCTTGATATGATTCAAGTTTTCTTAAATTTATTGAGACTTGTTTTGTGACCTAACATGTGATCTATCTTGGAAAATGTTCCATGTGCACTCGGGAAGAATGTATATTCTGCAGCTTTGGGGTGAAAATCTCTAAAAACATTGATTAAATCCAACTGGTCTAATGTGTTATTTAAGGCCACTCTTTCCACATTGATTTTCTGTCTAGAGGATCTGTCCCTTGTTATCAGTGGTGTGTTGAAGTCTCCTGCTATAATAGCATTACTGCTGATCTCTGTCTTTATGTCAGTCAATATCTGTTTTATATGTTTAGGTGCTCCTATGTTGGATGCATAGATGTTTACTAGGGTTATGTCCTCTTGTTCGATCGATCCCTTTATTATTATGCAGTGCTCTTCTTTGTCTTTTATTATATTCTTCATTTTAAAGTCTATTTTGTCTGATATAAGTATTGCTACTGCAGTTTTTTTCTCATTTCTGTTTGCATGAAATATCTTACTCCATCCCTTTCCTTTCAGCCTGTGTGTGTCTTTTGATCTGAGGTGAGTCTCTTGTATACAGCATATGCAAGTGTCTTGTTTTCTTATCCACTCAGCGACCCTGTGTCTTTTGATTGGTGCATTTAAGCCATTTACATTTAAAGTGAATATTGATAGGTACATAGTTATTGCCATTCTATTGTTTGTATTTCTGGTCTTCATTAGTTAGAGTGTTTTCATCTTTCTTCTGCTTAGAGAAGCCCTTTTTAACATTTCCTGCAATGCTGTCTTGGTGGTAATTAATTCCTTTAGCTTATCATTTCCTGGGAAGCTCTTTGTTTCTCCTTCAATTTTCAATGATAGCCTTGCTAGATAAAGCAATCTAGGTTGTAGGCTTTTGTTTTTCATCACTTTGAATATCTCCTGCCACTCCCTCCTGGCCTGCAAAGTTTCTGTGGAAAAGTTAGTTGATCGTCTTATGGGAGCGCCCTTGTAAGTAACTTGCTGTCTATCTCTTGGTGCTTTTAGGATTCTCTCTTTGTCTTTAACATTTGCTATTTTAACTATAATGTGTCTTGCTGTGGGCCTGTTTGAGTTCATCTTGATTGGACCTCTGCGCTTCCTGGGCTTGTATGTCAATTTCCTTCACCAGGTTAGGGAAGTTTTCTGTCATTATTTCTTCAAATATGTTTTCAATCCCTTGCTCTCTCTCCTCTCCTTCTGGTATTCCTATGACACACATGCTGTTGCACTTGATGTTATTCCACAGGTCTCTTAAACTATTTTTATTGCTTTTTATTCTTTTTGGTTTTTGTTGTTCTGATAGGGAGATTTCAGCTAACTTGTCTTCGAAATCTGATTTCATCCTCTGCTATATCTAAGCTGCTGATAACTCCTTAGAGTGTGTTCCTTTATTTCAGGTATTGTATTTTTTAATTCTGATGGGTTATTTTTTGTGATTTCTGTATCCTTCTTTATTTTCTCACTAAGTTCCTTAAACATTCTTATAATCAGTGTTCTAAACTCTGTCTCTGGTTGGTTACCTCTGTTTCATTTAGTTCCAGTTCTGGAGATTTCTTCTTTTATTTGGGTCATGTTCCTTCCTTTCCTCATTCTGGCTGACTCTGTGCTTGCTTTGATATATTAGGTAGATCCCCTAGGTCTCTCAGTCTTTGCTGGGTGAACTAACATAGTGTGTGTCCTTTATATTTGAATTGCACAGTCTCCCTATTCTCCTGTGTGTATGTTCCAAAGGTGTCCCTTGTTTTGTATGTATTCTCCTGTTGAAGTTGAGCTTTAATTGCTTTTGGCTTTTCAGTGTGTGGGATTGACTCCCAGGCTGACTAACTGTGAGAATTGGCTATGTCCACAGTGTATGAGCTGCTGTGTAAGGGTTGACCCCTCAGATGAGCCCCTATGGGCTTTTGTGCCTGTAGAGAATTCCTTTTGGGTGTGTCACTTGTAGGTTAAACCAGGCAATGCTCTGGTTTGGTCTGGAGTTGGCCTCTGGGTGTGTTGAATCTTGTGCCTCTTGGGATGGGCCATTGTGCAGGGTGATTTCAGAACAAAACAAACCGACAAGCACAACAACAACAACAACAAATATACTCACAAATAGAAACAACCAACACTCAGCACAAACAAAAATATCAAAAATACAAGAACCAAAACAGAAAAGAAACAAAACAAAACATAGCAGCACCAAAAAAAATAAAATAATCAATACAGAAAAGTGGAAAGAAAGAGGAAAAGTAGAGCAGGGAAAAGGAAAAAGAAAAGAAGAAGGAGAAAGGAAATATATATATGTTATAAAATATATATATTTTATAATATATATATAAAATATATATATTTAGAGAGAGAGAAAGGGGAAGAAAAAATACATATATATTTATAACTAATTAACTCTATATATAATATGTGTGTGTGTGTGTATATATATATATACATATATATATATTAGGTTGGTACAAAAGTAATTGTGGTTTAACAGATTAAAAATAATTGCAAAAACCACAATTACTTTTGCACCAACCTAATATATATATATATATACATATATATATATTATATATATATATATAATATATCTCTCTCTCTCTCTCTCTCTCTCTATATATATATATATATATATATATATGTATATATATGTATATATATATATGTATATATGTATGTATGTATATATAAAACTAAAACTGATAATAAAAATAAAATAAAATATAAAAGAACAGTGCCAGCCTTGGCTTAAACCCAACAGGCTATCTCTGATATAGAGATTTTATCTGCTGTAGAAAATCTCCTCTGCATCTTGTGGAGGCAGAGCCGACCACCTGGCTCCCAGAGTGACCCTGGCACTGCAGTTCTAGGTACGTGGGGCTCTGAGGTGTAGTTGATAGTTTTTACAAAGTCAATGCAGTTTCTGCTGTCACCTGCACATACCCACACTGAGAGCACCATAGCCAGCCACCAGGAAGTGGGTTTCTTCCCTGTGTGCAGGTCTCCTGGGTCTTAGGGGACTTTTTCCGTGGCGCGAGGGGGCGGGGAGATTCCTGAGCTTCTGATAGCCCAGGGCTGCCCCTGTAACCCACTGCTGGTGACACTCGCATGTGTCTCCACAGCTGTAATTGCCATGCCAGGAGCCGCCCGGACAGGGTGAGGGCTGAGTAGGCAAGTGCCTGTGTCTCGCTGGCCAGCCCCACAGTATCATACTCATCCCAGCCTCTTCCCTAGGTCACAGCTGCAAACCGCCTTTTTCTAGTTCTTGAGGGCTACAGCTCCTCTGTAATCTGATACTATTCCTTTCCATTCTGGGACCAGCTTAAACCTCTGGAAGGGCGGGGGTAGAAGAGCTGTGACCATGAGAGCCTAGCCGCAGTTCTCAGCTGAGGTCTCTGCCTCGAACGCTAGGCACCACTGATCCCTTGGCAGGATGGTGGGGTGCAGGGAGAGAGCCCACAGGCTGGCTGTTGCAATCTCTGGTCTGCATCCTGGGGTCCCGCATCACCGCAGCCTCGGATGTGGGCTGCGTCTCCACTCCGTTCCCTTCCCTCTTCCCCCGCTCGACCTGTTTGCCCACCTTCAGGTAATGCTATTGTATGTCTCAGCTGTTCTGTGTGATGAGCAGAAAATCCTTTGATGAGTTATAGGTACTCAATTTGTGACAAGTTCCAAAGGAGAACTCAAGAAGCACACCTCATGCCGCCATTTCTATCACACCATTCGAGGGGTACTTTAAAAATGACTTTCTATTAAATGAATAGTTTCTGAAATTTCTGGTTAAGAGATTAAATGTCTACTTGAAATCCTTGCACTGTATATTTCTTAGTGCCTTGAACCTTGTCAGAGAAGAGCTATGAAAACAAAGTTCCAAACACTCAGCAGAGCATACAAGAAGTTCTGCTTAATCTTCAAGGCCAGGTTCAGAATAAATTTCTCCATATAACTGGTATGGTCAGAATTAATCAGGCTCTAGGTGTGAATGGCCATAAAAAGTCTCTTTCTTTCTGGGTTGCCCTTTCCAAAAATATCTAAGAATGACCAGGTGCAAATGGGAGCCAGTTGGTCCTGTGCCACCATCTTAGGCTCCAGTCTTAGGTTAAGCCTCTGCTTCCAAGGCTTAGATTCTAAATTAAAAGTTCTAATAACACAACAGATTCTTAGAAAGAAGGAAGGAAGGATTCTCAGGTGCCTTATGCATTTAAGATATAAATGGGTACACTTTACTAGATTCACAGAGGACTTTTGATCCTCAAAGGGGTGGGGGGGGGCATGTCTTGCCCTATTAAAATAGAGTTTTACTGATGGGAATGTGTTAAGCATGGAAATAGTACAGAAAAAAAAGTTAAGAACTAGCCCTGTAGACAGAAGCACATGAGAAATAAGTACCCAAGGATTGGTGAGATTCTGTTTCGGACTAATTTATGTTTTCACCTCTAGTACTTTATATTACCCCTGCTCTTTCCATATTTGAGACATCTGGGCAGAATTCTGCCTTCATTCCCCTAGATAAAGAATAATATAGCAGGACACAGATAACCAGAGTCAAATTCTTGGCTTTTGAGTTTCAAAATCCTAAGCCCTGGCCTAAGACAAAAGATTTGGAAGAACTGTGAGTAAAGAGAGCAAAGTGCCCTCAGGGTGTGAGGATGGGTGAGGGGAGTAAAGATGGTCCCTGAAGGGAAGTCCTATTCCCCACCCTACTCCACGGCCATGCTTCAGACAGGGGTGTGCTTGAACCCTCAAAGTACATAGAGCCACCAAGAGGACAGCCCCACAACCGGCATGCAAGACAGCTGTGTGTCTAGGCAGAGAGGCCCCGGCAGCCTCGAAAGTTCCCAGCACCACCCATGGGGAGTGTGGATGAGCCCTGGTGCCTAATGGGAGGGAGGAGAGAAGTAGAACACAGTGATATGGGAGCAGTGGCATGATCCCCATACCCCAAGAGTGAAAGCCAAGGGTAGAGAGCTGGACGACCAGAAGGGCTTTGTATTTGGACAGAAGGCAAATATAACAGTGCCCCACTAGACCAGCAGCTGACCACCAGAGCATCTCACCAGACTCCGACATTGATAGGAAACTCAGGACCACAGCTCTGTAGGTCTGCCTGGAGTTTAAAGAAAACCCCAGAGAAAAGACTCTGAATAAGTACACACAAAATTAGGAATTAGTTTTTGTTCTGCATAAATTAGGATGTAGCTAGGTCTATTGGTAGAGTCTTGAAATGGAGAGTGTTTGCTTCTCCTTCCCTATTCAGAAATAGCAAGGACCATAAAAAAGCATTCTAGAATTTTTTTAACATTAATTGAAGTGTCATAGAACTTGCCTTGGTGGTCTATGCATGCATTCTCAGTGGGGGGCAATATCAATTTACAATGGTTTGTGACCCCCTCCCAAAGGGCTACAATGGGCTACCAGATGTACAATACATTTTGGTATTAAAATTTCTTAAGGGAGTTCAATTAGGAAAAAAAGCCTAAAAATGCTCCTTAGAGGGAATAATGAAGAAACAAATGTTGAGAAACACTGGTCTACTGCAATATGGAAGACTTGGGAACCAGATTTAATAGTCTTAGCCTTTGTACCTCTGAAAAAACAACACTAACTAAAGGCACTGTGGCAATCATGTTGAATTAACATGGTTAATTCACTTATTCAATTAAAAACCTAAAACCCACCTTTTAAAATTATTTTTCTGGAAGTGCAAGTGGTGGATATAGAAATTTTTATAAAGGATGGTGGACATTTTGTCAATATACAGTGAAAAATTCAGAACTCTCTGGATGCTTATCACTACCACCCAACCAAAAGAGGAAAGGGCAGTGGTTTGTCAGGTTTTTAATTGAATGTGAATGAATTAACTATGTTGATTCAATATAATGGCCTTAGATGAGCCATCCCTATTGAACCAGAACTAAGTCTGTTATTATAAAAGATGCAGAGAAGACAGATGAGACCCTTATCAAAAGGGTATGTAACCTTATCTGTTGGATATCCCAGCTTTTTGAATCCTCAGTACTGTGGTAAGAATAATTAGCTGGTGAGAAACGCCAGAGTAACAGGAGAAAACATCCTCATTTATAAATAAGGCCAAAGAAGCTAGTGACACTCAGAAAAACAAGGGCTTTGCATTTGGGTGTTTCAGATGGGGAAGGTTTACACATTGTTTCTGCTGAGTGAGGTCCATGCATGTGACGTAAGGTGACAGGAGGAATCGAAGGTGTCCAGAGGAAACTCACACCTACCCAAGGAGCCGAGACCCAATAGCAATACTCAATTTACTAAATCTAGTCTGTACCTAGCTTAGATGGACAAGGGCAATACACAGGAAGCAGAAGGCCTGGAAATTGTGCAGAAAACCAGGGACAAAGCAGTCGGCTACAGTAGAAAGAGAAAACAGATCTGGGCTCAGACCCTTGCTTCCCTTCTTTCTGAATGTGTATGCCCTTTGCCAGATGATTTCAATTCTGGGCTTCAAACCTCTCATTTGTAAACCAAGATTAATCCCTACTTGCAAAATTGTTTTGAGGATTAGATGAGAATACGTGAACTGCAAAGCACGAGTGTCTAGTAAGTGTGCTCAGCAAGTGGGAGCTTAAATATTAGATAGGTGAAAGTTTAGAAGGATGAAATGGGAAAAGATAGTGTCACTAAGTTTTCTGTGTGTGTGTGTGTGTGTGTGTGTTTACTTTGTAAAATTTATCAAAGTTCATCTTATAAAGGGTACTGAGAATCTGGGTCATCTAAGGGGCGGCAACGTCTTAGGTAGAAGGGAAGGTATAAACCAGTGTAAGCTCTTGCTTCATCATCACTGAATAAGAGGACTAATCACAGCAAAAACTGAAAAATTCGACGTTATACCACAAAAGATGAAGAAATTCAGGGCTTTGAGGATTGTTTAGGACCTTGTAAAATAAGTGTCCTTGCAGAGTTCTAAACCAGGAATTTGTATGAGAGTTGGCATTTGAGCTGCTTTATAAAAAATAAATGCATAGCAGCAAACAGACTCATTTGAAAGGGGTTTCATAGCACAGGAATGAACTTGCAAAAATGGCACTAATTAGGAAAGGGTGAATAGGAACCATGAGAAAAGATAACTGTGGTCTAAGCCGTGTCAACTGGTGAAGGTAAATGAAGTCACCCATCATTTTATCCCTGTCTGAGAAACTATTTCTGACAGGTCCTGGGAGGGAACAAATCAGGCATTCTGGGTAGGATTTCTTTCTTCTATGTCAAAGAGACTTTTGATAACAAGGAAATGGTTATTAAAGGCAGGAAGAAGTGGGCAATGGTACAACAGGAAAATACTATCTCCAAAAATAAAGGCGAGCTTTACCGACTAATAAGAGATAAGCTCTGAGAAAGGACTTACCAAACAGTTCGAGTGCTTTGAGAATCAATGTAAGAAACTGCAATTTATTTCAAACTGGCAGATATATGAGGAGGGTCACATAATTTATATGTTGCAAGAATCCATAAACAAGGATTGAGCACATATATTGCCTGGGAGTATGTGGGCACAGAGTCCCAGAGAGCAGTTTCCAGGCTCCCGGCCTCACGTGGAAAGGTGCTGGCTTGGTCATTAGATGGCCATCAGCTGTAATCAGATGGCCATCCACTGTGGCTGGGTGGCCATCAGCTGTTACCGGTTAGCCATGGGCCACTGTTACAACTGCCGTGGCTACGGTGAGGGGTTGGTTGGTTAGTTGGCAGAGAAGAGGAGGGTGGATTGCAGCTAGCAAGGGCAGGTGGCAGAGAAGCGGACTGCGGATTGTGGCAAGCAAGTGAGGCTAGCAAGCGGATTGTGGATTGCAGATCTTGTTGATCCTACTTCCTGTGTCTCTCCCGGCCGCCAGCGAGAAGGGGGTGCAGGAAGACCCCTCGTTGGGGTACTGGCGGAGGTTTGCTTTTGTGTCTCAACCAGCCGCCAGCGAGAATATGGTGGTATGAGTCCCCTGCCCATGGCTCCTTGGGTGTTCCTTTTTGGCTTCACCATGTCCTGCGTTCTTATGTAGGGAGCAGGAGCTGAGACCTGCACGTGAATAAAAAATAAATAATGGATTGATGTTTCCTGACAAAAGAAGGTCTATAGCTTTCTTTGAAGAACCAATGGAACAAATCAGACATGCAGTATATTAAGTCAAAGCATATAAGTAAGATAACTCATTTGCCTTTTCAAAAATAAGTAGTGTACTTTGGAGATTGGAACAGTTTCTCCAGTCTGATTTCAGAAGTACAACAAAACTGTAAAGCAGAACTTATATTTTGAACTTTTCATCAAACTTCTCTGTACAATTGAGTTTTACCCTAGTGCTGAAGCAATATTTATGTTCTTAAATACGAAGGGACAAAAGCCAGCTTGTCAGTTCTTTACCTTGCACTCACAGAACATTGGCAGCTAAGCGAACACCCCGTTAATGAACCCATTGTCCAAGGGCTCTGGTGGGAAGGCAGAGGGTGCAATAGCTCCTGATTCCTTCTGCAAGCGTTTTGCCTTTTATGACTTTCAATTTAAATTCTCATCCTTACCATGACTGTATTATGGGTTTTGTATTCCCTGGGTGATGGTTTTCATGTTCTTGAGAAGGAGAAACAAACTTACCTAAATAAGTTCCAAATCCTCATCCGATGTTATGGGGCCTTCGTGTATGATTCTTGAAATGCCGGCGGGGTGGCTGGTTAGCTCAGTCGGTTAGAGCGTGGTGCTCTTAACAACACGGTTGCTGGATCCATCCCCACATGGGCCACTGTGAACTGCGTCCTCCAAAACTGGATTAAAACAACTACTTGACCTGGAGCTGATGGGTCCTGGAAATACACACTTAAATAAATTAAAAGTTTAAAAAAAAAAAAAAAAAGAAATGTCGAGAAGGGCACTCTGGTCGGATCTTGTTTCAGGCAGGTTCTTGGTGTGGTATATTCTACCAAAGTGTTCATGAGGCTTTTGTTACATTTTGCTTTTGAATTTTCTGCCATCCTTTTGATCAAGGGCCAAAAATGAATAAATACACTAAAATTCACATGTGCAAGAAAAAAATAAACTTCTATAATTGATCATATCTTGCATTAGGGCTCCCACTGTTACTTAGTAGGAAAAAATAAAAACAAAACCAAAGTTATGAACTTACCAATTAAAGTTAACCATGTCTCTTTCTGTTCATTAAACTTTGAAGGGGTTGACTTAGACTTTTTTGGGTCTCAGTCAGTTCAAAATGTAAAACACTATAAGGACCAAAAGCACAAGCAACAAAAGAAAAAATAGATAACTTGAACATCAAAATTTAAAAATTTTGGAAATATTTTTTCAAAGGCCACTATTAACAGAGTGAAAAGGTGATCCAATAAATGGGGGGGAAATTGCACAGCATATATCTGATAAGGAATTGATACCCAGAATATATAAAGAACTACAACTCAAAAAAACAAAAAATTAAAATGGGCAAGAGACTTGAATTGACACTTCTCCAAAAAAGAAATACAAATGGCCAATAAATACATAAAAATATGCTCAACATCATTAGTCATTAGGGAAATGCAAATCAAAACTACAACATCACCTCACACCTATTAGAATGGCTAGACTACTATTTAAAAAAAAAAAGAAAATATCAAGCACTGGAAAGGATGTAGAGAAATTGGAACCTTTGTGCGTGGCTGGTGGGAATATAAATGGTATAGCCACTGTGGAAAATGGTGTCATTTTCCACAAAAGAAATAAACATAGAATTACCATATGATCCAGCAGTTTTACATCTGGGTATATACTAAAGGAAGGAAAGGAAAGGGAAAGGGAAAGGGAAAGGGAAAGGGAAAGGGAAAGGAAGAAAGGAAGAAAGAAAGACTCGAACAGATATTTGTTCCCCCATGTTCATGGAAGCATTATTCACAAGGGCCAAAAGGTGGAAGCAACCCAAGTGTCCACTGATGGATGAATGGATAAACAAAATGCAGTACACATACAATGGAATATTATTTAGCCTTAAAAACGAAGGAAATTTTGCATATACTACAACATGGATGAACTTTGAAGATGTTATGCTAAGTGAAACAAACATCACAAAGAAAAAATATTGTATAATTCATTTTATATGAAATTCCAAGATTAGTCAAATCCATGCAGACAGAGAGTAGAATGGTTGTTGCCAGGGGCGAGGGGGATTGGGGAATGGGGACATAGTATGTAATGAGCACAGAGTTTCCCTTTGGGAGGTGAAAAAGTTCTGGAGACTGATGGTGGTGATGGTTGCAAACAATGTAAACATACTTAATCCCATAGAACTGTACACTTAAAATGGTTAAAAGGGTAAATACTGCAATAAAAATAAAAACTATAAGGGCAGTTTTCCCCACTTTCCAGGTTTCTTCTGGCTGCATTCTCCTTCTCAAAACTTAGGTGTCCTCACAGCACTGGTGCCGGGCTCTTGGTTTGTGTGCTGACCTCAGTTGGGGTGTCTTGATCCTAGGAAGCTCCGGCCATACTGCCTGCAGCATTATATCTTCGGTCTGTTCTCCCAGGGAGTTGCTATCTTCCTCCGGTGAGCAGGCCCCGCCTGAGGCAGCAGGCCTCACAGATCCGCTGGCATCCGCTGCAATCCCTATTCATTCCCATGTCTGAGAGTCCAAACTTCAGTCCTCGCCTGTCAGGGCGCTTCATCCCTTGCTGCCATGACCCCTCTTGGGAAGACCACCAGTCAGCATCCTTAGGCATTTTCCACGGTCCCCACACGTGAGACCCATGTGGATCTACAGGCCATGGGGAATCCTTAACAGCTGCCTTGAGTCCTCTCTTGATACCAACATGTCATACCACCATTTCATTTTCTCCTGTCCCTTCCCAATATCAGCTCAAAGAGGATGAGCAAAGAGAACTTGTTCCCTCTGTTTTGGGCTTTCCTCTTAGCCAAGCTGAGGTTTCCATGATTTCTTTGCCCACCCAACCCCCTCTGCCAAGGCCCAGATTGGTGCAGCTGTTGGGTTCATAGTGGAGCCAGTCAGGGTCTTCACGCTTTTGAAATCATTACTCGTGAATCTCTCCCTCTTCTGTTTCCACCAGCATGAAGGGCTCTCCACTCCTTCACTGGGTTTGGGAGTGTATGTGAGTTCCTGTATGACATGCTCTGTAAGCACTATTCAGTCACCTGTACTTTGTCCATTGGCTAACTCTAAGAGTTGGAAATGTCTGAACAGACTTTACATTAATATGACTTGCAAATGTGCTTTTTCTTGGGTCACGTGGTATTTTTAATTATATTTCTTTCCTCTATAAGTGAGTTAAAGGAGAGTATTTTTAGCACTGAGGTTAATGAATTCACTTTTCTTACATTCCATCAGTTGTTTAAATTCATACCATATTTTAGTTTACAGTTTTGCTTTTTCTATTTTTAATTGCCTTGCATTCTTTGACTTTATTGTGTCCTCCATTTTTTTCACATTCATCGTATTTTCTATTCTGTCAAATCCCTTTTTTTCTAGAACCTTCCATCCCCTTATCCAATCTGTACCAGTTTGTCTCCAGACCGACTGCACATTCAGTTACCAGGAATCTCCCATTGTTGCTCTCCTGGTTTGGATCTACTGTTTTGGGATCCCAAGCCTTCTGATTTCTTTGTTTACACTCTCATTTTTGCAGGAGTATGTCCTCAAGTAACTGGTAAGAATAGGTGTATGCGTGGTAAACTTTGAGTCTTGTGTGTGTCTATAAGAGTTTTTACTCTGTTGTACCACTTAATGAATAATTTATATAGTATTCTGGCATGAAACATATTTTTCCTTAGACTTTTAAAGGCATTGCTGTATTATTTACAAATATTCAACGTTGTTGATAAGCCTGGTGTCAGTCTTATACTAGTCTTGTATATGTGAACTTTTTCACTCTAGAAGTACTTTCTTATCTTTGGCGGACTACAATTTTACAATGATGTGTGTTGTCTAGTTTCACTCATCCTGCTCAGCATTAAGTGAGTTTTTCTATTCAAAAATTCACATCTTTCAGCTTTTGGTAACTCTGTTTCTGAGAACACCTTTTTGTTCTGACTCTTTTTATGGCATTCTGTTCTTACTTCTTAGAGGATATTAATCAGAAATTTCCGTGTGTATCAAGGGTGAGTGGTAGAATTGTGTTTTGTTTTCTAATTCTGTTCTTTTCCTTATTTCTTATTCCTTCAGTGTCATTTTTTCTGTTTATTTTTCTTGTTCTCATTCATGTGACAGGATTTCCTCAAATATCTACTAATCCTTAATTTTCCATTCACAATTCAGAATGAGGCAAAAACAAGCTCATTGTGAACACTGAATATCTGAATAAGGTTTATTAACTGCTGACTTCAGACTAAGAAACAAAAATATAAAAACAGGAAGGTCTTTTCTCTTAAAAGCTAGTTCCTACACTGGTTGACTCATTCTTCCAAAACAATTCAATTTCTTTAGAGGAAGCTCTCCAATTATTTTGCCTGTGACATAAACTCCTGACTGGTGGGCATTATGCACCTGGGAAGGAAATAGAGCCAACTGTTTCACACAGACACCTTCAATTAACCCTCATTTTCCACTTCATATCTCATCCTCAATTCTACCTGGCTAATCTAGTATTCTGAGATAGGGTCGCTTCTCAGCCTTGGCTCCTTCATCTTATATCCTAAGTTGTGGCCACTTCCAACTTGTTTAATTATTCACTACTTCTCCATCTGCTTCCATGCTTCAGTATAATTCTGGAAGGTCTCAGTTGCCAACAACAACCATCCCCTCCCATCTACTCTCTTGTTTGTTGTGGGATTATATCTTTTTTCCTATATAGTCTATTTAATTAGTCTCAGAACAATGAAATAAACTTGTGTTATCAGTCTGATATCTTGAAAGGAAAAATTTTGTTGTAAAAGTTTTGACATAAAGACCCCTTCTTCTCATTTTTTCTAGATTTTGGTTTTTTTTAACTTTTAGTATCTATTTAATTTCCAAGTAGTTTTACTGGTTGTCCTTTTATTGTTGATTTCTGGTCTTTTCAAATCAAGATGTAGCTTCTAAATCATGACTTTCATGAATTTATTTAGGCTCTTCATCACCAAATTGATGTTTGTCAGTGTTCTATAGATATAAATTATCTATTCTGTTCATAGTGTAAAAATTCTATATGTGTCAATTAACTTGACCTTGTTGATTATGTTATTCAAGCCCTTTAGTTGATTTTATTTTTAGACTATTTTATCTGTCAAGCTCCAAAGTTTATTAAAATCTTCCATTGCAGTTTTATCATTTTCTCCTGAAATTTTTAGCAACTTTTGCCTTATGTGTCTATCTGCTATGTTTGTACATAACCTCGTGCATAAAGGCTTATTTTTCTCCGGATATCATCTTTGGCAGTATATAATCTTCTTTGTCCCATCAAATGCTTTTGACTTTGAATTCTGGTATTCCTGCTTTCTTTGTTTGCATTAACTAGGTTTATCTTTGTCCACATG
The DNA here is from genome assembly GCF_964194185.1 of Rhinolophus hipposideros. Lineage (NCBI taxonomy): Eukaryota > Metazoa > Chordata > Mammalia > Chiroptera > Rhinolophidae > Rhinolophus > Rhinolophus hipposideros. Next base: position 48,201,057 of record NC_138064.1, read on the forward strand.
CTTATTTTCAATCTTTGTTTGTCACTTTAACTGTGATTCTTGTTAACATATAGTTGGATTTTGTCTAACAGAATACGATAATGTGTTTTGGTAGGGAAATTCAGACTTCTTTGACATTTATTGTGATAACTGATATTCTTTCTATTTATTATAGGAGGAATATTATTGTGATATTCCTTCCATTTATTTTAGGTTTAATATTTATCATACCTGATTTTTTGCTTTTTCCCTCTACTTACTTTTCTTCATAAGTGCCTCTCGGTTTTCTCCCCACCTTAAGTGGCACAGGATGGCTAGAGCGGGCTGCAGTTGGGTATTTCCTTCTCCCAGGTTGATTGAGATTTGATAAAACCCCAGTTGGTTAGGCTCTGGGAAAATCGTTTCCCTTGAGGGCAGGTCTGGGTAAGAAGAACAGATGCTCTGGTATATTCAAATGGTTCCTTTTCCTCTCCCACTGCTGGAAGCATGAGGGGATTTTTCTCCCATCTTCACTGTGAGAACCTGGTAGAGCTCCAGGAGGTAAAACTCACAAAAGTGTGTGTGAGGGGGTGTGCCCTAGGACTGGGTCCCCCTGGAGTTTTTAATTCTGACTTGTCCACACTGATCCTCCAGCAATTCATCAATTACAGTTCAAGTTTCCCTATTCCAGCACTGGTTCCCCAGGGGGTTTCTCCTTTGGGTTTCTGCTCTGCAAAGTTGCCTCTGTATCCACCTGTCTGTCTCTCCTATTTGAGGGGCAGGGGTTTGCCCTGTAACCTTACTCGCCTGACAGATCTGAGAAAAGTTGTTCATTTTTTAGTTTGTAGACAATAGTTTAGTGGTTACCAGAGGGCAAGGGGGGAGAGGGGTGGTAGATGAGGGTAAAAGGGATCAAATGTATGGTTATAGAAGGAGAACTGACTCTGGGTGGTGAACACACAATGGGATTTATAGATGATGTATTACAGAATTGTACACCTGAAATCTATGTAACTTTACTAACAATTGTCACCCCAATAAACTTTAATTTAAAAAAAAATTTTTTTTAGTTTGTTCAACTTTCTATTTATAGTTAGGATGGAGTGGTGACTTATATGATGGAAAAAGAACCAGCAGTCCCTCTCCTTACTTTTCTGGCCTGGTCAGTTCTTTCTTCATTGCATTTTTGCCCTGATAATTTGGAAGTGCTAATTATTGTTTTTAGTTCTCCCAATGCTTACCATCTCACCCCAACAGCTATAACCACACCTGTATTTCTCTATTAATATATAACAATTGAATGTGTCCTCCCACTAAGCTATTTCCTTTGCCCACTCAATACCACAAAGATGATATTTTTAGACTCTTATAGCCTCTCCCATCTACGTTACCACTCCCTATGGTGGTGTCCTGAAGCTGGTTCATACTGACTCATCTCCTCCCAACTCTGTGTTCAGTTACATCACCTTGATAACTTGAAATTGGCCACAGTGGGAATAATTACACCATGGAAATTGGCAAACACTACAAAGCAGGAATTTGTTTTTTAGGTTTTTTTTCATGAGTCAATTGTTAATTATTTACAAGTACACTACTGCATTTCTGCTTCCACTAAAATTTGTACATTTTGCTGAACTCCTTGAGAATTTTAGTTCAGGGATATTCTATTTCCTTTTAGTATATATTTTGTTTCAAAATGCTGCATCACATAGTAACCATTGCTTTTACTAACCTATTTTATTGTTATTGTTATAATTTTCTCTCTGGAAACTTATAAGTTTTTTTAATCCAAGGAATTTATAAACATCACAAAGATATAACTAGATATGCATTTTTCCCATTAATCCTATCTGAGTCTTGATAACCATTATTAATATAAAAACTTGTCTTTCTCCAGAAAATTTTTCTTCTTTTTTAAAAAATTATTTCTCCATATATTCCATTTCCTCTTTTCAGAACTCTTGGTATTTATATTTTAAGTCTTACCAAAAAAGTCTCTTGCCTTTTCCCTCATATCCTTGTAATTTTGTTTTTTTCTGCCATTTTTTCTACCAGGTCTTCCAAACCACTATTTCAGTCCTCAATACCAGCCATCTACTTCAGTTATTTTTTTTTCTTTTTTAATTGAGGTTTATATGTAGCTCTAGGAAATTTTGTGTATTCTAACAGCACCTCCTCAAGGAGCCTCAACACTCTGTTTGAGTTCTCTCCCACTTCTTTGTTCAGCTCCATAGCAGTGGGAGCTCCCAGGTCCAGTTCAGCTTTCACTTTCTCCCTTGGGTCTCTGATGCCCCTTAAACAAATTATAATTTCTTTGCCTCCTCGTGGTTTATTGCCCTTTAGCAACTGTTCAACCAGGACTTTGAGGTTCCCCAGTCCATGATGTTGGGCATGAAAACTTATGCTTATGTCAATTGATAAGCAATTGAGCTGGAAGTCACTACACTGAGGCAGCAAGGGAGCCTCTTGGAAATAAGCAGCAGTGTCCTCTCCCTAAGCAACTGTAAGCAACTCCGCCCATCAAAGTATCTCTCCTCCAGGCTCAGGAGCACATGCAGCACATGCAATCAGGGCCCTGCTTATGCGACCCCTTGTGCAGCAGGAAATTTGGAGCTTTTACTCTACAATCCTCTCCTCTCCTCAATAGCACAGGAAGAAAAGACCTTACCTCTCAGGCTGCTGCATACCCTCCTGGCTCCGCCGGCAGCCTCAATTTGTTCACTGCGTTTTCAGAGGAGGAACTTGGAGGAATGAGCAGGAGTGTGCTCTCAGTGCTCCACGTTCCAGTACATATTTTCAGTGGCGAAGTAATTGACTATGCCATATGCCTACAGTCTGATCCTATTTCATGGTTATAATAACCATTGAGCGTCATCAGACCAAAGCAACAAGAGGCACAGAAACTGAGCATTACCTCAAAAATTCCAAGACATCAACTGCTGCCAGCCAGTGATACCACTGACAGGTGAACCAGGCAGGGCTATCACTCACAGACAGGCCTCAAAAGGTCACGGCTATGTAGTATCCATCTCGATGTCCCAAAAACCACTGTGTAGGAGGAGCACCAGCACCTCTGGACATTGTCTAGACCAGTTGGGCCAGATGGGCAGTATCCTTATTTCCTGACCATCAAAGTCTCACATGCAAGACAGTTGGCATCTATGATGTAGCTGTTACTCCAGGTGAAGGCAGAGTCAAAATTAAGGTTCAGTAAAGAGTGCATCCCGGAGCCACATTGTTTGAGTATGTATGAACTTAGTGGATTAGGATAGTAAAAATTGTAGGTGTTAACTATTTGCTGGAAGTCAGTTTGCAGGTTGGTGGGGCGTATCTTGCAAAATACTCCATGACAGACTCCTCTTTTATCAACCTTCAAGTAAGAGAAAGGTAATCATTAGTCAATTATGTGGGTGGTGTTTGTCTCAGCAGTGAAATGTCAGGGGTCCGCGTTGAGGTTAATGTTGTTCCAGGTTAAGTGGCCCACCACAATTCTTATTCTTGGTGACATCTTTAAACAACCACAAAAACAATTGGCTAACAAGAGTAACTGTGATTGTGAGACTCCAGAGTAGAAAGGGAGTGATATCTACAAGATCTGAAGCCCAGTATATGACGCTGACCAATATATTGGTCCCTTAGTACACAATGATGAGAAAACAAAAAGAAACCTTAGATCTTTATTCTAAAGTTGACACCAAACGTTCAACGTCCCGGCGTGCTAGAGGAGCAATTGCATTATCCCTCATCCATAGCTAAAGCACCACCTCAAGTCAAACCCAATATATGATATGCCTGACAACAGATGAATAGAGACCTCAGTTCATGCTCCGTTAGGCTTAATTCACTCCAGAGCTCAACATTTTTCCCAGGGTCCATAGAGCTCAGGCAGGGAAGGGCCAGAAGCCTCAAATTTTTAACCAGCTGGTTCACTGAAAAATATATTATGTCAGATTGAGGATTGTATCAGCCTGAGATGAATAAAGTGGGGAAACTTCATAGTCAAGTTGATCTGCAAGACTGGAACCCTGTAGGAATCACAAGAATGCACTGGCCAAAACCAAATGAAAATAATCTATAATATCACGGCTGTCGATAACCTGGGTAGACCAGTCTGACATAACTACGTGTCAGCTGGAACCTTAGTGAACGTAAGGATTTAACCATCCCTCATGGAGGTCCTGCTGGGTTCACAAGGAGGATGTCCCTCTGACCCATCAGGAGTTTGGGGTACAGAGCTGAGCCTTTTCCATTTTCCCTACTACTTCTTTTTTTAGATTTTTCTGTATACTGGCTTCATTCTGGCTTATAAAGCTCTCCAGTGATTGCTGAGTTCTCCAGTGATTGCATCTGTATGACTGAAAATACTTCTTGCAGGATTTAAGGCATCAATTTGATCCCCTACCCAACGTAGGAAGGAGGACGCATAGAATGAGAAAAGGTGAGGTTTGGGGGAACATATTCAACCATTCAAGTCAAACCAAGCATGAGTAATCTAAAACCATGAGATTGTGTTTAATTCCAAAAGTACTAAGAGAAGTTCAGAGGGACATCAGAGACCCCCTCAAAGACCTAGATTATGTCAGAAATAAAGAAGAGGTGAGAGGCCAGCAGGAATCTGCATGCCTAGAACTCTTTTCCCCTCACTTCCAAGGGCCAGCTTGCAGGGTGGTGGAAAGAACCAAACATCCATCATCATGTAGACAGACCCAAGAGCAAGGTTCTTGTCAGCTTTTACAGTCCATAGATCACTTCAGGTATCTAGGTAGCATTCTAGGATCTGACACTGAATAAAGATATGAAGTATTCTCATCCAAAACATGGGCATGTTAAATCACTTTTCCTGTTATTTAGACTCTTTCTGGAAATATCCAGTGCTGATATTTACTATACTTCCAGTAGAAGAGATGAATAACATACCATATTATTGATGCTAGAGGGAGCTGGAGTTTAAATCTTATTGTAATATAACAGATACATCCCCCAACCTCAGCCTGAGACTACAAAGCAAATTTATATTCCTTTTGCTAAAATTACTATCTTTTTAAAAATCCCTTTTGTCCTCCTTGGTAATTGTAAGTTCTGCATATTTATATTTTGATACTGTTACGTTCCTTTTCCTAATAATTATGTTTTATACCTATATTTTAATATTTATATACTATAATTTGAAAACCATGCCTCCCCACACACATATACACACATACGGTTCTACCTCCCTTCTCCAACTGTCAGTCCTCTGTGCCCTAATCCTCTTCCAACTCTTGGATGTTGTTGAAAATTTTTTGCTTGGCACAAAAAATTTTAAATTTTCCCTTTCAGTAAATTTTGAAATTCCAAAGCATTACACTCAGTGGCCTATGTCTCCCTTTTTTTCTCATTTGGTTACTCATTACAGCAGTTAAACTGGGTGTCCTTTTAGATAATAAATCCATTGAGAGAAGAAATTAGATTTTTCTTGTTTTATTTAAAAAAAATTTTTTTAATTACTGTTGACATACAATATTATAATAGTTTCAGATGTACAACTAGTGATTAGACATTTATATAACTTATAAAGTGTTCACCCTGACAAATCTAGTACCCATCTGGTACCATTATTATATTATTGACTATATTCCCTATGCTGTGCTTTACATCCCCATGACTATTTTGTACCTACCAATTTGTACTTCTTACTCCCTTCACCTTTTTCATCCATCCCTCCCATCCCCCCCATCTGGCAACCTTCAAAATATTCCCTGTATCTATGAGTTTCTTACTGTTTTGTTTATTTATTTTGTTCTTTACATTCCACATATAAGTAAAATCATATGGCATTGGTCTTTCTCTGTCTGACTTACTCCACTCAGCACAATACTCTCTAGATCCATGTTGTTGCAGATGGCAAGATTTCATTCTTTTTTATGGCTGAGTAATATTACAGTGTACATATGTACCACCTCTTCTTTATCCATTCATCCAGTGATGGACACCTAGGTTGCCTCCATATTTGGGCTATTGTAAATAATGCTGCAATGAACATATGGATGCACATGACCCTTCGAAGTAGTGTTTTGGATTTCTTTAGATAAATACCCAGAAGTGGCATTACTGGGTCCTTCTTTGTTTCTTATTATAGCCTTTGTTTTACAGTCTACTTTTTCTGGTGTAAGTATTGCTACTTCGGCTTTTGTTGGTTTTTTGTTTCCATTTTCATGAACTATCTTTTTCTATCCCTTTATTTCAGTCTGTGTATGTCTTTCAATCTCAAGTGAATCTCTTGTAGGCACTGTATGTAATGGTTTTGTTTTCTTACCCTACGTCTTTTTTTTTTGAGCATTTAATTCATTTACATTGAAAGTAATTGTTGAATGATATGTAGTTATTGCCATTTTATTATTCATGCTTTTGAACATTGTTTTTCTTATTTTTAGATAAGTCCCTTTAACATTTCTTGTAATACTGGTTTGGTGGTGATGAACTCCTGTAGCTTTATCTTATCTGGGAAGCTCTTTATCTGTCCTTTGATTCTAAATGATAGTTTTGCTGGGTAGAGTAATGAGAGAAGGAATTAGATTTGTCTTAATCACCACTATTCTTAGACCCGGGACATAAATAACAGTTGCCTGACTGAATAATCTACTTGTTAAAGATATGTAAAATCATTTTATTTCTAGCCATACCAAAAAAAAAAAAAAATGGCACCTGTTAACATTCATCAGCGGCTGACAGGAATTCCCCTAACTGAATATATTACTCTAAAGTTCACCGCCAACAACAGAAATTTATGAAGTCCCTGCATTTTAGTTTACTGATATATTGTTGCCTGTTGTTTCTAAGGATGTCATTCAGACAACTCAGAATGCCAGTACTTCGAGTTAAGTTGGTCCATTTCTTAAAGCTCATGGAAACTCAGTATTGTTCCACCACATGATCATTTCTCAGTAATGGCTTTCTAGCCATGTAATGCAATACAAATATTTGTTGGTGAGTCCAATTTTTGCATATTTTCCCCATCCTGCTTTGAGCTTAATAGTTGACACTATGTAAAGATCGGTCTTTTGTCAGATTATCTACATCAGTCTCACTAGTTGTTAGGTGAATCTACTTCTTTATTGGTATTCTAATTTTACTATTAGAGGAAAGTTCTGTATTTTCCGAAAGTAAAAATTGAACTCTATAATTATATAATGGTTAAGAGATGGAACAGCAGTCAGACAACCCAAGGTGTCAATCCTAGGACCTCACTACCTGTGATATTTTTCAAGTTACTTAAGCTCTTTATTCTTGTTTCAACTTCTATAAAATGGGGGATAATAATAGTATCTACTTCATAGGGTTGTAATGAAGTTTAAATAAGTTGCTTCACATAAGAGAGTGCATGGCACAAGAGGTCAATAATGTTAAAAATTATTTTTTTAACATTATCAAAACATATTTAAAAATGAAAGCCCTACTAGTTTTTGCTCCAACTTCCCTGACAAAGATTTTATTACCCTGAATATTTGTTCAAATTATTCATCTCACTGGGGATTCTGGACTCTCAGATATCTAAATGATAATTCTGGCTTTATATAAAAATAATATCATTGGTGTCTAGGGATAAGCACAGATAACATTGGAGTAATGGGTAAGAATTGAGGTATTGAGCTCATCCTACACACTAGACCCATAACTAACTCCACACAACTACATCTAGACCTCCCAATATGTTGCCTGTCTGAAGTTTGAGGCCACAAATTGAGTGCAGCAGTACCTAGAGGTAAGGGAACAGGACCCATATGTACTCTTATTCAAACTTCCAAATGTGACAAATGGTGAAAGTTTTGGGAAACTTTTATTTAGCACTATCACTCTGCCAACATCGAGGTATTCATGTGGATCGCCGACATTTTGAGGGAATGGAGACAATATAGTCTTTGATGACAGCCTGTACAGGACTGGACCTGTTGAAATGCCTTATTTGCTGTAGTTTAGATGTGTTCGGCCAAATAGCATGCTGTTTGGGAAAAATACAAAGTTGAAAGGGAGAAAGTTGGGACTAGCAAGACTGGACTTACACGGAGTCACTAATGGGAATAGCAAGTATCTGTTCCAAAGTTAGGCTTGATCGAAGCTGGGAGCAATTTCCAAGGCAGAGAGGTGGGCAAGCTGTGGACTGGATCCTTCTGCAACAAGGCCCCCCGTCAGGGCCTTTTGAACATCACTTGCTTTGGTCAAGATGATCCATCCTCAGAATAGGACTCAATCTTTCCCTAAAGGGTTTAAGAAAAAGAATTTACACAGCCAGAGCCAGGCAAGATATCAGGCTCCAGACAAGCAGGCTCAGAGTAAGGTCAAATACTGGTCCCAACCAGAAACTGTAAGGCTAATCAGGACACCAAGACAGAACCATGTCACAAGCTGGTAAACCCAGCAGAGATCCATGGAAAACTAGACTTGGGAAACACGAGTGTTCAGGGTTTATCCCACACAATACATCTGTAATGGACTTTATGCCCCTTGATCTGGACTACTGGAACTACAAATCAGAAGTCAGGAACAAGATTATAACAATACGTTATTAGCAGTATGTAACATTGTGTGGTAGGTAGAATATTGCATCCCCTGCAAAGATGCCTGCACCCTAATCCCTGGAAACTGTGAATATGTTACATTACATGACAAGGGAGAATTAAGTTTACAGATGCAACTAAATTTGCTAATCAGATGACGTTGTGATGGGGAGATTATCCTGGATTATCTGGATTGGCCCAGTCTAATCACATGAATCCTTAAAAGTGGAAGGAAAAGAGGTAAAAGAGAGCGACAGAGACATAGTGTGTGAAAAGTACCGGGTGGGCTTTGAAGATGAAAGGGGTCATGAGCCAAGGAATGCAGGCAGCTAGAAGCTGAAAAAGGCAAGGAAATGGAGTGACTCCCAGAGCCTCCAGAAAGGAATGTAGCTCTACCAGGGGGCCCCATAGCTGAACTCTGATCTATAAGAAGAATAAGATAATACATCTGCGTTATTTTAAGCCACTAAGTTTGTAGTGATTCATTACAACAGAAAATGAGTACATATTATGAATTAGAACATGTTTAATCTCGATTGTGTTTGACTTTTTAGAATCAATAAAACCACAGTCTGTCCCAAATGATATTTCTTTTATATAAAAAATTCAACTTCTCTTTGAAGACTACAAACAATACCATACCCTGTAAAGAGGAATCTCGCAGTGTTGAGGGTGGAGAATGTGTGTTTATCTTCTTTTATTCCCTAGAGCTGGGCTCAAGTAAAGATAGGAGACCAGGACCAATGCCAGACTATGGCTGCTCTAGACTTTTCTCAATTTCCATTCAGAAATCTTAAGTTATCATGGTCATATATTGGTCTCCAACAAGAATTAATATCCTCTGCTCTGGGCAAACAGGTAATTGGTATTCTGGATTCAGATAGTTGTAAAAGGGAAAAAAATGAAAAAAGAACAAAGAGATTCTTTAGCAAAATATATTTGAACAAGTGTACCATCTTATCACTGTATTAAATGTTTCCAACTAGTAAAGTTTATCAGTAGTTTATATGAGCATCATCCCAGAATTTAAAATGCTTTAGGTCATCATAGTACTATAATTCCACCGGCATACCCCAGCCTCAGTTATGAGAGTGGCAGATGGATTACAACAGATTTCTTTTTAATGCTAAGAAGGAACCTTGGGCCATGGTTAGAGGGTAAAAGTATACAGCCTCGAGGGGAGGGAAGATCCCCAAGGGCAAAGTACAAAAGTCAAACCTCCCTGTTCAGTTTCTAGAACTTTCCCTCAGCTACTCTAGTGCTTATGTTCAAAACAAAACCACTTTCAGAGCATTTCACTGGCGGGTTAAGACTGAGTTAAATTTCATTTTAATCAAGGGAAGGCATTGTTCTTCAGGCATTATTCTTCAAATGTCATATTGGTCAAAGTTTTATCTGTGGTTTAGGCTACTGCTTTTACAATTTGAAGCTGAAAGATGTGTGAAAATCTTTTGACAGAACATTTAACACACTGACTTCTTTTACCATCTCCTGACTTGGTTTTTGTCTATACATTTTTTATTATTATTATTGATACCTACTGACAGTTCCAGTTCGGTTTCTCTGGGGATAATTTCTTGTTCCAAAGCAGCAGCATTCTCAATAAATACATAAATTACTGAAAGAACTAACCATAGATTGACATAGCCTAACGTTTCTCAAATTATTTTCCAAAGTCTGAATAAATTGTTCTGAAGGAGTAGCAAAGAGAATGGAAGTCTAAAAAAAAACAGAAAAAAATGAAAAAATAAATGTTAACGGAAATCTGATGGGGAAGGGGAGCAACAAATTAAAGAAAAACAAAAACAATTTTCCACATTGGTCTTTTTCTTTAGCAGTTTTTTTTGGTTTGTTTTAAGTGTAATAAATCAGTCCCCTAGAGTCCACATAACCTTGATCTGAAGTATCCCAAGGACAGGGATCAGAGGGAGGAAATGACACTAAAGAAGAGCAGACTAAGCATAAGGAACAGTCAGCTCGAAGATTTTGTTATCCAGAGCCCCATGGTGCTGTGCTGCTTTTTTCAATGTGGTGAAAAACTAATTCAGTGCTTAGTCTACATTATGGCTGTCCTGAATGATATGCTAAGCCCTCTCTGCAAAGAGACTGACAGCACTCCAAAGCTTATGCAAGTTTTCTTAAATGATGTAAGCACCAGGACTGGGGCAGAGAGATAGAGATGGACGGATGAATGGATGGATGGATGGATGGAGGGATGGATGAATGGATGGAGGGATGGATGGATGGATGGACAGATAGATGATAGATAGATAGATAGATAGATAGATAGATAGATAGATAGATAGATAGATAGATAATCAGATAAACTGTGGAAAAGTATAACCCGGCAGCCTATTAAACATTTGTAAATATGTGCATCTGATGCCCTACTGAAAGTAGGATCCTTCATTAGGAAGGACGGTTGGAGAATCACTCATCTTTCTAAAACTTGGTTCCATTCCAACATTTTTAGTTTACAATATTTATTTTTTCCACATGTTATGTTTGAGCAATCAATTTTTGCCATTTGAAGTTTCTAAGCATTAAAATGTTACTTCAAGAAAATAAAATTAAAAGTGAGCAAGTTGTGTAAAAGAAAACCTCACTGCTATAAAGCTGTATTGGTGCCAAATTCTGTTTTGGGAAAGAGTCCAGAAATGGGCACTCTGTTTCCAGGGCATCTAGCAGGCTTGGGAGAGCTCATCCTCACTGAGAGGAATTCAGTTGCTCCTGAGGTCAGCCCTTCCACTGAGAAACAAAATTCTGGTAGCCAGATTGGTATCAGATTCCTGACCTTGTCTCACTCCAGCCAACGGCAACTTTCCCTGTCTGGTGGTGAGTCAGAGTGGATAGCGAGTGCTGAGCAGGAAGACATTGAGTTAGCTCATGAATTATTTCTACGAGCACAATTATTTCCCATAATATGTATATGTATGAAGCATCAAGTAAATACAAATTTATTTCTAAATATGAATAATATAAGGTAAATAGTAGGTAACCAGATAATAATCTAGACGGAGGCTCCCTGTTTTACAAATAAAGTAGCCATAGCACAAATAGCTGCTTGGAAAAGTGCTGGCAGGATGACCATTGGTCTATGTTCCCTGCTTTGGGTGTTACTTTCTAAAGCAGAGATTGTTGGGGGAATGGTGATATATGTACTACCGCACAGGGTCCTGTTAATACGGCCATGGAGAAGGATGACTGTTTCTTCTGTTAAGATCCTGTGTATGAAATGCAGTATAAATCTTTAGCATGTGAAATTGTTGCCTGAGGGCTCACTACAAATTTCCTATATGTTTGTGTCCTGCCAGCACTTTAGGTCTTGTATTTATTGAAGTGTTCATTAAAATATTGTTTCTTTTGAAATTCAAAGAAGTTACTTAAAATAAATAAATCTTTACAAAAATAGAACCTAATCAATTCATGAGACATGAATTTTTACCTGAAGCAGAAATTATTCTATATACAAGTAACCATATACAAATTAATAAGGTACATATATATTCAGCCATATATATATATATTATATGTAATACATATATATTATATGTATATCATCTTACAAGGAATATATGCCTTTTAAGAACATATAGTGTTATAAAATGTTTGGCCAACGTAAAATATCAAATCAAAAGATAAGGATGATTTTCTTGTGAAATGTGTACAAAACGAAATATACATATATTTATGCAATAAAACCTAGTTAATTCCCATCCCACATACTTAGAATTTATAATTACTCTAATGTTCTTGGCACTACATGTAAGACGAATTCTGATTAGGTAAAAAACTAATGGAAAAAGTAATATTTATACACATAAATGCTAACAGTTTCTAAGCATTATTTTAGGAGTAGCTCTTGTACTCAAAGAATAAATGTCTAATTATAAACAACATGCTAAGCACTGCAAAGATTCTGTAAGTGTTCTTAGTATTAAAACCAATATTCTAAAGTAATTTCACATGCATCATTGTTGTTAGCAAAGAATAATAACACAGGTAGTATTAAAAGTACAGATTCCAACATTAGACTCTCTGAATTCAAATCCTGGTTCTACCGTTTGGGGGCGTTGTGTGCCCTTGAGCATGCTATTTGAAATGCCTCTGCCTCAGCTTCCTCATCTCTGAAAAACGAAATAAAGCTGAGGTGGCGGAGAAGCAATGAATGACAACCCTCAGCTCCCCCTCTGCAGTGGGCTGAGTGGTTATGTCCCCTCAAGATTCTTAGGTTGAAATCCTAATCCCAGTGTGACGGTTATTAGGAGATAATTAGGTAATGAATATGGAGCCCTCATGAGTGGGATTACTATGTTCCCCCGAAAATAAGACGTAACCGGAAAATAAGTCCTAGCATGATTTTTCAGGAGGACATCCCCTGAACATTAAGGACTAATGCATCTTTTGGAGCAAACTTTAATATAAGACCCGGTTCTATTTTGGGGAAACACAGCAAACCTTCTACCATGTGAGGATACGATGTGAAGCCAGCAATCTGCAACCCAGAAGAGTGTGCTCGCCAGAACCAGACTATGCTGGTACTTTGATCTCAAACTTCCGGCCTCTAGAACTGTCAAATCCTCCCAATCTCTGAACCGCATGAAAGAGAGAAGAACTAGCAGACAGAGACCAAAATATCCCCTGTGTTATGAGAAAGGTTGAAAAGCATGGCTCTGTGTCTTTTAGCCAAAGGCATACTTCGCTTGCTACTCCTAGACAGCCCTGGAAAGTCAGACCTACTCTGTGTAAAATCCACAGCACGCAGAAGGGAGCATACACTTCATGGAAGCAAATAGCTCCTAAGGTAAGGAAAGGAAGGGACGGGGCTGGTGTGCCCAGTTCCTCTCCTCCAGATATTTCTCGAGGGACTTGCTCCATGTCCATGGAGAGAAATAAGGCATTGGGCTGAGGTTATTTCAGGGCAAAAATCCTTCTTTGTGGACACGAGAGGAGCCAGAAAGAAGTGTTCTCATGTTTTTCTTAGCTTTAAGAATTAGATGATGCATGTGCAGTATGTCCCATTCATGGTGAGTGCTCAGTAAATATTAGCTGCTATTATGGTGTATACTATTAACTGCCATTATCAAGATTTCAAGGAATTTAATTGAAGCCAAGATATACATCAAATGCCAGCTAGTAGCAGGCTAGAAATCAGAACTGCATTGTATTTTTAAGGTCTAAATTCTGATTTGCACTCAAAATTAGAGCAAATGAGCAAGTTATGTTGTACAACAAAAAGGGTTTTCCTCATTTCTGGTATCACATTCTATAAAAGAGTTCTCTGTGTAGCTCTTGAGTGCAGGTGTGGGTGAAACCTGATGACCCCATTTCATTGTTTAATGTGTAGTGGGGGTTTCAGAGCTGACTCCGCACAAGGTAGCATGCCTGTTCTCAGGCGCTAGGGCTGAGTGGCTCGGCAGAGTAGCAAAGCTTATCACACACAACTATCTTTTATTTATTTGTTTGTTTGTTTACTTTTCAATTAGAGTTTACACTCAATATTATTTTATATTCGTGTCAGGTGTACAGCTTCACACACAACTTTCTAACTCTTCTCCTTTGAGAGCCCAGTGTTTATTTACACTTTCTCTTCCACCCCTCTTTCCCCCACTTCTAAGGGATGCTTTTGTGTTACAATCCCAACTTAATGTCTGTGGAGCCCCAGAGAGCAGTTTCCAGGCTCTCGGCCTCACGTGGAGGGATGCTGGCTCAGGTGGTAAATGGCCATCAACTGTGGTTGGATGGCCAGCAGCTGTCGCTAGTTGGCCGTCAGCTGTAACCAGTGAGCCATTGGCCACTAATATACCTGCTGTGGCTATGTTAGCAGAAAAGGGGAGCTAGCAAGAAGATGGTGGCTGAGCTGGCAAGCGTGGATTGCAGTTAGGATGGCGGGTTGCGGACAGTGTGGATCCAGCTCCAGTAAGACTATAGTGCCGCCAGCGAGAATATAATGGTATGACTCCCCTGTCTATGGCTCCGTGGGTGTTCCTTTTTGGCCTCACCATGTCCTGCTTTCTTATGTGGGGAGCGGGAGCTGAGACCCCGCCGGACGCCCTGCATGACAATGCCCATAAAATTATACTGGGTGTAAAGCCAGGAGACAATTTGTTTTCTCCACCAGATTCTGAACCACAGTATTTCATGTCCTGGCTTGTCTAGTGACTCAGTTTTCCAGAAGTAAACTGAGGTATAAATACAGTACCTTTTCCAGATGTATAAACATCATAGCTCAAGTTTGCCAGCCATGTCCTAATGAAGAGGCTGCAGGAATGAGGTTTGTCTCTCCTTTACCAGGTGCTGAGCATAACAATCCTCACGTGAACGTTCCCCCTCCATAGCCTGGCGGCTCTGCTGGCATCGGTTTCTTCAATTATTGTATGCCTGAATAATTGATAGAGTTAAGTGAATGCACATTCATTTTTTTTCACCAATTTCCCCTTGAGTGCTTCAGCAAGCTGAGGCAATTTATCATGCTTTGTGTGCAACAGTGCATAGACTTTTTAAAGAGTGAGTTTAGACTTTCTCTCCCTGTCCAAAAAAATAAGTAGTTCTCAGATTCGCAATGTTAACTGTTCTGATTGCTGGACCAGCAATATCAGCAGGCCCAATTGACCCAAACCATAGACCCCCTACTGCTTTTCCCATCTTGCTTCATTTTCCTTTGGAGAAAGACCCAATTCAAAACATTTGTGGGTTTTTCTAAGGATGTTTCCCCGCACAGAGGTTACATTCAGCTCTTTGGCAAGAAAAATGCCAGAGCAATTAGTGGTGCTGGGGAACCACTAGCTGTTTGTGTACTATTTCAGAAGAAGCCGTTGTGGGCTTCAGCCTCCACACAGAGGTTCCTTTCAGAACGTAAATGCTTCCTAACCATTTGGAATACTCTTAAAATTGAAATCAAGTCATGCCCTCACAAAGACACCTTTATTATATATTTTAGATTAGAAGATATGACCTCATACAGTAAGGACATGGGTTTCTTTTCATCATTCTTCTCTGCCCACCTCCAGTGTGAGCTTTCATTTCTCTTCAGCATTCGAGAATGTTCTCTGATATACTTGCAGAAAACCTGCTGCTGAAATGAAGGAATGTAGAACTGTGAGTCGGTTAGTCATTTTTAGGTGACATTCTAATAAGAAGCCCACTTTTGGATAATAGCTCAATTGGAACTAATTCTCCAGTATTCCTCATGGTCAGGAAATAGCATTCCAAATTAATCAAATGTTCTGGTGCTTCATATGCACTAATGTGTCGTGTAGTGATGGTGCTAGTCTTACAGGATGAACAATTTGTAAAGAATTAGAAATAATTAATTATAAAGCCAAGAGGAATAGCATTTAATCTTTCCTTGACTGAGACATTAGCCTAGGATCTTTCAGGTACTTCTTAGTCAGGATTAGAAACAGCTGTTAGTTTTCAGTGGGCTATATAAATCGTGCAGGTTAATAAGGTTCTGGTTAATAGAATGCCAGAAAACAGAATTTATTATAGCACTCAAGCATTAATGCAGAATGTAATAATAATACCTTTCCAAAGAAACCAACAGAGCCTAAATTATTTTAATGGCTTAAATTAATCTTAAATACGCTCTAACTTTTGGGGACCTCCGCCTTTCAAATATAGAACAGCCAAGTAGAGGAAGTCTGATTAGGGAGAGAAGGAAATGTATACTTTGATAATACATTGTGAGAAAATAAAATTTGTTATGCAATGACTATCTAGAAACACAACTTTCAAAAGGATAGAATCTAAAAATTGAATTTTAATCACAGATTTCACTTACAACGTTTCAAAACCTTTTAAATGCAATTATTTGTTTTAGTATCCTACTATACAACCATTCAGATTTTCCAAACAGATAAATTTAAAAAGGATTATATCTTATTTTAAGAAAAGGCAAACAAGAAGGGAATAGAGAATCCAGTGTCTTCTGGACTGAAGGATGAAGTACACTTGTTAGGGGGACCTAACATTCCCCCAGGGGGCCAATCCCTGACCTTGTTAGCCTAGTTTTGATAATTTTGAGATTTTGCTGAAGAGCCAACTCCCTTAGACTATTGAAAATAAGCATTGCATTTTTAAAATTATATTTTTAACTTTCAGCAAAATACCCATTGCATAAAATGAAGCACAATTGCTTATTCTATCATGTTTTCCCAGATTCTTCACTTAAAATTTGATTAAGGAAATCATAGACTTTGAGGATAAGGAACAGGGGCTGCCGTTCATATTCTCCTGTGGTTTTAGTTTCAGAGTGTTAATTCTGCCTCTGCTCTTTTTATGCCAATTTGTAACTCAGAGTTTCCAGAAACGGAAATTTTTTTCAGCTAGTCTACCGTCAATGCAGAAGACCTTGAGACAAGATGTCTTTGTTGTCACCATTCCACAAACATCCTGTTCCAATGAAGTTGTCCAGTGATGTCCAATAATCTTCCTGAACTTGTCACTTGGTGATTTCTATTAAGTTTAGCTAAAACTGTAAGTTATTCTCCAAGTAATTCCCATTCATAAAGAAAAGCATTTTATTTTTTTCTTTATAAAAAGTAATTTTCTCATAGATAAAAATTACTTAATATGTAGAAAAGCATTTAGAATGTATTTTTTTAAATCCCAAGTAACATGGCATCCTTAGAGGTGATTTTTTTGAATTATGGTTTGGATTCAAAGATCTTCTGTGTCTTCCCAAATAAAATGAATTTTTGCTCATGGAAGCCACATGTTTTTAAAATGCACGGATTGTTATTGGTAGACCATGCCTTGGAGAGCATGTTGGTACTGAATGCTGGGAGATATAAAGGGACCAGGAATTTTAAAATATTTTCAAATCGTTAACTTCACTTTTTTCTAATTATTCTACCAAGTATTTATATAACCTGTTGTCTAATCATAACAGAATTGTTGCTGTTATATGTCACCAAAATATAAATCCATCTTTAACTAGACCTTGTGTAGCTTTTGTGATCTTGAGTAGTTGTGATGATGTCGTGCGGGGTGTCAGGCGGGGTCTCAGCTCCTGCTCCCCACATAAGAACGCAGGACATGGTGAGGCCAAAAAGGGACACCCACGGAGCCATAAGTAGGGGAGTCATATCACTATATTCTCACCGGCGGCATCCGCCTCTCTGCAATTCGCTCTTGCTAGCCGCCATTTCTGCTAGCGTAGCCACGGCAGTTAATATTAGTGGCCAATGGCTCACTGGTTACAGCTGATGGCCAACTAGCCACAGCTGATGGCCATCCAATCACAGTTGATGGCCATTTACTACCTGAGCCAGCACCTTTCTATGTGAGGCTGAGAGCCTGGAAACTGCTTTTTGGGGCTCTGTCCCCACAGATGACTTCTATAAATTATATTTTAAAGTATAGTGTCTTGCTATTACAATTCATCTATTCATTCATTTACTCTCATTCAAAAATATTTTAGTGCCTACTGTGTATAAGGCACAGTTTTAGGTGCTATGAATATGGTGACTGACCCAAGACTCTTTCCTCAAAAAGCTTATAGTCTATTAACTGAGATAATACTTGAAAATAAATAACAAATGTAAAAAGTAACAGAGACTCTAAGATATGTATAGTCAACAGCTATGGGAGTTCAGAGAAGAGGAATTGTGATATTGTGATTTATAATAAGAAATATACAAACAAAAACTCAGGCACAACAGAATGGCTGTTACAAGAGGAAAAGGCAGTGTGTGTGGCAGGGGGAGGCAGAAGAGGGTAAAGGGGATCAAATATGCAGTGATAGAAAGAAACTTAACTTTGGGTGGTGAACACACAATACAATATACAGATGATGTATTATAGAATTGTACACTTGAAACCTATATAATTTTATTAACCAATGTCACCACAATGAATTTTTTTAAATTTTTAAATTAAAAGAATTTTTTAAAAAGAAATGTATATTTGGTCTTGTCCACTGTTCCTGGCACAGAGCTTCTAAAACCCTTGGAATTTCCTCAATGTGAGGGCAATAAAGGTGTCTCTTGTGTTAATGAGGTAACTTTGGTACAGCTGAGGACTTAACCTGTCGAATCTGGTGCTATCTCCGGTAGGTAGTGTCAGAATTGAGTTGAATTGTAGGACATCCAGTTGGTGTCTAAATATTGTTTGTTGGTATGGGAGGAAAACCCCACACACACATCGGAGTTGGTACCAAAACCAATTTAGGCCACATTCTAGATTAAGAAGCATTTGAGATAGCTTGCTTTGTGGAGGATGTTTGATATGAATGTTAAAAGACATTTAAGAGTAGAACATTTAAGGACAACAGTGAAAAATACTCCAGGCAGAAGAGAAAATAAAGAGATCCAAAAACTTTGTGTGTGGATAGAGAGTCATGTTTAGTTCAACCTAAGTGAAGTGACGAGTATAAAGGGAAGGGGACTGGAAAAGTTAGCGAGGGCTGGATCATGGAGTCTTTGAATACCCAAGATATCTTTCTGAGTGTCCTTCAGTGCCAGCGGGAGCCAGCCAAGGTTTTGCGCATGGTGACCTAAGTGGTAATGTATAATCTGGATTAGAGTTAAGGCGAACAGGAGGCTGAGGAAAATCAGGGTTCCCTTTGAGAGATAATGAAGGCTTCAAATAGGGAAGTGTCAATGACACCTACCTATGCATAGGTATTGCACAGTTAGATGAGAGAATCATGGCAACATTTGGGATGTGGGACAAAAAAAAAGAGCAGAAGCAAGTATGACCCAAAATTTTGAACTATCACACTATAAAATAACAAGGAACCTTAAAGCAGAATTCTCCCAGACAATATTCCTATTTGTCACGTCTCTTGATCTCTGTTTCCTCTGGACCTGCTTTGTAGAGCTGCTCCTGTTAGAAAATCAGAAAGTAAGTGTTGACTTCTAGTTTGTTCCACAAGTAGAGTGAAGCAGAGTTACATGACATCCCTTCTTGCCAACATCAGGAATTGTTCGGCTTAGTTAGTCACAGAACTCTAACTTGGTTGTGCCATCACAGTCTCCCTAAGTTACATGCCTTGGAAATAATAATCTGCCTTAATGTATACACAGCCCCTGCCTCTCTTGCAACCTCAACATGATCACTTTCTCCATCCTGGTCCTTGAGCTCCTTGTAGCTCCTTAAACACACCACGCCTCTTTACAACCTTGGGGCCTTAGTTCATACTGTTCCCTGGAACATCTTCCCCATGAATTTGACATTTCCAGTGTCTAGTCCTTTAGGCCATAGTATAAATCCTTCAAGGGGTCTTACTTGACCAGCTTTGTAAAACAAGGTCTCACCCACTTTTTCCATCTGAGCCCTTTGCGTCTTTCATGCCTAGTGCTTATTATAACTTTGAACTCTTTCATTCTCATGATTATTTTTGTTTCTGCCTCTTCCTGACAAAGCATAAGCTCCATGATAACATAAACCATGTCTCTTTTCTTGATCACTGTATCCCTAGCACCAAGAGCTGTGTCTGGCATTCCACAGGAGATATTCAGTAAGTCATTGTTGAATTAATGAGTGAATAAATTAATGAATGAACCCATGTGTTCAGAAAGCTCTTTATAACTTGAAATTATCATCATTTACCCCTAAATAATTCAATTAAATATAAAGAGAGTGGGAACAACTACCACTTACATTCTTTAATCTTCAAAGTAACATATTCTTATTTTTAAAAACATTCATATAATTCCCACAGTGATATCTAGGAAATAGATTATAAGTATTCTCCCTAAATTTCTAAATTTCCATAAAAGCTGTGTGGTACCACACCATGTTGCAGTGTTTTTCTGCCTTTTTAATAATGAAATAGAACAAAGAATAGAATAGAAAATTTCAGGGTGCATTGCATGGAAATTCGAATTTCAAGAAACTTTTCAGTGTGTGTGTGTGTGTGTGTGTGTGTAAGAAATCACAATATGAAATTATATTTTACTGTGACTCAAAGTTAATATACACTCTGGTATTTTCCACGTTATCCTTATCCCGTATCTTGCTGCTATCATAGCCCTTCAAAGCCAAGCATTGAATCCTTGCATTGTCATTCCTGTGTTATGATTTCTGATGCACATGATTTCTATTTGCAGTGGAAGCCTTCCCACAAATGCACACAAAACTCATTCAACATACCTTCACTTCTCTCCCTGCTTGGACTGTCTGTGAAGTGCACTCCTAGAGCTCCTGCAGCATGTCGGCTGCTTTTAAGTTAACCAGGTTTAAGAAAACCACCCTGGGTAGGACAACGGTGAGACTGGGGATTCTTTAAATCAAGGATTTTAAACAGTAACTTGACAAGCAATAGCAATATCTGCTAAAATAAAATTTATGTTAACTCCATTTTTTTCCTCTCTCTCTCTCTCTCTCTCTCTCTCTCTCTCTCTCTCTCTCTCTCTCTCTCTCTCTCTCTCTCTCTCTCTCTCTCTCTCTCTCTCTCTCCCCAGCTGCCTGCCTTGTGCTTGGTTGTATGATTTTCCCTGATGGCTGGGATTCAGAAGAAGTAAAACGGATGTGTGGAGAAAAGACAGACAAGTACACTCTTGGGGCTTGTTCAGTCCGCTGGGCGTACATCCTGGCCATTATTGGGATTTTGGATGCCCTGATCCTCTCATTTCTGGCATTTGTGCTTGGTAATCGACAAGACAGCTTGATGGCAGAGGAATTGAAGGCAGAAAACAAAGGTAAGATTGCTTCCGGGAACTCTAACCTGGACGCCTAAGCACAAAAAAATGACACTCTCCATTCTTTCCCAGCACTTCCCCGTGGGTCTAATTTGCTGCATCTTTTAGTGCTGTGTAGTTCACAGACTTGCCCGCAGACTCGACTCAAGAAGTTTACACAATTAAAATATCATATTGTTACATTCACTTCTCTCGGGCTCTCTGAGTCCATTATTATTATTTAAATACATTTTTCCAGTTTCTTCTTCCCTTCCTCTCTGAGTTAATGGCTATGAATACAACTTTTTTTGGGGGGAGGGGCTCTATTTGACTAAATGGAGAGTGCTTCTTCTCCACGTATTCAGCTATTTTCCACGTTCAAATAAATGCCTGGGGACTCTCAGAATATTACTCATAAATGTCTTTATTAAGCTGTTCACAGTCGCTTTATTTAAATTCAGAGTCATTCTCTCAGAGAAAGGTAGAGACACTGGCCCCAAATAGTTACAGTTAGAGATTTCAATAATTACCTAATTAGCTGAATTTTAAATGTGTTATCTGAGTAATCAAAAGTCCTCATATTTCTTTTCAAAACGAAAATGGCTTCTGAAACACAAAGAAACTAGGATAGAAAATAGAACATTGACTAGTGAATGATACAGAAATATTACAGTAGGCTAATAAGTAGCAAATCATTATTCAAGATTAATCTTTTAATTTTCTTTCCAGATTTCTAAACCGATTTCTTAGGACAGAATTTACTGTCTCTGTTTTATTATAGACTTAGATTCATTTAACTGTTTTATGTTTATGTTACCTTTAACTTTAAGACTTTAAACTTATATCAGTACCGTCAACTGAGTGGCTCCTTCTAGTTTTTATTCCTAATTGGGAACTAAATCCATCCTTGAATTATGAAATTTAGCTTATTGCAAGTAGTTGTTAACTTCAACGAACCTCAAATATGAGCACATATTAGTGTCTGTGTGAGTGTCCTATGCAATATAGTGTAGCACGCTTTATATTTAGACCATAACTGTGCTTATAAACTATGAACTATAAGAAGAGAAAATTGAGAAGTCCGGGAAAGCAGCAGTCATCCACAAACCCTTTATCTCCTTGATTTATAGACAGAACATATAGTAGTTTACTTGGTTCTATCAAAAAATATCCTAAACTCAACATCAATCCTTTCACAAGGAAGTAGTACGATACCTCCTAAAACTGAAAGTGCTCTCTGAGTTCCCTACTAAATAAAAAGGATAATCTGAAGCTGATTATTATATTTTCTAAAGCATGTTACAGATTTAAAGTGCTTTCACACATGCTCATTAACTTGGTGCTTTTGTCTGTTGTCTTTGTGACTTGCTAGATATGCACAGGTTTCTGTCCAGTAACTTCACTTCAAAGGTAATAATAAGGATAGCTCAATATTAGACAAAGTTACCTTTGTGCAAACTCTTGATTTCCACGACTACCCAGAATGTTATTTATTCACTGTACAATTCAGTTATATTGAGAACCTTAAACTTTCCAGACATTCTTTTGACCACACATGAGAAGAAAATTCCAAAAAAGAAAAAAATAAAACCAGGAAGATTTTTACTTGGCAATTGGGAATTCTAACTTTCGTCCACATTTATGAGTGACAACAATTCTGACTTCATGCTTCAGAAAGGAACAGCTAGGATTATAGAAAAACACTCAACAGTTCTCAAAAGGGGTCTTTTCTCCTGGCTGATTCAGTTAAATGTTGATATCTAATCCTTCCTCTCTCAGCTTTCATAAAGAAAGCATTGTCTTCCGCTCAGTGATATATTGGAAACACCTTGGTAAAGTTCTGATGGGAAAGAATGTTAAGAGGCCAATATAGGGGTTAGGGACTGTGTATGATTCTTCTGTGTTCATCATCCCCCTTTGCATGTATCACATTTGCATGTATCCATAGTTTCTTCTATCTGCTTCTGATAGACTGAAATCAGTAGCACTTCATCTGTATCAAATTAAATCCAATAAAGTAGCAGAGAGTGTCAGGCCATATTGATGAAACATTTCATTTCTTCCACATTTTTATTTCACAACTGGAATTCCTTTATCTGGAACTCTGAGAAGGCATCAACAGCTCTACTCTGCAGGAATTTCAGATCCTCATACAATAGGTTCTATATAAAATGAGACCAGGATCCAAAGCCTTGTAAAAAATGTAATCAAACCGTCATATTTCTAAGAAATGGTACAAGCTTTACAGCTGCTGTGCAAAGTAGCCTATATTGTTTGGTATTATTTAAACATTTATTCAGTGTTGAAACTGCCAAAATTAGATTGTTTGAGGAAAAACCAGTAAGTGATTTTTATATGTTTGTGTATGGATGTAGTTTTACTAAGCAGTAGTTTAATGATTTTCAAATGCATGCAATAACCAAAACTAAATAGCATTAATGTTCTGTAGATCTTAAGGGAAGAAATATCTGACAAAATAAGAATAATTTGTAATTATGAAATTGATTATATATAAATGGGTGCTTTTACAATTTGCAAAGCTATTTTAATATAACTTTTCACTTATTAAAACATTCTTTTCCATTGTTAATTTTTTTCTGCTAAAACTACCAAGATATCCCTTGGTAGCCAAGGCCCCGTTTGGGTTCCAGCGCAATGCAGTGAGACAGAGGCAAATCTAGCTCACGAAAGTTTAGAATTTTTTTAACGCCATCATGCCTTCTGGTATCATGGAAGTAGATAATACCATATCTCAAGCCTTGACTCAAAAGAGTAAAGTTTTCGGGGCGGCCCGGTGGCTCAGCTGGTTAGAGCCTCCATGCTCCTAACTCCGCAGGCTGCCAGTTCGATTCCCACATGGGCCAGTGGGCTCTCAACCACAAGGTTGTCAGTTCAATTCCTCGAGTCCCACAAGAGATGGTGGGCAGCGCCCCCTGCAACTAAGGTTGAACACGGCACCTTGAGCTGAGCTGCCGCTGAGCTCCCTGATGGCTCAGTTGGTTGGAGCGTGTCCTCTCAACTGCAAGGTTGCCGGTTCAACTCCCGCCAAGGGATGGTGGGCTGTGCCCCCTGCAACTAAGATTGAAAGGACAACCACTTGACTTGGAAAAAAGTCCTGGAAGTACACACTCTTCCCCAATAAAGTCCTGTTCCCCTTCCCCAATAAAATCTTTAAAAAAAAAAAAAAAAAAACCTGTGTGAATATTTTTTTTAAAAAGTTAAAAAAAAAGAGTAAAGCTTTCATATATTCTTGTGTACATTATATCATTATACACACTGTGATATCTTTTATAATAGTCCGGTTTTATGGTCTGCTGATCATCCTGACAACCTACCTCCTACGTTAAGTCTCAGGAGCATTATAAAGAAACTAAACCTACAAGTACAGCATGTGCCCCCAATTCAAAGAAGTTGCTCTTAAGCAGTCTTTGTCTCAGTGTCCTGTCATGATCATATATTCATACATTCTAGCAACACACTTTCCCCATTTATCTGGAAAAGCCTCCAAATGGGTTCAGGTTTTCCATGTGTCATTGTAGTAAGGATATTGCTTAGATCCATGAGTCCTTCCCAGCAACCACCCCAATGGACAAAACAAAAATCACTATGTGAATTCTAGAATATATCAAAGAAGGGAAGGGCACTCAGTTCTAGTTGAACTATATTCCACTCACAGAGTTTTAAGATGAAAGGGAATATAGGATGCCTCTGAGCCATAAATTAATCATCACAAAGGTGCTATTCGAAGGGAAAACAGGGAGGTACAAGGGTAAAGGACTCCACCTTTACAGACCACTGCCTCTTAACACGAATTTCCAATGACCTCACCCTAATCCCATGTCATTGTCCCCTTCAACACCACCCACAACATTTCTTGAGCCCCTCCCTTTCCCGGAGTGCAAAGGTAAGTTAAAAGAGGTCTGTAGCCGAAATGTATCATAAATTATGAAAAGGCGAAATTGGGATAAAGATTTCACATACTTTCAACAACCAGAAGACAACAACTTTGATGATGCATGTGTTGTCTTAGAAGGAACTTCTGTAAGAGATAAAGTTAACCATCTATAATGCTCCTTCAAAGACCCAGCATATTTTTTCATTAAAAAAAAAAACCCACTGAAAAACAGAGAAGTGAAACCTCTTGAAATATCACACTGACTTCATGCACGAGTTGGCACATGTGAGAAAACTCAACTGCCTGCTCTGAGTTTGGGGAGCCAGCCCTGCAGGCCCCATGCGGTCCCTGGCTCTGGGGTAACAGCAGATATCAGGTGCTCTTTCTAGTTTGGGAACTGGGCAGCATGATTTCTAAATGAGCCTACAACATAGGCATTCACCTCGATAGGCTGCTTAATTGCGTATTTGAACACACTGAACTGTGAAGTCAATTTAATTATGTAAAATTAAAATTTCATCCAGATAAAAAGGATTTGAAATGAAAGCTTTCTTTTCAATTTCTTTCATTAGTTGTAAAAGAATAAATAATTACATTTTCCAGAGCTCCTGTGCCACAAATATCCCTTACCTTGTCAGACACCATTCATAAAGAGGTCTGCTTCTGCATTTGTGTACATGGTCTTTGGAATTGCTTATCAGATAATTGGGTCCTCTCATGAGCAGTTTTAAAGTCACTTTGTCTTCTAGCACTTAAACCGCAAATGAGAAAACATGATTATCCATCAGGAGGTGACTCCAGCTACCGTCTATTTATCAAGTGGTTTAAGCTCTTCTTAATGCTGTCATAAATGGAGTTAGAATAAATTCATTTTACTTAAACAACTAACAGAAACGGCAGTTGAATTTAAGGCACCACGCATGCGCCGGCTGCTCACAGTGCACTGAGACAGGCCGCGTGGGGTGGAGCCGCGTGGGGTGGTGGCAGGAGCTGCACATCCAGAGCTGGTGTTGTCTCTGACACACTGAGCAGCCTTGCTCCCACGCCCCAGTAGTTCCCGAATTCAGCTTCCTAATCATAGAATACAGGCTTGTCTAAATGGCATCTGAGATGTCTTCCAGCAATAAATTATTCCAATGCTGGGATGCCTTCAAAGGTGTCCTTTGAAGATGCTCTGGGACATAAGAGCTCATGCCCTCGGAGCAGTGAATACACTAACTAAAGGCTTCGTTAGGGACTTGTTAGCAATGCCTGAGTGACGAGGCGAAGGGAAAGATAAAGTTCAGGGAGAAGGAGCTCTAGGGTGTCTAGAGTTTCTCCGACCTCCCCACTGGACTGTGCTGTCACAGCCTCCTGCATTCACACCACCAACAGTCGAATGAGTCAGACTTAGAAACTCCGGCCCACAGCAGAGGAGTCTGCTTGCCTTACTAGATCCCCATACTATGTGGTGTCCACGTGGACACCCTGGCAATGGACGGAGCCCCAGATCAGAGATAAAAAATTTGTTTCTCATCTCAACTGCAGCACATACTAGTCACGTGACTTTGAACAAGTCCTTTAACCTCTCAGAAGCTCAGTTTCCTCTTCTTTAAAATAGGAATAATAACAGTACCCATCCCTGCCTCCTAGACGGGGTTGGGAGGGGCCAACAAAAGCATGTATGTGGAAGCAATTTATAATCAATATGTATATAGGCTTTCCTAATTACTCATCATTTTCCCACAACATTTATTTGATCTTTGCAATAATTCTATGAGATAGTTATTATCATCCTAGTGTTTGAAGCTCATAAAAGTTAAATATTTTGTCTAAATTATCACAGTTAGGAAGAAATGGATCCAGGGTCCCATTTTACTTGAAATTTACTTGAAATTTCAAATCTTTCTATTACACAATACGATATAATCAATATTTACTAGATACAGATTCTGTTGCTTTCACCTTTACCAGTTAGCCCTGTACCAATAAAGAGTTTTGTTTTATTTTCATTTGGTAGCTTTTAGATAATGTAATTTAATCAAAAGTTTAGCACACTTGAGAATGGGGAATAGCTTATATAACTGATCCTGTTACTTGACTATGTAATTTTATAAAAATCTAGTGAGATACAAAAATCAGATTGGTGATTGCTAGAGGCAGGGGCAAGGAGTAGGGGGCAAAATGGGTGAAAGTGGTCAAAAGGTACAAACCTGCAGTTATAAATGTCCTGGGGATCTAATGTATGTAGCATGGTGACTATAGTTAATAATACTGTATTGTATATTTGAAAGTTGCTAAGAGAGTAGTTCTAAAAGTTGTAAGCACAAGAAAAAAATTATAACTATCTGAAGTAGTGGATGTCAACTAGACTTCTTGTGGGGATCATTTTGCAATCATACAAATATCAAATCACTATATTGTATACCTGAAATTAATATACTGTTGTATGTCCATTATATCTCAATAAAATAAAAACTAACAACAACAAAAAACCTAGTGGGGTAAGATCAGGAAGCTCAGGCAAAAAGTATTTTCAAGTGCTTTGAGTTAAAACTTTATTAAGGCCACAGTGAACTGTCTGTTTCCCAATGGGATCGGTATGGAACAAGGTCGTCGTGGTCATTAAAGCATCTCAGAATTGGCCTCTAAAATCCTGACTATATCCTGGTACTCTTTCAGACGGGCTCAAATTAATCTAAATTAATCTTCAACTCTCAAGAGTTGAAGCAGATCCTAGAGGTCCTCATAGACTTGTTTTATGTTCTTGCTGCTGCTGATTGCTCTCCTCCCACTTTTTCATAAGCTCACTCCATTCAGGTTTTCACCCTCAGCATTTCACAGACGCTGTCTTGTGAAAGTCACCCCCAATCTGCTAATGTTAAATTTCATAGTCATTTTTCAATATTGACCTATCAGTAGCTTTTTACAATTGACTACTGGCCCTGTCTTAAAACTCTTCCTTTAATTGGCTTCCAGTAACTGACCTTGCCTAGACTTCCTTCTGGAGTTTTTTCTGTTCAGTCTCCTTTATTAATTCCTCCCTATCTCCATTCTTCCTATTTACATTCACTTTCTAGGTTATATCATCTGGTGCCATGGCTTTAAATCACATGTATACCCTAATGACTCCCAATTTTAATTCACTTCCCACCTCTCCAATGAACTCTGATTTCATAAATCCAACTGCCTACTTCATACCCTTTTTTGAGTATTTAATTATCATCTCAAACTTAACATTTCTGAAACTGAGCTCTTGATATTTCCCACAGAGCCTGCTGCTACCAGTCTTCTCCATCTCAGTTCGTGACAACCTTATCCTTACAACTACTCAGGCCAAAACCTGAATCATTCTTGACTCTTCTCTTTCTCTCACAACTCACACCTAACCCATCCAAAAATCTCGTCAGCTCTACTTTCAAAATATATTCAGAATCCTCCCACTTCTCACCCCCATCACTGCTGCCATCCTGTCCAGGCCATTATTGTGAGACACTTCTACATGTTTTCACTGGTTCCATCATGGCACCATTTCAGTGTAATTTCAACAGAGCAGTTAAAGGATAAGTTAGATCATGCCATTCCTCAGCTCAGGAGCCTCTGATGACTGGAAGATGTCACTCAGAGTAAAAACCAAAGTCCCTTACCACCATCTACAAGACCACGCAGGTCTGCCTCTATCTCTGCCACTCTCACCTCCTTTCAGTTTTCCTCCTTCATTTCCTCTGCTCCAGACACACTGACTTCAATGTCATTTCTCAGATAAGCCAGGAACCGTCCCATGTCAGGGTCTTTGCATTTGTTCTTCACTCTGCCTGAAATGTTTTTCCTCAAAACTTCAGAACTTACTCCCTCACCTCAAGCAGGTTTTGCGCAATATCACCTTCTCAATGAGATGTTCCCTGGCCAACCTCTCTCAAATTTCACATATACGTATATTTCATATAACCCACTATATATTTTACCTCTTTTTCTTGTTAATTGTTTGCCTCCCTCCTAGAAGAGCTGTACAAGGGCAGGGATTTTTGTCTCTTTTGTTAATGTATCCCCAGTGCCTAGTACAATGACTGGGATATGTAAGCACTCAATAATTATATTGAAGGAGTGAATTATTGAATGAATGAATGAGCATTCTAAGCTCTGTCTTATGCAGGCATTCGACTGTTGCACAGCGCTTAATCTTAGCAAGTTTTTGTCTCTGTTTTAAGTTGAAATGTGCCTCCTTGTAATGTCACAGCCACAGTACTGCTACTCCCTCTTCTACCTTAAGCTATTGTCTTATTTAGAAACAGTTATTATGTCTGGAATGGTTAAAGTTACACAATTACCAAGAGGCATAGTTTCCATGTCTTGCTGGGCATCTGGAGACACCTATGTTGTCAGTGCTGTCCACTACCCACCCACCAAGGAACCAGGGCAGAGGGCCACCCTGGCTGGGGTGGATGCAGAGATAGGGGACATACAAACGCGTGGTGGAAGGAAGAGAAATTTATAGAACTCACTTATGGATGTGTTGCTGGAGATTGTCTCCTTCAATTTATACTCCATGCCTAGAGGTAACTTGGAAAATATCTGAACTTCCAAGATTGACTCTGGCCCATTTAATAAATACACGTTTAGAATGTACCATGGTGCGCTCAAAGAGTTCTCTCTTTGACCTTTACCCAAATTATACCCTCAAAGTCCTCAATTTTAGGATTATTTTTTCTGGTTCTATTTTGATAAGGATTGCTTTGAATCCATAGATTGCTTTGGGTAGTATGGACATTTTAACTATAGTAATCTTCCTATTCGTGAGCATGGAATATGTTTCCATTTATTTTTGTCTTTTTTAATTTCTCTCTTGAATGTTGTATGATTTTCTGAGTACAAGTCTTTCTAAGTCACTGACCTGTGGAGAGCCTGACTCATGCACGTCTGTCTGGGAGAAAGCTGCACCTCCAGCCTTAGCCCTGAAGCCAGACAACTCAGTTCCTCCGCGTATGTCCCTGGTGCCTTTCGAGCTGCTGCCTCAGTGCTGTAACTCAGAGAGAGTCTGTCAGTAAGTCGATGCACGGACCCTGTAAGATGATCACCTGGGGCTCCAGCTGCCCTCCATCTCACCTAGCCACAATCTCTGCCAGTTTTCACAACCAGAAGTTGTGGGACTTCTCTCCCCCCATCACAGGAACTCTGGGCCAGGGAGCCTGGTGTGGGGCAGCGACCTCTCAATCCTCTGGGGGAGACTACCACAGCCAGGATATCTCTCCTAATTTTTAATGATCACACCTGGGTATGGGACCAGCCTGTTCCATATCTGTGTCCCTCCTACCAGTCTCGAGGTTGCTTCTTTTGTACGTCTTTAGTTGTAGGACTTCCATTCAGCTAGGCTTTAGGTGATTGTCAGTGATGGTTGTTCTGTAGTTTAATTGTAATTTTGAGGTGGTCATAAGAGGAGGCCTGCACAGCATTTACCTACTCCATCATCTTGACCGGAAATCCTCCTGCCCCACTCATTTTTGAATTCCCAGTGCCGGTCACTAGGCTTGGCATGCTTGAGGCCCACAAAAGATGTTTGGTGAGTTGAATGCCATAGTCTTACCCATTGCTCAGTGCATAGTTAAGTGCACAGTACAGTACTGTGGCTGTTGAAATAAGGCCTAAAGTGGTGCAGGGATTTGTCTAACATATTGGAGTGTTAGAGCTACAGTATATTACTTTAATATACCACTCCTTGATTCTTTAAAATATATGTATCTATGTGTAATGTGCAGGCAAATTTATTTCCTTTGAAATCAATGATGTGAGGTACAAACTGCTTCATATACAGAAGACATGCTAAATGGGGACATGAGTTAGATATTTATACATTTTTTTCATGAAATTGATTTAATAAAAACCATAATAAGTGCTCAAATTCATCAAGCACTTACTATGTCCCAGCAACCATATAACACTGTAGATAACAGGTAAGAGGTAGTCCTTGTTCTCAAGAAACTTAGAGCAAAATATGAAAATTGTAGATTTTTGTGGGGTCATATTTTGTGAAGCACCAAGAAAGATAACACATACTTTTGCAAACTTAACCTCAAAACTTTTTATCTCTGCAATATTTTTGGTCTCAGATTTGGCCCTTTGGGGGAGGTTCAACACAGAAACGACGGTGCCCTCCTATAGGCTACACGTGAGTTTTTATTAAATCAATTTAATAAAAAATCAACCATTTTATTAAATGGTTTTTATTAAATCAATTTCATGAAAAAAATGTATAAATATCTAACTCATGTCCCCATTTAGCATGTCTTCTGTATATGAAGCAGTTTGTACCTCACATCATTGATTTCAAAGGAAATAAATTTGCCTGCACATTACACATAGATACATATATTTTAAAGAATCAAGGAGTGGTATATTAAAGTAATATACTGTAGCTCTAACACTCCAATATGTTAGGCAAATCCCTGCACCACTTTAGGCCTTATTTCAACAGCCACAATACTGTACTGTGCACTTAACTATGCACTGAGCAATGGGTAAGACTATGGCATTCAACTCACCAAACATCTTTTGTGGGCCTCAAGCATGCCAAGCCTAGTGACCGGCACTGGGAATTCAAAAATGAGTGGGGCAGGAGGATTTCCGGTCAAGATGATGAGGTAGGTAAATGCTGTGCAGGCCTCCTCTTATGACCACCTCAAAATTACAATTAAACTACAGAACAACCATCACTGACAATCACCTAAAGCCTAGCTGAATGGAAGTATATAAATGTTGAATAACTATGATGTATATACGTGAAATTAATATAATATTGTATGTATGTAGCTATATTTTAATAAAAATCTTTTGTAAAACAATGAGTGGGACAGGGTTTGCCCCACGTCTCTTTGGAGAGGACATTTATTGCTATAGGTTATATTTCTGAGATCCAATCCTATTCTGACACCTGTGGCTTCATGAGGGCACTTTGTTGGCACCACCTCTGTATAAAATGAGTGCATGTCATTCCCTGACAGCCAACTTACTCCGGAACCAGTGAAAGATGAAGCTATAATAAGCAGAAACTACATCCAAGTACTATTTGACATACAAGATTTCATCTGCTGGGAGGCTTTAAAAAATCAGCTTGTGGCAAAAATCAGTACTAATATTAAACAAAAAAAAGGAGCAAAACTTTGAAGAAACAAAAAATACAGTAGATATGTGTGGCATAGAGACAAGGAAGAATGATAGAGATGGGGTTATTTTTCATATTACTAAGGCATTCATTTCAGAGCAGCCTGTTTAAAACCTAAACTCCAGAAACTGTTTTGGGGAAAAGTCACTTGTAATTGCCAACTTTATCACTCTTGAATCTTTCCTTTACAGTCAGTGGGCCAGCTGATACTCAGCAAGTGTTATATTTATGCATTTCACTTACTTTTTCTTCCTGCTTTGTTACCCAATAATAATCTGGACCTTGAATTTCGTGGGAAGAAAAATCAGTTTTTCCTGAGTAGATATCATCTCCCTAACTTAACTTCATCATGTCACCTTTGATGAAGTGCCTGGATTAATCAGGAAGTGAAATGTGAATCCTGGCAAATACCACACGATACTGTCTGCAGGTCAGTGTGCTGTCAAAACCCACAAAAGTGAGAGTGACGACATTGTCAAGAGATCTAGAGGGCAGAATTCAACCAGGGAACAAAGCAGCTGTGGTTTGAGTGTCAGCCACCCCAGCGTATGTTCTGACAGAGCCACTAGACAGACCAGTCACTGGACAGAAGCCCGGGCAGTGGGTGGACACAATCCATCAGGCTGCAGGTGAGCTGTGGCACTCACCGAAAGGAAGGCTCTGACCCAGAGTCTTCATAAGGGGACAGCTTCCACAGAAAACCTAAAGCAACTGTCCTTTGTCCCAGAAAAGGTGGCCATCCTAGAAGTCACTTGAGCCAGTCCATCTGCTGGCGTGATGGGTCTTCACCAGAGGCTGGCATTTTGGTGCCAAAGTGCAAACAGAACCAACAGTCTCTGACTGTCCAGTAGGAGCAACACAGTTTTCTGGTGTCTGGGAGCTTTGTTTTAAGTTCACCCATTTAAAAAGAAAAAACAAAAAACCTTTCTTGACCTTGGTAAGTGGGACCCAAAGAGGCTCTACAGATCTGTACATGGTAGCAGATGAAGCTTTTTTATAGTTGCTTTTTCAAGAAAGTCTTCTGAAAGCATGAGTGACTTTTCCTTTTTTGGGGGGTTGGGGGAGGGTTCAGCCTAGGGAAAAGTCTTAGTGGTGGGCTCAGTAACTCTCCAAATGTTATGGTGATAATGACCAACTCTTTCGTCTCATCTCCACTGAGAACCAAGCTAAAAGAATGTTGAAATACAATCACAGAACGAGGACATTTAGAACAGCAATCATTTAGTTCTTTACAGTTACTGAGGGAGCTTTAAAAAATATTCCAGTGCTTGGACTCCACCCCAGAGAGTCTAATTCAGTTGGCATGAGGTAGATCCAGGAATGAAAACTCCCCCAGGAGGTTCTAATATGCAGCCAGGATTGAGAACCAGTGGGTTCACCCAGCACCCTCATTTTACAGATGGGAAAGCTGTACTACAGAGAGGGGAAATAAAGCACATCCCATCGGTTTGAATTACTATAATTAGAAATCAGTAGGCAATCCATGACATAGTCAAGTTTCATTCAATAATAGGCTAAATAATTGTCTCTCTGATGTAGTTCCATTGCTGCCTTTTTTGGAAACATATCTCTCTGCCAGCCCTGAAATTGATTTGTGCCACCTGCTAGCTCTGTGAACTTGGGCAAACATCTCTAAGTCTCAGCATCCTCGTCTATAAGGACATTAATAGAACCTGCCTCATAGAGATTTTGTGTAAACAAAGTGAGATAATGCATATAAACTATCTGTCACAATGTCAGATGCATATCAGCTATTGATATTTTTACAGCTTTAACTTTACTTGGCAAACACGTGCATATAGCTTATTATATTTCATGATTCATGTGGCACAGAGCCCATGGCCTAACCACCTCGCCCTACTGTCTCCCTTTGTTTCTGCAACTCTGTGTCATAATGGAGGCCTCATTAAGATCTAGAGATTGCTCCCTCCACATGCTTAAATATGATTTTTTCTTCTAGTACCTTTACAAATATTTTTAATAAGACTGGTGAGGGTTAGTTTGTTGGTTGGTTGGGGGTTTTGTTTTGTTGTTTGTAATCTTCCGACATACACCCATATCTCAGGATAATGGTGACAGAGGGGGCCTTATTACTTTACATTTGCAATCCAGAGAGCTCAAACTATGTAGCTGGCTCTGTAAATTCAATGACAGTCACCAAGGAAAGCATATAACCCCCTGATGGAAATGTGACTCACTCCTTACAGTGTTTACGTATTCTCAAGCCAGCTAAGGGTTTCATCACTGCATCACTGCACAGATGAGGGGCAAACCAAGGCCTAAAAGATCTGTGAGAGGTGTCCTTCAGAAATGATGGAGGGAAGAGATTCCACCCAGGCAGAGGAAGCAATAAAGACAAGAATCCGCTGAGTGTAGGAAGATGGGAGCACTTTAGTTCTGCTGCAGTGTGATAACAATTTAGTGCCACTAAGCTAGCAAGTCCTTCTGTTTGGCTTAGAACACATCTTTCTTTTCCTCACCATAACCATGGCAAAGAAAATCCATGTGTCAAATAAACTAGTAATAAAATTATTAGAACTTAAAATAAATTATGGGGGACTCTTTCCTCATATTCAAAACCCATTTCTCTCTGGCTATCTCTCCTGATGCACTGGAACTCATCACACCCACTAGGTCATTCCTACAGAAAGCCTTCTCATCATCATTATTATTATTATTCAAATAATAATTTTCAAGTAGTAGCTATCAAACGTCTAGGAGCATAATATTTACCTGGGGTGCTTATTTTAAATGAAATGAAATTCTAAGGAGTAGCTTTGGAATCTTTTTTTAATTAATAAACTTTGTTTTTAGAGCAGTTTTAGGTTGACAGCAAAAGTAAGTGGAAAGTACAAAGAGTTTGCACATGCCCCGTTCCCCATACACAGAGCCTCCCCCACCATCAACATCCCACATCAGTGTGGTTCATTTGTTACGACCAATGAACCAACATTGACACATTATCAACCAAAGACCCTCATTTACATTAGGGTTCACTTTTGGTGATGTATATTCTATGAGCTTTGACAAATGGAATCTTTATTTTTAATAAACATATTCAAGTAAATGTGATGCAATTGATTTGAGGACCACACTTGAAGCAACACTGCTCTAGGTCATTGATAATCAGATTGAAACTATCTTCTAATGTAATGGTACTGAGGCCAACAACCACAGCCAGACCAGTCTTATTACTTCAGAGCTCCTTTTCAAAAGTAGCCTTCAATGCATAAATGGTCTCTATTCCAAAAGTTCACATCTACATTGGAACTCACATCATGTATTTTTCATAGAAAGAGTTGATGTACACACAATGAAGTTCTTGGACCTGCCTTCCAAAGCTTATTTCACTCATAATGTTATAGGAATAAGGTTATTTTAGCAATCACATTTTAAAAGGAGGCAATAGAAATGCAAACTCATAAGTCAATAGGCAAAAGTATTTTTTAAAACAATTTTGAGAACTGGAATTTTTCCCCCCTTCTTCTGCCTCCTGAACCCCCCCTCGCCCCCCCCCCCACACACACACTCTCTCCGGTTCAAGCCATTGTTTCTCAGTCGAGTTGTGTAGGTCGGCAGCTCAAGGCAGCCCAGCTCCAGGGAGAGCCCTTGTTCACAATCTTAACCGTAGAGAGCGCAGCTCACTGGTCCACGTGGGAATTGAACTGGCAACCTCGGCTTTAGGAGCACGGTGCTGCAACCACCTGAGCCACTGGGCTGGCCCCTGGATTTTTAAACAAAGCTTCAAAGATA
Source organism: Rhinolophus hipposideros (assembly GCF_964194185.1). Taxonomy (NCBI): domain Eukaryota; kingdom Metazoa; phylum Chordata; class Mammalia; order Chiroptera; family Rhinolophidae; genus Rhinolophus; species Rhinolophus hipposideros. Next base: position 48,236,958 of record NC_138064.1, read on the forward strand.
CAAACCAGAAGACCAAAAAAGAAGTGTTAATTGAATTACATCAAAATAGGACTTCTGTTCTCTAGAGACTATGGTCCCCGCAACCACCACCACCATCGCTTTCTGGGCTTCAGCTTTGGGCGTTTCAAGATTATTTAAAAGGTACTCAAAAGACTGGCCTCACTTACTGAGCAAGGACAGGAGAACCACAGATTTATTAATGGGTGGGTGGGTGTGCAATGACTCACAGGCATTTAAAGTCTGCTCTTGAAGAAGGAAAGGTATTTGCACAAAAGCCGTAGATAATGGTCCTTTTACTTAAGTGACAGGCTAAATAAATGAGATCCTACAAGGATTGAGTTTAGCGATTTTGTCTCAATTCTGTTTCTGATTTAGGTCCAATTCACTGTTGTTTTTTTAAATAGGTTTTGTTAATGGAAAAGAAGGCCTTTTTCAAGAAAGCATTTTGAAAGACAGTTGGAGGAGGGAGATATTAACACTTTGGGGCTGTAGAGATACTTTAGCATCCCTGCTGGAATGTGGGTGTGGGCTGGTGAGTTCTTATCAATAGTCTGTTCTGTGCGGCACTGAATTCTAGTCCTGTTCCAACAATGCTGCCCTGTTTTGATATTATGAGCTTTTGGCTACACAGCTGATTCATTTCAAGGAATTACAAAAACTCTTTATTAACAAAAGTATTTATCCAACAAATATTTATGGAGTAACTGCTGGGTGCCAAGCACAAGGCACAGGGTGGTGAGCAAACAGGAAGTAGTTCTGTTCCATGTCTCTGACAGACGCATGAGGGAGGAACTCACTTTTGCTATATTATGTGGGATGTTTCGGAAGCCTTGGGTTTGCCTATTTATGTCTCTGAGTGGTCCTTGATGTTAAAAAAAAACAAGCCACCATCTCTTTATTTGGTTATTTCCAGCTGGCTTATCATTGGGAGAGGGGTGATAATGGAGGAAGGATCAGCTGGGGAAACAGTAATCAGTTGCTTGATATTAAAGCTTAACGGTAGGACTTAGCAGTTTCTTTTCACAGGAATAATGTGTCCTGATCCTAAGGCAGCCCATATTCTCAGGAAGCAGTTTCCATTCTCCCATCTTTCCATCAGTGACTGCTTTGCTTCAGTTCCTCAACCTTTTACCTAAAAAATGGCTGAACTATATTTATGTGGTAAAATAAAATGATCCAAAGTAAAAAAAAAATAATAATACTTTTGTTTATGAAGAATAACTGGGACAAAAACCAAGTGACAGATTTGGAGACGTTATTTGGAAAGTTTCAAATCAACAAGTATCCAGAATAAGCATGGAATTCCTCCAGACTACTAAGAAAAAATATCAAATTCAATTACAAAAATGAGCAAAGGTTATGAACAGGCATTTTATAGAAGAGGAAACTCAAAAACAGCAACAGCATATGAAGATAATGTCCCAGATCATTGGTGATTAGAGAACAGAAAAGTAAAACAGCAATGAGTTATCAATGTACTCCTTTTAGGCTGGCGGAGTTTGGACAGGCTAGCAGGCAGCGATTTGCCTCATGCGCCGCCAGTGGGAGTGTGGACTAGAGCAACCATTTTGCAGAGCAATCTATCCAATTGTTAAATATACCCTATGACCTAACAGTTCTGCTCCTGGATTGATATCCAGGAATTTTTTACTAGGGCCAATAAGGGACTGGGCATGAGGATGCTCACTGAAGTATTATTTGTGGTGGGGAGCAGGAGGAAATCTTGATGTTCATTATGAAGGAGTGGATACACTGTCGTCCTAGGTACCCACACCGTGAGCTTCTTTCTGTTGTTAGAATGCTCGTTACATCTGCTGGAAGAGTTGGGTTCTTAAAATACGACTAAATATTTAAAACACAGAGTGCCATTAAGTTTCCTTAAACCTAAAATATTTTTAACGATCAGAGCAGGCTTGTGTTATCTTGAATATTTTAAGAGGTACTAATATGAAATTGTCATTTGAAACATTTCAATTCAGGTAATTCCATGATTTCCTGAGCTGATTTTTAAATAGAACTAAGGACAAATGCACATCTAAGGAAAGTGCCTTTTGCTGTCTTTTGTTAAGTATGAGAAGTAGAATGGGCTGACGCTTAAGGAGATGTCATTTCGGAAAATGTCTGACTTTCAAAAATGTCTGAATGGGTTAATCAAGTCTCTAGATTCTGCCTGTAAGAAAGCAGGGTGGCATGGGGGAGAGGGGTAATGCTGCGTGGGAAGCGGGGATCTCTCAGTGAACTTTCCTTAGGAATGGGCATTGTTAACAAGCCCAGGCTATTGTGAGCCAGCCCTGCATTTGCATGTGCTCCCCATCCAGCCTCTGCGTTGTAGTTCTTGTCATTCCTTTGCAATCTCATTCCACCACTGTGTGAGGGTGTGTGCCTGTGGAGGCCTCTGAAAGATGATCACCTTAACGAGTCTCATAATTTAGCAGTGACCTGCCTCACAGCCTACGCTGTGAGTATTAACCAATAAAAAGATTGGGGAATCCTTTGCAGCTATAGAATGCTGCAAAGATGATAATGAGGAACAATTCCACAGAGATTATAAATTTTGTAGCCAAGAAGCTAATAAGAAATTTTTAGCAAAAGGCTCTTCCCTTGTCCCCTGGGTCTGGCGTGAGGACAGCACAGTAACCCTCGGGGCACTGGCCAACAGAAATGCCATGTGAGCTACATATGTGCTTTTATGTTTTCTTATAGCCACATGTTTAAAACATTTTTTTAAAAAGTGAAATTAATTTTAAGAATATACTTATCTAACCCAATATATCCAAACTTTCAATTCAACGTGTAATCATTATAAAAAATATAAATTAAATACTTTACATTTATTTCATACTGAGTCTTAAAAATCCAGTGTGTATTTTATACTTGCAGCTCACCTCAAATTCAGACGCACATTTCAAGTATTCAGTGGTCACACATGGCCAGTGGCTCTGTATACAACAGCACAGGACTACACAGCCGACAGCATGCTCGGTACAAGCTGGCCAGCCTCCACTGAGGAATGGGCATGAGTATGTGAAAACACTTTTAATTTTCCAGAAACATTGCTGAATCTTACCTGCATAATTTCCCAGCAGGAACGCAGCTTCAGGGAAGGGAAAAGGAAAAGCACCCATGTTTTCTGTGCTACTGTATGAGCAAGGACTTAGATCCTCTCATTTGCCCTACAATAGATCTGGGAAGATAAGAAATTGGTCCCCATTTTACAGAAAGGAAAATCAAGATTCATGGAGGCCAAGGACTTTTCAAGGTCACACAGCTGGTCCTGGCAAAGCAGGGGAGGAACTCAGGCTTGGCTCCAGAGCTGTGGTGCTTTCTCACATATCGTGTTCCCTCCTCAGACATCACTGGGTAATGGTCATTCCCCAACTGGTGAGCGTCCAAATCACCTGGAGGTCTCGTTAAAATACCGGTTGCTGGGCCCCACACCCAAAGCGTTTGATTCAGCAGATCAGGGTGGGATTTACATTTTAACCAGTTCCCAGGTGACGTTGATGCTACTTGTCCAAAGACCACGTTTGGAGAACCTCTGCTGGATACACTGGATTTGATACCTTTAACAGGGATCTGTCTGTCTGTCTAATAATGATGCTCACTGTGGGGACAGAGCCAGGAGAGCAGTTTCCAGGCTCTCGGCCTCACGTGGAAAGGTCCTGGCTCAGTTATTAGATGGCCATCAACTGTGGCTGGATGGCCATCAGCTGTTACCAGTTAGCCATTAGCCACTAATATAACTGCCGTGGCTACGCTAGGGGGTTGGTTGGTTGGCAGAGAAGCAAATAGCAGATTGCAGATCGTGTGGCTCCTGCTTCCTGTGTCTCTAAGCCAGCAGCCAGTGAGAATATAGTGGTATAACTCGCCTATCTATGGCTCCGTGGGTGTTCCTTTTTGGCCTCACCATGTCCTGCTTTCTTGTACGGGGAGCAGGACCAGAGACCTGCATTACACTCACCTATGCTTCCAGAAACAGAACTTTGATTTATAAATTTGTCCATTGTTTGTTGTTCTCTTAGTGAGCTAAAGTTGGCTACCACATAGTATGGACTAAGTTAGGTCCACTCATTATGAACCTTTTTATTCACTCATAATTAACCATTGAACATAAGCACTTGTTTGCAAATAGGGAAGAATTCACGTCTTCACTCAGTTCCTGCAGGGAAGAGGAAATGATACATATGCACGTCTCGTATCATGTAAACATCGGGTAGTCTTTGCTAAAGCACACACACTTCTAAATCATCACTACTTCCTTTTGAAAAATTGATGCAGTATCTTTTATTTAAGATGCTGCCACATCATCAAATATTTTCTGGGTGGCATTTTTTAAAGGCAAGTGACAGTCACTGTGTATTCATCACAACTTAGAAAACTCTAATCTGATTCTGAAATTTAGATTCTCGTGTTTTAACCACCACTGCTGTGCTCAGGAAGCAAGAAATTATTCACCTTTCTACCTAACTGTAAGTTCTACCACCTCTTGATTTATTAAGTGGCTTGGGGGCACTTCCAATCTTTCTAGCCATTGACCTCTAGTCCTTTTCATTCCTGCAAGGGAGGGTTCTTTTCATTTCTCTTATGTATTCTGAATGACTTTTCAGCCCTCTCTTCTACCCTAAGTCCTAAACCCTGTCGCATATGAAGAAAAACAGCAAATTACCTGACACACAGAGCCCATCATCTTTACAAGACGCCAGCAGACCCAGCTGTGCTGATTGAATAGGACCAGGTCAAACTGATCTTGGCACTGAAAGTGGAAGAATCATCTTCAGTAGAGGCTTCAACAGATACGTGGGTAACATCAGTATTTTTTTTCCTGTCATCTAATGACAGTTTAAATGAAAGTAAGGTAGTGTGGGGCAGTTAGGCTGGAGAGCATTAGGTCTCTCCACTTCATCCACGGCCTGTACCTTTCATAACAAACGCATGAAGCCTATTTCCTTATCTGAATATGGGTTGATTGATTTGGTTGCTTGTTTTTAATTTTAGAATAGTTCATCCTTGTAGCACTTAGAGCTTTAAGAAGGGAAAAGGTGGTATTTTGGTGTATGTGAATAAATGGAAAAGAATAAAAATGCTAATAGCCCAATATCACAAAGATATGTGAACAAAAACATTAGGAGAAAAGGCCACCAGTTCAGTCATGTTACCAAAAATCCTGCCATTTCTCAAAGCTTTCCCCCAAGGGTACTAGTTCTGGAGGAACTCATGAAAGGAAGGTTTGGGGAAGGCAGGAATGGGAAAAGGGAACAAAACATAAGATAAAAAATGGACTTGAAGAGTTCTTTATAGTGCAGTTCATAAATACAGAATCCCTTCGTTTTATTTGATTCATAACGGCCTTCGAGTGCGTTTCCTCAAACACATAGCCTACCAGAATCTTCATTGAACTGCATCTTGACACAAGCCTAGACCTCATCCTTAAAACACAAAGCCCATGTCCTAGATGAAGAGACTCAGAATTCCGTGTTGCAGTCCTGTGGATATAAGTGCCAGCAAGCCACATCAGGAAAAGTCAATTTGTCTCTAGAATTTCACAAGGAGAAAGGTTAATAGGTTTTGCCAGACACCAGCAGAGGATTTCCTAACCTAGCCACATTTCCTTGCTGTAGCGCAGAGCTTCTCAAACTTCCACGTGCTGTTGAATCACCTAGGGAGCTTGTGAAAATGCAGATTCTGTTTCAGAATAAACTGCAGGTGCTGCCCATGCAGCACACTTTGACCAGCAAGGACCTAGAAGGTTCTGTTTCATGTCTGAAACACTGACAGGGTTAATATCCAGGACCTGAGAGTAGATCTATTCACTGCAGCGGGGGGGAAGAGAGGGAGATGACACGTAGCAGGAAGAAAAATAGGGACCCAACTACAAGTGACAAGAAAATAAATAAATAAATAAGGCAGGTGGGACTTGGCACCCAGAAAGCAATATGACAAATAGCAGGTGGTAGCTCAGGCAAGCAGTAGAAATCATGGATGTGATGGTCATTGGAAAGGTGACATGTGCAATGGTGAATCTCAGAAATATCAGATGTCTGTGCAGACAGGCAGCTGAGTAGCACTGTCTTGCCAGAGAGCTAAATACAGAAGAGGAGACGAAGGACAGAGGGAGAGGAAGGACAGGAAGATATGGTCCTGGTAAGAACAAGATGATAGTGGGGAACTGAGAGGCAGACTCAAACCAAGGAAAAGAAGACAAAGATCCATTTACCTGCAGTGAAGCTTCAGAAATGTGGTTGATCCCACAGATATGAAAACTCGGCCCTAAAGAGACTAGTGTTTAATCTGCGTGGTCTGTGTGCCAGGCACTGTTGCAAAGGGCTTCATATTTACTATCTCACATAATTCTCACCAATATCGCCGGCAGACATTATGACTCCATTTTGGACAGGTATCTGACATTCACGGGGATTCCACCCTCACCTAAGGTCCCTCACTAATAAGTGGCAAAGCAAATGACTCACATTCTATGCTCTTTCCATGACTCCAAGCAGCCTAGCAACACATTGATGGGGTAACGTAATGCTAACCCAGGACTCCTGAAATCTGCGCCCAGACCCAAAGAAGGAGGTGGGCCTTCAGTGTGGCAAGCGGCCTGAACTGAAGATGGCAGAGTGAGGGAAGGGTATGGTGCCAGGCATTGCATGGCATAGTAAACAGCTTCTGTTTACTAACGCTACAATTCAGAATTGTGATTAGGCCAGAAATAATCCAGCCTCTTTGTTAACTCTTCTGCAGTTAGTTCATATAGGAAGCACCCATATCTTAAGCTCTGGGCTTGTCAGCATGTAATTGGCACAAAAATTGTTGAAAGAGGGCAGGAGAGACATTGTAAAGGTCACGACATGCCAACCTTAGCCAGACCTTGTCCTTGTTTCTCTGTTGGTCTCTGAGGTGGCTGTCCCTGAACAGCTCACTGAAAAAACCTAATGTCTCCATTGCAGCATATTCAAGAGCCTGTTAGTCACGTGGGTGTGTTGAAGAGTACTCTTCAGTTACATTCAGCACAAATTGACTGGACCTAGTTTGAGGCTAAAGAAAGCAAGGTAAACACGGTAGAGACTGCAGACTAGCTCCCTGAACCCCACTGTGCCCCATGTATCGTTTGCTGCATGCTGGAACCATGGAGGCTGCATTGCTCAGACTCCTTGGGGTGCAAGTCTGCACACCATGGGGCTTCCGCCGGACAGAGGTTACCTCAAGAGCTTCAGGCCATGTCCCACAGTTGGTGAGGGGTCACGTGTGGGGTGGTATTAGCTGATGTGTCTGTGGCTGGTTCTTGGCTTCACAGGTATCAAGAATCTTCTAGTGTGGATCCTGACAAAAGCAATGTGGTTTTAAAGCCAGTGGGAGCAGCTTCTTGCTTCCTCAGCTTTCTGGAAGGGGCAGTAACTCCCTCGGTGGGCCACTTCTGTGGGCTTGTTTGGGGAGTAGTCCTGAAAGCTTGGCTTAGACTTGCTCCTCTCCCTACCGACTACTTTGTTAGTACCCAATTCCTGCATTTTGCTTACACTAGCCAAAATGGATTATCTTCTCTGCAACTGAACCTTGACTAGTCCAGAAGGAATTTACACTAAGGATACTAGGGATGTCACCTAGAAACGTAGTAAAGAAATCAGAGGGTGCGTTTCCCCTCCTACTCTAAAAAGTACAGATATATCTCTGTCTCTCTCATCTACTTCATTCTTCCTTTTCAGTAAATCTGCTTTCTCTACTGATCAGCCCTTTATACAATGCACTTTGAGTTCTCCTCTACCTGACATACTTGCTCAGAAATGATGGACAGCCCTCTAATCCTAATCCCAAATTCCTAAAGGAGAGAATCTGCTTGGCATAATTTAGGCTAGATGTCTACCCCCAGTTCAGTTACTATTGTTTCAGTTGCAAAACCTGTGAAGTTTTGTTAGTACTTTAATAATCCACATTTACAATGAAGGAAACTAAGTCTTAGATGGTTTACATGACTTGCCCCAAATCACAGAACTGTTGAGCAGAAGAATCAGGATTTACACCCATGTCCCCTGACCTCAAATTCAATATTCATTCCAATATACCATCACTGCCTCTTTAGTACTTTTAATTATATCTGTGCAGTGCTTTACAATTTATAATGTTTCTATATCCTGTCTCATTTGATCATCCCTTGTCCCATTATTATTTTTATCTCCATTTTACAGACAAGATAATTGATGTGCATGGAAGTTAGGTGACTTGTTCAAGGTCATACATTTCATAAGAGCTATTGCCAAGGTTCACACCTCCATCTTCTGGTTCTGATAGGAATTAATGTTGGGGTAGGAATGGGAGAAGCCAAAATGTAAATCCTATAAGGCTAAATCTTATAGGATGTCAGATCTGATATCTCAAACCATTGCTTATAATGGGTTCTAAGAGAAGCAACAAGAAAATGATACTTTCTTTTTGTTTTATTTTTGATGAAGTGATTGGGGGAAATTCTGTTGAACCCTAAAATTCTGACAAATCTAAATAAATGGCAATTTTAAGAGAAGGAACTCCAGCCTACCTACAAAGAGTCTCTCCACTCCTTTCTCGACACAATAAGAAAGGTTATGACACTAGCAGGTTACTAAGCAGCTGACAACACACACCTGGAATGGGATTTGATGATTTTATTCAGAGTTTAAAGATCAGCATGGACTGTAGAAAGCTGTTGTGCTCAGTTTTTGGTCAAACACCTTGCCATAGTGTCTTGCTGATCTGTACTTTAAAGAGATACGTAGGTGACCTTCCAATTTTAATACAACTTAAAAATTATTTCTACTGGGAAGAGACAGAATTAGCATGAAGGACACATCCTTGCTTCTCATCATCACTTTTAGAAGTAATATTTTCCTTTCACCCAAACTTTTGCAAAGAAAGGCATTTCCCAAGAGAAATTACAAAGGCATTTTCTGCACCATCTTGGACTAATAGTTACTGAGCTGCTTTCATGCACAAAGTACAATACAGGGCAAGCAATGGACCAAATATTTCTATATTTTTGCAAGCCACTCCATGATTTCTCCCATGCTGACCATGTGGCAGCAGAGCAGAACCCCATGACAAAAGCTTCAATTATTGTAATTCTCTCGAAGCAGAGCTTTCAGCAGTGTTTCCACTTCCCACCGTTTACGTGCAGTGCAGAAATCTGATTACTTTGTGGTATAATAATGAATATCCAGGCTCCACTCTCTTGTGCAGAAATCTTGCCCATCTCCTAGAAAAGTTCTGGCAGTTCCTTCATGGTCAACATCGGGCTCAATCTAACCCACTTCACTTCTGACCACTACTTAGGAATGGTTTTTAAACTCCAGCCTGTTCGTCACTATTTTATAGTTAGCTCTTTTAATTCTCTAAACCCCACTCTTTGGCTTGTTTCAATATCTTTTTTGCTATGTCATCGTTGTGTAACAAAATTCTTTGCTCCTGAGTTGGCACAGAAATCCATAATGATTGTCTCGAATGACCTTACAATAATTTCTGTGACCGGTAAAGCTGAACTTTGTTGTTATCCTGGCTTTCTAGAGAAAAGAAAAGAAACTTAGGAGACATGGGAGACAATATGGAGAGCGAGGAGTGGGATGATCAAAAACTAAGCTGTGTTTCCTGGGATCTGAGTGCCATAAGAGCAAGAATTGGGCAGAGGCCAGTGTGGCAAGCATCCTCTTTGTCGAGATTCTGGCTTTAGAAAGTGCAACCATGAGGGGCATGAACCAACAACAGAAAGGATCTTTCTCTTGGATCTTTGCTGATTTTCTCCACCTTGTTCCTTTTATGATGATCTTAATTTTAAAACTAAAATACTACAGGGATTAATTTCACATGTAAAACAGTAATTGGTTCTCTCTTTAGGATTCCATCTTGCTGCCAAGTGCATGCAAGGTCTGGGGAAAAGAGGATGGAGACTTTCTCTCCCTCCCCATCCAGGAGGCAGCCCCTGAAAAGAACCTTTGGGGTTCTCTGGCACACAGTTTGAAAACCACTGCATGTGTCGAGCTTTGTGCAGGATCCTCTGATTCTGAACCTCTCAGATGAGGGGCAGAAGTTTGACATCAAAGGATGAGAAAAAGAGCAAACTTTCCTCTCTTCTTTCATTCTCCCCCCTCACCTCCCACTCCTATTTTTTTTTCTCTCTCCTAATTTCCTTCTCCCCTCAATTTTTCTCCTCTACAAAGCTACGGCAAAGTTCCAACTGTGGGTTTGGAGAACCATCTCAGATGTCCTAGAAGAGTTATACTCAAAACACATAAAATGATGTTTTGGGAAGGAAAACCTACTTCAAGGGTTTTTAGTCATTATCTTGGATTGGCACCAAGTCCAAAATTGCTTAGCCATGGTTTGCATACCAAATTCATACATTCCATTTCCATTATTTGCATTTAGCAGCTCTTATAATCATGGGAAGCATTGTAATTGGTTGTCTTAAGAAACTTGAATTGTCTTTTCAAAAACCTATAAAAAAATCATTGAACATCTCTAAATTTTGAATGATGGAGTTGTAATCAAAACCAATAAAGGTTACAGTTCTGATCAAATGCGATAAGCTTGGACTTTCTGAAGACGATGTGTGTCAAGGTAACCATCGTGTACAGGCTCTGCAGTCTTCTAGTTCAGTGCCTCAGTGAGGAAACTGGCTGTGATCGAATATGAAGTGTCAAAACTAAAGCCACTGGGTGCTAGATGGAGCTGGGAGAGGTCCTTTGGCTTTGCCATCAGGGAACGAGCTCTGGAAGATGAAGTGTGAATGCTAGAGGATCTGTAAATCCAGAGGTGCCTCTGGCAGATTGCTTCCATCTTGGAGAGGACCTAGAACAAATATCTGAAAATTCAGGTAACACCCTGAGGGACAGGATTAACAGAATCAACTTATCTCTGATATTATGAGGCCCACATAGTAGCTGATCCAATTTTCTCCAATTGCCATTTATGTAGTTTCTGGGCACACTTTGCATTCAGGCTCCTTCAAAATTAGTTTTAGGTACCCTGTGTATATTTTTCATTTCTTTTATAAGGTATCCTCAGCTTATTTTGTTACACTGCTACCCTGTGTATAAGTCTCATTTCTTTCATAAGGTAACTTCTACTTACTTTGTTACATTACCTTGTATTTCTAAGCACATATCAGTGTGCCTCTCACAGCACAAACCCTAATTACACCAACTTTCTAACTTCCACAGGAGGCAGGAAGTGATCTTGTTGGGAAAAAAAATCACTAATGGTAGTTAAATGGATCGGCCAAAGTACATTACCAAATCCACAGGTTGGCTTAGGAATAAAACCCAGAGTTCAATGGGTTTTGACTGTCTCTCCTAGAAATCACACCATCAGATTTGGGTATTTTCTCCCACTCATAAGATAATTTTTATTTATATTATCTTCAGGTGACATGACCCATAAGGAGATGATAGAGCAAAGGAGAGAAATAACATATGTGATTTTATCTTTGCCTAAAAGCAAACACTCCCAGATCCTGTTTCTATCCTCTCATCTCCACCATGTGGCACCCCCAGTTTTCTAATCCCTAAATCTCTAAGATAATGACTCTTTCAGCAAAGTAAAAAAAGTCACTGACTTCGTCAGCCTCCACGGAAAATATGCATGGAAGACAAGCAAACATCCAAACACCCTCATGATTCTTCTATTGGGGGGGGAAAGGCAGAAACATGGTCTCTTCCTTCCTCTTACTGGAAATATCTCAGATCTCTAGTTTTGATCTTCATGTTTTATATTGTTTTTAAGTACAGTGACCTGGTCAGTTGGTTGAGGGAGTCTGAGAATTGCTGAGAACACTTTACTTGGCTCAATGACAAAAAGATAACACCAGAGGGTAACATCTCACTGGCCTTCTGTGAACTGACTTCACAATCCTATCTCTGGGGAGTGAAAAACCACTCTCAGTGTTTACATTTCTGTTAGTGAAGTCAGCAGAACTGGGCTTGAGCTTGCTGCTTCGCCCACACAGCTAGAGGTACTGCGTGACTAAACAGTATGAAATGACAATGCAAGGAACTCTTGCAGTCTCAGGTATCCCTTTGTCATCCATAGATGCTCCTCTTCCCAGCAGCAGAATCCCTGCTAATCAGCCAGGGGCTAGATTATGTCCATGACTGACAGTTTTCAGATGATGAGAAATAGGGCCAGTGAGCAAGGACCCTGTCAGTAAGAGATTAATTTGCCTTTTATTTCCACGAACAGAACACTATTTTCAGCATCCCTCTTTTAGAAGACATGTTTGTTACCAACTTATATCAAACTGAAACAGCCCTCTCTCCAACTGGCCTATTCTGTTACACTGCAATCCTTCATACAGATGTTAATCACAACACTCTGATACTTCCATAACCACGTGCACACACAACCGTTGGACTGTATGTGAAATGAAATGGGATGCCTGGACAACACTTCTCTGAACACCAGCCTAGTCTTCCTGCAAGTTTCCATCAGCTATTAAATACAGATGCTATTCAATAGTTAATCAAGAAACCAGATTGCCCTCAGTCAGTTGGGAAACAGAGGTGTGGGTATCATTTCAAACATCCTGGTGTTTCTTATTAAATACTTTCTTTTTTCATCCAACCAGTGAATACTAAAGGGGACAAGCTGCCTTCTGGCTTTATACCATCTCTAACAGCTGAGTTGAAGGGTATACAACTCTTCAAGTTTGGGCAGCTTTTCATATTGTCATTAAGGAGGAAACAGAAAGAATGGGCTTTAAAGGCAGAGAGACGTGTCTAAACAAAATATTGATGTTCATTTCTCTTTTGTCTTTCTAAGTACAAAACATTCTCCCTAAACAGCCTAAAGCCCAGATCCTCAAGAACAAGGTTGTTAAAGAAGGTATACAAATACTAGGTTGAGCCATAGGAAATTCCCAACAGTCAACATTTTTTAACCAAAAAAAAAATGGCAGTTTCCTATAGTTAATCTAATACAAATTTACTTTTGACATACAAAATAGAATTTTGCACCAAAACAATGGCTTAAAAGCAATGCAATATTAACAGAGAAAGGATTTTCTAAATTTATGTCTTTGATATATCAAGGACTAAGTAATAGGGTTTTTTTCTCAAATCTTCATCTTCCTTTAAAGCCTAGCCAAATACCTGGAGTCAACCTAGTACAAGATATTGTGGACCTTCAATACATTCTAACAGTTATAAGGCAAAGAAGATGATTAACAAGGAGAGCTGTATGGCTTCCTCGGGAGACTTAAAGGAAAGAGGTAGATCAGACGCCAAACAGAAGACAAGAATAGCAAAGAGGCAACAAAAACTTCTGAGACTCAAAGAGGCTGACACTGACTTTAAGTTGGAATGCTGGGAGGCACAGATGTAGAGCCACAAACAGAAACAAGTTCTATGAAACATAGATGAGGTATAGGACTACTTGTGGTCTCAATGTAAAGGAAATAAAAGATTGGAGAAGTAGACCAGTAACATTTGCATGTATGTAAAAGCCTTTCGCTGAGAATATCCAAATATTTTTTCATGTACACATAAATGCTGACCTTAATAATACTTGCTTATTGAGCTTCATAACGTTCTCAGGAGACTGGAAGAGTACAGACCATAATGGCACAGGTATAATCAACTCACCTGGGACCTCTTTGGGAATGGCAGATATCTAACACACGTGATTCCATTCACCCCTCCCACACTCATTGCAGACATCATTAATCAATCCTGGCACTCTGCCACCTGGGTACCAAGAAAGTCTCAGAATCCTCCTCAACATAGATTTCAGGAAGCCTCTACCAAGTAATCCGAAATAAAACCAGAAATGAAGCTTATTTCCATAGCCCCTGGGGGTCCCCTTCTGTGTCTTTGTTAACATAGCTATCTCCTCCTAGATGATCTCCCCCTTGCAACTGATTTCTTCTGCCCCACCCAGCCTCTGCCCTATCCCACTAACATGTAAATTTCTTAAGTGCAAGTATATTCCTTCTTTTCATTGGTGAACTCCCAAGACTCTAGAACAGTGCTTGAAACAGGAGTGGGGCTCGACAGATATTGATGAAATGAATGAATGTACTTTTGCTTGTTCAGCTCACACATCACCTCCATAATGACCCTTCCCCCAGCCCTTCCAACCAGATGCCACCTCTCTCTCCTCTCGCTTCACAGAGCCACACAGTATGAGTCACTTCTTTACAGAACTTATCACACATCCTGTAGACCATCAGCCAATGTTTGTTGAGTTAAGTTACAATAAGAACAGAGACCTCACCAGATAATCAAAATTATGACACCTCGCAGGTGTATGGCACTTTCATTTGTTCAGATCTGTATTTTATTTCATTTCGTTCAACTCTATAAGCTGAATAGGACAGGACTTCTATAGGTGAGGGGGGAAGCCACAGAGGTGGTTTTCTCAGGATTTGTTCATGTCGGAGGTAGTATCCGTCTGCTCAGTGCTTTCCCACTACCTAATGCTGCCATTTGATATATGGATAGATGGATAGAGCGAAGTTTATGACCCCATTTGCCAGATGAAAATAATGAGGTGTACAGAAGGAAACTGACTTGCCCCAAATCATTCAATCAGTTCATGACACAGTGACTATCACAACTCAATTCTTTTGACCCCAGGATCTGCTCTTTCTGCTCAAACTTAATGGCCTTTTTGTGACCTGTCACAAACCACACTGTCCCGCGCTATGCAGACAGGAGAGCTCAGGCGATGAGCTCAGACTGCCTCCTCGCCCCAACCCCACAAGGACACTGGAACCCACATAGCGGTGCCCTTTCCCGTTCTGATGTCACCTCAGTTCACTCTCTTCCCCTAGAAAAGGTGGGCTGTGCTAACACGCATCATCACACAGAGATGAGGTAGAAAGCAGAAAACTCATTCCCTTGCTGCCTCAGGTAGAGAAGAAAGTATCCTGGGGTCTCCTCCTTTGAGAGTGTGTTCACCTTCAGAATATAAATGGTTCTTCCCGTGATGTTACCTACTCTCGAGGCGACAAACCACACGTTCAATGGGTAAGACACATGACTTGGACTTCAACCTGCAACCAACATATTTTTAATTCAAGCTTTCTGCAATTTGGCTGATATTAACTTTATTGGGTAATTACCTTATTCAGAGTGCGGTTAACAGCACTGTCGACAAGAATGCCAGCTTGCTCCAGAGAGGTGCTTGCTGACAATAACACAGAGAAGCCGAGGCAGGGTTTTTGGAGGGCATTTTTTTGACATTTTTAAATTTTTCAATTACAATTGACATACAATATTATATTAGTTTCAGGTGCACAACATAGTGATTAGACATATATATATATATATATATATATATATATATATATATATATATATGTAACTTACAAAATGATCACCCCAATAAATCCAGTATCCATTTGACACCCTACATAGTTATTACAATATTATTGACTATATTCCTCTTGCTATATTCTACATCCCCATGATTGTTTTGTAACTAACAATTTGTACATCTTACTCTCCTCCTCCCTTCACCCATCCTCCAAACCACACCCCCCAATCCAGCAACCATCAAAATATTCTCTGTATGTACGAGCTTGTTTCTGTTTTGTTTGTTCATTTATGTTGTTCTCTAGATTTCACATATAAGTGAAATCATATTTTTCTTTCTCTGTCTGACTTACTCCACTAAGCATAATACCCTCTAGGGCCCATCCGTGTTGTTGTAGATGGCAAGATTTTATTAATTTTTATGGCTGCGTAATATTCCATTGAGTATAAGTACGACCTCTTCTTTATCTACTTATCCACTGATGGACACCCAGGCTGCCTTCATATTTTGGTTTTTGTAAATAATGCTGTAATGAACACATAGATGCATATGTCTTTTCACATTAATGTTTTGGGTTTCTTTGGACGAATACCAAGAATTGGTATTACTGGGTCCTCTTTTTCTCTTCTTAAACCTTTGTTTTAAAGTCTATTTTGTCTGGTATAAGTATTGCTATTTCAGCTTTTGGTTGGTTGTTTGTTTCCATTTTCTTGAACTGCTTTTTGCAGCCCTTTACTTTCACTCTGTGTGTGTCTTTCAATCTGAGTGAGTCTCTTGTAGGCAGAATATGTAAAGGTTTTGTCTTCTTATCCATTCAGCCAACCTAGGCTTTTTCATTGGAGCATTTAATCCATTTACATTTAAAGTAATTCTTGATAGATATGTAGTTATTGCCATTTTATTATTCTTATTTTTGATCTTCTTTTAATCTTAAAGAAGTCCCTCTAGCATTCCTTGTAGTGCTGGTTTGGTGATGATGAACTCCTTTAGCTTTTTCTTGTCTGGGAATGTATTTATTTGTCCTTCAATTCCAACTGATGACCTTGCTGGGTAGAGTAATCTTGGTTGTAGGTTCTTTTTTCCTTTTTTTTAGCAAACATAATTTTATTTTTTTTAATTTATTGGGGTGACATTTGTTAGTAAAATGACATAGATTTCAGGTGTACAATTCTGTATTACATCATCTATAAATCCCATTGTGTGTTCACCACCCAGAGTCAGTTCTCCTTCCATCACCATATGTTTGATCCCCCTTACCCTCATTTTCCACCCCCACCCCCTCTTACCCTTTGGTAACCACTAAACTATTGTCTGTGTCTATGAGTTTTTGTTTCTCATTTGTTTGTCCTGTTCTTTTGCTGTTTTTGGTTTATATACCACATATCAGTGAAATCATATGGTTCTCTGCTTTTTCTGTCTGACTTATTTCACTTAGAATTATACTCTCAAGATCTATCCATGTTGCCACAAATGTTCCTATATCATCTTTCCTTAATGCCGAATAGTATTCCATTGTGTGTATATACCACAACTTCTTTATCCATTCATCTATCGAAGGACATTTTGGTTGTTTCCATGTCTTGGCCACCATAAACAAAGCTGCAATGAACATTGGAGCACACATGTCTTTATGGATAAATGTTTTAAGATTTTTGGGGTAGATACCCAGGAGAGGGATTGCTGGGTCATATGGTAATTCTATTCGTAATTTTTTGAGGAACCTCCACACTGCCTTCCATAACAGCTGCACCAGTCTGCATTCCCACCAACAGTATATGAGAGTTCCTTTTTCTCCACAGCCTCTCCAACGCTTGTTACTATTTGTCAGGTTCTTACTTTTGTAGATTGTAGGTTCTTACTTTTCATCACTTTGAAGATATTGTGCAAATTCCTTCTGGCCTGCAAATTTTCTGTTGAAAAATCAGCTGACAGTCTTATGGGAGCTTTCCTGTATGTAACTAACTGCTCTTCTTTTGCTATTTTAAGATTCTCTGTTTGTCTCTAACCCTTGGCATTTTAATTATGCTGTGTCTTGATGTGGCTCTCTTTGGGCTCATCTTGTTTGGGATTCTCTGCACTTCCTAGGTTTGTAAGACTATTTCCTTTGTCAGGTCAAGGAAGTTTTCTGTCATTATTTCTTCAAATAGGTTTTCAATTCCTTGCTCTTTTTCTTCTCCTTCTGGTGCCCCTATAATGTGAATGTCAGTATGCTTGATGTTGTCCCAGAGGTCCCTTAAACTCTCGTCATTTTTCTTCTTTTGGATTTTTCTCTTTTTGCTGCTCTGCTTTCTTTTATTCTGTTTCCTTCTACCTTATCTTCCAAATGGCTGATTCGATCCTCTGCTTCATCTAATCTACTATTATTTCCCTCTAATGTATTCTTTATTTCAGTTATTGTATTTTTCATTTCTGGCTGGGTCTTTTTATGTTTTTTATCTCCATTTTTATGTTTCTTATATCTTTGTTGAAATTTTCACTGAGATCATTGAGCGTCCTTATAACCATTGTTTTAAACTCTGCATCTGGTAGATTGCTTGTCTTTATTTTGTTTAGTGCTTTTTCGGAAGCTTTGTTCTGTTCTTTCATTTGGGACATGTTTCTTTGTCTCTTTATTTGGGCTACCTCCCAGTGTTTGTTTCTATGTATTAGACGGAGCTGCTATGCTTCCTAGTCTTAGTAGAGTGGATTTTTTGTAGTAGGTGTTTTGTGGGGCCTAGTAGCAGTCTCCCTGGTCATCTGAGCTACATACTACAGGTGTGTCCATTTTGTGGGTTGTATGTGCCCTTCTGTGGGTTGTATTTGAGCCTTGATTGCTGTTGGCACATAAATGGAAGGGATTGACCTTCAGGCTGCATGGTTGTGAAGACAGGCTGTGAGTACAGTGGAAGAGCTGTTGTGCAGAAGCTGACTCATCAGAGCAGGATTTGCTTTAGCAGGGCTCTGGTGCCTGCCCAGTCTGCCCTTTGGGTGTCTTTTTTGGAGGTGGTTGGATGGTGCTCTGTTGTTCTGGAGCTAGACACTGGGTGGTGTGTTTTTTCTGGGATCTCTTGGGATAGGATCTGGGGCAGGCCAAGTTTAGCTGCTGCCTGTGCCCTATCTACAGCCACTTGGTATGAGCTACAAAGTGATCTGCTGATGTTTGCCACTCTGCTGTGCTTGGAGATGTCTAGGCAAGGCTAAGCTATGAACTGAGGCCAGCTGCTGCTAGTGCTGAGCTTGGAGCTGCTTATCAAGAGGTACAAGCATGCCAAGACCAGATGCTTCATGTTTGGGGTTTGTGAACATTTAAGAGATTTTAGGAAAGTCTGCAGTATGAGCCAAGACAGGACATTTATATGGAAAAGCCACTAGAAGCAACTAGGGTGGGCCCACAAGTTGGTTGGGACAGATTCTCAAGAAATCGCCAAGGGTGGGCAAATTGTATTAGCCAGGTTAATGGAGACTCAGATATGGTGGGCACCTGCATCTGCACACTGGGTAGGGGGAGGGCTTAACAAAGATGCGATGGCTTCTTCCAGCACTTCTGTCTGGGAGAAAAGCTGCCCCTCCAGTCCACACCCTGAAGCCAGACAATTCCATTCCTCCCCCTATGACCTGGGCACCTTTCCAGCTGCTGCCCAGCACTAAAGCTCAGACAGAGTGAGTCCTTCATTGAGTAAGTCCTGCACTGGCCCTTTAAGAGGAACTCCTGGGACTCTAGGAGCCCCTTTAAGAGGAACCCTCTGTCTCAGCTCTACTGGTTTCCACAGACAGAAGTTATTGGGACCTCCTCCCCGACACTGAAACCCTGGGCTGGAGAGCCTGGTGTGGGGCTGGGACCCCTCACTCCTCAGGGGGGATCTCCACAGCTGAGATATCCCTCCCGATTTTTAACCACCATATGTTGGTGTGTGACCAGTCCATCCCACATCTCTACCCCACCTACCAGTCTCCAAATGGCTTCTTCTATATATACCTAATTATAGGACTTCTGTTCAGCTAGACTCCAGGTGATTCTCAATGATGGTTGTTCTGTAGTTTAGTTGTACTTTTGATGGTGTCATGAGAAAAGGCAAGCACAGTGTTTACCTACTCTGCCATCTTGACTGGAACTGAGGCAGGGTTTTTTTTAACCTATTTGTTGAAATCTTAAGTCACATTCTTTCTTGTGGGCTTTCTCTTCTAGTTTGTATGAGATCACAGCTACTTAAATATAAATGCAGCTGCCCAGCCTCCCTGGCACCCACACCTGCTGCCTCTGTGACAGAGAGATCCCCTGGGGGGTCTCTTCCCCACCCAAAAGCTGACAGGGCAGTGAGGGGGCCACTGGCTAGGATTCTACCCATCATCCCAGTGAGCTGGGGGAGAGCCAGCTTGGGCTCTGCCTTGAGATGGAAGTAGGGCTTCCTATTCCTGATTGTCCACATTCATCATGGAAAAGTAACAGCCCGAACAACATTACCCAAAAGGCCACTTTCTTAGCACAAAGCCATCACAAATCTTCATAGCAGAACAAAAGTGGTCTTCAGTTTGAGAGAAATACCATGCACACTTTATGCCCCTCTTGAAAAATCACAGAGCACAGCAATATCCAGAAGACTCTGAAAAATGTCTCCCAGTGTTAAGGGTTTAATTGTGTCCCCCACGTCCCATATGTGTTGAAGTCCTAACCCCCAGTACCTCAGAATGTTACCTTATCTGGAAATAAAGTCATTTTAGATATAATTAGTTAAGATGAAGTCACACTGGAGGAGGGTGGGCCCCTAATCCAGTCCTTTTCTGTCCACCAGATAACACTAACCATGCTCAATGCTCATCCCTCAGCTTCAGATTCCTTTGGGAATGAGGCAAAGACATAGAAATGGGAAGAGAGAAGGATGACAGAAGGAAAGCAAAGGAAGAAAGACAGGAAGAAAGTGGTGCTTCCTCTTGTCTTCCTCTTCTCACAGGGCTCTCATTAATAAAAATTAAAAAGATATTGGTAGCAATCGTGAAATTTCTTGAGCACTTGCTATGTGCCCAGGATGGTTCTAAGTATTTTGCATACATTACCTAACCCTAACAATAAGTTACATATGGCTATTATCCCCATTGTATAATGAAGAAACTAAAACAAAAGATAACTTGTCCAATGTCACTCAGTTAATAAGCAACAGAGACAGGATTTGGTCCCAGGCAGCCAGTCTCCAGCACCCAATTCTAATCTCTTTGCTGTACACGTCTATACCTTCACTCAGATCATGCAGTGAGAACAGGTCTGTGCAACCTAAGGTTTTTCAGTACTTCAACCCCAGCCAAGCCTCTAACAAATGCTTATCACTATGTACCAGTGTTTTTCCAAAAGTTGGGCTTTGTAGAAAAAGAGTGCTTTGATTTCTTATATTCTGAGCATCAAGATATGGTCCATTTTATTCCAGTGCTTTTGTATATTCAGTTCTTTCTGATCATGTTTCTTGGATGGAGTTGTGCTTTGAGGATCTCTGTTTGCAATACAGGGAGCATGCTGGATTAAAGGCCTCATTCAGGAGGCAAAATAGATGAGTCTTAGTATCTTTATGCATTAGAGCAAAACCACACTGTAAAATTTTCATGTGTCCAGCCTCTTTGACACAAGATAGACATGCTGAGCCATCAGATCTGGTGTTACAGTCACAGCAAGTTGCTGGCTTTTCTGGGGCAGTTTCGATTTCAAGGATGCCCCATTGTCAATGCACACATAAAGGGGTGAATCACACCAAGGCTCAAGAATAGGATAACCATCGTGTGAGGTATTTAATAGGCAATTAAATACAGCTACTAATTTTTTAAAGGTTACTAACCAAACGACATTTCCAAGGAACCTCAGCTCTCTTAATAGTTCCCATTTGTGCCCAAATACCAACACTTCTTTCTACAAAATAATTCTTTTTCATTTTCCTGCCAGGTGTGTGATAATTAGGGTCCAGTTAGAAAAAGAAGTTACAGAGATTAAATAAATAGTTTACAAGAATTTAAAAATACACTCTCCTGCCAGACTGAAGAATGTGATTTAAGACCTCAAAGATGTTTTACTTGCCCTGAAGCAAACAGCCACTGTAATAATTTAACTGGAATTTTTTATTACATTATCCATTAATTTTAAAAATGCAAATGTTCTGAAGATAGCCAACAACTAACAATTTTGCTTACTCTCTAAAAGGTTTATTCTTCAGGGTTTCGTCCTCTAAATTCTCTGAATTTACTCTTCCATCTTTTTTCCTTAGCTTATCAGAACATAAAAAAATGCATGCTCATTTTCTTCTTACATCTTGATTTTCCACATGCACTTTAAAATGCATTTCATTTGCATCAGAATCTTGGAATGCACTGTCTAGAAGAAAAGGAGACCATAAATCCAAAACTAGTCTCTGGCCATATTCTCTAGTTTGGTTTTAAGGTGTAAACTGGCTGGTACCAGACCAAAGCCACAGAGGAATATAGATCCAGGGGAACTAAATCTAAATGTCTTCCTAAGAACATGGAAGCTTCATGTGGTAAACATCATAGGCACAAAGGACAAGAAGTGAGTCACCTCTGGGAGTCCACAGTCACTCAGGCTACAACTGAAATTACAGGTCCATGCTGATGAGAAAATGTATTTGGAAATAGGACACTTTAGCCTATTGCCATGGTTATAATGCCAAATACAGCAAATTTAAAAAAATAATACCGCAAATCTCAATGTTACCAAGGTGTCTCTGGGTCTCCCTAACCCCAGTGCTCTTCCTCAGGCCTTGCTGCCAAGCTCTAGTGAAGACATTCTGTATCTGAAGCACCCTGAAGTCCTAAGCCAAGCACAGGAGCCCCTGACTGCTCCCTTTTACGCAGGTCAGTCTAAGCCAGTGCTCTCACCAGCAGTGTGCGTCAGAACCACCGTCCAAGCCTCCACCTCCCGGGGCCCCACCCCCAGTGTTTCTGATGCCAAAGGTCTGGGGTGGGGCCCAAGAATGTGCATTTCTAACAAGCACCCTAGTGATGTGAACCTTCTGGTTCCAGGACCACACTTAGAGAACTCCTGCTCTTAAACTAACAAGAAGGTGACGTTCTAATGACCCAAATATTTATACCAACATTTAGATGTTTTATTTTCATTGCATATCTCTCCCGTGTTTGGTTTCCTATTTTACAGCCTGTAGAACTGTGAGAATCAGAGCTGCCAGACCAAAGGCTAACTATTCCCACATTGTAAATAACTGACAGGCTCTGAGGACAGGAGAGCAAGCTACCTATGGCTGAACACCCTCACCCCTCTGCACAAAGCCCCACTTGAGGAAAAAAATGATGTTCAATTGAGTGAACTCTCCTGAGACCTTCTACCTGGAAAGGAGCATTATGTTACAGCATCCTCCAGGGGGCAGTGCTGTTGGGTTCTGAGTGTCATGACCTCTAGGCGGCTCAAGTTATCTGGGCCAAAGGAAAGAGTTGCAGGGAACTAAACTATAGCCCTAGACGTTATGGTGTGGCCTTAGGAAAAAGGAGCGGCCTCTCTTGTCTTCATTTTCTGCCTTGAAAGGACAGGTTGTGTCTATGGTTTTCAATGGCACATTTTTTTGATGTGTTTGGAGATGAGCTTGGACATGTGTTTTCCTTCGCAGGGGAAATAGGATTCAAGAGTTTAGCAGGAATGGTCCTTTAGAAAGCCCTGAGCCCTTTGGCAGACACCCCTGTGTGGCCCCTCAGTCCGAATTCTGTTGCTGTCTCGGTACCCAGTCAGGAAGCGCTGCGGCTGGAGTCTGATGGGAATAAGGAGCTCCAGCCTTTTCCAAGGATACTTGCTGGTCGCCATGTCTGCAGTTTCTCATTTCCCTTTGCAGCGAACTACTCCCTTGGCCTGATCCAAACCCCAAACGGCAACCTTCCCAGAAATTGCCAGTGCCTGATGGTCAGCAAGTCAGAGAAAACTGCTTGTCTTATTTAGTTACTCCACAGAAAACCAGGGAGGCCACTTCACCGTCCTCCCTGGCTGGCTGACATTCGGCTCAGTTGCCATAGATGAACCACTTGTTTTCTCTTCTTCCCTAGCTGGGTGACTGAGTTGGAATGGGAACACAGCAGAAATCACATTCTTTTGAGAAATTCCTCCAAGTGTAGGGAAGCGCGGGAATCCCTTGTAATTTAAGTAAATCATTTTGGCAGCCTTACTTCACCAGCTGCTTATTGGCCTGGGCAGGATTTGATGTCTGAGAGAATCTGAGATGTATTTAATCTCTTCTCCTTCCCCAAACAGTGCTAACCCAAGCTCCTGGGCTCAGCTTCCTAGAACTAGAGTCCTTCCTTAGAGGAAAGAGGACTGAGAGGGAAGCAGGCCAAGCCCTATCAGGGTGGTGGAGCCCCACATATTCTCATACTATCCTTCACATGCTTTTAGAACCAGAAGATTGCACGGGGTTTAGATTTGTCATTGTTGAGGGCTCTCAGCAGTCCCCACCTCTGTGACTCATCGAAAGCTGAACCCCCTGCTCATTTTCCCACAACCTTGTGTGATGGTGATGACGTTACCGCCTCGGGCTCAAGTGCCTTGAGTTGCCTCACTAAGCCAGAATCTCTTGACTATTGGAATGGCCAAGTCGCATGGAGTTTAGCATTATGTCTGGCACGGGGAGAGAGGGGAGGCGGGAAGACATCAACAACAGACTTGACCACTCTGCAAATTTACCCAAGAGGCACCCTGAGCTCTATGTGCTCACATGAAAGGCACAATTATCCTGATTCCCAGGTGGAATGAAAATTCTTCACTCTGTGTTTCTCCAGTTCTCCAGTTATGTGCACCCTGCAGGAACTCCCTGAGCCCATTAACAAGCACTGCGCTTCCCACACACATCTCCTACCTTGGCCAGCATGCTCCCCTCTGCCCAGGCCCCCCCACCCCCTGCTCCCCAGCTCCTGGGCTGAGGCACCTGCAAGGCAGTGTAATGCAGTGGTTGGGCGGCCCTGCTCTGCCCTGCTCTGCCTTGCATAAAATCCAGGCTCCCACACGTGTTGTCACATTTAGCAAGTGCTAAACCATCCTGTGTTTCTCCTCTGAAAGGGGGGGGGGGGGATGCTAACAGAGCCCATGCAGAGGGATGTCAGGGGGTTCCTTTCAGTAGAATTATTTATGTAGAGTACTTGCCGTAATGTCTGGCTTAACAAATGTGAGCTATCACGATTCTTCCAGACACAATTTGAATGGCACATGTGTCCTCTAGGAATCGTCCTTTCCTCTTTTGCTCTCTGTACAGGAGCCCCCTGTAGCTATTTGCACATACAGAGGGTGCCCCAAAATGTGTCTTTCATTTTAGGAAAGGAAAAGCCTGTATGAAAATTGTAATACTCAATATACACCGATAACAAACGATGACTACAAGTCGTGTGTATACATTTAGTTGGCACCCCCGGTATACTGTAGTTGCAGGCAGCTTCATGTTGTAGCGCATGCCTCACTGCCTGAGTTCAAGGCCTGGCTCTTAGCCCACTTACTAGCTGCGTGGTCTCCATGCCTTGGTTTCTTCTTCTGTAGAATGGGGATAATAATAGGATGTCAGAGTGTGCTTGTGAGGATGAAGCAAGTCACACATAAAGCACTTCAACTGTGCCAAGCACACAGTAAGCACCACATAAGCACAGCCTTTTGTCAGTGTGTGTTCACTTCTCTCTCTCTCTCTCTCTCTCTCTCTCTCTCTCTCTCTCTCTCTCTCTCTGTCTCTCTCTGTCTCAAAACTTTGAGCTCCTTGAGGACAGGGAGATGCCTTATTTATTTTTTGGACCTCCATACCTAAAATATACTTTGGCAGATTACAGGCTAGAACTCCTGATCTCTTGTTTGCATTCCTTCTTCCTTTCTCCCTGCACATTGATTCAGCACTGATGTGTGGTGGTCACGGACAAACTCAATAGACACATGCACCAGGTCTTGCTAGACGACAATCCATAAACTTCCTATTTTAGCTCTAGTTTTTTCTAAGAAGCCATCCCTATCTCTAAGAGCACAGCTTCATACCTAAGACCCCTATGTGGAATTCCTCTAAATAGTATAAATTTTTTTTAAGTGAACTTAATTTATTTCATAGTTTATAATTGTGCCTTTAAGTGAAAGAAGGAAGGTTGAATTTTACAAATATATGACCAGC
Source organism: Rhinolophus hipposideros (assembly GCF_964194185.1). Lineage (NCBI taxonomy): Eukaryota > Metazoa > Chordata > Mammalia > Chiroptera > Rhinolophidae > Rhinolophus > Rhinolophus hipposideros. The sequence goes on from NC_138064.1 coordinate 48,262,337, forward strand.
CCTTGGATCCCCAGTCGCCCCTCCTCTTATGTAAATCTGTGTGGCTCCATCTTTGGGCAGAGAGATCCCACCCCCACACCGGTGGCCACGTCTGACTCTTGAGTGGGTGCTGATGCAGAATCTCACTTTCCTTTGTGACAACCACGACTCCCTAGAAGGGAGAGAGCCAAAGCAGGGACCCAGACAGGGGACCAACTCCTACCGTCAACAAGGCCCTGGCACGCCGTTCTCCAATAAATAAACTCCCTAAGTCTTCAACCAACGCCTTGAAATTTTCCCTCCACTTCCTTACCTCAACTAAAACCCAGCCCTGCCCTGAGGACCCCCACTTCTGCAGCCCTGTCCAAAGTAAGGTCTTATTGACCCACAGCTTTTTAAGGTGGCGATGACAATGACCTCCTTGATGTCCACTGCTGCTTTCAGGGCATATCTTGGCACCCGCAGGTTAAAAACAAACATGGAAAAAAAGGCTCCTTGAGATTCATGTCACATGGCTGCCTCTCTCCCAGCCTTTCCCCATTTACTATAATTTACAACGCCTTCTGAGGCCTGCACACTTTCTGAACATTTTGGCAGCTGACCCCAGTCTTCCTTCACCCTCAAGCGCTGCCACCTTCCCAGAGACCTCATCAGTGACCATCCACATCCACGTAAACTTATTTAAAAATAATTTTGTTTTTTTCAATTACACTTGAAATACAATATTACATTAGTTGCAGATGTACACTATATAGTGATTAGACATTTATATAACTTATGAAGTGATCACCCCAATAAATCTAGTACCCATCTGACATCATACATAGTTATTACGATATTATTGTCTATATTCCCTATGCTGTACTTTACATCCCCGTGACTATTTTGTAACTATCAATTTGTACTTCTTAATCCCTTCCCCCCACTTCACCCATTTCCCCAACTTCCTTCCCACCTGACAACCATCAAGACGTTCTGTGTATCTATGAGTTTGTTTCTGTTTTGTTTGTTTGTTTTGTTCTTTATATTCCACACATAAGTAAAATCATATGACATTTGTCTTTCTCTGTCTGACATACTCCATTCAGTGCAGTACACTCTAGGTCCATCCATGTTATTGCAGATGGCAAGATTTCATTCTTTTGTGTGGCTGAGTAATGTTCTATTGTATATATGCTTAATCTCTTCTCTATCCATTCATCCATTGATGGACATCGAGGCTGCCTCCATATTTTGGCTGTTGTAAAAAATGCTGCAATGAACACATAGATGCATATGTCTTTTTCACATTAATGTTTTGGATTTCTTTGGATAAATACCCGGAATTGGTATTACTAAGTTCTTTTTTGTCTCTTGCCTTTGTTTTAAAGTCTATTTTGTCTTGTATAACTATTGCTATCCCAGCTTTTGTTTGTTTGTTTGTTTCCATTTCCTTGGACTGTTTTTTCTACCCCTTTGCTTTCAGTCTGTATGTGTCTTTTGATCTGAAATAAGTCTCTTGTAGGCAACATATGTAAGGGTCTTCTTTTCTTATCCGTTCGATCATCCTTTTGATTAGAACATTTATCATAATTCTTGATAGATATTGCCATTTTATTATTGATATTTTGATCTTTTCTTCTTCTTCTTCTTCATAAAGAAATCCCTTTAACATTTCTTGTAATGCTGGTTTGGTGGTGATGAACTCCCTTCGCTTTTTTCTGTCTGTAAAACTCTTTATCTGTCCATTAATTCTAAATATGGCTTTGCTGAGTAGAGTAGTCTGGGTTGTAGGTCCATGCTTTTCATCACTTTGAAAATTTTGTGCCAATCCCTTCTGGCCTGCAAAGTTTCTGTTGAAAAATTAGCTGAAAATCTCACAGGAGCTCCCTTGTACCTAACTAACTGCTTTTCTCTTGCTCCTTTTAAGATTCTCTCTTTGTCTTTAATCTTTCCCATTTTAATAATGATGTGTCTTGGTGTGGGTCCCTTTGGGTTTGTCTTGTTTGGGACTCTGCTTCCTGAGCTTGTAAGTCTATTTCCTTCACCAGATTAGGAAAGTTTTCTGTCATTATTTCATCAAATAAGTTTTCAATTCGTTGCTCTCTCTCTTCTCCTTCTGGTACCCCTACGATGTGAATGTTGTTACATTTGATGTTGTCCCAGAGGTCCATTAAACTATCCTCATTTTTTTGGATTCTTTTTTCTTTATACTCCTCTGATAGGTGTTTTCAGCTACCTTATCCTCCAAATTGCTGATTTGATCCTTTACTTCATCTAATCTACTATTTGTTCCCTCTAATGTATTCTTTATTTCAGTTATTGTTTTCTTCATTTCTGGCTGGGTCTTTATAATGTTTTTTCTCCTATATGTTCTTAGTTATAGGAATTCTATTCAGCTAGACTTCTAGTGATTCTCAATGATGGTTGTTCTGTAGTTTAGTTGTAATTTTGAGGTGGTTGTGGGAGGACATGAGCAAAGCATTTACTTACTCTGCCATCTTGACTGGAAGCCTCACATCCATGTAAATTTTCAGTTCTTTGATTTCCTCTACTTTAATGCTCCACAATTCCTCTCCACTTCAAACACCCACTTGAGACCCTGGACCATGCTAACTAGAACCTCTGAAAAATCAAAACCAGATATTCATTCTCTGTCCTTTCAAATTTTCAAGAACTTGAGCCCTCAAACTTAACTCTCTTTGTCAACATTTGCTGTCTGATGAGTGCACCCTCACTTCAACCCTTTCTTTGCCAACATCCTCAAATCCTTTGCCATGTGTCTTTATATAAGTCCCTCAAGACTCCAACCAAGATTTTTCCAACTGTCTTCCTTCTTTGATTCTACACCTGAACTGTTAAGTAATACCAAAGGGAAAAGGAAATCACAGAGCCACAGAAATAGGCACTGTTACCAAGAATACAATCTTTGTATGTTTCTCTTCTCGATCTCCTGCTATCTTTCACAGTGGCTATTTCAAGTTACCTCCATTCTCTTCAAAGTCTTATCTCACCAACTGCCCCAGCGGACTGAGCACACAACCTTGTCTCCTACCTCACGGGAGAAATAGGTTCAGTCAGATAAAGTATCCCCTCACCTTACAGCCACTAACCATCTACGCATTTGCCTTTCTCTCCATCATCATTTTCCTGTTTTCTCCTGTCACACTGTAATGGGGGTCCCTCCTCCTGTCCCAATCAAATCCCCCTGCTTGTACACTGGAACACATCCCCTCCAGCTTCCACAGACTCTTACAATATCCATTTACCCTCAGGACTTCTCTTCACCCTCTCCCTACACTTTCTGTTCTTCCCATTAGTATGGAAATATGCTCAAGACTGAAAACTTAAAAATAAAAACTTTTCCTCAGCTCTACATACCATACCCCCAGATCTACCCTTCTTCATCATGAAGCTTCTTGACAGAGTTACTTTCACCTGCCTCCTCACCCACTTTCTCACGGCAAATTATCTTCAGGACTTATCAGACTTTCAACATTGTCACCAGTGACCTCTGTGGCATTAAATCTAAAGGGCAGTGTATGGTCCTTTCCTTTTTCTACTTCTCTACAGCGTTTGACATTGATTACCACGTCTTCCTACCTAAAGTCCTCTCTTCTTTTGGCTCCCATGACACCACACTCTCCTTGTTTTCCTCCTTCCTTACAATTTATTCTGCTTTGAGGGTCTCTCTTCCCCTGCCTGTTCCTTAAATAGTAATGTTATTTGTGATTCAATTATTGAAACTATTTCATTTATCTATTATTGCAGAACAAACTACCCCAAAACGTAGTGGCTTAAAGCAACAACTATCCTCTTATGTTTATAATATTGTGAGTCAGAAATCCAGGCAGGACAACTCTTCTGCTCTACGTGGCATAGACTGGGGTCACTTGATGATATTCAGCTATTGGCTGGGCTGGACGTTCCAAGATGTCTTCACCCACATGCCTGGCATTTTGTCAGGTATAACCAGAAATCTGGTACCCTATCCCTCTCCATGTAGTCTCAGGACTTCTCCACTTGGTCTCTCTAGCAAGGCTGTCAGTCATCTCACAAGGTAGGTCAGAGATTCAAGAACAAGACCTCCAAGAGATAGGAAGGGAAATCTTAAAGCCTGAGCCTGCAGTCTGGCATAGCATTACTTCTGCTTCATTCTATTGATCAACTAGTCATAAGCCCACCCAGATTCAAGGGAAGGAGACATAGACTCCATCTCTCAATGGGAAGAGGCATCCAAGAATTTGTGGCCATCATCAGTCCTCCACAGCCTTCTTCTCAACAAAACCCAATCTCTGCACAGCCACCATCATCTTCCTCCTCAATTACAGCAATGCCTTCCTAGCTGGTCTCCCTGCTCCCATGTTGCCCTTTCCATCCCATTATCTACAATGAATTCAGAGCAACCTTTCAGTAATGCATATCACATCACATCACTTTCCTGACTAAACAGCTTCCATTTCCATGACTAAACTCCTTAGCGTGGCCAGCTAGGTCCTTTGTGAATTGTCACTGCTGATACCAACACCTAAACCTCTCACCACTTCTTGTATTCTACGCTCCACAGTATTGATGTCCCCAAGTATACCACACATTCTTTTATCTCCAAGCCTTTGTACATTCTGTTCCTTTTGCAATGCTCTTCTACCCAGCACTTCCCACGTCCTCCCTCCTGTGAGTGAGCACAAGCGCACACACACGTTCCATTTGTTCCCTCCTTCAGATCTTGACTTAGACAAGTAGTTCTCAAAATGTGGTCACATAGCCGGCAGCATCAACATCAACTGGGAACTTGTTAGAATTGCAAATTCTCAGGCCCCACCTCAGACCTACTGAATCAGAAATTCAAGAACTGGGACCCAGAAATATCTATTTTAACGATCTCCCCCAGGGGATTCTAGTGCATGGTAAAGTCTGAGAAACACTCATTTAGACAACACTTCCTCCAGGCAGCTTTTTCTGATCTACACCCTCCCCCACCCAACTATTGGGATAGGGATCTCTGCTATGAGTTTTCCCCATCCCCCATTCTTCCCCTGATCAAACCCCTATCCCAGGGTCGTGAAATTGCGTGCTTATGAGTATTTCTTTAACCCCACTGGGCTCTCTTTGAGCTCCCATCAGCAGGGACTGTATCTTATTTATTGCTCCATCCCCAGCATTTACATAATGCCTGTCACAATAGTAGCTCAATATAAAGTGATGAAGCCAAGATTCAAACCCAAGTGTGCATCCCAGTCTTCTAGAAGAGTAAATGACAAGCCCCCAAAACAAGAGTTGTAATGCATGGAGAATATTGCTAGTCAGCAGCTTCAAGTAAATGTTTTGGTTCTTGCATAATAGAAAGGAGACACTAAGTAGATACAGTGTCTACAAAAGATTTTAATAAAACCCCAGAGGGAAAAGATATGCACTGTAGAATCAACCTAAAACCCTGAGTGGACCACTTGACTGTAGCCCTGAAGTCAGATAAACAAAATTCATCACCTTCCCATTTCTGCATGGCCACTTCGTCCATTGCTTGAATTTTAATACACACTGTCTAACTGTGTTTACTGGAGTTTCTAAAATGCCACTGAATCGTTAGAAATTTGGCAGAAAAGAAGAATCTGGGTCATGCAACTGTGAAATCTAAATAAGACATAATTAACATGTCCATCAACTTTCAGAGAATTGATGCTAGTTTGCAAACTATTCATTAACTCTGTACAACAACAGCAACTGTGTACAATGTAGACACCAAGCTGAAGATGAGAGGCTCAGTGTAGTGCTATCTGCGACTGCAGTTGGTGATATGTAGGAATAAACTGCTTCTATTTTCTGCATAGTAAGATATGACTAGTTAAGAATTGGGGCTGGAATTATCATATCTTGGCTGTGTAATTACTAACTCTCAATCCTTTTAAACAACACCTTGTGACTAGCAAAATACCCTCCAAATTATGAAAAAAATTTCATGAATCACTAGGGAAGGTGGGGAAATCAGCCCTTCATATTAGAAATAAAATGGCAAAATGGCTACATCTGAAAATCAGGAGAGACCTGAATTCAAGTCCCAAGTCTTAACTAGCCCTGTGGCCTACTTAACATTTCTGTACCTCACCTGTAAAATGTGGTAATAACACCTATTCAGAATGTTGTTTTGAGGATTAAATAAGATAATGCACCTATTCTGCTGAACACAAAGCTAATACGCAAAATAGCTGTTGTTTCTATTCTTCCTAGTCAAAATTAGACAGTGATATCAAAAACCAAGTGGACTACAGAAAACAGTATGGTAGTTCCTCAAAAAATTAAATATGATCCAGAAACCTACTTGTGAATTTAATATCCAAAAGACTTGAAAGTAAAGTCTTAAAAAGCTACTTATAGCGCCCTCCCTGATGGGACAGCAGGAGAGGTGGACGACAGGCCCATGGAAAGGGCAGCCAGATCCTGAGGGTCTCCACAGCCCTGAGCTGTCTCCTGGGCCTCCCTTTGCAGGTGCAGAAGATCCAAGCCAGCCACAGCACGCCTGGCCTGAGTTTTATAAATGAGTCATCAGATCTGGGGATATAAGCAATCTGAATGCACACGTTTTGATGCAGTATTATGACCCGAAGGCCTCAACACTTATCTGGACTGGAAATCATTCACGATTTATGTGATGGGCACCTGGAGGGGGCAGAAATCGCCTCAACGGAAATAATGTTTACACCAGAGAAGATCAAAGGTGGAATCCATACAGCAGATACCAAAACTGCAGGGAGTGTGTGCCTGTTGATGCAGGTCTCGATGCCCTGTGTTCTCTTTGCTGCTTCTCCATCAGAACTTTGTTTGAAAGGTGAAACTGATGCCGATACAGCACCCCAGATCAATTACAGAGTGATGGTTTTCAAGCCAATTGTTGAAAAATTTGGTTTCAAATTTAATTGTCACATTAAAATGAGAGGCTACTACCCAAAAGGGGGTGGCGAAATGATTGTCCAAACGTCACCAGTTAAACAACTGAATCCAATAAATTTAGCTGACCAGGTCTCTGTGACTAAGATATATGGAACAGCTTTGGTTGCTGGAGTTTTGCCATTTACAATAGCAAAAGACATGTTGGCTGTAGCTGTAAGATGCATCAGAAAGGAGACTGGGGATCTGTATGTCAGCATCCAGCCTGCTCAGGAACCTAAAGACCAAGCCTTTGACAATGGAAATGGAATAATCATTACTGCTGACACATCCACTGGCTGTTTGTTGGCTGGATCATTGTTTGGTAAACGAGCTGTAAATGCAGACAAGTTTGGAACTGAAGCTGCCAAGACGCTATTAGCAAATCTTAGACATGGTGGTGCTGCGGATGAATATCTGCAAGACACTGCAAGAAAATGACAGCTGGTCATTTTCATGCCATTAACCAGTGGTGTTTCCAGAATAAAAACAAGACCAGTTACACTCCATACATAAACAGCTACACATTTTGCTGAACAACTAGCAAAGGCTAAATTTACTATGAAGAAGTCAGAAAATGAAGATGATGCCTAAAGATGATGTCTAAAGACACATATTATCGAATGCAAGGAATTGGGATGACAAATCCAAATCTATAGGGTATTTACATTTTAAGTACCTCAGTGATGTATTGCACTAAATCATTTCATAAATACTGCTAAACAACAAATAAGAAGTAACTTATTGAAGGAGCTGACAAATTTGGAGATGAAGTACAGAGTGTGCTAGATTTACTGAGAATGCTTCACCAAACTAATCTCACTTTGACTATCTCCTGAGATGTGGACAATGAAATATAAGAATTGGTGGATATGTCTGATAGCTGATTTCAATATTAAAGTATTGATATAAAATTTTTTAAAAAGTTGTTTGTACTCCCATGTCGCGGCAGCGTTATTCACACTAGCTAAGAGGTGGAAGCAACCCAGATGAGCATTGATGGATAAACTGATAAGCAAAATGTGGTATATCCATGCAATGGAATATTATTCAGCCTTAAAAAAGAAGGAAATCCCATCACATGCTACAATATGGATGCATCTTGAGAATATTATGCTAAAAACATAAGCCAGTCATAAAAAGAAAAATGCCGTATAGTCCCACTTACATGAGGTATATAAAGCAGTCAAACTCATCAAAGCAGAAAGTAGAATGTGGGGGAAGGGAAAAGTGAGGAGTTGTTGTTTAATGGGTATAGAGTTTCAGTTTTCTAAGATGAAAAACTTCTGGAAATCTGTTACACAACAATGTGAATATACTTAACACTGTTAAACTACACTTAAAAAATGGTTACGAGAAAGATGATAAATTTTAGATTATGTGGTTTTTTCACACATCAAAATTTTTTTAATTAAAGAAAATGTACCCAATTTCCTCCTTTGTTTCCTCTATTACAATGTACTCCTGCCCTTCTATCCACTCTGTCTTAGCCCCTTTCTCTCCGTCCCCCTCTCTCCCACGGGCCTTTTAGTTGTCGAACTTCCTCAGGGGATCTGTCCTTGGTCCTCACACTCCCGAGGATTTCAGCCACTCCTCTGGCTTTATCAGCCACTTACATGTTGATGACCGTTCACTGTTCTACCCCTAGTCTTTAAAATAGGGCCTGGAGTTTAGTAGGCACTCAATAAATATTTGTTAAGGAAGTGAATATCTAGATCTCTAACCTCTATCCAACTCAAAGCTGCAGAACTGTATTTTCCATCTATTCTCTGAACACCTCCAGCTGATTGTCCCATTGGTCTCTCAAATTCAATATATCCAAATTTTAATTTATTTAACCTCTCCTAGGGGAAATATGAAAGCTCTTCCTCATGATCTTGGTTAATATTGTCCTCAATTTTCCCAACATGCTTTCATTGAATATCAAAAACATAAACAAAATAAAGGACAAAAATCATATGATTATATCAATAGATGCAGAAAAAGCATTTGACAAGATACAAAATCCATTTATGATTAAAATACTTAATAAAATAAGTATAGAAGGAAAATACCTTAATGTAATAAAGACCATATATGATAAACCCTCAGCTAATACCGTAATTCATGATGAAAAAGTGAAGTCCTTTGCTCTACATTCAGGCACACAACAGGGCTGTCCCTTATCGCCTCTGCTTTTCAACATAGTATTGGAAGTCCTAGCCAAAGCAATTAGGCAAGAGAAAGAAATAAAAGGCATCCAAATTGGGAATGAAGAAGGTAAAATATCACTCTTTGCAGATGACATGATGCTATATATAGAAAACCCTAAGGTTGACACCAAAAAGCTATTAGAAACAATAAAAGGATACAGTAAAGTTGCCAGCTACAAAATCAACGTACAAAAGTCCATTGCTCTCCTATATACTAACAATGAAATCTCAGAAAAGAAATTTAAAAAACAATTCCTTTTGAGTTGCAGCAAAAAGAATAAAATAACCTAGGAGTAAACTTAACCAAGGTTTTGAAAGACCTATGTACTGAAAACTATAAGACATTTTTAAAAGAAATTGAAGAAGACACAAAGAAATGGAAAGACATTCCGTGCTCATGGATTGGAAGAATCAACATAGTTAAAATGGCCATATTACCCAAAGCAATATACAGATTTAATGCAATCCTCATCAAAATCCCAATGGCATTTTTTAAAGAAATAGAACAAAAAATCATCAGATTTGTATGGAATTACAAAAGACCCCGAATAGCCAAAGCAATCCTAAGAAAAAAGAACAATGCTGGAGGTATCACACGCCCTGACTTCGGCTTGTACTATAGGGCAACAATAATCAAAATTTGTAAAGATTTTGTTGGGTATCCAATGGACATGCGTCCTATTTGGGAGACCACCTCAGAGATAATGTGGATGCCTGACCATGGCATTGTACACCAGAAGCTAAACATTAATGAATGCCAACTATAATTTTATATATATAATGTGATGGCTCGGTGTGAGGTTGGAGGGATAATGGAGGGGGGGAGGGGGGTACACAGTGTGAGGGATATAAATGATGAACGTCTAAGTATTACCTTATCTTGTACACCTGAAACTAATAAAAATAAAAATTAAAATGATTAATAATAACTAATAATAAAATAGAACAATTATAAGAATATACTGTAAAAAAAAAATAGTATGGTACTGGCAGAAAAACAGACACACGGTCCAATGGAATAGAACTGAGAATCCAGAAACAAACACACAAAAATATGGACCGATAATTTTTGACAAAGAAGCCAAAAACATACAATGGAGAAAAGACAGCCTCTTCAGTAAATGGTGCTGGCAGAATTGGAAAGCCACATGCGAAAGAATGAAACTAGACTGCTATCTGCCACCACGTACCAAAATTAATTCAAAGTAGATCAAAGACCTAAACATAAGACCTGAAACAATCAACTGCATAGAAGAAAACATAGGTACCAAACTTATGGACCTTGGGTTCAAAGAGCCTTTCATGAATTTGACTTCAAAGGCAAGGGAAGTAAAAGCTAAAATAAATGAATGGGACTATATCAAACTAAAAAGCTTCTGCACAGCAAAAGAAACCGTCAACAAAATAAAGAGGCAACCAACCAAATGGGAGAAGATTTTTGCAAACGCCTCCGATAATGGGCTAATATCCAAAATATCTAAGGAACTCATACTACTCAACAACAAAAATCAAACAATCCAGTTTAAAAATGGGCAGAGGACCTGAAGAGACATTTCTCCAAAGAGGACATACAAATGACATATGAATAAAAGCTCAAAAATCACTAATCATCAGAGAAATGCAAATAAAAACCACAATGAGATATCACCTCACCCCAGTTAGAATGGCTATCATCTACAAGACAAATAGTAACAAGTGTTGGAGAGGCTGTGGAGAGAAAGGAATCCTCATATGCTGTTGGTGGGAATGCAGACTGCTGCAGCCGTTATGGAAGGCAGTGTGGAGGTTCCTCAAAAAATTAAGAATAGAATTACCATATGACCCAGCAATCCCTCTCCTCGGTATCTACCCAAAAAATCTGAAAACATTTATCCATAAAGCCACGTGTGCTCCAATGTTCACTGCAGCTTTATTTACGGTGGCCAAGACATGGAAACAACCAGTGTCCTTCGATAGATGAATGGATAAAGAAGTTGCAGTATATATACACAATGGAATACTATTCAGTGGTAAGAAAAGATGAAATAGGACCATTTGTGACAACATGGATGGATCTTGAGATTATAATGCTAAGCAAAATAAGTCAGACAGAAAAAGTAGAGAACCATGTGATTTCACTGATATGTGGGATATAAAACTGAAAACAACAAAAGAACAAGACAAACAAATGAAGAAACAAAAACTCATAGACACAGATAATGGTTTAGTGATTAGTAAGGGGGGTAGGGGGTGGTAGATGGGGGTAAAGGGGATCAAATATATGATGATGGAAGGAGAATTGACTCTGGGTGGTGAGCACACAATGTCATGTATAGATAATGTATTACAGAATTGGACACCTGAAATCTATGTAACTTTACTAACAATTGTCACCCCAATAAACTTCAATTTAAAAAAAGAATAAGAATAACATCTACCTCACAGAGTTGTCAAATTTTGCATGAGATGTTTGTAATATGATTAACCCAATACCTGACATAATGTAATGCTTAATAAATGGCAGCTATTATTATTATCATAGAATCAATTTTTCATTGTGCTACTTACGCATGCATTCTCACTAGCAGACCTCATTAACGTCTTTAGTACCACTCTATAATTCCACGTGGACAGGAGAGTAAAAGGGACTGAAATAATAGGTGCCATCCTGAACAACATGGGAAGATGAAGGTTTCTGGTCCTATTGGGTAAGACTACACTGTGTGTGTGTGTGTGTGTGTGTGTGTGTGTGTGTGTGTGTGTGTTTCCATATGAGACTTGAAGAAAAGATTTATATACCTAATAATGTTGTTACATACAGTTAGTGCAATCTAATTATGCTCATTTGTTCTAATTACACAATTAAATTTAATTACCCAGATCATGCAAATGAATGCATTTGTATTATTAGGAAAATGACTTTTAAAGAAACAATGTGATATATTTACTAAAAGCCCAGCATTGTTCAAAACCAACAAAACACTTCTAGAAAACTCCCTTATTTTGTCCTGCGTACAACTAGGCCAAGTTGCAACCCTGCGTATGACTAGGCCGAGTTGCAATCTAGAATTATTAAGGTATATATTTTATTGCAAGCCACTTACCTTTATATTTTGTTTTGTTGTGTTGTTTTTTAAATGTCCTTATCACTGAGTTGCAGATATTCTTCAACTTCTCTTCTAAAATGGGCCTTTTCTCAGAGTTGCTTTGGGAACCACCCAGAAACACTCTTTTTTTCTAAACTTTCATTTATTTTAAGTGTGTTTTTCCAGGACCCATCAGCTCCAAGTCAAGTAGTTGTTTCAATCTAGTTGTGGAGGGCGCGGCTCATATGGGGATCAAACTGACAACCTTGTTGTTAAGAGCACCGCGCTCTAACCAACTGAGCTAACCAACCACCCAGAGACACTCTTACCATCATCCCTGGAGCCTCATGTTATCCACTTATGCTCTTTGCCCTTCAAGTACAGGAAAGTCTTGCAACTGTTTTCAGTATAACTTGGGTGACTTTGGGAAGACAGCAGCTGTAAGACCAAAAAATTCATGTTAGCTCATTCCCAGTCTAGTCACATGTCCAAAAACAATAGAAAACATGAGAACAAAGATTTGAGGTGGTTATCTTCTTTGCATTCTTTCTCACTGAATCTTTTTATATTAGTTTCAGGAGTGAACAACAACATAACGATTAGATATTTACACCCCTCACAAAGAGATAACACCCCCAAGCCTACTACCCCTCTGAAATCGTATATAGCTGTTACAATACCATTAACTAATTCCCCATGCTATACTTTACATCCCATGAGTGTATATACATATGTATATGTATATATAAATTCCCATGAATATATATATGTGTGTGTGTGTGTGTGTTGTGTGTATATATATTTTTAATTATAGTTGACATCCAATATTATTCTCCTTCAGCCTCAGGTGCACAGCGCAGTGGTCAGGCATCTACACAACCTATGAAGTGATCCCCCGACAAGTCCAGTCCCCATCTGGCGCCCTATATGATCTTTACAACATTATTGATTATATTCCCTATGTATTTCACATCCCCGTGACTATTTTGTGACTACTGATTTATACTTTCTAATCCCTTCACCTTCTCCCCCATCCCCCAACTTCACCTCCCATCTCACGGAATTTTTAAACCCTGTGCAAATGCAACATAACCCAGTGATCCTTTTATAAATTGTCTGTAGTGCCATAGGAAGAGTAGAAACCATTTCTTTCTGTTCACACATGGAAGAAAATGTAATTCCTTTATGAAGACTATTCTTGGCAGATTTCCTGGCTCCGTTCTTATAACCTGTGACATATGATGTAGGTCAACTCCTTCATAGTTTAAGAAGCAGAACAGAATCACCTACAGCCGAGCTGTCAGGGAGCTGAGCACATATGTATCAAGAGATTCAAATGGACTATTCAAGACTGTTTTCCAGAGAGGACCCATGGTGCACCATCCTGAATCCTGTCAGCTACAGCTTCCCAGATGGACTCTTCCATCAACTTAGCTCATTCTCTTCACACACCATTTCACACTTTATCTTCTCACTCTGTTGTAGGATTTCATTCAATATAACTATTCTGTTACTTTTGCTCTCCCACAATTGAGAAAGCATAGAGTGCTCTTTTTGTCCTTAAAATACACATATGAGAAGACAAACTGAGCCTGGAATTCCTATCTAACGCTTTCTCACTGAGGCCAATCAGTACCGTGACGTTCTTGCTGTTTTAATGAGGATAAGGCTATCTTCTCCCAGCCTTCCTCGTGTGAAAGCTGTCAGAGTTGCTGAGAGAAGGACGTGGTCAACAGTTGGGTCGTGTGGCTGTTCATGAGCAAGTACACATTTTCCTGGGGTGTCAGTGAAAGCGTCATCTAAATCATACTGGCCACTTCCTCAGCCTTTCTCTTCACCTTCATTCATTCTGTCTCTCTCATTCTTCAATGAGACTGCATTTACACAGGAGCTGTGGTTAAAGGCAGTGGCAGGGTGAAAATTATGTATAGGCAGAATTACCATTTAGGAAAGCACCACCATTTCTCTAAATCCAACACATCAAACTCTTCCTTCCACCGGTGTGGAAAGTATTGCTGCTTTTTGGTTGAGCACCATTCTTGTATTTATGGACTATGCTTTTTTTTTTAAAGAATAAATATTTTTAAATTCCAAAACACAAAACAGATCAAGATGGTCACAATATGGAAAACACTAGGGAACTGAGAAGGACTGAGTGAAGACTGGAATTCACAGCCCCTGTCACATACTCACTGACAGCTTACCTTCCATAACTCCTAACTATGATGGAAGGCCAATAAACAACCTGCACTATTTAATCTCTCTCTTTCTCTCTCTCTCTCTCTCTCTCTCTCTCTCTCTCTCTCTCTCTCTCTCTCTCTCTCTCTCTCTCTTTCATACTATAGAAACATACTATGTTCCAACCAACCTTCAACTATCTGCATTGGAAACAAAATTAATGTATAAACATAATTCCAGCTTCTTGTCTTCCTACCCAACATACTAAGAGTAAGAAACTTTGGCTCCTGTTTTCAGGCGCCAATCACTCCTTTCCCATTATTGTCTACTAAATTCTTATGCACCTTAAAATGGGTTTGGACAACTTGAAGAATAGTAGGAAAATAGAGAAAAATTACCTAATGTAGCAATCATTCATAGACCATGGATTTCCTTCTATTATTAGTCTTCCACGTTGATCATTACCAGCCTGGTTGGGTGACTGTGGGTGACTTAGATGTTCTTCAAGAGAATTCTTCTCCATACACATCTCAATGGCAGGATGAAGCTTTTAACAAGACTCTGTCAACATTCACATTGATTATAGGCCCTAACTTTGTCTAGGAGTTTTTTCTCTCTCTACTATATAATGAAGGCACTAAATTAACATGATATCTTATAAAATTTGACAGCTAAGCAAGTCTGTCTTTAGGTTTCTGAATTTCCTGATTTATTCTGCTAGGATTCCGTGTTCAAAACTGTCTTGAGGGGCCAGCCCAGTCGCTCAGGCAGTTGGAGCTCCGCTCTCCTAACGCCCAAGGCTGCCGGTTCGATTCCCACATGGGCCAGTGGGCTCTCAACCACAAGGTTCCCTGTTCAACTCCTCAACTCCCGCAAGGGATGGTGGGCTCTGCCTCCTGCAACTAACAATGGCAACTGGACCTGGAACTGAGCTGCATCCTCCACAAATAAGATTGAAAGGATAATAATTTGACTTGGAAAAAGTCCTGGAAATACACACCGTTCCCCATTAAAGTCCTGTTCCCCTACCCCAATAAAATCTTTAAAAATAAAACTGTCTTGAAAGACAAGAGAAAAGTTGGTAATGGCACGTTGCTGAGTATTGTAAACCAGAGAGCCCTAAGTGCTCACCAGGGCTCTGGGCTGCTTTCAAATGCCATGCTGAGTGTTGAAATTTATTATAAAGCTTTCAATGATTTGGGTCCTCATATCCTGACCTATTCACCACTGGAGGCAGTTTCCCCACAAATTCCAAAGTGTCCTCATACATAACTGAAATCAAGATATTTCCTGAGTGGCTTTTCTTCTCCCAGATTCAATGCACATATCCCACATCTCTCCTCACAGGCAGAGCTGCTTCTCTACAATGCTCAGTTCATCTAGAGCCTACCTGCTACCTGGAAACCTTCCCAGCACTGACTGACTTTGTTTATGTCTCCTTTCTAGAATTTGCTTGCACTGTTTTTTGGGAGGTGGTGGGTTTGTTTGTTTGGTTTTTTGTTTGTTTCTTTCTTTCTTTTGGTACCATCCAGTTTTTCAGCATCTTGTTTATTTCTTATTTCAGGACCACTATCTCCAACCAAATTGTAAACCACCTGTGAGGCAGCATCACGTCTTATTTCCCTTTTCAGCCCATGGTGCCTAAAAACAGACTATGGTAATCTTAGCAATATTGGATTTACATGAGGCTGCCAAGCCCACCTTCTAGAATTATGCTAAACAAAACATTCTAGTACACTGAAATTCATCCCTGACCAGTTGCTAAATGACCAGACCCCTACATACTTATTCATGACTTTGAACAAGTCATATAACCTTTTTGTGCTTCATTTTCCTTGCATACAAAATGAATATATTATACAATTTACCTTTCTACTTCCAGGTTTAAGTAAGGATCAAACAAGACAGGGTAAGCAAAAGCAATTCATATCTATAAAACATTGTTCAAATGTATGGTTTTATTATTAAATCGTTTGGTCTTTCTGTACATTGTTGACATAAATGAAAAACATGGGTAAAGCATCTTAAACTTTCTGGAAGATCTTCAACAAATTTTAGACATTTCATTGTTTTTCTGTGGTTAATATTCTATTATTATTTTCATAAACTGCCCTCTTTTTCTTCCTTCTTCTTTTTGGTGTAATTGCAACTGTCTTTCTGAGCTGATTCCTCTCCAGCAACCAGGCTCTCACATTGTGATCTGATCAGAGGAGGTGGGAGGGTGTCACTGGCTTCAGGGACATTTTCTGATTGCTCACAAATCAGAAAATACAAAAGTACAAAGGACATTTCAAAAGGCTGGGAACCCAGCCTATGGGCAACATTTCTACCGACAGGGCTAATTCTGGCATAATTGAAAAGGGGTTAATTAATCATGGAATTAAGTATAGGGAAAGGCTTTCTGGCAGCCTTGCATAGCGGGCTCTTTGATATTCCCCCAGGAGTGTAGGACCTTGTATTCTTAGATTCCAAGGCAACCATGTTTCCCTGAAAATAAGACCTAGCGAGACAATCAGCTCTAATGCGTTTTTTGGAGCAAAAACTAATATAAGACCCAGTATTATATTATATTATATATCATATCATATTATATAAGACCCAGTCTTATATTATAGTAAAATAAGACCGGGTCTTATATTAATTTTTGCTCCAAAAGACGCATTAGAGTTGATTGTCCGGCCAGGTCTTATGTTCAGGGAAACACTGTATGTCTTGATTCACCTGGCTGATCAAATTAGGACAACCTCATCTAACAGCTTATAAGAGATCTTCAGTGGTGGCTGCAGGATGATTTCAGGTTTTTTTTTCCTGAGATGCTAACTAAGCTCTCAGGAATCTGAGAGCGTGTCAGGAGAGCTCGCTTACTCCCAGTCTCTCCGTGGTTTGTGGAGGGACAGTGGATCTTTAAGAAGTTCAAAATAACAAAATTTCAGTACAGAGGATGGAAAGGAAGCATCACAGTCCCATTTAAAGTCAAAGGTGGTTTTCCCATCAGTGTCATCCATGCCCTCTTTCCCACACTTCCTTTCTCTCCTTTCCTTTACCCCACAAAAGCAAGGGTTTGCTGTCTACATCTAATGGCTAGAGAGACACTCAGGTAGACATCTTGGAAAGGATAATAGATAATAATATATGCCTCCAGCTTCTTCATTCACTAAAATGCTGGCAGCTTATAATTTTTTTGTTTTTAATCTGAGAGAAGATCTCTGTGGCAAGCTTCTTCCCTGGAAGCCACAACATGTCTCTCTCCCATTTGAATCCAAAAACTGTTAGAATTCTCTATGAGTCCAAACTTTATTACAGATGAATTAATCACCTCCATCATGGCTACTTATTTCAGTTTATTTTGACCTGGTCCTATTCATGACCAAATAGCTTTTTCACTATTGGCTGTTACAGGTCTTCAAGACTCAAATGTCCAAAGAATTCTGCTGCGTCTGGAGAAGAAGGCATGTGGCTGTATAAAATGCCCTCTGGAGAGCAAACCCACGCACTTTGCTCCTGTGCCTTGTTTTCACTGCTGTAACTACTCCTTCATTTACTGGACAAAGGGGATCTATTCTGTTTTGCTTATAGAGAATAAAAATAAGACCCTCCACAGATATGCAGAAAGAGTTTGGACCGCCGATAGACCTGATTCAGCCATCACTTATATTTCAGTGCATACAAAAGCTGCTTTGGAAAGTATCAGACTATGCAAAGAGGGATGAGTGACCAAAAGATGTAAATCTCACAGACATCCTGTGCGCGGCCCATTAGTCTGTGTCAGATCCTGCTACTCTCTAGCATTTATAAGCTGCAGTTAGCTGCACAACTGGATAGTAAATGAAGCATGTCGTTTTCCTCCTGGAGCAAGGGGAGAAAACAGAGGAGAGGTGGGAAATGCCTGTCACAGGAAACCAAGTGTTTAAATCAAAATGAAAACAAACAAAGAAAGACTAGCATCGCATTCTAGAGATTGAGACATAGAAAGTTGGCTATTCATGTGAAGAAATTTAGGAAGTACTCCAGTGATAGTTCTGTACCTGGATCTACTAACAGGTCAGTGATGAAAAATCAGTATTGTCAAAGATCGTAACGTGTGAGTAATAAAATCGGTAGCAGCCAAGTAAAGTAATGCATTTTTCTGAAGAATGATTGGACTTCACACTTAGAATTGTAACTGTCCTCAGAGTGAGCAAGAAGCAACGAGGTAGCCCTGCACTCTGCGCTGATCAGAGAGGAGCTGGGTTTGGTCTACTTTGGTTTTTTAGCAACTTGGCTCCAATGAAGTGGCCTTGTCCCTACTGGGAGAGATTATGGAGCTGCTAACTTGAATATGGTGGAAATCCGACTTCAAAATAGAATTTGCTTCTCCTTCCAGCCTCATTGTGAAACTGCTGAACTCTTTTGTGTTATCTCCTTTAAGAGAATGTGGTATCCAACGAAACTGTGGTGGTGGAAGGAGCACTGATTTCAAGACTTTTGGATCTACTAATATAAAGTCTGCACACAGGCAGAATCAGTTAAGGTATTAGAAGTCAAGAGCGGGTCACCCAGAGGCGGGCATAGTGCAGGTGGGAAGGGAGCATCTGTTCCTTGCTCAGGGTGCTGTCTAGACAGGTGTTCCTACTTTGTAAATCTGCTGAGCTTAGACATGTGATATGCATACTTTTCTGTATACACTACAGAAGTATAATACACATTATACTTCAATAAAACATTAACATTAAAAAGGTTTTGCATTCTCTTGCCTAACCTGCTCTAAATAGCCAACAGATTTGGGGGTGGTCCCTTGAGCCCTGGTTTCTTCTACGAAATGAGAAGCGAGACCAGATCATCCCAGCCCTGAAGATTCCCGGTGCCGTCATCATTGGCACACGATGAATGCATAGCATTGATATTCCTGCAATTAGTGACCTGAATAATAATCAGAACATGGGCCAAGTTGCCACAGGCCTTCCCAGAAAAGAAAAGAATGGAAGGCTGTGTAAATTTGCCACACGGGGAATGATGTGGAATAATTCCACCACCTAACGCACATGGATAGCACAGAAGGAGAATTAGGGTGGCTGTCGGTGTGGCCCCTACTTTAAAAGCAGATGTTCATCATATAGCTAGTGATGTGTTGATCACATTATATTTGAGAGCCAATGCTTCTCTAATAGTTTTTTTCTCAACGGTAGCCGCTGGAAATTATGATTCTGTTAAAATACATTACAGGAACTTCCAACCAATCCTGCAGTTGGGGGTTCCAAACAGTTCCTTCCCTCTCTTGTTTAGTATAAAATGAGTGTAAAGGTGACATGCACAGAGACTGGCAGCAGGGGGAATCAGCATCTCTACCATTAGCGGAAAGTTGCCGATCACATCTCACGTGACATGGCTGGGAATGTCCAGGGCCTGAGCTAGAGGGCATTGGCTGCATAAACAGGAGAAATTACTGCGATCTCCATTTGCTAAGAAAATGAGCTATACCTAACTCTCCCTGTGGGCTTTGCCCACAATTTGAGTCCCTTGGAAGGCAAAATATATTGAGTAGAATGTGGAAGGGAAAAAAATAAATGATTTTGATAATCCACCACACAATCAGATTAGGTGGTCAGCACCTGGATGATAGATCCACAGGGAAACTCTTAAAATCTTATGATTCTTTTCTCAAGTCTCTAAAGTCCCATGGAGGTGAGTCATCTGATTCTACTAAGCCACCTGTCTTTGTCCCCCGGAAAACCATTCTAGAAAACCAGGCCAGACATGCTCTCTGATGGCTGTCCCTCTTCTGAATCCCAAGAATAACCCTTTGGCACAAACATAGAAGTGTATTATTTAGTCTTCCAGCAAACATGAAGGGAAACAATGGAACTAAGGAAATGCAAATCATGAGCTGCCACATAAGATCCTAATTATCATAATTTGACCCGTTCCCCTTCCCACTGCCGGAAAGTTAGCCTTCTGGATGAGAGGGAGCCAAACCAGCTAGATAACAGCCTTCTGTTCTCTCTCCCCATCCTTTGCCTCCTTTCTTTTCTTCCTCTTCCTTAAATGATGCTCATTAAGACGATTCTTCTAACAGTTTGTGAGCCTCAATTGTATCAGTGAGAGCTTTGCCTGCCTTGATAGACTGAGTTAAAGAAAAGGAAAAGGAAGGGGAAAAACAAAAAGCAGACACATGCTATCCTTTTATTCCCCAAAGCAAAAGTCTCAGACTATTTTTCTAGAACCTGCCAGAAATTTCTCTGGAATCATCCTTGTTAGATACAAAGACAGTAAATCTAAATGGTGTAGGTCTTCCATGGGAGGGTTTCCCTAAAGTATGACTAATTCAGGAAAATGGCCAGTTCAGACTCCACACGTCCAGTCACTTCAGTAACACCATGCCCTCCACCCACACACAGCTCCTAGACTATTTCTGTTTTGTCGATTACTCACAGATTTGCCCTCTCCCTGACTCCTCCCAAACTACCTGAGGTAAGTTAACTTGGCAGGCTTCTTGTATTTGTGGTGGTCAATGAGCCAGGCTGGGAGACATACAAAATGTGTTAACTTCATGCCTATTAAAATCCACCTAAAATGTGCCCATTAAAATCTGCATCTAAATAGCACACCCCTGCCCGCATTAGTGCTGGGGCTTCTGTCATTTGCTATGATACGTGCCATGAAAATGGGCTCTCCTGTCACCCTTCAGCTCATGTATGGGATGGGATGGGATGTTACAATGGCAGCTTTAAACCAGGACTCAAGCAAGCAAGTCATTAAATCACAAAGCTCACTCCTCTGCGATAGTATGTGCAGTTGACAGAGTGGAAGTTCTATTCCACTGACCTTTTATATGTTCTAGCATTTGACCATGTGGCTGCTTCAGTTTCAACCAGTGTGTAGGCAAAATACAATTTAGTAATACAATGGACATGTTTTCAAGCAAAAATGTCCTGGAGAAGTCAGTCTCCTTATCACTGGTGTAGGGGCTGCCAATCAAAGCAAGCCAGGAATGGACCAAGTAGCCGGAGGCAGAGGGTAAAAGATCAGCAGGCCGTACTTGAAGGCCGTGAAGTCAGTACGCAAAGGGAGGAATTCATATGATAACTGAATTTGAGGCAAATCTATTCTCCATCCAAGTGAAATGTGACAAGAGGAAGAGGCAGCCAGTAGGGTGTGAGTCAGGGTCTACAAACAAAGCAGGAAAACATGACAGGAAACCTAGTTAAGTAGGTATATTAGTTTGGATACTTTGGGCTGCAGGTATCAGAAAATCCAACTCAAAGCAGCTTAAACAATAAGGACATTTTTTGGCGGAGAGCACTGGAATTCCAAAGGTAGTATAGGCTTCAGGTTTGGCTGATCCAACAGTTAATCATTTCATCAGGGACCCAGGTTTTTTCTGTCTCTGCTCCACCATCTGTGGTATTACCTCTATCCTGAAACGTTCTCGTCTCGGTCACAGAATTGCTGCCAGTAGCATTTGGGCTGCCATGCTTTGTCCCTCACATCCAGGGAAAGCAAGGGAGTTACTCCTAGAAGCTGTGAGAAGAGAATGAGAAGAAATTTTCCCCAAAGTCCCCACAAACCTCTCATAGCATTTCATTGGCCTGAATTACGTGTATGTCTCACGTTCCTTCCTGAACCAGTTACCACCAGGTTAAAATTATTTGGATTGACTTAAATTCATCAAGGCCTATTCGTGGAACAGGAAATAGGGTCAGATTTATCTAACTTAACAGGTAGCATGGGAGAGAGCGAGCTGACTAATCAAAGTCAGCATTCTCCTAGGAAGGAAAGAAATGTACACTGCATGGTGACCATAATAATCGTTAATACTGTTCACCAAGTATTTCTGGCTTTCCGCCTTCCTGGCACACGATGGGATATTTCCTGGCTCCTAGAGGTTCAGTAAGACCATGAGACTTGTTGCAGTCAATGAGTAGTGAGCATAAGTGGCACCTGTCACTGCCAGGCCAGAACTCTAATGGCCAATGTGAGGCCTCCAGACCTATGTTTAGCTCTGTTTGAGAGACAAATGAATGCTCAAGGTGGTGGCTGCTACTTCGCTATATATTCCTGAAGGCGAAAGTGAAAAGCAGAGCCCCTAGCCAACCCATGACAGAGATGAGCAAGAAATAAGCCTTTGTTGTTAAAACCCACTAAGAATTTTATTTTTAACTCCAACATTCCGTAGTCTATCCTTGATACTGCTACAGACAACCCCAGTGGCAACAGCGGATGGTAGCACTCGGAGTCTTGTCCTGAGTGGTAGGCCACATGAGGTTGACAGCAGTGTCGCCTACCAGTGAGGTATGGGCAGGCCAGAGTGAGCGGGTACGTAGCAGAGCCAGAAGAAAAGCAAAGTTTTCCTGAGAGTTCCCTTCTATGGACAGAGCTGCCACTGTGACTCTTGTCCTCAAGAGAAACAAAAGAAAACTGATTCCTAATTTATCTCTTTTAAGTAATTTAATGATCATGACAGTGTAGACACATGCTGGTGTATAAGAAATAAAAAAGAATCTACTTTCTATTGAATTTTTTAATTAAAAAAATTACTCAGAAATTTGGAAAAAAGAAATACCTAAATTAAGAAAAATCTGAATTCATATAAATAGTTATTTAAGATCAGAAATGTATTCATGGGGAAAAAATAACCTACAAGGCAGAAAACAAAAATTTTAAGTCTCATATTTATTAAAATAAATTTTAGTTTTTGTAAAGCATTTGAAATGTGAAGGTTATCACTAATTGTTGGGTATATATAACTACACATTTACAATATTTATTACTCTGAAGAAATCTACCAAAAAATTATAATTTGATACTGTTTCATCTTATAATTGACTTTTTTAAATTGAGATGTAATTGACATACATTGTGTAAGTTTAAGGCATACACTGTGTTGATTTGATACATTTATATGTTGCAATATGATTACAACCATAGTGGTAGCTAACACCTCTTTCGGGTCACATAATGGTAATTTCTTTTTTTGTGGTGGGAACCATTAAGGTCTAGATCTTAGCAACTTAGACGTTTAAAATGCTGTACTGTTGTCTATAATCACCATGCTGTGCATTAGATCTTCAGGACTTTCTTATCTACTGGTTGCATGTTTGTACCCTTAAAAGTTCCCCAGTTCCCCCATCTCCCAAACCCTGGTAACCACCATTCTACTCTTAATTGCCTTTTTTTTCTAAAACAAAAGTGTAAACAAATTTTTTTAAAGTATAAACAAATTGATATATAATACAGACTACCTTAGTACCAAGAAAGATTAAGTACTATGTAGTCTCGGTATTTTCTGCTTTTTGAAAGCCTATTTCTCAAATTAAAATAGAAAACAATCTCAAATTTTTTAATGATTAATAGCTAAAATACCTCTTCCATATCGTCCTCCATATTTTATTCCTTTAAAAATCTTTACAAAGCACTCCTGTCTTTGCTGCATTTTATGGATTGACTCTAACCTGTGTATACTGTAAAATTTTTCTAACCACCTCTACAATAATAAATTGTGTGGAATTCCTTGGTGTAACCTGAGAATGATTTTGAGAAGTTTTTTTTTTTTTTTTCCTTCTTGAGATTCAGTGGGAATGGGATTCATATTTACGATTCAATGGGCTTTTTGTACTACAGGTAATTTTTATTGCTACATTTGAAAACATCCGATCTGGTTATTGAGAGCTTTCAGAACAGAATAACTGGGTAATTTTGATTAGATCATAATCTGTGTAATTTTGCCTTCCCTGCTCCCAGTGCCCAGGCACACTCTCAGCTGTCGTGGTCTCTGGGAGTTGTTTTCCATCTTCTTTCTTGGCAATTGTATCAAAAGCCCACTTCCTTCCTTCCCTTCACCCAAGGCCAGTGGTGCCGGAGCCTCTTGTTCTGCTCTTCCAGGTGACCTTCCTTTGTGCAAGTACAAGATGCCAGGTCTAGGCTTTGCCCTTTGTTGCTGTGATGCAAGTGAGCTGAAATTTTTAATAGGTGTTAGGTTGGTGCAAAAGTAATTGCGGTTTGAAAGGTTAAAAGTAATTGCAAAAACCGCGATTACTTTTGCACCAACCTAATGCAAAGGCAGGACATGAAAAGACAGCTGTCCCCAAACCAGACATGTCCTTAAACCTACGACTGATGTCACCTTCCCTTTGAAAATCTGCCTCATCAATAAATGAGTTATACCACTGCTTGCCTAATATACTTCTCTCTTATTTGAAAAGTAAAACAAACTGTAAGTATTGCTGTTTAAGTGACGTTTTGTAAGATTTCCAGGAGGCTCTGGGATCTGTGTGTGACCGGCTCAGGCTTCATTCCCCAAAGAGAATGAGAACTCCCCTCCTGCCTCTTCCAGAGTGCTTCCAGCTCGTCTTCTTCAAGCCTCTCCTCCCTTCTCCCTCCTTTCTTGTGCCCTCCTTAAACTCATGCACCCCATTGTTTTAACCATGCATTACCAGCAACTCTGGCCAGAACCACTCTCCAAATCCTATTCCCAACTGCCAAATGCAGGACATCTTGGAATACCGTAGACACCTCAAATCCAACCTGCCTAACTGTACTAATTGTCCCTTTATCTCCCCACCCAAATCTTTGCCTACTCCTACCATCATCATTCACCCTACCCAAATACCTGTTGGAGTATTCTTCAGTGATCTACTTCCTTTCCTTTCTAGCTAGAGAGACAGTGTGGGAAGGAAGAGTTGGAGAAAGAAGTAGGATTTAAGATGCTATAATTCCTACACACAACTCCAACTCTGGGACTAAAATCAGGGAGGGTCCAGGAGGCAGAGTGCAATAGAAGCTCCAGAGAAGTTCTAGAGGCCTCACAGTAGATAGGACTTTGGCCTGGCTTTCTGTGGTGGTCTCAGACTACCAGCCTTGTAAAGAAATCCACAGCCACCTGGCACCTGAGCCACAGCTTAGAAATAACTAAGGGAGATGTCCAAGTAAATGAGCCTAAGAATATGTTTCCAGTTTCCCAAGGGCTGCTTGAGGCATACAGGCATCTCAGAACTTCCTGCTTATCCCAGAGGGAACCAGAGAGGTTCTGAGAACACCAGTGATCCAGCAGAACCTTGGGGTCTGGACAAAGAAGCCACAGAGTGTGAGGACTTTGAAGTGGAAGGATATGGCTGAAATGGTGAATATAAGCAGCAGGTGACCCCAAGGACCATATATGCCTGGACACGCTGCAGGAACACCAGTACAAAGCACCCAGGCCTGGGACCAGCCCAGCCCAGCTGGGATCTTCACAACGGGGATGAGCCAAGACTCAGAAATGCCCCTGCCCCTCACCATGAGGACAGATAAGGTCTCCTCCATACCCATACAAGGGGAGGTTGGAAGACAAGATAAAGAGGAATGACCCTGAATGTCTGAGTATAACCAGAATAGTCAGAGTTGACCTGAAAGGAACAATTTTAACTTGGAAGAGTGAGATTTCTTTAGTTGACACTAAGGTTTTTTTCAGTTTGTTTTTCTCCCTTACGACTGGGTTGAAAGGTATCAAAGATGATTAACTTGTAGACAGTAAATAAAAGCTAAGGTTTTGTTTTCACTGTTTGAGTTGTAGTAGTAAACTTTTGACACTGTTATACAAAAATTACCATTAACCTCTCTCCCCTACCCACTCTGTACCAGCATCTAACAGTAGACTAGAGACTGTAGACTATACCTCTGAACTCTGGTGTATATTCCATCCTTTCCATCTCCAATACCAATGCCGAGATTTGCCCTGGTCATCTCTTACCTGGATGTAAAGGATATACTGTCCTCCAGCTCCCCCTCTTCCTAACCCACCCTCATCTACATACTTCCTAAAATATGTTGCTCCCAGCTTTAAAATCTCAGGTGACTCCCCGTGACTAAAGGGTGATATTCAAGCTCCATAGCTTGTCTTAGAAGCCCCTTTCTAACCTAGTCCCACTCCAGCCTCAGCCCTACTCCTACTCCACCTTCTCACACAATGCAAGGTCAAGCCATAGCTTGACTACTTACATACTTACCATTGACCACCTACTTAATTAACTACTTGGCATTCCTAGAATAGACCCAGTGTTCTCACTCACTACTCTCATCTTTGCTATTTCCCCTGCTTAGGGTGCCTTTCTTCTACTCTTACCAATTTCCAATCTACCCTTCAAGATCCAGATCAAACATACCCATCCTTTGACATCTTCTCTAACTCTCTTCATCCCCCCAGTCAAATCTGTCACCCATTCCTTTGTTTCCTTTACACCATATACAAGTACCAGTTTCAAATATTCTGTCCCATTCACGTAGCAGGAAAAGCATTTGTGGACAACATTTCTCAACTTATGGTTCCAAGGCCATGTTTTCCAACATAATGATTACCCTTTCTTACATTAGATCATGATCTTCAGTTTGCATATCTAACCATACACTTAAACTCCCAAGGGGCAGGCTATTCATCTTTTTTGTATTCATCTCTTTTTTTATGTGTATTCATCTTTTTTTTTTAATTTACTTTTTTTATTAGTTTCAAGTGTACAAAGCAACCTAATAGTTAGACATTTAAACCCCTCATAAAAATAATAACCCAAAAGAAACAAAAATAAAAATAAAATAAAAATAAAATAAAAAAATAATAATAATAATAACCCACCCCCCAAGCTACTACCCCTCTGACATCTTATATTGTTGTTACAATACCATCGACTATCTTCCCTATGTTGTACTCCACATCCTGTGACTATAAAAACCTACATATTTAGTTATAATTGACATTCAATATTATTCTACTTCGGTTTCAGGTGTATAGCGCATTGGTCAGGCATCTACGCAGTCTATGATGAGATCCCCCTGATAACTCCAGTGCCCATCTGGCACCTTACGTGATCTTTACGACATTGTTGATGATTATATTCCCCATACTGTATTAACTATCAATTTATAGTTCTTACTGCCTTCACCTTTTTCACCCTGCCCCTAATCCCATTCCCTTCTATCACCCTGATAGATCTAGTACCTGTCTGGCACCATACCTAGTTATTACAATATTCTTGACTATATTCCTTATGCTATATCCTACATCCCCATGACTATTGTATAACAACAAATTTGTACTTCTTAATCCCTTTCCCTTTTACCCATCCTTAACCCCCCTCCCATCTTAAAGAAGTCCCTCTAAGATTCCTTGTAATACTGGTTTGGTGGTGATGAACTCCTTCAGCTTTTTCTTGTCTGGGAAGCTTTTTATCTGTCCTTTAATTCTAAATGACAGCCTTGCTGGGTAGAGTAATCTTGGTTATATGTCATTGCTTTCCATCACTTTGCGTATCTCCTGCCACTCCCTTCTTGACTGCAAAGTTTCTGTTGACAAATCAGCTGCCAGTCTTACGGGACCTCCCTTGTAGGTAACTAACTGCTTTTCTCTTGCTGCTTTTAAGATTCTCTTTGTCATTAACCTTTGGTGTTTTAATTATGATGTCTTGGTGTGGGCCTCTTTGGGCTCATCTTGTTTGGGACTCTCTATGCTCCCTGGTCTTGTGTGTCCATTTCCTTCACCAGATTAGGAAGTTTTCTGTCATTATTTCTTCAAATAGGTTTTCAACTCCTTGCTATCTCTCTCCTCCTTCTGGCATCCCTATAATGCAAATGTTGGTATGCTTGATATTGTCCTGGAAGCCCCTTAAACTCTCAGTTTTGGGGATTCTTTTTTCTTTTCTTTGTTCTGGTTGGGTGTTTTCTACTACCTTCTACATTGCTGGTTGGATCCTCTGTTTCATCTAATTTACTGTTGATTCCCTGTAATATATTCTTCATTTCCTTTATTTCTGACTGGTTCTCTTTTATGGGTTTCCATCTCCATTTTTATGCTTCTAGCTCTTTGTTGGAGTTCTCCCTGAGATCATTGAATATTCTTATAACCAGGGTTTGGAACTCTGCGTCTGATAGATTGCTTTTGTCTGTTTCGCTTAGTTCTTTTTCTGGAGCTTTGTTCTGTTCTTTTATTAGGGACATGTTTCTTTGTCTCCCCATTTTGGCTGCTTCCCTGTTTCTATTTCTATGTATTAGGTAGGGCTGCTATGTCTTCCACTCTTAGTGGAGTGGCCTTATGTAGTAAGTGTGCTGTGGGGTTCACTGGCGCAGCCTTTCTGATCACCTGAGCCATGCACTCCAGGTGTGTCCCTTGTGTGGTTTGTGTGTGCCCTCCTCTTGCAGTTGAGCCTCGGTTGATAATGTGAGGGACTGCCCTTGGGCTCACTGGTTGTGAGCACTGGCCTTGACTCCAGTGGAAGAGTTGTTGGGCAGGGGCTGATCCTAGGGAGCAGCATCTGTCTCAGTAAGGCTCTGGTGCCTGCCCAATCGCCCCTTGGGTTTGTAGTTCTTGGAGGCTGCTGGGGGATGCTCCAGCTTGTTTTGAAGCTGGTCACTGGGGACACCAGACCCAGGACCAGCTTGGAGGGGATCTGCTGTAAGTATACTTCAGCCATAGCCCGTGCCCCACCTGGGCCAACCCAGCAGGAGCCCGGAAGAAATCTGCAGATGGCTGCCACCCATGCTGTGCTTGGAAGCACCTTGAGAGACCAAGCCGAGAACCAAGGCCAGTTGCCGCTAGTGCCAGCTTAGGGCTGCTCAGTCAGAGGCATGGGACACGCTCAAGACAGATGCTGCTTGTCTGGATTCCGCAAACCTTTGAGAGACACTAGGAAAATCTACAGCTTGGGCTAAGGCAGTCAGTTTGCACGAAAAAGCCACTGGAAGCAGCCTGGGTGTGGCCGAAAGTTGGGCGGGGCTGGGTCTCAAATAGCCAGGGTGGGGCGAAGGATAGATGGAGACTCAGAAATGTCGGCTGCCTGTGTTCACATGTTGGGAAGGGGGACGGCTCCGCAAAGAAACAATGGCCTCCACCAGCTCCCCGTCCAGGAGAAAGCCACTTCTACAGTCCCCATCCCAAGCCAGATAATTCAATTCCCCACCATTTGTTCCTGATGCCTTTCCAGCTGCTGCCCCAATGCTGGAGCTCAGAGCAAATGATTCCATTGGTGGGGAAGTCCATGTGGTCCCTTTAAGAGGAGAACCTGGGAGTGCAGCCGCCCTCAGTCTCACTCAGTCACAATCTCCTCTCGTTTTCACAACCAAATATTGTGGGGACTTCTCTCCTCAGCATGGAACCCTGGGCTGGGGTGGGGCTAGGACCTCTTGCTTTTTTAGGGGATGGGGGAACCCCACAGCCGAAATAGCCCTCCTGATCTTTAATGGTCACACACAGGTATGGGACCAGCCTGTTCCCTGTCTCTGACCTTCCTACCAGTCTGGGGGTGGCCTCTTCTGTGCATCCTTAGTTGAAAGGCTTCAGTTCAGCTTGATTTGAGGCGATTCTCAATAATGGTTGTTTTGTAGATTAGCTGTAATTTTGATGTGGTTGTGAGAGAAGGTAAACACAGCATTTACCTACTGTGCCATCTTTGTTGTTTCTGTCTGTATTCATCTTTATAGCCACATGTTTCTGCCATGCTCACTTTTTCCGCCCTACTGAGCTTAACAGAGGGATAACTGGCCTATTAGCAAATTAGAACTCTCCCCCACCCCGCACGATGGGTCCACTTCCACACCAGGGCAGTGTTGGCAAATAGAAAGACTTGGTTTCAGTTTGACTTACCCACTTGACTGGGTGCCTTTGTGTATTGCACAAGCTGCCAATATGCAACAGCCCTGGGATCTAAGATGTAGTAAGAGAAAAATAAGTCTTTGTTGATGAATGAACCTGTCTAGGAAACATTCCCTACCTTTGTCCCTCTTATATTATATGAACTGTGTGCCTATGGTTTACATAGTTTTGATATCACACTATATCCACTAATCAAATATTCCTCAGTGTGTTATTGATAAAAATGTCAGGCTTAGCCACAGAATCTTATTACCCCATGATATTTGCGGCATTATTGAAAAAATAATTATTTACCAGAACTTTGTACAGTACTCAGCACAGATACTCAATATATACTTATTAAATAAAACTGACATTAATATTGGAAATAGTATTGCAATTCCTTTAATGGTTGCAGTGTAACTATTATCCCCATTGTGTCTCTGAAAATAAGTGAACTGTATTCAGAGATTAGATTTTAGGTATCCATTGACTGTATCATAAAAATAACAGCAACCTGAACATTGGTGAATATTTGTGGTTTTAAACTACAGATCTGTTTGTTTCTTGCTAATGTTTCTAACACCCAACCAGTTGGTGTGTGCCCCCATATCCCACAAAACACATTCATACATTCAGCCTCCAAGCTGACTTAGAGCCCAGGTAAAGCCAACAAGACTTCAGTGCAAGCTGAGGTAAATGGATATGTTAACACATGGCCCTTCATTTCTGGAGTGAGGGCAGAGAAGGGAGTAAGAGAATTGCAGAATCTACAAAGGACACAATGCATGACAATAAAGGCATTGTGCTGTAGCATACCTTGATTTTCAAAAAAAATAAAGTGCATTAGCCATAAGACTGCTCTAGAAGAAACAATAAATTTCTTTACAGGATATATATGTATTTTGGGGCCCTTATGTTTGTCTGGGCTGCTAAAAATACCACAAAGTCAAAGATGTAAGTGACAATTATGGGTTTATCTCAAACCCTCTGTACCTCATGTTAGAACAAGTCACTATGGGCTAAATCGTTTGGGTGAAATATTTATCACTGTAGGTAAAATAATTTGTCAACTCTAAATAAAACTGTGGAGGATTCAAAAGTTGCCTTCAGGTGAGATATGGGATGTTCATGACCCTAAAATGTGTTAAATAAATGTTAATTACCTCCTCTGAATCAATTAGGAAACTGTCAGTTGCAGACCACAGAAAACTTGATCCTAGTTGGACTGAGCACATTAGGAGTAATTCACCTTAGGCACAGCTGGATTCAAGGCTTGGGCAATAATAGCATCAGGCCTCAGTATCTCTTCTTGTTCTCCTTGTGCTACATTAACTTCTTTCTTGGGCTTTGCATCATAGGAGATGGAGGCAGCAGTCCAGGCCCTCGCTTCTGTCTAGTTTTAAGTCAGTCTGAAGAATGGGGCATACAAAGGTAGGATTTCCAAGAAGGTTTCATCATTTTCTGTTGGCTCTTGTTGGGTCACGTTTCCAACTCTTCGCCAGTCACTGTAACCAGACAGGTGCTATTCCAATTGGCCAGGCTTGAGTTTCATGTCCACCTATCCCATTTTCTTCCTGTGATAGACAGTCCCTAAGTGGCCCCCAATGACCCCCAACTCCTGGTATTCTGCCCTTCTGTAATGCCCTCTCCTTGAATGTGAGGGGGGCCTGTGATTTGTTTCTAAACGATGGAATATGGCAGCGGTGGTGGAATATCACTGCCATCTTGCCAGCAGACTCTCTCTATTGCCTTCTTGGCTGCCATGCTTTGATGAAGCAAGCAGCCGTGTTGGAGAAGCACACCTGGCAAGGAACTGAAGGTGCCCTCTAGATAGGAACATTTGACCCTCGGTCCAGTCGTCTTCAAAGTACTGAATTTTGCTGACAACCGTTGAGCTCGGAAGTGCATCCTTCCCCAGGCAAGCTTTCAGATGAGACTCCAGCTCTGGTCAACTCTTTGACTGCAGTTTTGTGAGAGATACTGAGGCAGAAGACACAGAAAAGCTAGACAACAAATGTGTGCTGTTTTAAGCCACTAGGTTTGGTGGTGTTGTTGTTGTAAAACAACAGATAACCAATGCACTTCCTTTTCCCTCCCACATCCCTTTCAGAACCCCTCCCAGGTCTGCTCTGGTCTCCCTACCCAGCACCCAGTGCCAATCTTTAGCAGCCAGAGGGCTTATACAGTAAGGCCTAGCTCTCTGTGGTCCCCATGTATTGCCCTCACTCACATGTGCACTGACCTCAGTTTAATGTTCAGAGAAAGCATCTGACTGGGCCGGTTATCGCAGACTTCTCCAGTCTTAACCCAAAAGAAAGGACATGCAGTGACATTTTGCATGGATGCTATCTGAGGCCCCTCTGGCATCCCTTAAATTCAGTTACAAAGGTCAGTTTCATACGTAATCTGAGCATGCAGAGCTGAAGGGTATGGAAGCACTTTGGACCCCAAATAACTGTTCCTCGGGAGAGAAGTAATTCAGATGAATATGTAATCCTTGTTAATAGCAGGTTATGACTGCCTGTGATGATGTGGACAATTGTCACCCACCTGCTAACTGTTTTAGAAGTCCTCTCCTATCTGGAGTCACCACGAATGGCAGACTTGACCTCCGTGGTCCTATGCCAGCTTTTCTCTGTCTTCAGTTCCTTCCTCTTTCTCTGCCTCTTTCACTCTGTGCAGGGACGTACAGCTGCAGCCCACAGAGCGCAGCCCCACAGAGCGCAGCCCTGCAGTTGCACTGAAGGAGGATTCAGAAGGCTACACAAAAGCTTCCAGCCACCAAAGCACAAAGCCTTTCCTTCAGCTCTTAGGAGAACTGTCGTCCTCCATGGACAGTCATATTTCCTGTTCCCTGTGGGGTTTTCCAGGCTGGCCCCAAAACCCCTTTTTTGCTCAC
Source organism: Rhinolophus hipposideros (assembly GCF_964194185.1). Lineage (NCBI taxonomy): Eukaryota > Metazoa > Chordata > Mammalia > Chiroptera > Rhinolophidae > Rhinolophus > Rhinolophus hipposideros. Next base: position 48,295,121 of record NC_138064.1, read on the forward strand.
ACCCATCTCCTCTCGGCCCAATCCACAGTTGTTAGACTGACTCCCTCACTGTTCAGGGAATAGCATTTACCAGCTTTACTCTTGGCCACACTGCTTTATCTGAAACGTGGGCTTTATTCTTCTGTGGATTCTGTGATTCTGCAACTCAGCGCAGCATTTCAATCACATTGCACAATAAAACATGATGTGTTTCGTGATTAAGCACTAAAAAGGCAACAGGTGGTGCATTTACGAGTAATTAAAGCCTCCTCCAGGCTGTGTTATAATGCTGGAGACTAACAGTGAAGGAATTACCTTGGTGAAGAAACAGCTCTGCCTATCACATGGCTGTTGCTACCTGCAAGCTTTCAGACAAAGAACAGTTCACTAAGCTTGTTTCTAATTTAGGTCACTTGGGTCATAACCACTTGCAGGTTCTAAGTGTTTGTTTTGCTTTGTGGGGTTTTTCCCCCAGCGTTCTGATGCTGTATGTAACAAAACATAATGATTCACTCATAGTTAAGTTTCAATTAGTTCAGGACTGAGTTATTCATAGACTGTTTAGAGATACGTTACATCTTTTGAATTATTAATTCAAGATAAAACTCATTCTGTTAGGAGAAATTTTTCTACAACAGTGTATCCCAAGAATCCTCAAATGGTCTGGATCTCTGAAGATTTCTAAGCTAATAAAGGAATAGCATTGATCCCAAACTTGTTTTTGATACAAATACAAGCTGTGGATTCTGGAAAGTATCAAAATTCGCTTTCCACTAACGATACATGTGTTCTTGGCAACAGCGAACATTTTCTCTTGAGTGTCTATTAAAATGAAGAGCACTTAGGATCTTTTTAGGATGTTTGTCCATTATGTTCTTCTATCTGAATGTCATCTGAATGTTTTCAACATAAAAAAAATCAAATTGATTAAATTCCATTGACACTTCTGGAATGGATATTATTTGTTAGTGCAAGGAGGTCCTTTTGCTTTCAGTTAGTTGTGAACAGAATATTTTTCAAACACCAGTAAGTCTGGGCCCTGGAATGAGGAAAGAGCACCCAGCAAAGTCCCGCGGGGGCCAGGCCTGAAGTCGGGCATCTGCCCTCACCCTCCCAGCTACCAGAACCAATGGCTTCATTTTATTCCCAATGCCTCTCGGCCATTAAACACGCCTTTTGGAAATTCTCTTCTCCTTTTCTCCACCCTCTCCTCTTTCTACATGTTCTTCCTAATAATTTCATTTATTCCTATGACCCTGTGGTGGGTTGACTTGTGTCCCCCTAAAAACAGATGTATTGGAGTTCTAACCCCCAGTACCTTAGAATTTGACCTTATTTGGAAATAGAGTCTTTACAGAGGCAATATGATTAAAATGCAGTCATAGCATGGGCCCTAATCCATATGACTGATGTCCTTGTTAAGGGGAAGGTTTGCAAACACCAACAGACACACACGGGGAGAATCATGTGAAGAAGAAGGCAGAGATTGAGTTGATGGTTCTTTGGTGATGCTAAGGAATGCCAAAGATTGTCAGCAAACCACCAGAAGCGTGGCGAGTTGGCTGGTTGGTCAGCTGTGACCGGTGAGCCATTGGCCACTATTACAACTGCCATGGCTACGCTAGCAGAAAGTGGGGGCTAGCCAGAAGATGGTGGCTGAGCCAGCAAGCGGTGGAGTGAGGGTTGCGAACAGTGTGGCTCCTGCTTCCTGTGTCTCCAACCCAGCTGCCAGCGAGAGTATAGTGGTGTGACTCCCCTATCTATGGCTCCGTGGGTGTTCCTTTTCGGCCTCACCATGTCCTGCGTTCTTATGTGGGGAGCGGGAGCTGAGACCTCGCAGGCTGCCCTGCATAACAGATTCTGCCCTGGAACAGATTCTTCCTCACGATCCTCAGAAGGAATCAACCCTGCCAACACCTTGATTCTAGATTTCTAGCCTGCAGAACTGTGAGATAAGAAATTTCTGTTATGCAGGCCACTAAGTCTATGGTACTTTGTCCTGGCAGCCCTAGCAAACTAATCCACATCCCAACTCCCAAATTATTATTTCCTGCTCAAACTCCTCTTCTAAACTGCCTGATTAACAAGGGACACACAGGTTTCTCACCGTCATGTAAAAGGTTTATTTAGCCCAATGCCTGGACCATAACTAGTTCTCAGTAAAATTTAATGGTTCTGCTACTGCAGACGGTGACTATGACGCTGCTGACTGAAGTGGCAGGAGAAGGGAGAGGAGAAGATGTAGCGGCAGCAGGAGAAGCAAAAAACAAAGCAGAAAGAAGAGAATGAATTGATTAAGCCTGGCTCCCTTCTGTGAAATACAAAAGATGTAAACAATCTCAGCAGGATATACATGTTCTGTATTTGTACTTTCCCCACACACCCACCCAAAGAGTATAAATCAGACTCATTATTGAATCTTCTGAATATTTGGCCTTACGGAATACACTGGGGGACCCGGTATTTAATCACAAATGGACACCCTTGAAAGGAAATCAACAAAAGTATTTCTTTGCGGTCAGGTGATCTGCAACTTCGCCTCATTAGCCAGCACTATATTCCATCCAGCTAGAAGAGGAGAAGGTGGTGTGATATGTTCACACAAGGGCTGTGATTTAAGTAACAGTCTCTCAACCTACTCTTCTCACCTTCAACCAGACTCTTAAGCATAAAACAGCAAACGATGCCCGCCTCCTGCAGGAACAAGAGTGCCCAGATTATTTCAAATGATACTATTTATGGACCACCCGCTAGATATTCAAAACACTGTTAGACTATGGGGACAGAGCTAGGAGTGCAGTTTCCAGGCTCTCCCCTCACGTGGAAAGGTGCTCACTCGGGTAGTAAATGGCCATCAACTGTGATTGGATGGCCATCAGCTGTGTCTAGTTGGCCGTCAGCTGTAACCAGTGAGCCATTGGCCACTAATATAACTGCCGTGGCTGTGCTAGCAGTGAATGGGGGCTAGCAAGAAGATGGTGGCTGAGCCTGCAAGCGGAGCAGTGAGGGTTGCGAACAGTGTGGCTCCTGCTTCCTGTTTCTCCAACCCAGTCGCCAGCGAGAATATAGTGGTATGACTCCCCCATCTATGGCTCCGTGGGTGTTGCTTTTTTGGCCTCACCATGTCCTGGGTTCTTATGTGGGGAGCGCGACCAGAGACCCCGCATTGACACCCTGCATGACACAGACACTTCAGGTTCATTATTCCAACTGATCCCACCAACCTCCACTTCCAGCATGGAAGAATTATTATTCCCATTTCAAAAAGCACCACCCATTTCACAGGTGGTTAGATTGCCCAAGATCACCCAGCTAGGAAGAGGAAGAGCTGTGGTTTGAAGCAATGCCTCCTTGAATGGCCTGCTTAGGGCCAACTGCCTGGAATGGTGTCTAGTGCATATTAGTGCTTTGTGACCTATATTCTTTCCACAACTGTGGGGACAAAGCCCCAGAAAGCAGTTTCCAGGCTCTCGGCCTCACATAGAAAGGTGCTGGCTCAGGTAGTAAATGCTGGCTCTACTGTGATTGGATGGCCATCAGCTGTGGCTAGTTGGCCGTCAGTTGTCACCAGTGAGCCATTGACCACTAATATAATGGCTGTGGCTACGCTAGCAGGAAAAAATGGGGGCTAGCAAGAGCGGATTGCAGAGAAGCAGATGCCGCCGGTAAGAATATAGTGATATGACTCCCCTACTTATGGCTCCGTGGGTGTTCCTTTTTGGGCTCACCATGTCCTACGTTCTTATGTGGGGAGCAGGAGTAGAGACCCTGCAGGCCGCCCGTCAGGACAACAACATTGTGTAAATTGTCTAGAACAGGAAAAAGAGAGCTGAAGAAGATAGAAATTCGAGACCAAGTCTCTGAGTGACAGGTGTCCAGGTATTGAAAATTAGCTATTAATTCCTTTTGTTCTACCAATGGTTGATTCCATCAACTTATAGTGATTACGACACTACCAGACTATGTTTATTAGCTACCTTAAGTCCAGTGACTTAAACTCAGATAAATAACAACAAAAACAGATTACTATCATTTGGAATATCTCTTGATTTTAGGATAATCCTTCACAAAATACTTATTTCATTAACCACTATTTGGTCATTTGCTGCTCTCTCACACAAACTCCACAGATCTTGTATCACCTTGCCAGGAGTTTAGGAACGGGTCTAAAGTGCAGGTCTCAGAGAAAGACAGATATTGTATTCTATCACTTATGTGAGATCCAAAAAAGACAAACTCATAGAAACAGAGTATAATGGTGGTTGCCAGGGGTAAGGGAAATGGAGACATGTTGGTCAAAGGGTACAAATTTCCAGTTATAAGATGAATAAGTTCTAGGAATCTAATGTACACCAGGGTGACTAGTTGATAATACTCTATTATGTACTTGAAAGTTGCTAAGAGAGTAGATCTTAAAAGTTCTCACCACTTTTAAGAAATGATAGTTAGTGATGTGATGAATCATTAACTAAGGCGCTGGGGGTGACCATTTTGCCATATACAAGTGTGTCCAATCAATACATTGTACGCCTTTGACTTACATGCTGTTATGTGTCAATTCTATCTCAAGAAAGCTGGGGGACATTTTTTTTTTAATTCAGTGCAGGTCTTACAGCCTGTATCTCTCGAGAAGTTTATAAATCATTTAACATCTTTTCCCTAAATGTCAGGTTTCTGAGATAGGCAGAAGAGGTACATGTGCCTTCAGATTCTTTTCTTAGTATATGTATGGAAGAGAGTGAACAAAATGTGAAGACCTCTTTCCAATTTCCACTTAGGACAGCAAATTAGTGAATGTTGCAGACTGTCCCCATCTGCCTTTGAGAGGCTTGTTCTGGGTACAGTACAGATTTTCCATTGGGAAAAAAAGTCCCAAAGCTCTTGATCTAAGGTCAACTGTGTTTATTAGTTCTTGACAACTTTTCTATCTTAAAATACATTTCTAGCACTCTCACAAAAACAGTACTTTTAATTTTGAATTACTGATAAATAATATTTCCTATATGTAATCTTGTATCATAACATGAGTCTTGGGCCAGCCCGGTGGCTCAGGTGGTTGGAGCTCCGTGCTCCTAACTCCAAAGGCTGCCGGTTCAATTCCCACATGGGCCAGTGGGCTCTCAACCACAAGGTTGCCAGTTTGATTCCTCAACTCCACAAGGGATGGTGGGCTCCGCCCCCTGCAACTAAGATTGAACGCGGCACCTTGAGCTGAGCTGCCGCTGAGCTCCTGGATGGCTCAGTTGGTTGGAGCGCGTCCTCTCAATCACAAAGCTGCCGGTTAGACTCCCACAAGGGATGGTGGGTTGCGCCCCCTGCAACTAACAACGGCAACTGGACCTGGAGCTGAGCTGCACCCTCCACAACTAAAATTGAAAGGACAACAACTTGACTTGGAAAAAGTCCAGGAAGTGCACACTGTTCCCCAATATCGTCCTGTTCTCCTTCCCCAATAAAATCTTTAAAAAATAAAAGTAAAAATAAAAAATAACACGAGTCTCATAATATATGCTGTACCACATGAATAACTTAAAGAGTTTATTATGGAAGACAAGAAGCATCTGACCCAAACGGCACAGAGAAAGCTCGTCCTACTATGGCTTCCAGCTCCCCTGAACTTGAATGTTAGTCATTTCATTGATGAATCTTTTCTTAGCACCAGTGATGGGCTGTGTGCTGAGCCAGGTGCTGGGGATACCATGATGAGCAAGATGAACATAGTTCCTGGCCACTCTGAGCATGTAGTCCAGGGGTGTCCAAACTGCAGCCCACAGGCCAACTGTAGCCCATGATCCATTGTTTACTGGCCCACAGCAAATTCCAAAAATATAGTTTACTTAAATAAACCAGGTGAGGCAACACATACTTCACCTCGAGTGAGTGGCCCAGCTGTTTGTGTATTTTACCGCATACGGCCCGTGGGGAAAAACATTGAAAAAAGTTTGGACACCCCTGATGTAGTCTATTAGAAAGCAATTAGAATAAACTGTGGTAAGTGCTTCCATAGGGAAAATGCAGGCTGTACTCAGGAATGCTGAGTCTAGTCTAGAAGGGTCAGAGAAGGCTTCTTGGAGGAAGCAACAACTAAGCCGAAATCTAAAGCAGCAGGCTAGGCCCAGGGGAGGAGTGTGCCAGCCTAGGAGAATGTATGTGCAACTACCCAGAGAGAGAGTGGGCACAGTGCTTCCTAACATCTGAGGTCCTGAGTGCCCGGCAGGTAAAGGATAACATGAGGAAGACCAAAAGGAGCAGCAGGGGGACAGCCATGATAGACCCTGTAACTGTGGACTTCATCCAAACGCAATGAGACGCCATTGCAGGGATTGAAGCTGGGGTGACATGAGCAGACTTGTGGTTTAAAGGGTGGAAATCAAGTTGCAGGAGAGCTAGTCTAGGGACCAGGGACTGCAGTGGGGAGGCTCCATGGAGTAGCCCAGGCAAAACATGGCGGTATGTGCAGAAGCACGGTGACAAGGAGATGGGAGTGCCTGGATAGACACAGATTTCACTGGGAGAGTCCATAAGACTCTGTGAGAGGGGAAGTCTTCTGCCTGCTTTGAGCCACCAGAAAGATAATGGTGCCAGTAGCTAAGAAAGGGGACCTCAGTGGAGCAGTGAGTTGGAGATGTGAGGGAGGTTGGAGAAGAAAGGACATGAATTCCTTTTGGGTAGAGTGAGCATATAATTTATTATCCAGACTGGCACACATTTAAAAATAAAAGGAAGAGCTATTGCTGTTATTGGGACAACAACATAAATTGAGCCTGTACCTGGGAAATTGGACACATGGTCATTCTAGTTTAGGGACATATTGAGGTTGGAGGTACTAATAAGATATTCAAGTGAAGATGTCAGGTGGACAGCAGATATGCCAGGGGTGCTAAATAAATGTCTACAAGTGGATACTGGTCAACGTTGCTCAAGCAGTAGTTTGCCATAATCAGAAGTGTCTGGATGCTGATGGTAACCACTTTGAGCACCTCTTGTAATTACCTCTTGTAATTGCAAAAGTCAAACGTGACTTGTATTCATCTTTTCTTATCGGTTTATATCGAGTATTACAATTTTAATACAGTTTTCCTTTCTTAAAATGTGTATCCATTTTTTGGCACCGTCTGTATGTGTCTGAACTTGAGGTAAAATTATGGATTAAAGAGGTCTCCACCAGGAAAACAATTAAGGAAGTCGTTTCTCTCCAACTGCTTTGTGATGTTTAATTAAGACACAGTTTATGACTGTTGTCATTGGAGATGCCAGTATAAACTGACAGCCACGGATGGTTTCTCTGTTTTTTCCTTATAGCATATTTCATATCATGTCCAGGAATGCTCCTGGGTGTGCCCTGGAGAACTGTCTCCAGCTCAAATTTAGAGTCAGGATGAAATGTGATCAAAGGCAACTTGCCTAAGGTCAGACTTCTGATAGGGGTCAGTTAAGAGAGCAAGGGTGGATGGACACAGGTATCCCCAATCCTGGAGAGGGAGAAAAGCTCAAAAATGCTCCTCTCCTGACTCTGGATTAGTGGCATCATTTAATATCTGGATGACAGTCTGTGTTGCTGTGGCTGTTCTAATCATTAGCAATTATCATTATTATTATGACAGATGCCACGCTGGTGCTAAGCATCAGTCATTGTCAGCGCTAGCATAAATGAATACATATATTAAAGTTCTTTCCAATTTTAGTTCTTCCTCGGTTTCAAGGCTAAACCTGAAATAACATGAAGACATTTATTGCTGTCACCTACTAGCTGATTATATCATCATAAGAGAAAGCTATTTTAGAGAACGCACACAGCAGTGAAGGATTTGTACAGTATGTCTACAGAATTAATATGTCCCATAAACATTAATGGTTTAAATTATTATTTCATAACTACTTGTGTCATGCAGGGTGGCATGCGGGGTCTCTGGTCCAGCTCCCCACATAAGAATGCAGGATATGGTGAGGCCAAAAAGGAACACCCACGGAGCCATAGGTAGGGAAGTCAGACCACTGTATTCTCGCAGGAGGCATCCACCTCTCTGCAATTCACAATCCACAATCCGCCCTTGCTAGCCCCCATTTTTCTGCTAGCGTAGCCACAGCAGTTATATTAGTGGCCAATGGCTCACTGGTTATAGCTGACGGCCAACTAGCCACAGCTGATGGCCATCCAATCACAGTTGATGGCCATTTACTACCTGAGTCAGCATCTTTCCACGTGAGGCGGAGAGCCTGGAAACTGCACTCCAGGCTCTGTCCCCACAACTTGATAATACAGAGAATTATTTCTCTAATGCTGACAAAATTGCTGCAAGTGAAAATTCGAGAGTTGCCAGACAGAGACTCAGGCTTCTCTGAGTGTCCATGCCACCATGAGCCCTCTGTTTGTTGCATATGCTGTCTTACTTGAAAAGGGATTGATCACAGTTTCTCAGTGAGTGAGCTTCATGACAACCTCGAATCTCCATCCGAACTTAAACTCATTATTTCTTTGGCAAGACCACTGCTGACAGAGAGCCAACACCTGCTGAGAAAGCGATGATCTCAGAAAGGAAAGGGAAACAGCCCAAGTGGCCGTCCTGAATAGAATGGATGAAGAAACTGGTATATTCATGCAATGGAATGCTACACAGTGATGAAAATAAAAGAACCACAGCTATCCACATAACATGGATGAACCCTACAATGCACAATGTTGTGTGAAAGAAGGAAAACATAAAAGAAGACGTAGAGTATTATTCTAGGAGCAGAAATTAAACTTGGAATATTGTTGAAATGTGTACATAACTGATAACCCCATAAAGAAATGCAAGGCAGTTGTTACTTTGAAAGTCGGGACAGTGTTACCCCCAGGGGAAGAGAAGGGCATGTGATTGTGGAGAGACCCGTGAGGTTCCCAGGATGCTGGCAGGTCCTGTTTCTTGACCTGGCTGGTACTTACATGACCTGACTTCACAATGATTTGTTCAACTGTGCATTTGTATTTTATGCACTTTCCTGAATGTGTGCTCCACTGCACAAAGAAAATAATTTTTTTAAGATAAAGAGACTACTTGAGTGGTAATATGGGGAAACCTAATTCTGTACATTAAAAAAGTCTAAATACAGTGATTTAACCAAAGGGAACTAGAATTCCTCCAATTCTGTCTTTCCTGCCTTCCAGTCAGAGCTCTTCCTCAATGCCATCTCCCTCATAAATAGCCCTTTCCTTTAATTCCGCTCAACTCTCCCTCCCCCCACCCCGCCCAGAACAGTCCCACCCCTGGACCCTCTCTTGGTTTCTGACACAAGGAGAGGCCACCTCTTGACAAACTGCACCCCTTTTGACGATGAGGAGAATAAGCACCATGGTGGACTTCCTGTCACCTAGGACATCCTACAACAGCCTTGACCCTCATGAGTATGAGAGGGAAGTCGCTGCCTGAAGGAGGGACTTGAAGAACTGGGCCCTATAGGAAAATCTTATTCTTAAGTGTCCTGGGAAAATATTTTTTACGGCCACCACCTTTGCTGGTAGATGTCACGCTTTTCCCCAACTAGGCCCAGCAGGCATCACAAGAGCCAGCAGTGTGGCTGAGAATCATGTCTAAAAATCTCACATCGATTACAAACCTAGTTTCCTTTCAGGCTGCTACCTGTGATTTGGAGGTCTGCACTAACCTTCCGGGCTTCATGAACCTCTACACTGTCTCCTCAGATCGCTTCATAAAAGGACGCATTTGCCAAAGATAATCAGATGGTCTACACAAAGCATGAATGCGAGCTCTAGCATGAACCTATCTCCTTGGATTTGAAATCATCACCTTTGATCTTAATTTTAGTTTTCCATGGTAACCATGGTTTCAGAATCCTTCTTTCAATTACTGTGAGCAGTTGCATAAAGGAGATGTTGGGTTTAATCTCTTAAGCCCCTTCTGAAATTTCTGCATTGGTCTGGTGGCAACTCATTTACAAAATGAACTTCAGACCCTGCTTTCCAAGACAGACAGTGGCTGTCAGAGCTGAGCCGTTTCTTAGCTTGGCAGAGGGCTCAGGCCTTAGCAGCCTTTGTCTGGGTGTGGAAACATCTCATCTTGCTCCAGTTACTACCTCTCGTTGGCCTCCCAGCCCTGGGCTGTTTTAACTCCACTGCATTTGTCAAGAAATGCACTCTCCACTGCCTGCCTCATTCACCCTCTATCTTCTGGCTTCACAGAGTCCTTGGGGTCAAGCACACACTTCGACCCATGACCACCTTAACTCGTGAACAACTAGCTCCTCCAATCATTCTGTAGTTCCCCTCCAATTTTTTTCCCTTCTCCCTCCTCCACTGTCCATCCAGTCAAACTCTTCAAGGCCCAATCCCCACTGCACCCTGGCCACCCCAATCCACAAGGGCCTCTCCCTGTTCTAAAGTTGGGCGTTCCCTGCCTCTGCCTATCTGAGCTCTTCATTGAAGTGTGGCTTTGTATTGCTGTTTATCTCTGCTGAAGCAGAGCTGGTTTGCTGGGTGGTCCTTGTGGCCACCTTCCCTGAAGGTGGAACCCTGTCCAATACTTCGTAGGCACAAATGATGTCTAGACCGTGCTGAACATTCAATACTGACGTGCGAAGTAAAGGCTCAGGTTGTTTAACCGTGTCTCCCCTTAGTCTTTATTTAGTCCACACAGGCCTCCCCTTTTCCTCCTCGCCTGATTCATCTTCTCGAACCGCTGCCTTGACGTAGCCCAATCCCAAATCAGAAAAGAGTATAGCTTTCTTGTTCCCGGAAGTGTTCTCATGTAAATACCACCTTTTGTTAACAACCTTCCCTTCCAACATAATCTCTGGAATCTATCCTTTTCCCAATTGCTTGCTTGTGTTTAAGTCAACAGTATAATCTTACTCTTGCTCATCTGTCTCCATGAGATTGGCAAAATCCTGAGGACAAAACTATGCCGATGCTTTATTATATAGCCCCAAGGGCTTCACATCCATAGGAACTGAGAGGCCTTTCGTGATTGGCTGATTGACAGATGTGCGTATAGATTCACAGAAGCCTTCTTCCTCAGACAGTCCCACTGGTCTTTTTCCCATCCCAGTGAATGCCCTTGGCCACACACTTCCTGTACAAAGCCCAGATCTTTGAGATTTCATTTGTAGCACTTCCTGTACAAAGCCCAGATCTTTGAGATTTCATTTTTAAGTGCTCATATTTAGGCTTCTTCCTCTTTTTTAATCTCTGGTAATGCTGTCACTGACATTGAGATTCTCTTCTCTCATCATATGTCTGCGACATCGAAGAAAGTACCTGTACAATTCATAGTTACGTAGAACTTTACGAGAAAATATGTCATGGCCCCTATCAGTATTCATAATGTTTATTTTTCATGACTTCAAGCATTAGGCAAAGCCCCAAACCATTCCAGGCGTTCCTAAATGGATTTAGTATCAGCTTAATTTGATCCCTGTAAAAGCAAGTGAAAAATTTTCATCTTGATCCTGCTAAGAAAATAGCAAAGCACTTGAATGGCAGGGAATGTGCTTGCATTTCTAATAATAATTCCAAAACAGATGGTCCCTAGCTACGATCATCACAATTAACATATCCCCACTAGGAATCCACCACTGCTCACCGCAGTTCAGTTTTATGCAGACATCTTCTGCTGCCCTTTATCTGTCTCCGAAAGAATATATTCCTCTTGTTCATTTGGATGTGGAGGAAAACACTGCTCTGTCGACTACTTACATCCAACCTTGCACGGGAGCCGCCTATGTGATTACACACACAAAATTCTGACCTTTGCTTCTGAGTGATTTCTCAACATCCCAGCAGAAAATGTTTTTGCAGTAGGAAACCTGTGCCTTTTTCCCTCCTTCTCTCATAAAAAGCAGCAGTTTTATTACTCCTGTAATATAAAGTCTATGTCCTTCAGCACTAATACCCCACGTCGCAGCAGCCAAATGAATCACTTTAAATGCTGTTCACAGGGAAGCCCTTTGCTCGAAAGTAATCATGACCATGCAGGATTCCAGTTGTTTTATATCAAAGCCCATTGATATTTGCATACTTTAATAGGGATTCCACGCCATCTTAACAATTCTACCACCGGAGCCTATGTTTTTGAAGGCACATGGACAGCTTATCAAGGAACAATCAGTTTAAAAATTACAAAGAGAAAAACATGATTATAGAGAAGCTTCAGCTGCCATAGCAGTCCCCACTGTCACCAGGCCTCTGACGGGAGAGGCCTCTGACAGGAGGATCAAAGCAATGCACAGACTGAGCTGATCGTGACTTTTTTTAATGAGAGAGAAAACTCTGTCTCCGTTCTATTTCCTTGTGTTTTTACCAATTTGGGCTCCTATCTATGTCATCACAGAATTCTCTCTGGGAAAATTGGGCTCATCGGGACATTTGCACCTTCTCACTCCTACACATCTGGACATGTTATATCTGAAAATTGGAAAATGCAAGTGCATTCACAGGCCATACAAAAAATGAGAGTGGGAAACACCAAGCTCATTTGTCATTCTTGGTGAAAAAAAATTGTACAGGCAGCTTCTTCTGCAAGGAAGCAAATGAATGAAAGGGTGAGAGGAGTGCTAATAACCTACCACGAATCCAGATTAAAGTGTCAGTGCTTCTGCTCAGCATCTGAGCAGCTGAAATGCTTCTCTGGGTTTTGATTAGGAAAAGGAAGATACTTAAAGAGACGTGAGCTGCATGCCCATGATGCATTTTCAGAAGCCAATCCACCTTGTCAAACCAGTAACAGAGATGATGCTGGCCAACTGAAGATCCTCAGCAAAAGCGTGAGGCCGGTGAATTGCTGTTTCCAGGGGTCTTTGCCAAGGCTTCCCAGCAGCCCAGCTATTCAGTTTACTAGCAGGGAGTGTGTAGAACCTGCAACACCAGCGTCCTCTCAGTATCACGGAGAACCCATTTCTCTCTTCAGTCAGGCAGTTCACCTCACCCTCAGTCTGATCCGTGTTACATCAGTGGGCACTGACTTGGGGAGTCACCTTACCTCCTCCCTAGCCAAAGAAGTATAGACTCGCTGCTATCAGGTCCTAGCTACACCCTCTCCAGAGGAGGAAGGAAATGCCTCCCTTTCCTTTGCATGAGCCTACTACCAAGGAAAGCAAATGCAGCTAATTTCTCAACCAGTTTGTATCGACATTGATTTTAAGCATTTTCAGGATCTAATCCCCGATAGGAGCCTAGAGAGACACCCCCAGATCTCTCTAGGCTTAAACTCAGACTGCATTTCCGCTCCCCCAGGAAAATCAATCACCTCCCAGCTGCCTTCTTCCCAACATTTTCATTTTGTTGATTGTTTCTTTTACTGTGCAGAAGGCTTTTCATTTGATGTAGTGCCACTTATTTATTTTTGCTTTTGTTATTTGTGCTTTCAGTGTCATATCCAAAAAAGTCATTGTCAAGGAGCTTTCTCCCCATTGTGTTTTCTCTAAGAGTTTTATGGTTTCACGTCTTATGTTTTCTTTAAGTCTTTGATCCATTTCAAATTAATTTTTGTGAGTTGTGTAAAATGGGGGTCCAATTTCACTCTTCTGCATGTGATTATCCAACTTTCCCAGCACCATATATTGAAGAGGCTACACTTTCCCCGTTGAGTATTCTTAGCTCCCTTGTCAAATAGTAGTTGACTGTATATGCAAGGGTTTATTTCTGGGCTCTCAATTCTGTTCCATTGGTCTATGTGTTTATTTTATTTTTATGCCAGTACCGCAGTGTTTTGATTATTACAGCTTTGTAACATACTTTAAAATAAGGAAGTGTGATGACTTCATCTTTATTCTTTCTCAGGATTTATTATGATGTTGGTGCTCTCTATTGCATTCTTTCATTTCATTTGTTGCATTTTTCAACTCCAGAATTTGTTTTTGTTTTTTATGATTTCTCTTTATTAAACTTCTAGGGTTTTCTTGTGTCGTTTTTCTTGATTTTGTTGATTTATCTTTCTGTGTTTTGTGTTTTTTTTTTACCTCATTGAGCTTCCTTAAAAGTGCTGTTTTGAATTCTTTATTGAGTAAATCAGGAATCTCCACTTCTCTGGAATCCGTTATGGGAAAATTATTGTGTTCTTTTGGTGGTCCAATGTGTCCTTGATTTTTCACATTCTTTGAAGCCTTGAATTGTTGTCTTGGCATATAAAGTAGTGTCACCTCCTACAATCTTTACTAACTGATTCAGGAGAAGATTCTGTCAGCCCTGCTAGGAATCTGAGGCTTTCTCTGATCGTCTATGGATATACCTGCTCATGCTTCTTACTCACTCTTGTGACAGCATTCTTAAGCTTATATGCCTTCACTCAATCCTGATGAGCCAGGCCATGTGCTGACAACCTCCTTTTTGCTTTCCCAAATGTTCAAGTTTGTGGTCTTTCCCAGGCCCAAATATTCTGGCTCACAGGCCATATGCAAAAACTCACTCTTCCTGTCATCAGAAACATACACAGAGAATCAGCCATGGGGCAGTGGGGTTTGTGAGTGAGGTGTGTGGAGCATTAGGGGTGCCTGTGGGCCAGCTGGAGAGATGTGTAGGGGAGGCATCCCCAGTGGCTCGTGGGCGGGCCTGCCCATGAAGCCCCTGATGTGGTGAGTAAGATCTGCATCCTCCCGATAATTCCAGCCTCCCACTTGTGTAGCTCATGTCTCATGAGCGAGAAGTGGACCTCTGTGGTAGTATCCCACTGACAACACTCTCACTTTCCTCCAAGGAAGAAATCACAGGCCAAGAAGGGCTCTCTTGCCACTGACCTGTGCCACCTTAGAGAAGGTGTGACACAGATAAAGTCAAACTGTTTCTCTTACCCTCTCCATTGTGTCCAATCTCAATTTCTTTTGCTCCAGTGGTGTGCTGGAACTTCTCTGCTGAACTCCTGGACTTCCACAAAGGCTCTCTTATCCAGGGGTGATTGTCTAAGACACTGTTCTCCAGGGACTCCCGGCCACACCAAGAGTAGCTGGAGCTGGGTCATGGGGCACTTCAGGGTCCACAGCCAGTACCAAGGTCTGTATGCCTATTACTCACTGCATCAGTGCATCGGTAGGCAAGACTCCTCCCTGATCCCTTGGCCTGTGGTGCTGGTTACAGAACCCAACCTAAATGGGCCTGTAGCCTAGTTCTGAGGGGTACAGAGTTGTTTCCAGGTCTGTACTCAGGACCGTGGTCAGTGAGTCAGCTGCTTGCACACAGTCCTGTCTCCTAAAACCATTTTCCTCAGTCTTGGACTGCACCGGGTGTCACAGTCTCCTACCTGGATCCCACAGCTCCTACAAAGGCACTTTTGTCTGTGGATGAATGCCAAATTGTTGTGGAGGAGGAGATATGAGTGACGGATGTATTATTCAGTCATCTTGCTAACATCACTTCTTCTGGATACCCAGAGTTATTTTTATTGCATGTTTTCTGCCTTTGAAAAAATACCATGATATGGGGTTGAATTTTTGTAACAAATGTGCCAGGGAGTGCCTTCAGAGAAAGTTCACTCCATGGGTTTTAGCAAGTGCCCATAGTGGTGAGGACATGGGGGAAGTGAGGCTGGGCGGGCTGCCCTGTGTCCTTCACCTGCAAGATCTTTTGGACCACTCCTGAGAGGCACAGGCCCCTGCTAAGATCATGGCACGGCTGTCTCCAAGTGAAGAAAAGAGGCAAGGAAATGAAGAGTTCTGATTCAGAAGCACTTGCAGTGGTGGGCAAGAAATGTGTTAATGCAGATTCACTCTGAAGTGAGGGCTACGGCAGGGAGCACTCTCTTAGTTCTAAAACCCTGAATTATCCCCTAACTACATTTACCTGTCCCTGCTTCTCAAAGAGAACCAAATCTTCAAATTTCGCAGTATAACTACAAGGGCCCAAAGGTTCTGGAAGACAAAGACTGGACCCATTTCATGGCATTCCATGTGATGTGAATGAGATGGGACACCAAATTCAGGAAATCTGATTTAACTTACGGTGTGACCCCCTCACTACACTGATTTATAACCTTGTTTTGCCATTAGGCCTCTTTAAAGGCCTAAGGTAGCAGAGTTTCTAGAGTTGCAAAAACAAGAGTTCACAGAGAAATGAATTACATAACCAGTTCTCCCAGCTCTAAGTGAAACCTCACTTTAGATACAATAAACTACACAAATAAGAATATCGGTGAAGCACTTTGCAAAGACAGACTAAGTACTGTCATCAAAAGTTGGTAAATTTATCAAGAGTTTTAGAGAGCTACTTAGCTCCCCTGAATTATAGGGTGGAGATGTTAACAGCCTGAATATATTAAGAAAGCATCAATACCAGGGAGAGAAAGGGCCTATTTGGTAAAGCATGAGGGGCTGTAACTTAGATTCTGGTGACACTATCACCTAGGGGAGGAAATGGGGAAGGTCTTTCAATGATTCCCACCCAACTACTACAAATGGAGCTTTATCCCTTTAAGGAGGTTTCTATGTGACTATGATTGGATAGGGCTGCAGTAGCCCAGGGCTCACACTGCTCCTGAAGTGATCTTTGTCTAAACTATCTTTGTCAAAGATGGAAACCATAGAGCCTCAATATAACTCTAGTGTAGTCATGATGTTTCTAATACAAATGTCTAGAAGTAGTCTTGATCCAAGTAGATATTTGATGAAGGAAATGTTAAATTCTTCACACACACACACACATACACACACACACACACACACACACACACACACTTTTATCAATAAAAAGAAAGTCCCTGAAGTTTTATCCTAGTCTGCTTTTGAAAGTTCCCCTTCCATTGCAGGGTTTCCCAATCTCACCACTATCGACATATTGGACCAGCTAATTCTCTGTAGGACGGGTCTGTCCTGAGCACTATAGGATGTTCAGCATCATCTCTGGTCTCTACCCATTCTACCCATTCTATATTTCAAGCTAAAGCTATTGCAGAGTTGGAAATACATTTTTTATATAAAACATTCTGGGATGAAATATGTCATAGCACCACTCAGTTGTAATACACCAAAATGACTCCAGTCTATCAGGCTCACTATTGCTATGCTTAACCCATGCTGACCTGAGAGGGAAGTGAAGCGATCATTTATACCCTTCTGACCACAGCCCCACTTCCTTCTAAAACCCTCCCATGTTGACAGATATTCTCTTTCCCTTTCTCCCACTCACACATGCCTGCTTGAAATGGATAATCAAGGCTAAATTCTATTGGCTTGAGTTCCCGGACCCACTGCTTCCAATGGCCACTCTGTATGTCTACACCACCTGAGTCACATGAGCAATTCAGAAAAGATAAATCACCAGCTGGGGCCCTGTGCTTTCTAAGCTCTTAAATCTTGTTTGAATAGTTTATTAGCTATATCTCTTTTTTTCCGCCTGCTTAGTGGCCATATCAGCAAATGTGGAGGTTGATTTACAGTTTGTACTTTGTGCACTCTCTGAAGTAGAGTGAAAAATTGAAAGGCTTATGTCAAGCCCATTCATTCACAGACACATTCAAGATCAAATTAATTTTAAAGCACTAAGGGCTATTTAATGTTTCTGAATTTTGCTTTACAAATCTATAGTGATCTTTATGGCATAATATATATTTCAAGCTAAAGCTATTGCAGATTTGGAAATACATTTTTTTATATAAAATATTCTGGGATGAAATATGTCATAGGACAAGAAATGAATCTCAGAAACCCAAAACTACTTAATACATACAATGACCTGGAGGCTATTAACCAAAAGGGCTCAGAGTCATAGAATGTTGTAGCTGGAAGAGCCGAAGAGATCTCCTGGTCTAGCCCTCTGACTTTAGAGGTAGGAAAACTGAGGCCTAGAGCAGGTAAGTGATTGTCCTATGTCACACAGCTAGTTAGGGCTGAACTAGGCCTAGAACCTGGGCTTTCTAAACTCTTCATTCAGATGAAAGATACTTACAAATTAAAATTTGTTGTAACAGAAAGTTTTTTGAATGAACCCATCTTTTTTCTCTGAATTTATTAATCTGGGGAGCTGTCACTAATATTCTCCACATACTGTTCTGCAGGACCTTCCCTATGTCCTACAGCATATACTCCAATGTATTATTATTTCTGTACATCACATATCGCTTGGACTACAGTCCCACTGTTGGGCATGTCTGTGATCATTCCTTCATGCAGAGTGTAGGTTCTGGAGGCCTGGGACGCCATGTTACTTTGGGTTTGTGTCCGTGCAGGGCATAGCCCCAAGCTAGTCTTACAGTAGACACTCAACAGGCACTTCTTGGTAGAATGAACAACGAAAACAAAGCAATATTTGGGTATCAGGCCACTATCCTTTAAAATTCTCCCACCAATGTCCTTTCTTTCTGTGTTAACTCTTTGCTGAAGATCACGGCTATTTTGAACCTCTGTTCCATCTAGGAGTCCCCCAAACTGATATGGCTTCCTTGGTCTTAGGGATGGACACAGAAGAGTTTGCTAACAGGCCACTACTAGTCCATATGGTGCCATCGTGTAAATTAGAAGAAGTCACTCCTTCCTCTAGGCCAGTGGTTCTTAACCAGGGGAAATTTGGGATCTTAGGGGATATTTGGACAGCAACATAGGTCTGTGCAATGGATTGGTACAGAACTTGCTATCACACATTAGCTGCCCTAATGAAGGGAGAAGGGAGGCAACATGGAAATATGATGGATTTGGAGTCAGATTGACCCAAGATCAAATCTTAGCTCTATCGCTTTCTACTTGTGTGTCCTTGGGCAAGTTATTTAATCTCTTAGAGACTCCATTTACCAGTCTGTAAACTGGATGTAGTAAGACCTATCATCCAAAATTGTTGAAAGGATTAAATAAAATAATGTGTATTTCAGGATGGTGTCAGCAAGCAGCTAACAGAAAACCAAACTAATAGTGCGTTAAACACAGTAGAGGTTGATTTTCCTTCATGTAATAAGGAGTCTAATGGTAGCATTTCTGAGTTGGTAAGGGGGTTCCATAACATCAAGAATGTCCCCAGTTTCTTTCCTTATTTTGCTGTATTATCTTTAGCATATGGCTTCCATCCTCAAGATTGCCTTGTGATTATAGGATGGTTGCTGCAGCTCCAACCATCACATTTGCATTTCAGACAGGAAGAAGGAAGTAGAGGGAAAGATAAAAAGAAGGCTGAGTCTTTAAAGAGTCTTTCTAGATGCTCTACCTAACAACTTTATCTATAATTCATTATCATCATATAATTCATTAGTCATACCTGTTTTCAAGGTAGACTGGAAAAGTTAGGATTTTAGCTGGACACATTGCCCTCCCTCCCCCGACTGTACAGAGGATTAAGGCAAAAGGAGAGGGTGGATGGTGAGTAATTAATTGGTAGTTTCTCTCATAGTATGGAAAGCACCTAGCAAATGGAAGGTACTCAATGACTAATAGCTGTTATCATTTAATTTATTCTTCAAGCTATTTGGAAATGATTGGCCCATCTCACCATGCTGACTCTCCCATTTTTGGGGTCAAGATCCATCTCTCCAAGGCCTCCCATCCTTGGAGGACCTCATGAAGGAGGCTGACCCTCTTTCAGATCACAGCCTTTTGTATTTTTGAAAGCATCTGTCCTGTGCTTATCAGGCCACCTCAACCCCAGATTGACAAGTGCCAAGTCCTTCAAGTGAGGCAGTATTGTTGGAAGTCCTGAACATTCTTCTCTGAACTAGATCTGTCTTTGGCTGGGGCTCCCACAGCAGAACATCATGATGCATGTATGGGCAACCTGAAAGGAACCAGAAGGCCTGTCAGTTCCCTGGTTATAGATGTTCTCCTTGCAGCTCACTCCTGCCGTGCTGACTAACTCAGGCCTGGAGAACTCTCTCAGCAAAGGCTCTGAGACAGCCCCAGGCTTATCTCCGATGGGATGAACTAAAAACATAGTCAAGCCTCCTGGGCTCTGGTGCCCTCAGAGAAGAGAAGCAGGGCTCCGGAGCCTGTGTCCCCGCCACCTTCAAACTCCTCAGCCCAGGGACAGGGTGTTGCTTGCTCAGCTAATTAGCAGTAGACAGAACGGTCAAGGGGACAGCCTCACAGGACAGAGAGGTGAGAGCCCCTACCCCAGCTAGCAGAGGACTCAGTAACTCCACCCTAGCCCCCTCCTCTGCCCTCTTATCTGAAACCAAGAGACCTGGATGCCCAGGTTCGCGTCCAGCAAAGGGGTGGTGTCCTGGGGGTACAGGCCTGACAGACCTTTCCAGGGGTTGATGTCACCAGCGCTCAGGAGAGCACAGCCAGCTCACCTCCTATTCTCCAAACAGGAGTGGGTGGGTGAAGGCACCCCACTCCAGAGAAGCTGAAGAGGTCAGACAGAGAGATGGCATAAGTCGGAAGGGAAGAGGAAAAAGTTGTCCCCACACATACTGGTTTCCAAAGAACATACTTAGGCGGCCAAGGTGGCAGTTTGGCCCAAATTCCTGGTTCCAGGACTTAGTCCCAGCCTTTGTTCCCAGGGGAGGCAGTGCACCCCCATCAAGATCCCTCCAAGAGGTGCCATTTTCACTGATCTAGGGTCCACAGCCTGGCTTGCCCACCATCAAACGCAAGCAGAAATGTGGAAAAATGAAGGGAAAGAGTAGGAAAAAAGTTATAAGGATCCACTCCTTCAGTGAGGAGTGTTAGAAGTCACGGATGCCTTTTACGTCCTGGATTGCTGGGCTGCTCGTGGAATACACAGAAGAAGAAAAAGTGGCTTCTCTTTGGATACAGCGGGTATCCATCCTGTTTACCTAGAACAGGCCCAGTTTACATCTGCTGACCTAACGTCATTAGTAATAGCACCCACTTTCACTCTCAAAACTGATGATTGGACAACAAATGACGTGGTAACTCTACCTAGGAGAAAGACTAGAAAGTATAAAAAATTACTCTTTTGGTAACTTTTCTCCTATGACTTCTATTTATAGCTAGAAATTGGCCATTTCACCATATGACCATATAATTTTAATTATGTTCTTATCCAAGCTAAGTTATCTTAGTCAAAGTAGTATATTATCAAGCTGCACTTTTATTCTTAATTTAAAAAAAAAAAAAGTATTATCCATGCATAATGGCAATACCAAAACTAACCAGGAAGAATTTTGGTGAAATTGCAGTCCACACAGATTTTTGCTCTCCTGATTTCTAGAAAATTCACTGCAGGCAGTTCCAAGTTATGTAAAGAGAGCTTTGGAGAGAGAGTAGTCATGCTCTCAAAACTTTCCTGTACTTGAAAGTACTTTTTCCTTAAGAAAAACCGAGTTTGTTACTTTTGAAGGAAAAACAAAAAAATTTAAAAGACCAAGCAAGCAGCAGCAATATTTAGAGCCTGGAGCTATATGTCAATCTATGTGTAAGCATATCCTGTATCCGAGAGAAAATCCAGAGGAATGCACTCCCATGGTGGGAGAGCCCTGCATTGCAGCTCCCCTCCTCCACTGTGCCCTCCCCAGCCCTTCTCACTCACAGTCTCCACATGTACCCTACTTACACCAAACCACCAGACACCCCGATAAGATTTCCAGATTCTCTGAGAGCCTCCCTGCAGCGGTTTTCACACCTGAAATATAAAGAGGCAACAGGGATTTTCCTGCATCACAAGATTTTGAAGATGAATGAGCTAACATCTCAGAGAACACCTAAGTACGTCAGAAAAAGCTGCAGAATGCTGTAACAACCCCCCACAGAATACTGGAGAGAGTGTTCAGAGCACCTAGACCTGAATTTGAATCCCCACTGATCTGTATGTACCAGTGCTGCCTAGTTAGGTGACTGGGTGAAGGGACGAAAGCCTCATGGGCTCACAGTCCTCACCTGTAAAAGGAGGGTTAGTACTGCCAACCTACAAGGATGTCCTGAGAACAGACTAGGAGGCATAAGGAAAAGCCAGTCACACAGTAAGCAGACACTCTCAGCCCGTCTCCATGATTAGCCATTCACTCTCCTGAGGACTAAGGATGTGTGTACAATGAAAAATTTTTCAGCCCCCTTCTTCTGTTTTCCTGTCTTTTGCCATTTCCATGTGTATTGCTGAAAGCCAAGCTGGAACAGTGAAGAAACTTTGAAATGGAATGAAACTTAAAGAAATCAGCATTGTCCTTTGTTTTTTTTCCACTCTAGTAAAAGAGCTTTGCACAGATGATAGACTTGGATTTGGAATATTTGGAGGTTTAGATGCAGATAATTGTTATTGACCCTTTATGGTGGAAAATCTAAAGTTGTTTGTATTGTCCCTCATTCTATTGGGCAATATTAATACCCATAGCATTACATCCTCCACTAAACATTTAAAAAAGGGGGGGAAGGGGTATATATGAAAGACCAAAGTCTCCTCCCAGCTACACATTCAATGACTTTCATTCATAGGGCTTGAATGCATTTATCTGAGAGGAAAATTTTCTTCATAACCAGTATTCATTGCATCCAAATTTGTCACAGAATAATACTCTTGTAAAGCATATTTAACCTAGCAAATTGAGCCCTAAAGCACTTCTTTCACTCTGTTATTTCTCATTTAGAGTACTCTTTCATCCACCTCAGAAAGCTCTTTCCCTGTCCTGGCTCATCACCTTGTCTTAGGACCTTTCTGGTCAGTATTTCTGCTTGATGCAAAGGTCAGAACATATGGTTAGAATAACTAAATCCTCAGGAGGACTTTTCTGTCTCCAGATTCTATCAGGGCCCTGCTTCAAACTCCTCCTGTATCCTCACCTTCTGTATCTGCTGGATGCCCTTGGACATCACCAGTGCTTTTGCCATCTGACAAATATTCTATAGCATCGTTCACTTCTTGAAATCATCTATTTAGACCTGTTAGATATCAGTGGGTTCTGGCTGGGCAAGAGGGACCATGATGGCAGACCACATGCCAGAAAAAGTGTGGCAATTACCATTGTTTAATAGAGACAAACATTTGCACAAATGGGAGTGGGACAGAAGGAAGACTCAGGGCCGAAAGCCAGCTGACAGGTTTCCAGTGTTCCATTGACTAGTTAATCAACACGCCACATGGGCATAATCCATTCAGCATGTCCCGCTCAGGTCCTGAAGGCCGAGAAGGCAGCTTCGGCTTCATGATGGTGTGGATGGGACATGCCCAAGGAATTCCTTTATTAGATCTCTATAGTGCTGAGAAGTTTGTTTATCTCAATTAAACTTCTCAGATCACTGAGGGCCAGTGTAGCCTTAGAGAGGTAGAAATACCTTTTATTTTGATAGAGGTGGAAAACAATTGTCAGCCAGATTTATAGTCATTAAACAAATACAAATTCATATTCTCTGACATTGTCTTTTTGCCATTCCTTCCTTCCTTGCATTCTTTTCACTTGTATGGGTTCCGTTGTGAATTTTCTATAATAATTGACAGTGTGGTCTCTAAAGTCAGATGCCCTGAGTTCCAATTTTGGCCCTTGAATTTGCTACCTATGTGGCCACATGTGGTATGTTTAACTGTTAGGACCAGAGTTTACTAAGCTTCTCGAATGGAAATGAGAATGGTGCCTACCCGAGTGCTTTATGGAGATTCAATGAGTTAATTTTCATAAAGACATTAATATCAGACAGAGTAAGTGCTCACTAAATATTGTTCAATCAGCCAACCTTTGCTGTGTATTTTGCTAGCATGAGTGATTTTGAAATGTACCCTCCATGCTGTCCCACACTTTGCATCTAAACAGGCAACACCCAGGCCTAGGAAACTTGCTGTAGACATGAACAGCACCAGCAAAAAGGCAATTTTAGAGGTGCTAAGACCCTGGAACAGTGGGGTAGTCACGTGTTCATTCACTCATTCTAGTCAGTGAATACTTATTGAGCATCTGCTATGTGCTAAGCACAGTTCTAGGGGAGGGGGATAAAGTAGGGAACCAAGTAAACCAAAGCCCACTTCTCCTGGAGTTTGTTTCCCGATGGGGAGAGATGGGCAATAAAATTTAAAAGGCAAGAAAATATCAGAGGGAAAAGTGCCATGCAAAGAATTTAAACCGGGTAATGTGGGAGATAGTGACTAAGTAGCTCCCCCAGGTTGGGTGTTCAGGGAGGGGCTCTGAGGATGTGACATTTAAGCTGAAATCTGGAGACTGATGCAACAACAATCAGTGAGAAGAATTCCAGTCAGGGTGAAGAGCAAAGTGCAAAGATCCAACAATGGGACAGAGGCGCAGAAAGAAGGACAGGTGACTGAACAGTAGGAAGTGACAGGGAGAGGGGTGTAAAAGGAATCTGGAAGGTAGGCAAGGGCCTGATCCTACAGGCTTTCTAAGCCAGGGAAAGGATGTTGGATTTCATTCCACCTGTGATGGGAGCCATTGGATGGCTGTGGACAGGGGGCGATATAATTAGACTTAAATTTTTAAGAATGCTTCTGGGTTCTCTAGCCCCTCCTGTCTGTGGGCTTGGGAGGGCCCTATGCTGAAGCATGTATTGTCTCTGGAAGAAGTCACCCCACACTGCCACATACAGGAAGAAGTGCCCAGAAGACCAAGAGTTCATCGTATTCTGATCTCAAAAGCCCATGGCTCCTTTACCATTTGGGCTTTTAGGAGGTGACAAGGTGAAAGCAGTGGTTAAAGCAAGAAGTTGACCCGAGAATTAAAGACCAAAAATGGCAGTGTCAGGACTGTGGTGAACATGACGACTGGGTCCTACTTTCCAGCACCCTGGTTTTCATGAGCTCATTGTGCTCTCCTACTCATTCCAATATTCCAGAAAGAACTGAAGGCTTACCCTTGCTGAGCTGCAATGAGGCAGGTTAACTTTTGAGCTGTACCAAAAACTAGATCCCAAGAACACTTGGCTGTTACAGATTGTGAGTCTGCGTAGAGTCCCTTCTAGGAGGTACGTGTGTATCTTGTAGAATGTTAATTTACCTCTGAGGACAAATGAAAAGTGCACCCAGTGTGGTGTCTGAGTTCTGAAGCTCATCCAAATGTATTTGGAAATCATCCCAATGATAGTAAAATAAGCATCTTTCCTAATATTTCATTGTGATGAAGATTTTTGTTCCATTAGGAAACTGTCAATATGTGTAAAACAAACATTGGGCAGTGAATTAGGAATCCCAGGTTCTGACCTCAGCTCTGCCCCCGGGGTGTTGTGTTTAAAGTTTGGCAAAGTACTTTCTCTCTGAACCTTAGTCTGCTCACCTCTAATTGTCAGTTCTCACATTTGATTGTCTACTATCATTCTGATTTCCTACTGGCCCCCGTTTGTGAGATGGCAGGGCTAAGACAGGGGCATCTGATCTGCCCCACAGCTGATTGGACCACACGGGGATTAAACCTTTGATGCCTTTTTGCATTATTTCATTGTTAGTTGGACCAGCCATCTCTGCAGTGAGAAGTACAGGTTAAGTGAGTTTATCTTCTTCACTAAACTATATACTCTTTAATAATACTGTGGTCACTAAATTTTACTGAAAGTTTACTACTCTGTACCTTATTTCACTCAATCATCATAATAAGCCCAGGAAGTAAGTGCTAGCGTTATCCCCAATTCCATGCAGGGAACTGAACCTTAGAGAAATTAAGTAATTTGCCTGAGGACACAGCTAGAGCATACCAGATTTGACTCGGGCTGACTCCAGGGCCCAGCTGCCACATTCCAGTGCCATCACTTACTTATTTGACCATAGTCCACAATACATATCATGGTGTTTGACAGATATTATTAGATGTTCAATAAGTGATTCTTGAATGAATAAATGTTGAATGTTCTGGTAACTTGCCTTCAATATTTACTCATGCTGCTGTGGAGAAGCAATACAGTCTTGCTAACCAGAGGTTTACACACACTACTTAGATTTTGTACAAAATGGTCCATGAGACTGCCCCAGTAAGCAGAACTTAACCTATGTGATGGTTAATTTTATAAATTAACTTGACTAGGCTAAGGGGTGCCCCAATAGCTGGTAAAATATTGTCTGGGTGCGTCTGTGAGGGTGTTTATGGACCAGATTAGCATTTGAATCAGTAGACCGAGTAAAGAAAATCACCATTACTAATGCAGGTGGACGTCATCCAATTGTGAGGGACTGAGTAGAATACAAAGTTGGGGAAAGGACAAATTTGCTCCTTGTTTGATTGAGCAGGAACATCCATCTTCTCCTGCCCTGGGCTATCAGAACTCCTCAAGCCTTAGATCTCAGACTGAGACGTACACCGTCAGCCGCCAGATTCTAGGGTCTTTGGACTTGGACTGAATCTTACGCCATCAGTTCCCCTGGTTCTCAGCCCTTTGGTCTGGGTCTGAATTACACCATTGGCTTTCCTGTGTGTCCAGCTTGCAGACAGCAGATCATGGGCTTTCTCAGCCTCCATTATTGCATGAGCCAATTCTTATAATAAATCATATATATACATATATGTAGTAGTCACTGCATTTCTATATATATACACAATATACATTTTATTGTATTTCATTTTAATTTAAATTTAAAGAGCCACATGTGGCTAGTATCTACCATATTGGAATGTGCAAGTATAAAGAAATGCCCTTTCATATTTGTGACCCAAATAATGTAGAACTAGAACCCATTGCAATGTTTTAAAAAAAAAAAAAAAACACTTTCCATAAAATCCAAAACAACAATACTTTAAAAGTCAAAAAGAAATTCTAGTGTGCTTACCTTTCCACTGGGAAAAGAATTCTTAACAAAAAAGAAAATTCTGACCCAGGAGTAGAAGAAAGCAAGTAGGCAAGAAAGAGACGTTCCCAAGGGGCACTCCCTGGCAAATCCTTGTGGTCTGTGAGATACAGCGTGGTGAGAGACTGTCAAGGAGAGAGAAATTCCCCTCAGAATAAAATCTAAGTGTGTTCTTAGCCACCTGTCACCCCAGAGGGAGGACAGGATGGCAACTTTAAATTATTGAGATTGTAGAACAGGGAACTTAACTACCGTGCAAGGCCAGCTGAGGTGTTGAAAGCACATTTTAACTGATGGAACTTCATGCCTGAAATCTCAACAGTGTCTGATGCTGTCTGGACGGCAGATTGGAAATCTCTCTCTTTTGTTTTAGGAAACTAACGTTTTCATGAAAAATACCATTCCACGAAGGCAGGACTGTGCAGAATTTTCATCTAAAGCAAATTTTGGAAAAAATCACAAAGTGACCGAGGATTCAGAGAGAGGGTGATGAGGACACACAGTCTCCATTGTAAAAATGTGAACTAAAAATACCGATTCTATACAAAAGATGTAGCTACTGAAGGAACATAGGTAGAAGGGGGTATAAACTGAAGATGTCCCTTAATGGGCCCAGAGAAGAGCCACGATGCATTCTAAGCTAGGACAGTGCTTCTCAAATTGGATTTCAAGGACAGAATATTCTTGCAGGGAGATGGGGGTCTTTGGATTTAATAAGGACATTTAAGTTTTGTTCTTTCATTTTGTCAATTATAAAGATAAAACTTGCCCTTTTTCACTGAGAATTCTCAATTGAAAATAATGTTATAAGAATGAAATTTCAGCTTTCTTAAGTAAATATTTCTCAAATGCTGATTAAGAAATTTTATCATAGGTCTTAGAGGGTTATTTTCCTTTAAAGGTGTCCATAGTTTATTCAGATTTGGGGATCAGTGGCCTAGAGGCAGACTACACATATCATGTGATCTTTATCTTATTGGAGGAATTAAAGCAGTTTCCTAACTTTGCCCTTAGCTTGCTTATGAAGAGATCAAACCTTTCCATATTACTCGGATTATATCCCTAATGGGTGTCATTGCTTAGAAAGCTTTGTTCTTCTATTGAAAACGGAAGCAGCATGGTGAGATGGTGCTTGACCAGGCATCAGGAGGCCTACCACTAACCCTGACCATCTCCAACAGGCTGTGTCGCTTGTCCTCTCAGAACCTTCGTGTCCCTATCTGTAAAATGAAGCAATGGACTGGATAATTAGTTACCAAGGTCATGTCCAGCCTAGATTTATTGATTCTAACAATAAATTACAACATCTTGTGTTTCTTCTTTGAAAGGCCTCTCAACCAAAAGTCGTTTTCACTAGAACTTTATTTCATTTCTGTTCTTTTCATTGCTACCCTCCACCACTGAGCACTGAAAGCCCAGGAGGTGATGCATTTGAAGGAAAAATCAGTCAACACTCAGCATTCCACCTATTATCTACTACTACCTAGGAAGTGGGAAATTAAACTATAGAACCCGAACTCCCCGGGCTTAGGGCAAATCACCCAGTAAAAGAAATACTCAGAGGGACATTTTGGGTGGTTTTTATAAAGTTTCGAATGAATGAGGCAGCTATTCATTCAACTGTGAGTAAACTGAATGGAAATGTAAAAGCTATGTCTGTTTATATGTTTTGAGTATTATAGATAAAAATTATTTAATGAGTAGATTCTCAGCCTATTAGTTGATCTACCCCTATAAGAGTGACTCATCTATTTCGTGAGCCCTCTGAACAGTCAAAGGTGCCCATTTAGCATATGAGAAAACTGAGGCACAGAAAGACAAGACACTTGCCCAGGGTCACACAGCTAGTGAGTGGCAGAACTAAGATATGAAACCACACTGTGGCTCTCAGAACTGGGCTTTTCATAACTATGAGTCATCACAGGTGTATTTCTGCACAATATAAATGGCCAGGTATGACATTGTTATTTTTAACTTTTAAAACTAAAGTGTGAGCTCTTAATGCATTTTATCTTTATTCTGTTTTTCCTTCCCAAACTCTCAGATGATGGAAATGCTTAAAGCAAACTAAGGTAGTGTGAGACCACACCATGTAAGTGTGAGCATGGCTCCTTGTGGGTCCAGCTGTGTTTTGTGCGCTTCTGCCTACCGTTCCCGCATGTTCTCTCCGCTGTTCTCTGATTTCTGCTTTCGCCGCTTGGTGCTTGGGCCGCATGAATCGTCATTTTTAAGCCATAGATCCTATATCTTTGTTCCTGATTTTATATTTGTGCTTCTCTCTCCCCCAATCCTTGGCACATGGGAAAGAGCCAGAGCAACTGTCAGCCTGGCACCTCCTGGGGAAGGAGCTGGGAGCCTCCTAGAAATGTGTTTGATTATCGTTCTCTGACAGTGAGCCCTCAGATTGTCAGCTTTTAGGATTCTAGTCTTGTGTCCACGTTCACACTACAACATGACACTCCACAGTGTGGAAATATGTGTAGGCCTCTCCATTCAAGTCGTGGTCACCCATAGTGCCCTTTGCTATGCAGTGTTATGCTGGGGCCACCCACCTAAACAGGGTGTTGCTCTGTGAGTCTTTGTAGGAGTGGATGTTATGTGAAAATAAATACCACTGTGCCATGTAACAGGGCTAAAATGAGCTGTGGAGAGAAGAGGTAATCTTCTCATTCATTTATCATTTATTATTTTGTCTGTAAATATGTGTATGATGGAACACATACAAATATTGAACAAACCTGTAATTATGGAGAAAGGATAATGGTTTTTAAGCCAAATATGGGCTATACTGGCGCTTTATTGTACACACACACACACACACACACACACACACACAATCCCTTTTGGTATTCCTTGAATCCACATAAACTGTATTTCCACTGTGTGAATGCAATATGTGATAAACTAGATTTACATTGTGCCTGACAAAGAGTATACCTGGAACATTTAATACATGATTCTATTTTATTGTACAGCCTTCCCCACCTGACCGTGATTTTGGGGTGGTAACTGCTTCTTATTTTCAATGTCACTAAAGTTATGAATGTGTGTTTAATAGGAATTAGTTTGGAGGAAACTTTGCAAGTTAGTTTCAGGGATGACAAGAATTTAAAATTGAAGTGGCTCTTATAGGCTTCCAAGGTGGCAGAGTACGTAAATACTGTGCTCACCTTCTCCCACAACTACATCAAAATTACAACTAAACTACAGAACAATTATCACTGAGAATCACTGAAAGTCTAGCCGAACAGATGTCCTATAAGTAAGGATATAGAGAAGAAGCCATGTCAAGGCTGGTAGGAGAGGTGGAGATGTGGAACAGGCTGGTCCCACACCCTCACGTGGCAATTAAAAATTGGGAGGGATATCTTGGCTGTGGAGGTCCACACTGAGGAACAAGATTCTCCAGCCCAGGGTTCCAGTGCCAAGGAGAGAAGTCCCCATAACTTGTGGTTGTGGAAACCAGTGGAGATTGCAGCTGAGTGAGATGGAGAATGGCTGCAGTCCCAGGCGCTCCTCTTAAAGGGCCCATGCACAGAGTTACTCACTGACAGACTCACTCCCTCTGAGCTCCAACACTGGAGCAGCAGCTCAAAAGACACCAGGGACATACAGGGAGGAACTGAATTGTCTAGCTTCAGGCTGAGGGCTGGAGGGGCAGCTTTCTCCTAGACAAAAGTGCTGGCAAAAACCATTTTATTGTTGTTGTTGTTGTTGTTGTTGTTGAAACCTGTCCCCTCCCAGCCTACACCAACACATGCAGGCAGGCCTCATATCTAAGTCTTCATCAACCTGACTAACACCATCAGCCCTGCCCTGAAGATTCCCTGAGACCCCACCCCACCCAACTTGCAGGCTTAGCCAAGCTACTTCTATTGGCTTTTCCATACAAATGACATGTCCTGGCTAATGCTACGGACTTCCCTAAAATCTCTCAAAGGTTCACAAACCCCAAACAAGCAGCATCTGGCTTCGGTGTACCCCGTATCTCTTGCTAATCAGCCTGAAATCCAGCACTAGTGACAGCCAGCCTCAGTTCACAGTTTGGCCTCTCTCAGACACCTCCAAGCACAGCACAGTGGCAAGCATCTGCAGATCACCTTGTAGCTCATACCAAGTGGACCCAGGCAGGGCACAGGCAGCAGCTTATCTTGCCAGCACCAGCGCCCCTCCCAAGAGGGGTCCCAGAACCAATTGGTCCCAGAACCAATACACTTAGTGGCCAGTTTCAGATCACAGCAGAGTACCACCCAACCATTTCTATGCATGGCACTCCCAAAGGACAGACTGGGCAGGCACCAGAGCACCAGTAAAGCAAATTCTGCTCTTTAGGGTCAGCCCCTGCAAAACAGCTCCTCCATTGTATCACAGCCAGTCTTCACAACCACACAGCCCAAGGGTCAGTCCCACCCATTGGTGTGCCAACAGCAATCAAGGTTCAAGTATAACAGGAGGACACACACAACCCACACAAGGGACACACCTGGAACGTCCAACTCAGGTACCAGGGAGACTGTGCCACTAGGCCCCACAGGATACATACTACATAAGGCCACTCTATCAAGACCTGGAGACATAACAGCCCTATCTAACACATAGAAACAAACACAGGGAGGCAGCCAAAATGAGGAGACATAGAAACATGTCCCAAATGAAGGAACAGAACAAAACTCCAGAAAAGGAACTAAACAAAATGGGGACAAGCAATCTACCAGACACAGAGTTCAAAGTACTAGTTATGAGGATGCTCGATGATCTCAGTGAGAACTTTAACAAAGTGATAGCAACATAAAAATGGAGATAGAAAACATAAAAAAGAACCAGTCAGAAATAAAAAATACAATAACTGAAATGAATAATACATTAGAGAGAATCAACAGTAGATTAGATGAAGCAGAGGATGATCAGTGATCTAGGAGACAAGGTAGCAGAAAACACCCAATCAGAGCAGCAAAAAGAAAAAAAAATCCAAAAAAATGAGGATGGGGTATGGGGCCTCTGGGACATCAAGCATAACAACATTCTCATCATAGGGGAACATCAGAAGGAGAAGAGAAGAGAGAGAGCAGAAATTGAAAAGCTATTTGAAGAAATAATGACAAAAAACTTCCCTAACCTGGAGAAGGAAATATTAATAGACATAAAAGACCAGGAAGTGTAGAGAGTCCCAAACAAGATGAACCAAAAGAGGCCCACACAAAGACACAACATAATTAAAATGGCAAAGGTTAAAGACAAAGAGAGAATCTTAAAAGCAGCAAGTGAAAAATATTTTACGTAAGGAGCTCCCATACGTAAGACAGTCAGCTAATTTCTCAACAGCAACTTTGCAAGCCAGAAGGGATTAGCATGAAATATTCGAAGTGATGAAAAGTAAGAACCTACAATCAAGATTATTCTACGCAGTAAAGCTATCATTCAGAGTCAAAGGACAAAGAGCTTCCCAGAAAAGAAAACGCTAAAGGAGTTCATTACCAGCAAACCAGTATTACAAGAATATTAAAGGGACTTCTTTAGGAAGAAGAAAAAAAGATCAAAATATAAATAATAAAATGTCAATAACTGCGTACCTATCAAGAATTACTTTAAATATAAATGTATTAAATGCTTCAATCAAAAGACATAGGGTGGCTGAATGAATAAGAAAACAGACCCTTACATATGAGTATGCTGCCTACAAGAGACTCACTTCAGATGGAAAGACACACACAGACTAAAAGTAATGGATGGAAGAAGATGAGTCATAAAAATGGAAGAAAAAAAGTACTTACAACAGACAAAATAGACTTTAAAACAAAGATTATAACAAGAGACAAAGAAGGATTCAATAATTCCACTTCCAGGTATTTTTCCAAAGAAATACAAAACACTAATTCAAAAAGACATATGCATCTATATGTTCATTGTAGCATTATTTACAGTAGCCAAGATATAGTCGCAACATAGTGTCTGTCAATAGATGAATGGGTAAAGAAGAGGTACATATATACAATGGAATATTACTCGGCCATAAAAAAGAATAAAATGTTGCCATCTGCAATACTTAGAGAGTAGTATGCTAAGTGAAATAATTGAGACAGAGAAAGACAAATAGCATATGATCTCACTTATATTTGAAACCTAAAAAACAAAACAGAAATAAACTCATCGATACAGAGAACATTTTGGGGGTTACCAGATGGGAGGGTGTTGGAGGAATGAGTGAAAAAAGGGAAGGGATTAAGGAATATAATCAATAATATTGTAATAACTGTATGGGGTCAAATGGGTACTAGATTTATAGGGGTGATCACTTCATAAGTTATATAAATGTCTAATCACTATGTTTTACATCTAAAACTAATATAATATTGTCACTGAAAAATAAAAAATTATTTTAAAAAACATAAATTAAGAATCCAGGTAATAAATGAAGTTTTTTAAAAATAAATAAATAAAATTGAAAAGGCTCTCACAAGATGTGACTGAGCACTACTCAGTCCCCTGCAGGGTTCAGCCTCCCACCCATCGCTCAGACATGAACAGAATTCTGGAGGCGAAGGATCCTTACAGATGGATCCTTCACTCCAAAGCCTTAATTCATAAACGGTGACAAGTTTCGAGAGGGAAAGTAACTTGCCCAGGAAAGTAACTTGCCCAAGATGGGGCAGCACCTGGTTTAAAACTTAATCCTCCTAATTCCCTCAAAGCTTCTCTTCAGCGTATGTCCCAGCTCCTTTCTTTCCGGAAGAGAACCCTATACACAGCCAAGAGAGCCTTTTTTTTTTTTTTTAAAGACTTTATTGGGGAAGGGGAAAAGGACTTCATTGGAGAACAGTGTGTACTTCCAGGACTTTTTTCCAAGTCAAGTTGTCCTTTCAATCTTAGTTGTGGAAGGTGCTGCTCAGCTTCAAGTTACTGTCCCTTCAGTCTTAGTTGCAGGAGGCACAGCCCACCATCCCTTGCGGGAGTCTAACCGGCAACCTTGTGGTTGAGAGGTTGCACTCCAACCAACTGAGCCATCCAGGGGGCAGCTCAGCTCAAGGTGCTGTGTTCAACCTTAGTTGCAGGGGGCGCTGCCCACCATCCCTTGAGGGACTCGAGGAATCAAACTGGCAACCTTGTGGTTGAGAACCCACTGGCCCATGTGGGAATCAAACTGGCAGCCTCAGAGCTCCAACCATCTGAGACACCAGGCCCAGGAGAGCCTTTTTAAAGTGCATGAAAGTAAAGGAGCCTGCATCTCAGGAAAGGACCATGGATCATAGGCCTAGCTCTGCCACTAAATATCTGGTGAGCTTGGGAAAGTTACTATGCCTCTCTAGACCTCAGGCTCTTCATCTGTAAAATGAGTTTGAGAACAGCTAATTTCAAAAAATATATGACAGTAAGTTTGCTCCTAACCTCAGGCTGTTTTTCATGCCGTTTCCTCCCAGCAGTATTCATTTCCCACTATAGGATTACAGAAAAACTTAAAGTTGGGCTGTGCCAATGGGGACAGCACACGGGAGCAAGAACCCTGTCTCTGTTATTAACTAAAGAAGGACAAAGACAAGAGGGAGAAAGTGCAGGTGAGATGTGAGCTGCCACCCTTACACAGACTTACGACACCGAGGTGGACGTGGCAAATGTCAGGTTAGGCCATCTCAGATATGCCTGTTTCTGCAGTTTGGAGTTATCCAGCTGGTATCTACTTCTCTCCTTTCCCAGACACCACTGATTAGAGCTCTGGAACTTAAGGAGACCCAGTAGGTGAGCAAGGTTACATTTTCTCCTTTCAGTGCGTTGCTTACCGGTAGTTAACAGGGCCAGGAAAGTCTCTGAGGCAGTGAGAGACTAATTTGAAAGCCGGAAAGCAAGAGTAGAGACCCACACATGCCAGCTTCCTGCACAGCTTTGAGATATACCCCCCGTTTACATAAAATTATAGAAATGAAAATATTAACCAAATATGCAATGTCATTTTAACAGCTGTCTTTTTCCATGGTGAATCCATGGCATTTTTTTTCTTTTTTTCTTTTTTTATTAGTTTCAGGTGCACAAGACAAAGTAATACTTAGACGTTTATCGTTTATATCCCTCACACGGTGTGAACCCCTTTCCCCCTATCCATGGCATTTTTATGATGCATCTTTTGATAAAGCAAAGTATCATCACTTGATTTAACATTTTGGTCCATTTTGGTTTCCACATACTGAGTTTGATTCGATATGTAACTTTTTGCAAAGTAGCTCATCTGGTCTACAACAGCCTTCCCTGGATCTGACACTGATTCCACGCTGGTCAAGAAGAACAGGACAGGGTACAGTGGGGTGGGGAAAATCACAGAGGTGGATAATTTCCTGTGCACTTCTTAAGTTCTAAAGCTGCTGTACAAAATGTAGCACTGCAAAGAGTTGTGACCTCAGAATGTATCACTGGGATAGAATTTCAGCTCCAGAATTTTGGTGGAGAAAGGGCTTCAGGGGCAGCAAATCCGGCTGAAGAGTTGTGCTGGAGGACTCTTAAAGCTGCATTTGCATAGAACTTGACATAAGGTTGAAAATTTTCAATCAACCATGTCATTTGGAGGGAGCCGCTGCTCGAAATTATGGTAAGGGCCTGCAGGCCCCTTCTTGGCAACCATCATTTCCCTGGTGTGACCGTCCCTTCTCCCATAACAACTTAGTGCTGTTTAGAGAGGAAAATCGCATCCTTGGGCAGTCATGCAAGACCAGTCCTCACATAGAGGATGCTGAACAGACAGGCAGGCACAAGTCATGAGCTCCTCACCTTATTTTTCCCTTTGCCGCGGAGCCCCCAAAACAACAAATCAGACGGAGTAATTTTCAGGCTTCTACCAGGTGCTTCCTGCCCCTTCCAAGGATAATGGTTGTCCTACTGAGACCTCTAGTGGCCATCTTGGTAACTGCGGGTACCTGAAGAAGGAGGGGAGGAGCCATAGAGCTTACCTAGCAAGCAACGATGGGCTGTAGAGGCCTCAGCCTGAAATACATTCTAGATGGAAGAAAGGAAGCATCTGTGTCCTGAGATACCTGAAATATCAGCCCAGAAGCCTGATGCCCACCCCGCAAAAGAAGAGCCTGGATTTTCAGAAATGGTTTCTGCCTGGTTAGCTACGGTAATGAGAACTCTGCCTACTCTTTGTGCTTCCAGTAGTTATTCCAGCTTAGTTCTGGAATATACTGAAAGTGCTAGATTCGGCCAATCCTTCTTCTCTTGCCCTACTAGAACAGACCTATAAACACATTTTTATCTGGAACCAAACAGCTACCAAGAGTCTGAAGTGCCAGCCACCAGAATAAACACACACCATTTGCTCCCTGAGGCCCTGCGTAGGGGCCTGGCTCCTGGAGCCGCGTGGCCCTGCAGAGCTTTCCCAGACATTCACCTTTTGGAGAGGGAGAAAACAAGCCCTCCACCACCACTGCCTCCTGCACTCTGAGCCTCAGTAAATAGGTTACACCCGACAGTTGTTGTAATTGCTTTAACCCAGAAGTTCTCAAAATGTCCCCAGACCAGCAGCGTCAATATCACCCAAGAACTTGTTAGAAATGCAGGTTCTCAGGCCTGACCCTAGACCCACTGAATCAGAAGCTCTGAGGGTGGGGCCCAGCCGTCTAGGTGGTACAAGCCCTCCAGGTAATTCTGAGATTTGCTCAAGTTTAAGAACCACTGCTCCAAGCATTGATTTACAACTGTCAATATATTTAGGGTGATAAATGCTCAGCTTCTTTAAAATGTGCATTCTGACCCCTCACCCACAGAGATTTAGTGATTCTGCAGTGGGGATGCAGAAATCTGATTTTCCAACCACCATTCCATGTAATTCTGATGTGGGAGATCCACAGGCCACCATTTTGAGAAATTCTGTGCTAGAAAGAATAAACCTATCTTTGCTTTTCCTCTCTTGAATTAGAGATAAATACTGTCGTTGTATCTCACTGGTCATCAAAGAGGGTTCAGGAAGTATATCAGCACACTCCAGGTCTGTGGAGGGGGTCGTATTATTCCCTTGACAAATTAGTTTTGGCTGCCACTGTGAGGAAAACCTCAGTAGAGTCTGTAGCACAATCCAAAGTGAAATCTTCCTCTGGAAAGAGATGTTCATTACTGAGGGAACAGAAAGAACAGGAAACCTGTGGTTTCTTGAGTCTGCATCTCAGAGGTGCTGTGCCAGTCCCAACCATGAAGCCATGTGTCACCTCTAGGCTGTCCATCAGAGTTGCCCTTTCTTCTCCCTTCTCGAGAGACTTAGTGGAACTTTTCCAACAGGACCCCAGAGGCTAGTTCTTTATAATACTACTAGGAAGAAAGGGTTTTCAAAACTTGAGGTTATGAATACAATTGGCTAATACGGCCTCTGCTTTGATCACGCTGGAAAAAGAGTTCATTTTTGTAAATGAACAGTCCCAGCTCCCCTCAACACAATCCTGGGCCCTACTGGGAGCCCCAGAATGTGTTTTCCATTGTTCTTCCTGCCCATTTAACATCCCCATCTAACCCCCTCACCCAGTTCTCTCTAGAGCACCCACACCATCTGGGGCTCTGATTCATTGGCATGTGCTCTGAGAGACTAAAATGCTGAGTCACATTTTCAAGGACCTGACAAGAGCAGAGCAATGGACTCGTGCTGACATTTCTTGTCACCACCTAGGATTCTCAGTCTGTCTTGGCACCAGCATGCACAGATGATGTCTGCTCCGAGTAGTGGCTTTATCAGGTGAAGCCTGTATTCTTTCAAACCATGTGGGTAGAGCAGGCGGAAACCAGGCTCCCTTCTTTCCTTCCCTTCTTCCTTCCTTACCCCGCTCCTGCCCCCTGCTTTCCACCTTCTTCCCCTTAACCATTTTCCCATGTTCCCTTTCCCATATTTCCTATGCTTCTGTGATTTTCTCCAGCTTTCCCCCCTCCCTCTCCTTTCTTCTTGTTGGGCCTCCCACAATACTAAAAAGCAGGCACCCCTACCCCAGGAGCTCAAAGAGTTTCACCAGCATTAAATGCTAGAGCCACAGGCATCCTGCCAGGCAGAGAATGCCACCTTAATTTACTATGAAGCATAATTAAAAGACAGATCTTCCATCTCCCCTCACTCACACAGAGGGAGAGAGAAGGGAAGCAAAAAAGAGAAGAGCTTCAAAGGAAGATCCAAAGAGAAACCACTAATGGGGCAGAGTCCAAGCGCTCTGCTTAGAATCTGGGGCAGGAAAGGGAGGCGGGGGAAGAAGCAGGGGCAATGCTGAAAGGAGGGCAGTAGCGAAGAGGAGAGAAGGCTTTTTGTCCAGAGGACAAATCATCTCTTCACACCGAAATGTTCCTGGACGTTGTGTGGGAGCCCGGGATGGGCAGGGCCGGCCTGGCTCCCGAAAGCACCCGCTGTCCTGTCCCCTTGCTTACTTGTTCTCAGCTCCTGCACCAGGGCCAGCTCTGGGAGTGCACAGCCAGTGTAGTCCCACCTGGTCCCGGGCTCAGCAGAGCCCCCCACCCCCGCCCCCGTGCATGGGGCTTAAGGCTCAGAACCCCAGTTCTGACACTGGAGCATGCCGGGGAGGTGGGGAGCCTTGGAGCCAGTGCAGGGTGTCCCACTTCCTGCTGCCTCCCTCTCCCTCATCCCTATTCCTCCCACCCCCATCCCATGTCCCCAGCTCCCTGGGGAGTGGGTTCTCAGCCCCCTCTCCTGCTCCCTGGAACCTGAGCCCTGCCTGATCTCCCCTCCTTGTGCCACCCCAGTGACTACTGAGACCCTCTGCCCCGAGCAAGGGCCTGGACACAGGGGCGAAGGTCATGGTTGGCTACACCTATCCTAAAGCCTCTTAGGGGAGGGCACAGTGGTGGCCATCCCACCCAGGACTGGCAGCACTGTGGCAGTACTCTGGTGGATGCCACAACTCGATGAGGGGTGAACAGATTGCTCACTCCTGACCCAGTTACCTAGTACAGAGGCTGCAGTACCCTGGAGGGTGGGGTTCTATCGCACCTGCGAAGGTTGGAATATCCCTGTACCAGGGGTAGCTCCCTGAGCCGCTCTGTGCCAGGGGAATCCTCTCTGCCTCCTTCCAACCTTCCTGAGGCTGTCTGTGTTTGTCCTTCTGGCCAGCTCGAGGCATCCTCCAGGGACAAAGTACACGTTGTGATTTCAATGACGGCACAAATGAGTTAAATGCTCTGACCTTTGCATTTAAAACTGGCATTGTACAATGAGAAATGAATGGTAAAATTCGTGCTAATAATTTAAATTTTTAATTTTTATTTACGTAGAATGGCATTAAATGGCAAATAAGACACCACCGATGGTGGCTGCACAACAATGTGAATGTATTTAATACCACTGCACACTTAAAAATGTACAACATGTACCTGTAATGTGTAAATGTAAAAAGGGTAAGATGGCAATTTTTTGTTGTGTATTTTACCACAATAAGAAAAAGGGGGACAAAAGAGTAAAAACAAACAAACAGCATGACAAGGCAAGAAAGAGACCACAAGGCAAAAAGTATTTTTAATACCTCTCATGGCACTTTTTTGCTTTTTGGTTAATTTTCACCTAGCACTAGGCCTGCAAATTATGTAGCTGGTTGTGTCTGCACCTCCCGGTCTCCCCTGACATGGAGGTGATCACATTAATTATTATACAATGCTAGATGTGAAATTCTATTCCTGTGGGGGAAAAGTTTCCCAATCTATGACTGAAGGTACTTTCAATCTTAGTACCCATAAAGCCACAGGAGAAAAAACCTAAATATGAAAACACAAAGAGATTCTTGCATGTAGGTGAGCACCCATCTCTGTGTGGATATAAGGTTACCTAGAAAAATCTATAAATTCCTCATAAGTACTCTCCATGGACGCGTAATGTAGCCACCCAAACTCACCCTTTCTCTGCACCCTTGTGAACCTCGGTAAGCTCTTCAGACAGGTATGGGAAGTTTAATGTATTTCCTGTGAAATCGTACCATTCTCCTTGATCAGCTTATCCCAGCTTTGCAAATTGAAAAAAATTAATTCCTGGCATCAACAGCCTGTTAAATTGGTTCTGATTAATAGTTGAATCTTAAGACTCTTTCAAGACAACACAAGAACAGTTTAGTGGGGAAGGGAGAGTTAGGCCAGGTGGGACGTGTCACGTGGTGCTGGAACAGACTGATGACCTCAACTGGAGGTTAAATGCAGATGCTAGATTCTGGAGGAGGCAAACGCCTTAGAAAAACCAGAGACACACACAGAAACTTCTCCCCTGCAGGCTGAAGGACCTAGCATTTATTTCCTATTAATATACTTCTAGTACCGATCTAGATTCATTCTTAGACTTGAAGTATGACTGCAGGTCATATTCTTGTAGTTCACATTAAACCTTCTTGGATTTTGAATTATTTCTAGTGGCACTGCAGAATGTCTTCCTTTAATCCTGAAGGAGAAAGTACAATCAGACTGAGAAACAGGTAGGCTTAACAGTCCAAAAGAACAGTCCCTCGGGATGGTTTGCAGGCATATAGTATGTCCAAACCACTCTAGATCTTCACGACAAATCCTTTAAGCGTGCCCATGCTTGTACACCACCAGAACTTACGTGAGCCAAGCTTCTCCCAGCCCAGTCTGGGACTGAAGGTAGTTTCAATCCTAGTATTCTGTTACCAACTGGAGAAAGAAGGAGACCTCAAAGTAAAAGAACAAAGAGATTCTTGCAGTTAGATGGGCACCCATCACACACTTTTCAGAAACCCCTGAGTTTCTCAATAGAAGCTTTCAGGCTGCCCTAAAATGTGGCATCAGAATCATCTGGAGGATGGATTTAAAATACTACCACCTTCATGCTTTCCAGATCGATCGATTCTGACTCTGGGAATTTTTGAGTTCTACATAAGAAGGCTCTTATGTAGTGAAAATGTGAGGCCCTCCAGACGCTTTCATTAATTTCAGTGACTCACTGTATTTTCAGAACCTAAGGATCCAACAATTTTATTGTGCAGTGAGAATCATTAAATCAAATTAATTTGTATGCTGTGTAATTCCCCGAAGTTAAGAGCAAATTTATTTCTACATTCATTCTTTCAGTAAGCATGTACTGAGGCTGTGCAAGCCCTGGGTGCTGAGCTTGCTTCTGTAAGTTAACGGAGCGTCACAGCTTCTCTAGGACACCTACACGTAGAGCATACTCAGACTCAGACTGCAAGAGAAGGATGAGAAGTGAATCTTTGAGAGGATTAGGGGAAAAGGTAATAACAGCTAAGGGACTCCTCTCTCCCTGGCATTGGTGCGATTTTGCTCTATGCTGGGGCTGCGACTGTTTTATCTCATTTCATCCTCACAATAATCTGTGACGTAGGTTCGAGTATATTGCCCCCATTTTACAGATGAGGACAGTGTAACTCAGACAGTCTATTCGATCAGTAAGCAGTGGAGCAGGAGCTCACGGCCAGCAGTCCGCTTCTGGAACGCGGGGCTCTTCTTCAACACGCTCCCCACCATCACGGAGCTTTTCCTTTCCCTAATGAGGCAGAAACCAGCAGGTGACGCTTTCCATTGTGAATAATTTGTGCTCTCCTGTCGCCGCCTAATTTCTAGTCCAACATGATTCCTTCTATATAAATCCATAAAGCACACATATATGCCAGGCTCTGTGGATACAAGGTGAATAAATGTGTGCCTCAGAAAGCTCCCAGTTACTAAGACATTCAGTCATACAGGATGTCTAGAATTACAACTCAGAACCCCCAACTTCCATGAGCTGTCTAAGGCCAGTGGTTGTCTGACCTGCCTTTCTGAAGCTATCCAAGCAGTGGCTTCCTACTGCCTTACATGATTGGGCTGTCAGAATGACTCTGCCAGTTTATCTGTTCTTACTCAAGCACAGCCTTTCCTAGGGGCACAAATTTGGAACTGAATCCTCTTTGTCATGCAGCCTGGAGAATTATAATTTTTTAACACCTTTCAGTGTGTTAACGTCAGTCTTTTTCCTCCTCCCCGAATGCTGGTAAAATTTCCTGGGCTCCTGAAACTGGCCCCCTCAGTGTAACCCTAATAATAAAGAGCAAAGCCGTGCACAAGAGCAAGCAGGAGGTTTATAGCTGAAGGCTCTGCAGGAGAGAAATAGGGCATGTCGTTTGCAATCATTACTACATAGCAGCGTCTGTGGCAGTTAAAGTCTAGTTGAAATAAGTTGGTCAGTTCTAGCTGTGTCCCAGGCTACTTCCTGCTATGAAGGCTGAATACAAACCAGAATATCTCACTGTCAATATGAAAACTGTATGAAAACATCTTGAAGACCATTTAGACTTGCCCTGAAAGCTACCATGGTAGATTTCTTTCACCTCAAACCAATCTGTAAGAATTTTCTTCAGCCCCTTTTACTTTACAGGTGTTCCAGTAATGAGGGGGGCTTCTTAGGGGAAAGATGGCCCTAGGGGCTCAGTTTCAGGCTGTGAGAACTGGGCAGGCTCAGATCTTACAGCAAACCACTAACACAGGTATCCATGACCTCTCACAATTTGGTCCTCAAAAGCAGAGCTACCTCCAGAGACTCCCTCTCAAACACAAATATAGGCACAGAGTGGATCCTGCCCTGCCCTGCCCTAGTCAGATTTTGTCAGGACCCCAAGCTGCTTCCCCTGACCTGTACCTTGAGAACCCTCAGTC
Organism: Rhinolophus hipposideros; assembly: GCF_964194185.1. Classification (NCBI taxonomy): domain Eukaryota; kingdom Metazoa; phylum Chordata; class Mammalia; order Chiroptera; family Rhinolophidae; genus Rhinolophus; species Rhinolophus hipposideros. Next base: position 48,337,281 of record NC_138064.1, read on the forward strand.
CAGGATCACCACGAACACCGTGTCTGTTTTTCCTACCTCTATCCCTAGGTAGCTGAGCACAGCTGTAGAAAGACCCCAAACAGAGTGATACGTCTACTACACCTTCTGTGGGGACAGAGCCAGGAGTGCAGTTTCCAGGCTCTTGGCCTCACGTGGAAAGGTGCTGGCTCAGGTACCATCCAATCATCCAACTGTGATTGGATGGCCATCCGCTGTGGCTAGTTGGCCGTCAGCTGTAACCAGTAAGCTATTGGCCACTAATATAACTCCTGTGGCTACGCTAGCAGAAAATGGGGGCTAGCAAGAAGATGGTGGCTGAGCCAGCAAGAGCGGATTGCAGTTAGCATGGCGGATTGCAGCTGGCAAGTGAGGTTGGTTGGCAGAGAGAAGTGGACGTCAGGTTGCGGATCGTGTGGCTCCTGCTTCCTGTGTCTCCAACCCAGCTGCCAGCAAGACTATAGTGGTATGACTCCCCTATCTATGGCTCCGTGGGTGTTCCTTTTTGGCCTCACCATGTCCTGCGTTCTTATGTGGGGAGCGGGAGCAGAGACCCCGCAGGCCACGCTGCATGACACCTTCATACAATGAGTAACCTCTGCTGAGAACTCCTTGCCCCTTTGTACCTCTTTCATTCATTTCTTCCTGGTCCCTCACCGTCTCTTCCAGAAGTGTTTCTAAACCTCCTCCTCTTTGTTCTAACCTGCAACACATGCTTGGTGGACCCCACCAGACCCTCCACTGAAATGAAGCTCATCCACTGACAACTTCTAGTTCCTTCTTATCCACCTCAAATCTTTATTTTTGCTCTTTTTTTCATTCCCTCATCTCTATCTCTCTGTCCTTTTTCTGTCCTGGAGACTACTTTTCCTCCTGAGTTGTTTTTATTTTAAACAACTCCCCACTCCCCTGCGCCCCCAGCCCCTGGCAACCACCAACTACTTTCTGTCTCTATGATTTTGACTTCTCTAAGTGTCTCATATAAGCGGAGTCATCCGGCATTTGTCTTTTTGTAACTGACTTATTTCATTTAGTGTAGTATCCTCACGGTTCATTCTTGGAGGAGCTTGTGTCAAAATTTTCTTATCTTTTAAGCTGAATAATATTCAATTGTTTGTATATACCACATTTTGCTTATTCATTCATTCATCAAGGGACACTTGGGTTGCTTCCACATTATAGCTATTGTGTCTCCTGAGTTCTGAATTCCCTCCCCTTTGGCCCCTCCAGAGTGTAGAGTCTATCAGTGACTTTCCTTTTCCCACACTAAAGCGGTTTCCCTGCAGTGGCGTTTTCGCCTTATCTTATACATATGCTCAGGACCATGAACGCCACACTCTATATGATGAGCCTTTACTCTTTCTCTTGCCTTTTTACTACTACGATTTCATTTTTTAAAAATAGTCCCCACACTTCTACTTCCACACTACTTATTTGCTCTTTTTGGGGAAAAAATTTTATTATGAATGTTTCTTCCATTCAAAAAAGTATAAATAATGATGTGATAAACACCTGTTTCCTCACCACATGGCTTAAGGAAAAAAAACATTACCAATACAGAGCTGGATTGAAATTTAATTTTGCTTCTAATCCTTCCTCCACCATCACAGGCACACACACACACACACACACACACACACACACCCCAAATGACCTTTCTTCTCAGGTCTTCTCTGTAACCTCACTTGACTCTTTTCCTTGGCACTATCTCTTCTCTCAGCTACCATGACCCTGGACTCTCCTGGTTCCCATCCCATAGTTTCGATTCCCCTTCTCTGCCTTCTCTAGCTCCCCTCCCCCTTCCAAGTTTCTGACCTTTGTTGTCTGCTCCTCTCTTTATGATCTTTCTCTTCTGTATTATCCATTTGCACTGTTTTACCTCTCACTGACTCCCAAATCTAAATATCCAGTCTATATTTTTCACCCAAGCTCCATTTCCAAATTTCTATTTGCATGATAGACGTAACAAGACTGTCCTAATGGCGCCTCAAATCAGCAAACCTCAGGGCTTAATCCTCAGCTCTATCCATTTGAACTTCTCAACAATGACTGAAATGAGGATATGAGCTCACCAGACTCGTGAGGGACACAAGGCTGGGTGGGGTATTGTATAGCTGGAAAACAATATGAATCCAAAAGATTTTGACAGGTTGAATCTAATATGATGAAATTTAACAAAGGTCAATGTAAGGACCTAACCATGATTCTAAACACCCAAACACATAATTAGAGAGGTCATAAATCAGGAGCTACATAGAGGAAAGACATAAGGGATTTAGTTAAGTGGCAAGGTTATCAGGCAGCAGCTCTGTGAAAAAGCGAATGGAATCTTAGGCTGTAGGAGGTAAATATCTAGAGCAAGAAAAGGAGTGTCCTCCTCAATGTAACAGGATTTGAGGGCTGCAGGGCTCATTTCAGCTCTGCAAACCACATTCAAAGCAAGGCTGTAGGTAACTTGGTGGCACTGAGACAGGAACAGCTGGGACCGTCAGAGTGCCCAGACTGGTCATATGGAAGAAGAAAGATGGAGCAGGCTCCTTGCAGTCCCATGTTATACAGCACCAGTACGAGGCACTACAGGACATGGACTCAACCCAGGCCACTGAGGCATTCTCCAACTCTGAGCTGCAGAACGTGGGAAGAGCTTTTGGGAGGCAGTGGGTCACTAGGCCAGGTTTCCAAGTTCAGTGGATATTGAGATGGAAATTCCAGCTTCCTCTCTTCAAATCTCTGCTACCACCGAAATCTTTGATTATGTGTGCGTGCCTGGAACTGAACTCTCCATGTAACACATTAAAGCTAAAAGGCCAATGTTCATTGTTATAGCCACAGAAAAAAAGTGATTTAAGAAAATTACTTTTGGGGCCGGCCCGGTGGCTCAGGCGGTTAGAGCTCCACGCTCCAAACGCCAAAGGCTGCCGGTTCCATTCCCACATGGGCCAGTGGGCTCTTAACCACAAGGTTGTCAGTTCAATTCCTCGAGTCCTGCAAGGGATGGTGGGTAGCACCCCCCTGCAACTAGTAACGGGCAACTGGTCCTGGAGCTGAGCTGTGCCCTCCACAACTAAGATTGAAAGGACAACAACTTGACTTGGAAAAAAGTCATGGAAGTACACACTGTTCCCCAGTAAAGTCCTGTTACCCTTCCCCAATAAAATCTTTTAAAACAGAAGAAAAAAAGAAAGAAAATCACCTTTACTTAGTGATTTAAGAAAAAAATTTTAACTCGAAAAACTTGGAATACAGGAGAAAGTCCTTGATCCATTATAAGATATCCACTAAAAAACAAGGGCAAACATTATTCTTGAATGTGAAACATGGGAAGTCCTCCCTTTAAAATCAGGAATAAAAGAAGATGCCTCCATCACCATTACCATTAAGCATTATGCTGGAGGTCCTAATGAGGTATCAAAACACCTCACCCACCTGAGAGAACGTAAGACAGGTAAAAAAGGGCATAGGACCCATCTAGGTTTGGTACCTAGCTTTACAGCTTACAATTTAATGACCTTGGAAATTATTTAGCCATATCTTTTTTTCCCATCTATAGAATGAGCAATCTTCTCAACCTCAAGGAGGTTTTGTGAGGTTTGTGCCTCTCGTGACCACAACCGGACCATAACAGGAAACAGATGGGGCCCTCATTCAGGGTATTTTAGGAGAATGTAGTGAAGCAGCTATTGACAAAGGTGTAGGCAGGACTAAGGAGAACCCAGAGGGATGATAACGCCTCCCCTAGTTAGCAACAGAGGAAGCCATGACCCGAGGGAGTGGTTACAAAAGCTAGAAAGAGATGTAGCTGCAGCTGTCTCTGTAACTGGCTGTGGCAGAGGCCACCTCACAGGATGTGTGGCCTTCAGTACAAGAATAGTATCACCCAACTTGTGGCCTGTAGGAGAGAAAACACCCCAGCCTTTCTTTCCTTCCATTCTCCAATCTGCTGGTGTCTCCTATCAGCTGGAGCCTGAGGGTGAAAGAGCCCAGTTGATGCAGTCTAAGGGGTTAGCCCTGTGGAACACGGAAATGGATGGAGAAGGGTAAAGAGTGGATCTGGAGGGGCAACCAGAAAATATCAAGCAAAGTGCTTAGTAAACTCTAGTCTTTTCCTCATTCCTCCCAGTTGCATTTTCCTCGTCAAGCAAAGCTGAGCTGTAAATTGGACATTTTTTAGCCACTCTCACACCTTTTCAAAAAGCCTCAATTCAAAGGGCGTTCATTGTTTTATTTGATCCCCATAGCACTTTATTTGGTAAACTGGGCAAGTGGTATTATACTGAGGCTTAAGAGATTAAATGACTTTTCAAAGATCATAGAGGGTCCAAGGCTATACCCAGATTCATTAGGTTTGTGAGATGTCCCAGATATACAGATGCTGAGAAAGGTTATTAGAAGATGAACCCTCTGAGTAAACTAATGGATCTTAAACATCATCATCATCCAGCTACTTCCATTAGGCAGAAAGTTGTGTCTCCAAAAAAAGATTTGATTCCACTTATAATAAAGTATATATGTGCATGTATATTACAGGTGTATGTATAGCTATATATTATTTACAATAAAGTACAAATATATAACAAAGGATACATATCAGTGAAAGATAAAGGGACCATCAGGACCAAGGAATGGAGCACAATTCCAGTACTATGCTAATTATAAAAGTGACTCTAGTTACTGCGATATGACTGAGCTCACACAGTCTGGGTTAGGATGTGAATCCAGATCTCTCTAATTACAAAGCCCATTTTTAGTTCCTTTTGCCATCTTCCTCATTCCATTTCATCCCTGGGAGAATCAGGCACTGAACTCCATAACATTGAGATCAGTCACTCACGATAGGCAAGCAGCCCCAGAGAGGACGTCTCTCATATTTTGCCAAATTGGACTGAGCTCCTTGGCATCGGTAACTTACACAATTCTCATTATCTGAAAAGAAACTACATGCTATTTTTTTCTCAGGGGGAAAAAAGGGAAATGTTTCTAGAAAAAAAACTCTATAATAGATTTCTTATGGAGGGAACTTCCTTTTATGTAAGACACTGAGTGACATGATGGACAGTGTCCTTCACAACAGTTCCATAAGTAATAAAAACGAGTGTTTGCCATGACCATTTCCCCGAAATCAGGGCATAACATTAAAGTACTTCTCAGTGAAGGGGCTTCTGGGAGAAGTTAAGGTAATGGTCCAGGCACGAAGTTTCCTGGTGTGCTAACAATGTCCCTGGTGGACTTTAGAGAACCTGAGGGAAGAGGAGAGAGAGTCCCGCCCTTTGAATTGATTTCCCCCTAAGTAACATTTCTGTCAGGCAGGCTCTTCACTGGCAGCTATCTGGAGATTACTCTCTCCATCAAGGTCTGCAGTGAGTGCTGGAGTCTGAGGCTGCAGGGCTTTGGGGAACACATGGCAGGTGGTCAGGCTGGGCTGACAGTCCGTCATGAGAGCACTGCGACTTCTCAGTCACAGAGATGTCAGCTCGTGACAGGCTTAGAACTTGCTCAGGCAAGTGACACTGCAGTGCCCCTTCCTCCATCTTCCATTGATTTGTTTTCAACTATCAAGGAGTACAGGACACAGATTGACGGGGATAGAAAATATTCTCCCACTTTCACCTCCTTCAAGTCTAAACCTCTAATACAGCTTCCCACAAATGTCACACAGTCTGCCAACCAGAAGAACCAGCCCCTTACCTTTTGCGGGGAGTTACAGACCAGGACTAGTTAGAATCCCTTATCCCTGAACTTTAATGGAGCTGAAATGGGATGAAAATGGACTTCCGTGTTGGACTTGAAAGGACCTAATGTAGGCAACACCACATATTGCTACCTCTAGGTGCCAGGCACCTTCTAACATTACCTCTAATCTTCACTACTTACCTTTCTTAGGGGTGCTTATCTCCATTTTATTTCTCAGGTTAGAAAATGAGGTTCTGAGATGATAAACGATTGGCCAGGGTCACACATGGATAGAGCTGCATGTGATCCCAGCTTTCTCTGACTCGCGCAGGACTCCCACTGCTGCTCCCCTCAAGGCAGCAGAAGGTCGACGCTTCAGCCTCAGTGATTTGGAGAAGGGCGAGTCTGGGCTCCCTGGCTGCCTGTGTATGAGCTGCTGGTCTTGCCTGGGTCCCAGGTCCCTGCCTGGGTAGCAGATCCAACTACCCCTCTTCCCTGCAGAGCTCAAAGCTGGACACAGGTCTGGACCCACTGCACCCTGGGGCCAGCCTTCCGAGGAGCTTTATCCACACTTCCCATTGCCCCTCACAACAACCTAGGGGTACGTAGAGCCAGAGTGATAACACTCATTACAGGGGAGTCAAGGAGTTAAACCTGTCTCTCTCTCTCTCTTTCTCTCTCTGTCTCTGTCTCTCTGTCTCTCTGTCTCTCTCTCTCTGTCTCTCTCTCTCTCTCTCTCTCTCTCTCTCACACACACACACACACACACACACACTCACACACATACCCCAGCTGCCAGGTATGGAGCTGGGAAAAGAGCCCGGCTGCTTGGAATGCCCGGTCCCATGAGAGCATATGTGGGAAGATGTTGTGTAGCTGAGAAACTGGGTGTCTGTCAACAACTATATGCTCTGTCAGATGAGGACAGCACAGCACAATTACACAGCGCTGGAGTGAGGCTCCATTAATCGCTTTCATAGCTGGCATAGTGGGTTTTTTTCTAATTAGAGACTTTGGCCCAGCCTGAAAAGAAATTAAGAATAAAAATGGCTTTGTGCTATTGATTCCAGATTGCATTTTGTGTTGTTTTCCTTGACCTTCATTTGATTTCTCTCTGTTCATCTCAAAATCCTATAAAGTGAACAATGCAAAGATGATGAGTAGGGGTTTGATTTTATGGTTGGAAACATTTCAGTTTATTCTTAGGTGTATTGAATTTCAGTTTGGCCAAACGACATTGACTCTCCTGCCTCCGTTTTTAAAGAGCATCTGCCAGCACCAGTGGTCACACAGTCTGCTATCTAGAAGAACCAGCCCCTTTTGCAGGGAGTTACAGACCAGGACTAGTTAGAATCCCCTATCCCTGAGCTTTAATGCAGTTGAAATGGGATGAAAATGGACTTCAGGGGTGGACTTGAAAGGAACTACCACCTCTAGGTGCCAGGCACCTTCTAATAGTACCTCTAATCTTTATTTGACCAATTATAAATAAAGCAGCACAGTTAAAACCTGTGCTGCTTTGTTGACCTTTGATCGAAGGCTAACCAAAATACAAGTGCCATGTCTTAGGGTCTTACACTAGCTCCTCTTTGGTTGGGATCTGCATGACAAAAGCCCTGAGCTGCCTCTGAGCAGCTTGTGGTCAGGATGGCAGAGTGCAGCCCAAAAGGCAACTGGCCTTTACTGCATGCCTGGTGCAGGCCAGGCACCTTCCTTCGATTATCATCATTTGGTTCTAACATAACACTAAAGGGTAGGATTTATTGTCTTCATTGGAGAGGTGACAACATAGGCTCAGCGACATCGAGTAACTAGCTGAGGCTCACACAGTCTAGGTCAGGATTTGAATCCATATCTCTCTGATTACAAAGCCCATTTTTAGTTCCTTTTGCCATGTTCCTTACTCCATTTCATCCCTGGGAGAATCAGGCACTGAACTCCGTAACATTGAGATCAGTCACTCACGATAGGCAAGCAGCCCTAGAGAGGACGTCTCTCATATTTTGCCAAGCAGATCTCATGCTGATGCAGACAGATGCCTTTCTCTTGGGGACAAAAAGTTCTCCATTTTTTAACTTAGGGTCCTTCTTAGTTTTAGCCTGATTCTTTTTCCACAGTTCCTTCTTCATCTTTCTTCCCAACCTTTATTATTCTCCTTCTCACCTCCAAAATTATTTCTCAACTTCCCTTTTTCCCCCTCAGCTGATTTCTTGCCCAGTCAAGAAATGGTGGATGGGGATGCATTTAGCTATCTATTCACCTAACATGTATTGGATCACCTACTCCGTGCCAAGGATAGACAAGAAAACCAACATGAAACACCAGTTGCTCCTGGAACACAGATGGAAAAGTAGCTAAGTAGGCCTATGGGGACCAGGAAAGCTTTCAAGAGTAGTTTCCTCATCCAGGATAACCCACCCTGACACCAACAGAATCAGCTACAAACAAAACAAAAATCTCCCCATCACTCTTCAGATGTGCTCATGTTCGTTTAAGGAGGTAGTATGTGCAGTGTTCTAGGTCACAGCCTCTGAGGCCACCAAACTGCCTACAGTAAAATGCCAGGGCCACCACCTGCCAGCTATCGGACCTCGGACAGGTTACGTCACCTCTCCACACCACCCTTTCTCCATCTGTAAAACGGGGATAATAATAGTGCCTTCCTCTTGGATTGTTGTGACACATATGTTTATAAAGTGCCTGATTATTGCCTAGCACAAAGTTAGCACTATATATTATTCTTCTTCACTCAGTAACAAACATTTGTGGAGCCCCCTCCGAGTAAAAGTTCTGTGCAAGAGACAGCACTGAATACCAAGGCGTAGCATAGGCTAATAGCTAACGGCATGGAGTTTGGTAACAAGCAGATCAAGGGAAAATCCCATCTCTGCCACTTACCAACCGTGTGACCACAAGCAAACTACGTACCCTCTTCAAGTCTACTTGCGCTTAATGTCAAATGGGAATGGTGATAATCTGTCTCACAGGGTAAGAATTATAGGTGAAAATATATGAAGGCTCTTAGCACAGAGCCTGCCTCATGCATGGCAAGGGCAAAATACATGGCATCTGCTAATATCATCGTGGGCACTGTTGCAGGTCCAAGAAACTGACTCTCTGAAGCTTTCAGCCAGGTGGGGAAGGCAAACTCTACCGTCCCTAAAGCAGGGTAACAACAGGAACTTCAAAGACTGAAGGCCTGGCTTATGCATCGAGGAAAGAAACTCTGGGCAGTTTTCCCATAGACTCTGACTTCTTCTGGGATCACCCCTAGGCAGATCCAAACAAACTGGAATATAGGATCTGGGTGTCTGGAGGACTCAGCCATCCCAAACTTACCTGTGTGAAATATGTACAGCATCCTCAAAAATGTTCTAAAGAGGACAGGATCTCAACTGGGCCGTCTTTTCCTCACTGAAGTGAGGGAGGGGGTGGCACTCTATAGACAGTGTACATACGTGTACCAATACTGACAGGTCCCAGGTCTCTGGTGCCACGTGGGACTGGATCGAAAACAGCATTCCATTGAGGATCAGCCTAATCAGCCTCAAATATTTGACAAGGGTGTTTGAATCCTTTTTCCACCTGCCGGTGCAGGTTAAAGCATTGTGCTGCCTACACTTTTCAAAAGAAAACAAAGTAGGCATGCTTGTATATATGCATATGTCTGTCAGGTTCATTCGGTCTTCAACTCATCTTCTTAAAAGAAATACGTATCAAGCAAATATGTTGTTAGTAAGATTGTTTTAAAAGAAAAACAGTGGCAGAAGATCCTATTAAGAAAAGAAGCTGAAACCAGTGTGTTAATTTTTTAAATCCTGGTTTTTAACAATGTATGAATGGGCTCATACACTCCCACACACACATTTTATTTCTTTTTCTGTACATTTCCAAAGGGATTTCAGGAACTAACAGCAAACTGCCTTCACACACTGCTTGCCTTCACAGAGTGGGAGACCTCAGAATGGGAGGCAAGGCCCCTGGCAAGACTTTTGGTTGCACCCATCTGACAAACCTAGTACCGGTGGTCCTCAGAATGTAGGGTCTGCCTGCTTTTGTGGGGGCAACGGCAGGGGAGGAGGGTGACTGAATAGTTAAGCCAGTATGTGGAGATCCCTAATGAAAATGAGCCCCGGGTCTTGCCTCACTGACATGAGTACTGATGTTGGGGTGAGCAGAAGGTGAGCCCAGAAATGTGATAGGACTCCCAAGAAATGCCATCCATATATAGCTCACAGCTGCTGTAATCTCATTTGTCTAATTCTCTTTATTATTAGAATGTTCAAAATATTAACCTCACTCTGGATATTAAATTGATTTGCACAAATCACAATTGATGCCAATTACCTATACTGAAGAGCTTCTTCTACTCTTACTACTACAATTCACAATTGCACATAATGGCAATCTAATTTATTTGCTTTAATTAATATTTGACTTATATAAAAAGAGATGGGAGAGATTTTTCAAGAGTGTCTTTCTGCTGACAATGTTTTAGTGCCTAAAAGGAAGGCTTTTTCCACTAAGATAATTTTTAAGTTCAAATGAGTTGGGTTTTAAGAAGCTCTCAGAGCACGATATGTACATGTTAATTCAGGCTCATTCATTGCCCCTAATCCCACAGCATCAAAACTCTATTTTGATGGTTCTTGCAGAGAGTAATTTTACGTGAATTAGCCTCTCTGTTTATAAGGTGAAATGTTCATTCCCCAGATATAGGGCAGGCCCAGGCAAAATTGTGCAGTCAAAATCTGCCTTTGATGCTCTTCCATCGTCTTTTTCTTGACCCCGCCCCCTTGTTAGTGCCTCCCTGCACACCCACCCCCATATCCTCACACCTCTGGCCACCCTCCCTCCAGCCCACCAGATCTAAGCCAGCTCTGCACTCCCTGGCCTGAGTCCTTCAAAATTTACTAGTCCTGAGTCCTGGCAAGTTATTAGAGCCCATTTAGGGGAATTAATCCATGGTAAAATGTTACCTGACTGATAATAGCTCTCAAATAATCCCAGATAATAGAGCTCATTTTACCCAAGCCCTTCAATGCCTTAGTCATGTTTAATGGTGATGGAAATGTTCGTAGCAGACAAAGGAGATTTTTCAGACCTCAGAAAGCCTTTTAGAATTCTTTAAATTATGGGACAAACAAACAAACAAAAAATCACAACTCCAGACCTACAGTAAAGAGAGGTAGGAGAATCCCCAGTTTAGTCAGCTACAGATTTAATCTTTATTTCAGATATTTACCAGTCACAACTGCATGTCGCACATTGCACAAAAGGTTAGCGATACAGGAAGACACTATACTTACAAAATTTTTCCCTCCCCACTTTCCCTAAAATCATTTGTTTTAATATTTGGGAAACACTGGATTAAAAAAAGGTTTCTTAGACAAGACACAGATTGGGAAAAACTATTTGCAAATTATATACCTGATAAGGGAATTATATCCAGAATATATAAAGAACTCTTAAAACTCAACAATGAGAAGATAAGTAACTCAATTGAAAACTGGGCAAAGAATTTGATAGACATTTCTCCAAATTTTATACACAAGATATACAGCTGGCCAAAAAGCACATGAAAGATAGTCAACATCATTAGTCATTAGAGTAATACAAATCAAAGCCACTATGAGATACTACTTTCCATCCAACAGGATGGCTATGATGAAAAAGATAGACAGTAACAACTGTTGGGTGAAGATATGGAGAAATCGAAACCCTCATATATTGCTGATGGGAATGTAAAATGGTGCAGACACTGTGGAAAACATTTTGGAAATTTCTCAAAAAGTTAAATAGTTACCATATAACCCAGCAATTCTACTCCTAGGTATATATCGTGTTTCCCCAAAAATAAGACCTACCCAGAAAATAAGCCCCAATTAAAATCATCAGCCTGACAGACACATTTAGTATGTTACGACGATGTTCCAGAAGATGACATGACTCTATTTGAATAAATGTAGACTGTGGTACATGAAAAAATAAAACATCCCCTGAAAACACGCCCTAATGCGTCTTTTGGAGCAAAAATTAATACAAGACCCGGTCTTATTTTCAGGGAAACACAGTACTCACGAGAAATGAAAACATATGTCCACACAAAAACTTATACAAGAATGTTTAGAGCAGCATTATTCATAATAGCCAGAAGGTGGAAACAACTCAAATGACTCTCAGCAGAAGAATGAATAAACAAAATGTGCTATGCCCACACAGTGGAATACTATTTGACAATAAAAAATGAAAGAAGTACTGATCCATGCTACAACATGGATGTCATGCAGAGTCTCTGGTCCTGCTCTCGGCCGGTGGACACACAGTATGGTGAGACCAAAAAGGAACACCAATGGAGTCATGGATAGGGGAGTCATACCACTATACTCTCGCTGGCAGCTGGGTTGGAGACACAGGCAGCAGGAGCCACATAATCCACAATCCACAGAGAAGCCACACGATCCACAATCCGCAGTCCGCTTCTCTGCCAGCCCCCTTGCTAGCCGCAATCCGCCAGGTCTTCCTGAAACTGAGTGTCGCATCCATACAAACTGCTCCACCACCCTTCAGAGAGCTTTGGAGGGCACCATACCCTGCGTTCTTGTATGGGGAGTGGGACCAGAGACCCTGCATGACAATGGATGAACCTTGAAAACATTATGCTGACTAAAAGAAGCCAATCACAAAGGTCATCCTGCATGGCTTCCTTTATAGGCAAATCCAGAGAGACAGAAAGTAGATTAGTGTTTCCAGGGACTGGAGGGAGAGGAGAATAGGGAGGTATGGGGTTTCTGTGGTGATGACAATATTCTACAATTAGTAGTGCTGGTTACACGACTCTATTAATACACTAAAAATTAATGAATTGTACACCTTAAGAGGTATTTTATGGTACGTGAATTATATCTTAGTAAAGCTTCTTTTTTTAAAGTTTCTCTCCCAAAGGACAATGAGTGATAAATCTTCAAGCTGGGGATATGGTTTATGTTGTATTGAGGGTAATTTCCTCATTTGCGTAGCACTGAGGGTATTCCTGATCATAAAACTTTCAGTGATGAAACCGGGAAAGTCCTAGGCAAACCCTGCAATGTTGTGGACATACTTACGTAAAAAGAACTGTTCAGTGTTTATCTGAAATTTAACGAGGCATCCTGTATTTTTATTTGCTAAATCTAGCAAGCCTAGTTTTACAAGATAATCCAGTTCACCTAGATCAAGTTGAAGCAGAGATCTAGAATTAAGATTAAAAACAAAAAGGGACCAAAGGAGTGTGAAGTTAAGGAAAAGAGCTCCCAAAACAAAGCAATTTGTAATCTTGGCCAAGAGGATGACAAAATACTTTTGCAGAAACCTCTTTTCACAGCCTTCTGACTAAAGTTATCTCATTCCCTGGGTCTATGGCAAAGGGTTCATTTCGAGGGCTCTTAAAAAATGATATTAATAAATGGTCACATAAAATAATGTGGTTTTTAAAGGTATTTCATCTTGGATGAAGCTTAAATTACGTTTCCTCCTGGCAGCTGAGTGCACGATGAATTGTATTATAAGTAAGTCTATTTTTAGCCCGCAAGTACTTTGGCAGAGGCTGTTAAAAATAGAAGCAAACCTAGTGGAATACAGAAGCGAGGAGCATTTCCTTACTGATTACTGAAAGTTACTGAAGCCGGTTCTCTGAGCCTAAATGATCGTAGCGAAGGTGTGTGCAGCTGTGCTCAAGTTAAAAGACTGTGGCTTGTAATTTGGAAATTAGTGTGTCTGTGTCACTGAGGCAGAAGATGAGGGCCAGAGCCTCTACGCGAGTTCCTGGAAATGCTCAGATACTGGGAGTATAAAGGTCTTGTGTGTCTGACCAGGGGAGGCGCGGTGTTTTTAAGAGTCATTTGCGTGTATATCGGTCGGTCCTCAGGAGCTAAGACAGTTCATTGGTGGTTCTCCCTGTTGATTTCTCAAGCACACCAGGTTAGCGGCCACCAGGGGGCGCCAGAGCCGCCGGTCCCCGAGGAAAGGGAGTCCTTGACCCTCCACGCGTGTGGGTGAGCGTCACAGCTTTCCCTTTGAGCTTCTCTTCTCAGACTGTGCCTTTCAGTCCGATTTGAAGTGACCCACACAGGGTTCCAGGTCTGGCTCTCCCACTTAAAACTTTTGTGGCCTCTTTAACCCATAAACAGGGATCATAATAAACTACCTCCCTCAAAGGCAGGTGGTAAAAATTCAATGAGGTAGTGCCTCATGCATGATAAATGCTTGGTAGGGTGGGTTGGGGTGCTAACAGTAGCACAGAGAAGGCATTAGCTTCCTTCCAGTCCCTTCTGTTGCGCGACCTCCTCCCCTCTCCTCTCTCTTGTCTCAGGGAATCCCTGAGATCGCCTTCATTCTCTGTCAAGTCAAAGGTCTTCGTTCTGGCAGCTTGCCAAGCATGTTCTCCACAAAAATACCCTAGTACCCCAAAGTTCTGGTCAAGACTCTCTACCCGGGGATTTTCCCAGGGTTGTTCACAAGCCACCTGCATCAGAACCATCTGGACCCATGAAGTTGGAATTTCGGGAGTGGAACCTAGGAATCTGCATTATAATGTTTCCTAAGTGAATCCTATACATGATAAAGCTTGAGAATTTTTGCCATCTTAGTGAGTTTTTTTGGTTTGTTTTGGGTTTTTTTATTATTAGTTTTAGGTGCACAAAACAATGTACTAGTTAGACATTTATATCCCTCACACAGTGATAACCCTCGTCCCCCCATCTACTACCCCTCTGACATCGCTCACGGCCGTTCCATTTCCACTGTCTCTATTCCTTATGCTGTACTCCACTTCCTGTGACTATGTGTGTGTGTGTGTATAGATATATATATATTAAATTATACTTGATATTCATTATTATTCAGCCTCAGGTTCAGGTGCAGCCTCTGTGGAAATCAGTATGGAGGCATCTCAAAAAAACTGGAATTGGAATGACCCTATGACCCAGCAATGCCACTCCTAGGCATCTATCCAGAGAAATCCAAAACACTAATTCGAAAAAATTTATGCACCCCTATGTGAGTTGTTTTTTTTTTAAATGGAGAGAGAATATACTACAGATTGATCTCAACCAGCTGTTAGGAAGTTAAATTAGCTGATTATCTGATTAAAGTAACTCATGCTGAACTGTGAGGAGCAAATAAACTCCCCTTTCAGGAGAATTTGCATTCTGACATTTTGTAAACTCTAATGAATTTCCAATTAGTGAAACGTATGGGATGGATATTTAAAGAGAAAAACGACCTTGCCTGTGACCAGCGCCTCAAGGGAAGCCTTTCTATGTGCATCAAAAGGAAGCCCATTCCTCGGGGCACCCGGATGGCTCAGTTGGTTAGAGCGCGAGCTCTGAACAGCAGGGTTGCCGGTTCGATTCCCACATGAGCCAGTGAGCTGCACCCTCCACAACTAGATTGAAGGACAATGATTTGGAGCTGATGGGCCCTGGAGAAACTCATTGTTCCCCAATATTCCCCAATTTTAAAAAAAAAGTTCTGATTCCCAAAAAAAAAAGAAAAGAAAAAAGGAAACCCATTCCTCCTGCCCTAGAACCACCTGAAATTCATCCCAGGCCTGCTGATTGGTGAGCGGAGTGAAAAAGAGGAGGGGAGAAGTGGAAGGCAAAGCAAAGAATGAGAAACTGATAAGAGAGGAATGGGGCTGAGGGTAGGGGAGAGGGAAAGGAAGAACCCTGTCAGATATCCCCACCTCCATAGCATTCAATGCCCCAAGCTTGTCCAACTGCAGAACGGACTAATGGGAAAAGTGCCCAGGCACTATTGTTTCCACTCTATCCCAGAGAAGATCACAGCAGAAACTTCTATTTTATTTGCTATGCAGTTCAATTTTTTAATATGAAGCTGCAAGGAGGGAGTAGTCCCCTCACTCCTCTTTGCTGCCCTGAGACCACTTCTCCTCCCGCTAAAGGTGGCTACATTACAGGCCCTCTTCCTTGGGCTGCCCCCTTTCCTTTTACAGCCCCAACTGAATTCTTCCGATCTTACAGTTTTAAATATCGTTGTACAACTGTTGACTCCCAGATATGTGTCTGCAGGTCCAACCTCTGCCTGCACTCCACATCCTTATGTCTAACTGCCTACGCTATCTCACCACCTAGATGTCCAAGGGGCAGCTCAAACTTTAACACGCGCAAAACTAAACCTCTGATTTGCCTTCAAAATAATCTGATTTTTCCCTCGTGTTCCCCATCCTAGTAAATAGCACCCCACTCACCTAAGTGGATCAAAAACTTTAAAGTCATCCTTTCTCTCTCTCTCTCTTTCTCTCTCTCTCTCTCTCTCTCTCTCTCTCTCTCTCTCTCTCTCTCTCTCTCTCTCTCACACACACACACACACACACACACACACACACGTACACACTTCATCCTACCTATCACCAAATCCTGCTCAATCTCTCTTAAGAATGCATCTTGAATCTGACCCCTCTCTCATCAACTCCACCACCAACAACCCGGTCTGAGCCAGCATCACCGCTCCCCCAGACCATTCTTTGCCTCCTAAATGTCCTCCCTGCTTCCACTTACCCCTACAATCTCGTTGCCACATGCAGCCACGGGTGAACCTTTTGTACCATAATTCTCATCACTTCGCTACCCTCTCTTTACCCTCCAATGACTTTCCATTGCATTCCAAATAAAATCACAATGCCTTACCATGGTTTGAGGCTCCTACAAGACTTGCCCTATCCATGTTGTTGTCCTATCTCTTACCTCCAGCTTCCCAGGCTTCCCTGCTGTTCCTTCTGTCCTTACCATTGCTGATGCCTCGGCCTGGAAGGTGGAGATCCCCCAGATAGCATGTTCCCTTGCTTCATGCAGAGAAACCTTCCCTTACCACCGGTCCCAAAATAGCAACTCTCCTCTTACTCTGATTTCTTTTTCTTCATAGAACTTAAAACTGCCTGATATATTACAGTATCTATTTATGTGTTTATTGTCTATCTCCCCACTTGAATATAAGCTCTCCAAGAGCTGGGACTTACTCTCTTTTGTCCACCACTGGTATTCCTAGTGCGTAGGACAGTGCCTGATACATCATACTTGCTCAATTGATACTTGTTGAATGAATGAAGCAAAACTACTAAGCAAATGTGGGAATGAATGTAAGTAAGGATGGCTACTGACAGGTGGTTTCAAGGTTACATCGAAGGTCTTATTTATTAAGAGAGTTGCAGCAAAAAATGGAGTAACTGGTACTTCTTTTTCCCCCTCCCTTGTGTTATTTTATGGTGGCTACTCAAAGATAAGGCATGTCCCTATTTCATTGCCTATTTCAATTCAGTTCATTTCAGGAGTTCTGGACTTCCTCTTTGTACACATAGAAAATCTCTTCTTTATTCCACATTCTGAGCCCTCAAAAATTATATGTATTCACAATTACCAAATCATAAACTCAGCTTTTACCCACTTACTGTACATAAAACAGAGCTAAAGAGATTAGGCAATAGAAAGCAAAATTACACTAATGGAATTCTCCCAGGGGCTAAGCTGATTTCTCTCTAAAAGTTAAGCACATTCCAGAAATCACATTAAAACTCTTTCAGACTTCCCTGGGTCTCAGGGGTCAAGAGAAGGGAAACCTGATGTAGCTTCTTCACAAAGCATCTTACCACTCTCAACATTTAAGTATGCTTTGTGACTTTCTTCCTGCGTCTTAAAGAAATCCATAATATTTTCTCTTCACATGCTAAAGCTTTGCTGTGATGACAGCCAGTTCCCCGTAAATGGTACCCACAAAGATGTGCATCAATTTCTACTGCGGGCACATTGGCCTCAGCTCCACAGACCATAGCAAAAAGTAAAATTGATTCCTTTGTAAGAAATAGCTGAAGTGAAAAGAGGTGACCTTATCCTATAAGAATATTGTCTTAATTTGGGGTCCCCCATAGGCAGACCCTGAAACAAGGAATCAAATATAAGTCATTTGTTTAGGAAGAGATCCCAGGAAACACTGGTAGGGGATGAGCATTGAGTTTTCCAAAAAGCATTTCCTAAAAATGGATGTTCTCCTATAAAGCCATCTTCTGTACCTTAAATAAAGCATAACAAGAGAACTCTGGAAAGTTTTCAGTGAGAACGGAAATCTCGGAGAGATGGTTGGAAGCAGGTCATCTGGGTTCAGGTCGAGTGTGCTGGATCTATTAGTGGGGTTTTCTGGGTTGGGTTTGGGTTTTGTTTGTAACAATTCTCAACAGCCTGAGAGTCAGAATAAGTTACAAAGAAAAGCCGATCAGGTGTCCCTGAGTGGAGAAAGCAGCCCTGCCTTTCATTCTAGAAGCCAGCCCTTCCCCTGGGGTGGCCATCGGAAGGGCAGCCACCCTGCTGTGGGCTGGGCCTCCCTCACAGAGCCTCTCTGACCACTCCTTCCAAGAGGAAGAACCGCAGATACATGTACACATGCATGCACACTCACTCAGGGGACCTTAATATTAGAGACACAATATCGTCTCTAATTGTATAAAAACATGCGATAGAGAAGGACACACATTCCACAGCAAAGAGACGTTGAGGGCCTACCATGAGCCGGCATTCTACAGGGTCACAGGGATACAGAGATGAAATGCATAGTTCTTGTCGTTGATGCTCACACAATGCCAGTAGGGACGACACCCTTGGAAATAGATACACGACACTCCAATGCTATCCGTGCTCTGTGTGTGAACACGCATGAGCAGTCATGTGGGGGGATGTAAAAGGCAGAGGCCTTAAACCACCTGTGATGATGTTTAGAAAGCACTCTCAAAGGTATCTGGATATTGGGGGTGAGTCTATGTTTTCCAGGAGAAGGAAAAGGGTAGGTTCCTATAAATTGTTTTCATTGATTAATCTGCTGAAAATCCCCATGTTGACTTTTGAAAAGTCAAGCTCACATCAGAAAATCAAAGATGAAAAGGTGGAAGAAAAAAGAACAGACACATGATAGCTTCACCTCAGAGAGAGATGTCTAGAGTCTGGGAACAGAAAGGAAACAAGAAAAAGAGGCAAAGGTAAACGTATTATTTAAACTCATAAAGGCAACCAACTCAAAAATGGGTGAAAAAGAAGTTGAGTAATGGAGGCAAATCGTGACTTTTTTAGAGAAGACTGAATAGATAGTGTCTAAAATTGATAAATTAATAAATTTGGGAATATTAGCATATTATATCAACTATTGATGTAGCTACTGTAACAAAACTGGAAACTATTAAAAGAGATTGTCTCCAGGGAGTAAGACTGGGTATGAGAAGGGATGAAGTGAGGTGGCCTTTGTCATCATAAGATCACCTATACAGTTTGATTTCTTTTAACAATATGCACGTTGATAAAATAAAATTTTAAAAATTCAAGCTGCTACACTCTACTTGGTATATTGTACCCATTTCAAAATTATATAATTTCAATCAGTTTTTCCTACTAAGGAGAAATTCTAATTATATTTCCTAGAAGTGTTCTTCCCTTCTCTCTTCTCTTATTCAGTCCTTGGGATCAGGATACATCTAAGAGGCTATTTTACAGCTCAGCAGAATAGTGCTAAAGCATTCTACCCCCCTGTCCCCCGCAGAGCAGATGGAAACCCTAAGGAAGTCCCTGAGTGGTCACCAGGCCATAGATGTTCATCTTCTGAATTTGTGCTCCCTCCCTCCCTCCCCTGCATTTCAACTTCCTGCAGAGCTCAGGGGGAAAATGTCCAGTCGCCCTGCCCCAGAGCTCCTGGCTTGATGTTTACATGTAGGGCCTGAAATCCAGCCCCTGAATTGACTGTGCGTTTGTCCCTTTAGAACTGACAGTCAGTCCCTCCCTGTCAGTGGGATCTGAACATTTGCCTGGTGAAAACCTCCATGCCCAGAGCTGAAATAAACCGCTAGCAGAAGGGAAAAGATTTTAGGCCAGAGGCCACAGAAGTAAAGCAGGGAAGCCCAGCTCTGCCAAAACCACATCACCAGCCAACCAGTCTTAGGTGGACAGTGAAGACGGCTTTTGCACCTCGCTCCTTTGTCTGTTTACCTAAAATAGAGATCACATGTGGCTCCCAGAAAGGCCTGTGGGGGTGATGCTGGTGCTTCCCTGCTTCACAAGCCAATGAGAACAGACCAGATGTGGCACCAGGAAGCTCACCAGCAATGCCCGGTGGCCTCACACCCTGCCTGCCATGGACCAGAGTAGATGATCATTGAATGTTCATTGAATTTTATTATAATGTCCAATGGTAGATAATTTCTATTTCTATGTGGCTACTGAAGCACCTATTGCAACTGCAAGACAAATCTGTTGAGCCTTCTTGCTGATCTGGGTGCCTTGCCTATTTGCACCCCAACTTTCCTCTCATATAAAATTAAGAGTCTGTTTTGAGTGGTCCCTGAATCACAAATAAAATCATCTAAGCCTGGTTGGAGGTTGGAAAGCCTTTCTTTTTTTGTTTTTGTTCACCTTGTAAATGGTATTTATTATTATTATGCAACTAAATTTCTATATTATAATGGATATGGAAAATAAAATGGTTTTTATTTTCTTTTTTTAATTAAAGTTTATTGGGGTGACAATTGTTAGTAAAATTACATAGATTTCAGGTGTACAATTCTGTATTACATCACCTATAAATCCCATTGTATGTTCACCACCCAGAGTCAGTTCTCCTTCCATCACCATATATTTGATCCCCTTTACCCTCATCTACCACCCCAGACCCCCTTACCCTCTGGTAAGGAAATCCTTTCTAAGAACCAGAGATCTGTTCCCTATCTGTAGAAGAAGAATGTCCTATTACAGTGAACAAGCAATGGACAAAGGAGAAATGACATGTGCTCTGGGAAGCATCTTCAGCCCTCTTATCTGTGACAGCCACCAAAGGCAACAGTGATGAAGACAAGAGATATGGTGCAGATAGGCTGATGGGAAACGTCTGTGAGTCCTGGGGGCAGCCACCCCGCTCAGCCTTGATTCTAGGATCTACTGGACGCCTTGAATCACCTTGAATACAAGTTAGTACCGCTTCCAGGAATCTAAGAAAAAAATTAGTTATTTTTTCCATTGTTATGACTTCTTCCAGCCTTTATGAGTGTTCTTCTTTTGCAATACTATGCACATCAATCTCACTTTTCATTGTTGACTCATTCAACTAGCGTGTAGTGAGTGATATATTGAGGAGCACACTGAGTGTATGTGGACGTGGCAAAAGAGATGCTTAGAAATACCTACAGGCTACAGAGGACATACAGATGGCCGATAGACATATGAAAAAAATGCTCAACGTCTCTAATCATCAGAGAAATGCAAATTAAAACCACAATGAGGTATCACCTCACACCTATCAGAATTGCTACCGGTATCAGCAACAAATCAACAAACAGTGTTGGCGAGGATGTGGAGAAAAAGAAACCCTCACGCACTAATGGTGGGATTGCAAATTGGTGCGGCCACTATGGAAAACAGTATGGAGGCTCCTCAAAAAATTTAAAATAGAACTGCTTTATGACCCAGCAATTCCACTTTGGGTATTTACCTGAAGAAACCTAAAACACTAATTTGAAAAAATATATGCACCCCTATGTTCACTACAGCACTGTTTACAATAGCCAAGATATGGAAACAACCAAAATGCCCATCAGTAAACGATTGGATAAAGAAGAGTTGGTACATATATACAATGGACCATTACTGGTCACAAAAAGAAATGAAATCTTACCATTTGCGACAACATGGATGGACCTAGAGGGTATTATACTAAGCGAAATAAGTGAGACAGAGAAAGACAAATACCATATGATTTCACTTATATGTGGAATCTAAAAAACAAAATAAATGAACAAACAAAACAGAAACAACCTCATAGATACAGAGAAAAAAACTGATGGTTGACAGATGGGAGGAAGGTTGGGGGCTGTGTGAAAAAAGTAAAGGGATTAAGAAGTACAAATTGTCATAGGAATGTAAAGTACAGCATAGGGAATATAGTCAATAACGTTGTAATGACTACACATGGTATCAGGTGGGTACTAGACTTATGAAGAGGGAAATCACTTCACAAGTTATATAAATGCCTAATCACTATGCTGTACACCTGAAATTAATATAATATTGAATGTCAACTGTAATTGAAAAAAAATTTTTAAGTAGAAAAAAATGTTTAGTCTTCAGACCATCTTCTAATCACCCTTTTAGGGAAACAAACTGAAACACATGAAGACAATTGCATATGGTCAAATGTTTAATTTCCTTTTCTTTACAAGGCATTTAATTTTCAAAATAATAATAGCACATTTTTCCTAATTATTAAAGTAATGCATACTCATTTCTTTGTAAAAAAAAAAAGAAGAAAAGAAATATCAGACAATGCAAAAAGTGACAAACATCCTACATCTCATTCAGAACTTAATTTGCATATTATGGGGTAGATCCCCATATATAAATATTATACACACACACACACACACATATATATATACACACACACACACACACACACACACACACATATATAAACATTCTCAAAAATGGGATCACCACACTATATATGCTATTTAATAACCTGCTTTTTTCAGTTAATGTCATGGATGTTACTCATCTAATATAGATCTACATTCATTTTAAATGGTTGTATGAATGTACCACAATTTCTGTATTCAATCTCTTATTTGAGACATTAAGTTTGCTTTCAGTTTTTTTCCTATGATAAACAATCTTATGTTATAGTATATTCAGAGCAGTTTCTTTTACAAACATTCATTAAATGCCATTCATTGGACTTCAAGCTCACAAGCTGGTATTAAATGAGACCCCAGTCTCATCTGTGCAGAGAACAGAAAGGAATGGAGTGACAGGCAAGACCATCTCAAGACTCGGACTTGTCTGGGGGAGTAATGTCAAAGTAGAATGCTCAAGAAAACAGCAGAGCAGGATTTTGCTTGCCTTTAGTTTGTTATCCTTACAGATACTACTCAGAATCATCATCATTGAATTTGTGTTTTCATTGGTAAAACGGAATGAATGCTATTACT
This sequence comes from Rhinolophus hipposideros, assembly GCF_964194185.1. Classification (NCBI taxonomy): domain Eukaryota; kingdom Metazoa; phylum Chordata; class Mammalia; order Chiroptera; family Rhinolophidae; genus Rhinolophus; species Rhinolophus hipposideros. The sequence goes on from NC_138064.1 coordinate 48,359,956, forward strand.
TGCCACTTCGGGGATTTTGTGGGGATTGAATAGTATGACGTATGTACAGCCCTTGGCACAATATCTGGCAGACAGTTGGTGTTCAGAAAAGTAGCTATTATCAGCATACAGAAACCTTGAAATCCCGGCCAATACACTTATAAGGAAAAAGGACCATAGCTGATTTTTAAGCTTTTCGGGAAAATGTCCTCCCTGGTGACATGATTTGACTGAGGGTATGACCACATCCCTAAATCATCAAACAATCCTCCCCTGGGGTTAAGTTTGTTGGCACCTTCCCTCCTCCTTCCAGCCAAAGGCATTCCCTGAACGGGGTTGTATTTCCAGTACTTGGATGTCAATCTTGGTGCCTATAAAACCCTCAAGAGTTATTTTTAAATGCTTAATTCCAAATACACAATAAGAAATTATATGGATTTCTTCTTTTATTTGTCAAACTAGGGAAAACGTCACAGGGAGATCTCAGAAACTATTTTTCTCAATTCTACCCTATTTCATCTCCTCTGTGTTTCTCCCCAAGGAGGACAAGTATTAAATGCTGACCTTGATTCCTCAAATAATCTTGTAAAATAGGTGTTATGTCTCTTTTACAGGTGAGAAAGCCAAGGCTATGGCCAGTAAAATAAATTGGTCATAGTATCTAGGGAGTGGCCAACCCAGGATTCAAATTTTCCTCTGATTCCAAATCCCAGGTGTTAACAATCTTAAACTTGAATGCAAAGGAGAATCACCTGGGGGTCTTGATACTGATTCACTAAATCCAGCTGGGCTCGTGGAATCTACATATTCACAAATACCCACGTGACTAAGATCCAAGAATATCGGAGTCACAGTTGGAGAAGCACTGTCCTTGCCCATACAACATTTATAAAGCCAAGTTTGGGGGGAGGGGGGGCAGGGATTTTCCAAGGCCATAGGATTTTCTTCTCCAGGTCATCACCAAAATAGCTTTACTGAAACTTCAATACACCTTGGAATGGAGCTATGTGTATGTTTTGGATATTTGCTGACTTTCAAAATGGGTCCCAGACCAGGGTTGGACACCCCTGGTTTCTGAATGATTCTCTTTATCTGCTGAAATTTTCTTTAGCATCTCCCCAGAAGAGCGTCAGATCATTGCAATGACCTTTCCTTCTCTAAAATCCTAATCATGTATCTTCCAGTTCATCTTACCCTCTACTGACCCAGTTGGCTTTCTTTCTTCACAGGTTTCTAATGCTTTAGTCAGTGCGAGAGAACATGAAAATTGGGAAGATTTGTGATATGGTATGGAGAAGGCCATATTGGGTATAGCAGTAGTTTCCAAACTAGGTTCCAAGAATGCTTGGAGAGCTGCAAAGGTACAATATAGAGAAGGGGCAGGAGAAAGAGAAGAAAGCCAGAGCAGGGTGGGATTCTGCACTCAATTCTGTTTCATGTGTAGAACTGGAATTCCTAAAAGATTCACTCGAAAAAAGTATTTCACTGGAAAATAAAACTGAAAAACTAACGGAGATTCTGGTGTAGGTTTAAAGAATTCTCTCCAAGTCTCCAGCTAACTAGCGGAATGATATGGGGGGAAAGATTGGCTTTGTTGATGCCTATCTTAGACTACTAGGGCCGCCATAACAAAATAACACAGACTGGGTGGCTTAAACAAGAGAAATATATTTTCTCACAGTTCTGGAGGCTGGAAGTCCAAGATCAAGATGTGGGCAGGTTTGATTTCTCCTGAAGCTTTTCTCCTTGGCTTGCAGAAGGCCGTCTCCTCCTGTGTCTTCACATGGCCTTTTTCTATGCATGCATGCCCCTGGTGTCACTTTCTCTTCTTATAAGGACACTAGTCCTATTGGATTAGGACCCCACCCTTATGACCCCTTTTAACTCTAGTTACCTCCTTAAAGGCCCTACCTCCAAATACAGCTACATTTGGAGGTTAAGGCTTCAATCTATGAATGGTGGGGGGCACGATTCACTCCATAACAATGCCTCAGTCTCCTTTCAGGAAACACCAGAGGTTTGTTAAGCAACCTGCTGTGTGCTGGGCCCTGCTCCGTGTGCTTGGGACAGAGGCTTCCTAGAAGGGGCCTTGGCACTTGAGGAGTTCACTGTCTAGAAGAACTAGGTAGGTGCTGATAAAGGATGACTAGGGCAAATGGGGACTCAAAAGAGAGAAGGGAACTTTCAGGAAATGCCTCCCAGGGAAGTGCCTTGAGATGAGATATGAAATATACAGTTAGAAAACTGGAGAAAGGACATTTCCTACAGACAGGCGCAGGCCTGGAAGATTTGTTCCGAGACCCAGGGGTTACGTCAGGAGGCAAAAGCACAGTCCGAAGTGGGGAAGCAGTGAAGAGAGGCTGGAGCAGTGTGGCAAGGAGGCCGTGGAAGCAGTGCTGAGCCACCTCTAAAACGTTTTAAGCTGGAGAACACTTCTGCCTAGTAGAAAGCCCTAAAATTCTGCAATGCAGCTGGTCTCTGGCTCCCCCTTACCACCATGTCATTTGTGGCTAACTGATGTCAGCCAGTCAGTGATGGATTACATATGTACTAACTGCGTTAACTCTTGGTTACGTCTCTAACAGGAGCTGGGGAGTGTGTATCTGTGTGTGTGTGTGTGTGTGTGTGTGTGTGTGTGTTGATTAGATCTTGGTTATAAATTGCCCTCTGGCTGTGTGGTCTACATTCCTGAGGTCTACAGAGGAAGCATACATCATACTTGAATGTCTTGTTTCATAACAACAAACAACCATATGGATAATTAGGACCAGGACTATTAAATTTGTCATAATAAAAGCATGTAAAACCTCACGATCCTGAACTCCCTGCCTACTAAAGGCTCATTCAAGACCATAGGTTCACATCCTGAGAAACAAAGCCTCACTGCTTCCTGGAGGAGGGAATGAGTATATGATTCTAAAGAGCTGTGCCTTTCCATAATTTCACAGAAACTTGTAGTGTAGTCACAAAGAAGAAAGGGGTGCATCAATTGGGTTTTAATAGATAATTATTTGTAAATTACATTTTAATAACACTGATTTCAGTGCTCTCTGAGAAATTTTCGAAAGATAGTCCCTTTCCTATTGTAAATTCTGTGCTAAAAGAGGACAGGCATTAAATAAAGCAATTAGGTGCATAAATACAGATATATCAATATACATTGTTTGGGTAACATAATTAAAAACAAAGTTTTCCTCCAACTCAGGAAATCTCTCCATAAAGGTAGTAGAAAAAGAAAAGAGTTTCATTATCGAATAAGCATTAAACCAAAATATGATGCATGTCACAGACAATCTGCTAAAAGATTGCAAAGACAACATGGAATTTTACCTTTTTACATAGCCAAGCAGATACAACCCATTACATACATGTTTTCAGAATGAACAATAACTAGTCCTCAAGAGGACCTGACAGTATCACTTAGCATAAACAATTCACCCTAGATTTACTAGGTTAGTTGAGGGTGACCATTTGTGTTACAAAGGAAAAATACACTTCTGTTATCTTTATGACAGAGGTAGTTTTGCAACTTGGAGCAAGCCGCCCTGAAATTAGGCTCCTGCCCTCCCGCAGAAATTGGGAGGTGGGCAGCTATTGCCCTTAACGTTTACATTTCAAAGAGATGGCTCCCAGGACCTTCAGGAAGACATTCTTGGGTCATACAGCTGTCAAGAGCCTTATTTCGTTTCTAAAAAGATTTACACAGATTTCTAAGAAACAGAGAAAATTTATAATTACAAGATTTCTAAATGCTCTAAGGAAAGGAAGGGAAAAAGTCTCTTCTCTTATTTTTAACGGGGAGAAGTAAGCCTCGTACTTATAATTTTCATTTGTCCTTACACCATCAAGGCAAAAATCCACTTCCCAACAATAATAATCATACTGACAACAGGAATAGTTCACAGAACTTACTCTGTGTGACTTTATTTAGCGCTCACAACAGCTCTATGAGCAGCACTAGTCTATCCCCATTTGCACACGAGTAAAGTAGGCCAGGTACCCCCTCAAGGCCACAGAGCTATTAAGTGGCAAAGCTGGAGTTCACACCCACACAGCCTTGTCTCCAGGAACCCCAGTTTGTACCATTGGGCAGTCCTGTCTCAGGGAAAAATAAACGCTTACATGATTTATTGCTGGTTAGTGTATGTATGTGGTATTTCTAGAATGAAATAGTGCTACTTACACTATTCTGCATTTAAGAAAGAAAACCTGCCAACATTTATTGATCTCTTCCTTTTGCCAAATTTGCCCATTGAATCATAAACATATTATAAGCATCATCTCAATCAGGACAACTGAGGAAGAGGGTACCCCCATCTTCCAAATAAAGCAAAGATGTTAAGGAACTTCTCTAGAGTTACCCAGCCAGTAAGTGGTGGAATTAGGATTCAAAGACAGAGGAAATAGCTTCAGAACACATACATTTAACCAATAAACTATATGCCTCCACGAAAATCAGGAAACCTATATTATCAAGGAAGGCCACTTGACTCTCAAGATAGTGCTCTGAGATGAAGAGAAAGACTGTGAAGTCGACCTTGTTGCCAGAGAGAAAGTGAGAGCACCTCTAGCAAAAGAAGTATGGACAGAAGCAAGGAACAGGGAAACCATACAAATTGTCACTGATAGTCTTTCCCGTCCAGGAAGGAAAGATTAGAAGCAGACATGTGAGGCTGAGTATTCAATGTCAACAGGCAGAGATGAATTTACTGAGTAGCCAATACATCTTTGGGCACCATGATTTGCAACTTCATGGGTGGTGATACTCAAATTGTTTTTGCTTTTATTTATGTTTTTAACGGATTATCGTGATCACATAGTGAAGTGTTAGTCATGAGCTAGTTCATGAAATGAAAAGGCAAAACACTTATGAAGAATTTCAGAAGAATGCATAGAAGTCACCAAAGTGGGGACGGCACAGTAAGATCTTCACCGAACTTTTTAGTTCTTGTGAAATGCATTAAGAATTGAGGTTGCTACACTCTCATTCTGCCATGGACCTGTTTTGGGGGCTTCATTAATAAAAGCCTTTCAACCTGTATAAAATATGGAACGACTTCATGTTAAAACTGAACAATGAATATTGGGATTAATAAATCAGCACCAACATTCTATTGTCAACACACCTAGGTAAGACCTACCAAGTAATTGTGCCTGTTTTATTGTTTTTAGTAGATTCTACAACATCCTTAATGAGGACGAGAGAAGGAAGATGTTCATAAATTAACAATCAAAATACCTTCTCATGAGTTACTTACTTTCTAGAAAAGATCATATGAGAAAGTGTTGTGCCTGATGTCAAAGTCTAACTGTCCATTGCATACAGGAATAGCACAAAATTATCAGGGCCTCATTCTTAGGCTATTTTCTCCCCTTTCTTAGCCAAGAAGATCTACAAGAGTGACCAGAAGAACAGTTTTAGCAATTATCCTCCAACTCTCCTGTGTTAAAATCAGTATGTCGAAAAAGAGGTAGGAGGAGACAGAGACAGATGTCCAGGGAGGGGTGGAGGGAGTGAGGGTGGGAGAGAGAGAGAGAATAAGAAAGGCAGAGAATATAAAGGATTAAAAAAAAAGAAGAAGAACCTAGGGGAAGAAAGGAGGAAAGAAAACATACTAGTACTATCTCAGGTTGTACTTGTTTCATTTCTCAGATACCTCTCTGCATATTTATAATTTAAAAAATTAAATGATCGTTACAACCAAGTGATAAAATCATCCATGGGCTCAAGATGAGGGAGGTGCCCCCTGCCCCTGATTCCTCTGCCCAGCTCCTTAATGGAGGTGGAAGGAATTGAAAGCCCCCAAAAGTCCTCACTGAGGTTGCAAGTCACTGAGTATCTCTACCAAACTCAAGATTTGCTTTGCCAGGTTTTTCGTAGATTCCTGTGCTTGGTTTGGTTTCATTCATTCATACAACAAACAACTTTTGAGCACCTATTATGTACCAAGCACCTCAGTAAGCTGGTGATACAAAGATGAAGAGAATACAGTCTCCACCTCAGGGAGCTCAGGCCAGTGCTTTGCTTCTCCGAGTGTGGTACCAGCAGCAGCATCACCTGGGACATTATTAGAAACGCAAATTCTCAGGTTTCTCCCCACACCTACGGAATCAAAATTTGCATTTTTTTAAATTAAAGGTCATTGGCGTGACAATTGTTAGTAAAGTTACATAGATTTCAGGTGCACAATTCTGTATTACGTCATCTATAAATCCCACTGTGTGTTCACCACCCAGAGTCAGTTCTCCTTCCATCACCATATATTTGATCCCCCTTACCCTCATCTCCCTCCCCCCACTCCCCTCACCCTCTGGTAACCACTAAACTATTGTCTGTGTCTATGAGTTTTTGTTTCTCATTTGTTTGTCTTGTTTTTGGTTTATACACCACATATCAGTGAAATCATACGATTCTCTGCTTTTTCTGTCTGACTTATTTCGCTTAGCATTATACTCTCAAGATCCATCCATGTTGTCACAAATGTTCCTATATCATCTTTTCTTACCACCGAATAGTATTCCATTGTGTATATATACCACAACTTCTTTATCCATTCATCTGTCGAAGGACATTTTGGTTGTTTCCATGTCTTGGCCACCGTAAATAAAGCTGATAATTTGCATTTTTAACAAGATCCCCAGGTAAGTCTTAAAGTTTAAGAAGCACTGGCCTAGTGACTGATGAGTGGGGACAGTGGCGTGCAAGTAAAGATGCGCAATGGGAATATACCCCAGTTTTCATCAACCCTCACAACAGACAACTACAATCAATTCAGACCCTCTAATCACCTAAAGCTCATGTTAATCAATCTGCAACAAAAATCAGTGTTAGACTCTAACTGAGCCCAAAAGTATAAGCAAGCATTTATTTTCAGCCCAGATCCAAAGCCCCTGCAGTCAGACCACACAAGGGACAAACCAATGACTGCCCGAAGAGAGAATATGGATAGACCAGTGAGTGGAGGTTGCCGGTTCAGGTATTGCTCCTCTAAAAATTGGGTTAAGAAGGAAAACACAAGTCAAAGATGGTAGCACGCTTTCTGACCTATGAGCATTGTGCCAACTATCCAGCTGAACGTCACTGCAGTATACTTAATACAGCAATTCTAAACTGCAGTAGGAGAAAGGGCATCTGTCCTCTGTTCCAGTTAGCTACGTATTGCTGCATAACAAACTATCCCAAGATTTAGTGACTTATAACTTATAACTTTGACTTATACGTCAAAGTTTTGTTAAATCTCATACCCATTAGGATGAGTACTATCAAAAAAAATCCAAAAAAAAAAAAAAAAAAAAGCAAGTGGTGGAAAGATGTAAAGAAATTGAAGCCCTCGTGCACTGTTGATGGGATTATTAAAATGGTGCAATAAAAACCATTATGGGGGCGGCCGGATGGCTCAGTTGGTTAGAGCGCAAGCTCTTAACAAAAGGTTGCCAGTTCAATTCCCCCCCCTCCCCGGGATGGTGGGCTGCACCCCCTACAACTAAAGATTGAAAACGGCAACTGGACTTGGAGCTGAACAGCGCCCTCCACAACTGGATTGAAGGACAACAACTTGGAGCTGATGGGCCCTGGAGAAACACACTGTTCCCCAATGTACCCCAATAAAATAAAAACAAAAAGCATTATGGAGCTTTCTCAAAAATATTAGAAATAAAAATACCATGTGATCCAGCTATCTCACTTCTGGGTATATATCCAAAAGAATTGAAAGCAGGGTCTCGAAATGATATTTGTACACCCATGTTGATAGCAGCATTATGCAAAGTAGCCAAGAGGTGGCAGCAGCCCACGTGTCCATTGATGGATGAATGGATAAATAAAATGTGTCCTATTCATACAATGGGATATTATTCAGCCTTAAAAGGCAAGGAATAAAAAAAAAATGTTTAAAAAAAAAGGCAAGGAAATCTTATTACATGCTACAGCGTGAATGAACTTTGAGGATGTTATGCTGAGTGAAATATGTCAATCACAAAAAGACAAATACTGTATGATTCCACTTACAGCAGCTAGCTAAAGACATCAGCTTCATAGAAACAGAAAGCCAAAGGGGAGTTACTAAGGGATGGGGGAGGGAGGAAAATGAAATGTGTTTAGTGGCTATAGAGTTTCAGACTCCCAAGATGAAAAAGTTATGGAGATCTGTTTCACAACAACGTAAACATACTTAACCCTACTGAACTATACACTTTAAAACGGTTAAGATGGTAAATCTTATTTTATGGGTTGGTGTTTTTTTTTTATCACAATAAAAAATAAGCTTCTTATACTCTTAAAGCCCAGATTCAAGGAAAGGGGAACGTATACTCCCCTTCTCAACAAGAGAAATGACAAAGAATCTACAACCATCATTGACGTGCCACACCCACTGTGGGGCACAACATGTCTAGAGCACCTGAGGACACAGATGGTGGGGTATTATTTTCAGGGCATTTATTTAATTTCCCAGAGATAAAGGGTGTCCGGAGGATCTGTTAGAGGTGGGTGCCATTAAAACAATAAAACAGGAGGAAATGACTAAGCCTATATAGCCAATGAGAAAATATGGCCTGGACTTCCTCTTTTACCTCATTTTTACAACAAAGATTCAGCAAGCCATTCTGCTAAAAGTCTGACACTCCCACCAAATATTTTTTTTCACTCAGACAGTGCCTGCCCCCAGCCATCCTGACACTGGGGCTCCAGGCCCTAATTGAATAGGTCAGATAGAAACAATCAGCAGAAACGACCACAGGAGACTTTTCGAAGTCCACAAACACATAGAAAATTCAAGAACACAGCATTTAGGTAGTCCGGACAAGTGGCCATTATAAATGCTGCTCTCGTGAGCAGTGATTCAAATGACAGCTTCAAAAAGGACTTGCAAAAAGCCCTATGGAAATGGAACATGGGCAACTCAGAGCCCATGACATGTTGCAAGGACAAACCTGACTGAACAAAGATCCAAAGCTTCATTGAACGACTTATTTACTCAGTCCTGCTCTGGACAAACCAGGGAGAATATGACATCTTTTAAATTGCCTCCCCGGAGCTATGTAGCATCCATGGTGCATGGGAAAATTTTGAAAAAGGCAGAATGTTTTACAAAGCGAAAATCACAGTATAACCACACTAATGCTTCCACCAAATTCTCCAAACTGCCTTGGTGTCTGACCGTCATTAGAGTAAAGGAATGATGGCAACATCTGCAGAGCAAAACCCTGCCTTTTATCCTCTTCCGCCTACTGGCTTCACAAATGTGCTCGAAGGGCTGGCCCTCTCCAGGCCCTCAGGTGGACAATTCTTCAGTGTGCATGCCATTGAAGTCATCATAGTAACATTCTAATTTCACTCCTCACGGCAAAGTGTTTTCCTGATACTGTGTGGGGAGTGTTGGTGTTCTGATCATCCCCGGAACAAAGATGCTGGTTATTTTTAGCCCAGCATAATCTGCAGACGTCTCACACACCCTGGGGTTCTGGTTGCATGGTGGTGTGAGCACTAGGAAGAAACAATACACAGTGGTCGCAGTGTCTGAGTACCTCGAATTCAAGGCAACATCGCCAGGCGGCCATAACCAGCCTGTGCTCACCAGCAGGACGGGACCAGGCTCATACCTAGTGTGCAGAATGGTAAGGAGGCACCCACCTGCATTTGCACAAGCTGGAGAGCGAGCACCTCCTCAAACGCTGTACCCTGGGAGCCTCAGGCCTCACCCCAGTCCAGGCATGGTTCACTGGCTTCGCTCTCATTTTTCCATTCACTTTTCAGCTCCCTGCCCAACATCGATACCATGTGTGGGCCGTGTAGTCCCAGGGTTGACAACAGAACAAAGAGTATTATTCTTTAAGAAGGAAGGGTTGAGTCATCAATGAGGGATCCAGTAAGGGATTTGGCCACGTGGAGGGTACAGGTGGCCCAAGTCCAGAGCAAATCCCAGTAGGGTTGGTGATGAATGACTTGTTCTGGTCAGCCCCTGGACCGCGGGCCCAATGAGGAGGTGTAAACAGGAACCCTTGTGAGATTGGCAACAGAAGTTCTCTGCCTGCAAGAAGGCTCAGATCTTCCCAGGGAGCGGCCTACCCTGCAGGAAGTTCCCATTTCCTTTCCAGGCTTGGGTGTCAGTGCTCTGGGGGCTGCTCTAAAGCCCTTCCACCCCCATTTGCTCTCTTCCCAGCTCACTGGGATGTCACCTGTCTTAGAGTCAGGGAAAGAGAAAGTGGGAGTCTCTGGTTCCTGGACGCCCACAGATGGTTTACACCAAAGCCGACTTTTCTGTCATGAAATTGGGTATATTTATTTGTGAACCTCAAGAAAATAAGGACTATGCTCTTTCGTCCCTCTTCCCATGCACGGTCCACATATAACCCTGGGCAGGCCCATGTGCATGGGGTTGGTGCAAAAGTCATTGCGGTTAAAACGGTTAAAAATAATTGCAAAAACCGCAATGACTTTTGCACCAACTAATACCTTCTCTTCCACGTGCATAGCCATTTTTCAATACCCATTTCCCTATTCTGTTTCATATGGTTACAACTCCCCACTCCTCCTCCCTCCACCCCAGCTAGCGCCTTTCACAGATCTTACTGGAAAACCCAGACTTTCAACATTGTGGATTTTAAATAGAAAAATAACCAGAGTGAAGAATGCTAGAGTAGTGGAATCCTGGACCCACAACCTTGATTCCATCTAGCGAGAGCACCTCCACAGCCCCCGAGCAGAGACCACTCAAGGTTCAGAAGTGCTGATAGCGCTGGATAAAATTCCCCGATTGCTTATGTTGCTTTTAATAATATCTGAAGAAAGCATTCCCTTCCATAGGGCTTCTGCCAGCTTGATTCAATTTCAAAGAATCATTACAGACTAATAACCATTATGACATGATCATATTTCAATTATCCCCTGTGAAGGTTGGATACATTAATGTAACTGAGTTCTCTCACTGAGAGAAAGAAGTTCATTAAAATCATAATGTGCATAAGATTTTTTAAAGTGTGTTGGAAAACAAGGGCACAAAGACTGGAAAAAACAACAGAACCTCTTAGATCTTTCTCTAGCACTCATTCGAACACCATAATCTTATCTTGTGAAGTGGATCAAGGAGTATAACTGAATAATGGGCCAATTCTTTTATTATCATTTGTGTCTAAGTGCTTTGTGATGCAAAACCCAATAGGCTGTTTCCTTTCAGCCCACATCTGGCCAGCTAGATGCATTGACCTATCTTCACGGTAGGTAAGGGTACATTTAAGTCCTGGTTAACAGTGCCAAAGTCTGACAATCATCCAAAGAATGAAGCCGATCACACTATTTGTGGTCTAGTTATATCAATACAGGCACAGTCCCTAATGTGAAGAAAAGGGAAAGCAGCCCGTCCTTGAGAATTTGTCCTAAAGAAAGAATTTAAAAGAACAAATAGAAAAATAGAACAAATAGAAAACAAAAAAGGAAAATAGAGCTTTATATGCAAAGATATTCATTATTGATGACAACAAAAACAGAAACGTATCTACACTCTGACAATGGTGAAATAGTGGCAAATAGAATACTGGGCATGGAATGGAAAGGACTGCGGGTGGAATGGAATATTATGCAGCCATTAAAAATGGATGCCAATGATGCAGAGAATGGAAATATATAGAAAACTGTTTTTCACATAATGTTAAAACAGTCATCTCTACTGTGATTCCAACTATATAAAATCAGTGCATATTTCGGTAAGGAACGGGAAGAAAACAATGGGTGTCTCAAGGTGATGGGATTGTGGATGATTCAGCTTTATAATCATTTCTTTCCTAGCTGGAATAATGTTGGTTGTATAATAAATCAATAAAACATAGAGGAAAAAGGAAAACACTCATGTGAGGCATTTTCTATGTCAGGCAAAAAAAAAAAAGTTGGTGATACTTGAGGTCGCTTCGCATTCTTCCTTGCTCTCGCAAAGCAGCTTGTCATCTTTACCCAGATGGAGGAAATACACACATCTAAGTTGTAGGAGGGATCCTTTGCCAGAAGACTGTGATGTTTGTTTAATGGGGGGAGAAACCTCAAACTTTTCAATGTTCTTTGATAACAAGAGCATTTGAACCATTTGTTGGTGTGGTTTTTCTGTGACAAATATGCACAAAAATCTTGCTGACGTAAAATGATGCATTTTTTCTTTCTTTCCTCTTTCTTGTCCCCACCTCTCCCCTGCCCCTTTCTGCAGTTCTGCTAAGCCAATATTCTCTAGAATGAGCACAAGCTTAACAAATCGAATAACAGCTTTTGTACATCACCATCAAGAAGGAAGATGCTTGGGAGAGATCAGAGTACAGAAATGGACATGAACAAGAGTGAAACATCCAGTTGTCAAAGCCCTTTCTAAATCTAGATCAGCAGATATGGGAGTGATTTTCTAGAAGGAGATGTGATTATGGATTAAACACCAGCTCACTGGAAACTATCATTGAATAAGATCAGATAACATCCATGAGAAATTACATTCATGAGAAATCACATTCAGGAAATATTTCAAGGAAAAGAAACATAAATGTGCTAGAATTAACATGTAAAATATATATATATATATGTACTGAGGTTTGTAAGCTGTCCTTTTTTAATCAAACTGAAAACAAAAAGCTTTAACCTTTCAACATTATTTTAAAAAAGGCAGTCAATCCTAAATCATTCCTATCTCAGTAGCCAAGAGGCTGACAAAGCATCATTTATTGAGGAAGCATCTTAGAAAATGCCTCTGAATATCTTCTTAGGAGCCATGACCTAGGTTCCCCCATCTCTGCTGTTCATTTATTTCACTGTGTAATTAGTTACAAACACTCAGTTGAGAGATGTAACACTTCACACTTTTTACCGAATCTGTGTTCTGTTTAATGTCTGTACAAGTTATTACTGAGAAAGTGTTTCTGACATAAACTATTACTCCATCAAGCTGTATATTACAGGAAGTATATCTTTACATCATAGGTTCCCAAGCAACATAGATTTCCCTATCTTTCAGGAAATAGCCTCACAGAACTCTGAAAAACATAGAAAGCTCATTTTCACTTTCGATGCTCACATGTAATATATAGGCTGCTATCAAATAAATACTTTTTCTAATTCTCCCTCGTATATGCATAGGAATTTAATACACTTTATAAATAAGCATTTAAAATCTCTCCTGTTTTTGTTTCTATTTCTTTGCCAAACATGTCATCAGAAATCCACGTATATTCTTTCTTTACCTTACTGACAAGCACTCATTTTGTTTAAAAAAAAAAAATCATCCCATTAACCTATTTCTAAATGATAGTAAGTGGTACTAACTAAATAAACAATAATTTAATAGCCTTAGAAATAAGTGAATATATACTTATACAGGTCAAATAAACTTGGTAGGAGTAAGTTGCCTTTCTGTTTACTAACATTGGTTTAAAAACACTCAAAATTTTTTTATTTGGTTGGCATTTGAAAGTAGTTACAACTGATCAGTTGTTTTCAACAATCTTTAGCTTCCAGGCTCCCCTCACCCACCTCACCACATATCCTGCCAATGCAACAACAGGAAAAATTTAATATTGAAGTAGCCAATTGCTTGAGAATGACCAGAAAATATACCTTCATTTTTAGACTAAAAATTAAGATTAAATTAGCATATGTCACTGGAGCACCCATGGAGTATAATATAAGAAGTGATACAGACCGGGGTTGATTTCTCTTACCCTCTGTCTATTAGGACCGCACTTCTATTTTTGCCAAATGTTTTGCAACTAGCCATCTTTTCACCATAAATGTGATCATGTTTCAAATGGCTAAAAGTATATTACAGGTATGCTCAAATGAGTAAAATCCAATTCACAAAGATAAGGATTTTCTAAAGAACCAAATTAAGGGAATATTTATTATCTCTAAAATATTAGCCCCTCTGGGAGTTATTTGTTGCTTTAAATATTAGTTCTCCCACTGCATTCAAAACACCCTACTTACCAAATTTAATTATACACAACTTTTCAAGAATTCATCTTTTATTTAAAGGGAGGTACCTCTCTACTTTATCTGCAATAAAAATAGCACTGGCTTTCTCTTATCCATGTAAATTACAGATTCCATTGGGAGTTTTACATCACAAATAGTGGTGTTTACAAAAATGAAAAAGTGTTTCCTATCCACATGCAAATGTTTTTAAACAGTTTTTTCCATAAAAACCTAAGTGTAATTTAATTTAGCACACCACAGTGCTCTGAAGATGGGTCATTGACAATGTACCATCTGTACATAGCTAATACACATGTATATCACTAAATGTTAACTAACTATAAGAAGTATGTTTTTATCTTTTTTTAAAAAATAAAGTGACTCCCTTTCTCATTCTGTTCTGTTGTATTGTGTCTAAAAGTTGTGTGTAATTTTTTTAAGGTCCAGGAAATGTAAAGAAATTTGTTGGAATATCTGAATTTCTGTAAAAAATAAAAATAAAAATAAGATTTTCTTATTTTAAAGATTGCTTGGTTGGTCGCGTGACACACATTTGGTGCGTCAGTGTCTGTATTTGTCCAGTGGTCTGGGGAGAGGTAATGATTTGACTGAAATAACTACCTTCAGAAAAATCTCCTTGCTGCCAGATTCCATAACACGTGCCACCAGCAGACAGTATTAGATATTCAGGACCCTCGTGCAGAATGAAGGATTAACATTTCCAGAGCCTCTTCTAGCCAAATATGGACATCCCTCAAGCTAAATCATCACATATTCCATTGAATGAAATTGAGAAGGAACAAGCCAAACTGTTCAAGTAAAATGACCTGAAATATTGAATTAATTGCTCAATCTTCACTTTGCAAATTGAAAACAGCCACCTGTTCATCAGACATGAGCAACCCTTTTGCAATAGTTCATCGAGGTGAGTTCCAATGCTAGGTCCTTTAGTTACTATATGACTCTGAACAACTCTACATGTCGGTGTTCTCATCTATAAAATGGACATAAATAATAATAATACCTGGCCCCATAGTGGTGCTGTGATGACATAAATTACAGTGGCATTGTGCTTCACAGGTAGGAGATATTTAATGAATGTTAATTCCTTCCCCTCCTACTTACATGCAAGACATTGAAGGAAGAAAGGAAACATGAAACACAACCTCTGCTCTCAAAATGCTGAAGATAATTAGGGTAACATTTATGATCAAGGATTGAAAATTAAAATGCCTACAAGGGCCAGGTAGATAAGTAGATTAGCAGAGCAAAGCAAGCTGTGTTGGGAGATAATAGGAAACAGTGGGCACTGTGGAGCACTGGAGAATCTAGGACTGGTCTAAAGAGAATAAGTAGCCAACATTCAGTTTTAGTCACTCAACAAATATGTGTTGAGTCTCTACTGTGTGCCAGGTACTATTCTAAACTCTGAGAAGATAGTGGTAAACTGGACAAGCAAGGTCCCTGCTCTTATAGGTCTTAAGTTCTAGTAGGAAAAGAGTCAACAAACAGAAAATTCTCTTTAATAGGTACCCTAGAGAGAATTAAAACATGGAGATGATGAAAAAATAGGAAGGCTAATCAAGGAAGGCCAGTATGAAAATGTGGCATTTAAGTGAGAAGGATGAGAAGGAGCCAGCCATATGAAGAAAGGGGAAAGAACAAGCCACACACAGGGAGCCACCAGTGTAAAGGTTCTAAGGCAGGAGGAAGATCTATGGTTGAGGAGCAGCAAGACACAGAGTGGGGTGACGTGAACTGAGCCAGGAATGAGCTCTAGGCTTTGTAGACCAGGATGGTTGGTATATATTTTAAGTGTGAGAAAAAGCCATTTGAGGGCCTTAAGAGAAGAGTGATGCAAACTATGTTACATTCTTAAACGATTACTCGGCTTCTACTCGTAACAGTATGCACTAGATACTCTAAAAAATCTTCCTTATACAGTACTACCAGCTCTTGGATAAATTGCAGTGAGCTTAATTTTTAATACAAAGCTTAGCTTGCAAAATAATAAGAGAAATCCCAAAGGTATTTTTTTAGAAAAAGAAGAAAAAACTAAAAACTGAGTGTGAAGTGTAAGCAAATGCAAAAATTGGGATTGCCTGAAGGCAAATCCATATATCAGAGTAGGGAACGGGAGACTAAGCCTTGGGCCATTGGAACTGGATGAGCTCAATTTGAGAATCCCACTGTAAACCAGGACACTTGAAGATGGTAGCAACTTTAGACAAGGGTGGTCCAGAAAAAATATTCATGCTAGCAAACAAAGTCTATCAAGAACTCTTATTTCCACAGTAGTTCTAGATGGGGGTGGGAGGGAAAGAAAAAGAAAGAAAAAAAAGAAAGAAAAAAGAAAGAAAAAGAAAGAAAAAGAAGAATAGTCACCCCTGATATTTTTAATCCATGGACCTGGCCCCCTCAAGTCTAGAATTCAATTTTATATGCTCCATATGATCAAAGAGACTGCAAACCAAGAGATTAAATAGCTTGCTAGGGCCCGGTAGCTAGCAGATACAAACACAGATCTTGTCTGGAAGAAACCATCTCTAACATATATCTCACCAATTAAGCTCAACAAAATATGAGACTCTCATGTTTCTGCTCATCTTGCCAGCAGGAACACTGACTGCTTTCATTCCAGACTATCTTTTCAAGATTCTTTGTATAGCAAACAGCCTGGGAAGATAGAGACAGGGCCTCCCTCCAGAGAAAAGAATAAGTTTGTTCATTGTTCTGTAATAAAAATAATGTGTCCCTGTGGGGCAAGTTCAGGCTTATAATGGGCGCTTATAATGGGCTCGTGCCCATTATAAAAGATTTAGGTTCCCTAAGCTCAGTGTCCCTCTCTCCTGCAATGTAACCCAGCGCAATGCAGGTATCACCCAGCCCTCTGGAAATGTGGCAAGGGGAACCAATGTACTGCCGCTTGCTGTGCCACGAGTAGTAAAGCTCTTTGTCTCTGACCCAGGAGTCTCATGTTCTGCCAGGATCCATGAGATTGTGGCAGGCTAGCTTCTTAGTTTGCAAGTAGAATAAAATCTTCGCCCCTTCATAGTTCTTCAGTTACCACTTAGAAAAAAAGGAAATTAGACATCTGACTCACATTGTACACAAAAACCTACATGGGATGAATTAAGAACTTAACTGTGAAAGGCAAAATTTTAACTTTTAGAAGAAAATACAGATATTCTCAGAAAAGGGAAGGATTTATTAAACAAAACATAAAATCATAAAGGAAATAATTGATAAATTCAACTACATTAAAATAAAAACTTCTGTTCTTCAAAATATTCTATAAAGAAACTTAAAGCCACAAATTGAGAGAAGGCATTTGCTAAATATATTACTGATGAAGGATAACAATACACAGTATATAAAGAACCCTTAAAAATCAATTTCCTAAAAGCCCCTCCCCCCAAAAATAGGGGAAATGAGCAAAAGATATGTTCAGGAATTTAACAGACAAGGAAACACAAATGGCCAACATGAAAACTCAACTACATTACTAATCAAAAAATGTCAATTGCACAATGATAATATTCATTTTATTGGCATAAATTAAAAATCAAACAATATTAAGCATTAGTACAGTTGTGTAGCAGTGGGGTTTATTATGGTTGGTAAGAGTAAAATTTTGTATAATCACTTTGAAAAACAATTTGGCATCCTTGCAAAATTGAACAATTGCATACACTAAATTCATCGATTCTATTCCTAGGTACATATATGCTGGAGAAATTCTTGGCCATAAGGACCAAACACATGCACAAAAATGAAAAACACAAATATTCATCACAGAAAATAGATCAATAAATTGTGGATTATTCACAATTTACTTTTCAATTAATTAATGTAATACTACTATAAGCATGGAAATCAATAAATCTAAGTTACAAACATCAACATAAATGATTATATTAGATACATATAATGTTGAGTGGGGAAAAAACAAGTTGCAGCAGATTCACTATGGCTCCATTATTATAAGTCTCAAAAGCAAGTAAAACTAAACTATGTATTGTTTAGTGATAAATACATATATGGTAATACTATAAAGATAAGAAGCAAAAGAATGATAAAAACAAATCTCAACATTGTGGTTACTTCCGGGGAGTAGGGAGGGATTGTAATCAAGGAAAAGTATTCAGGCAACTTCAATAGTTCCATATCTTTATTGGGAAGATGATTCAAAGGTTCACTTGTTTCATGCTTCCTAAATTATATATATATAATTTGATATATATATATATATATATATATCAAATTTTGTCCACTGAAATTAGAAAAAATTAATTAAATATTTAAAAAGAAAACTGACAATTATGAGGAAAAGAGATGGTAAGTTTCAGAGTGGAAGCAGGAAGATTGGGGGAAGGCTATTGCAAGGTGAGGGAAGGAGGTGGCTTAAACTAGAGTGGAGACAGAAAGAGATGGATAAATTTGGAGAGTGTTATGGATTGGGTTTCTGGGAAGCTGACTCTGATAAAGATCACGATGAAATAAGTTTATTATGCAGTGCTCTCAGGATCAACGCCTGTGAAAGGGAAGTAAGGGGAAAGGAAAGAAGCAGGTGGGCAGAAGGCTGTGATGCAGTCTCAGGGAAGGCCTCGGCTGACCCCACAAGGAGCCCAGAAGCTGGGATAACTTTGCAGGGTTGTCCTGCGTTACCTGAGGGGGTCGGGCCTCAAGCATCTGTCACTGTATGTGGGTTGCTTGCCCGCAGGAAGTGAGTGTGATCTTGGGTGTGGTGGCTCTCTTCAGCTGAGGGCCATTTCCAGAGAAGGCAGGGGACTGTGAGATGGCAGCGCATCCAGCAGCTGGGGAGGTAAGTGCTCTGGTCCCGAAGAGGCTCTGGGGAGCATCTCACAGCATCCACTACAGATATGTGTTTTGGGAATAGGAGACTTACTGATGGATTGAATGTGGAAGATGAGGGAAAGAGAGTTACTGATTTTTCCTGAGAGTGGATGGTGGTGCTATTTACTGAGGGGGGGGGGGCGTTTGGGAGATGGAAATCCAAAAAATCTTTTTGTGAAATTTAAATTCAAGTTACTTATTAGAAATTCAAGAGATGTCAAGTTAGATAGTCAGTGAAATGTAGATGTGTGGAATTCTAGGGAGAAGTCCAGGCTCGAAACCCAAATTTCACAGACATAGTAAATAGATAGCTTTTAAAGTTTGAAGACTGGATGTGAACATTTAGGAAGAATATACAAACACAGAACAGGACCACAGGCCAAGCAAAGACCACTCTGAGCCAGCAAAGGAGACTAAGAGGAACCTAGGAAATGGATTGTTATGGAGACCAGAAAAAAAAAAAAGTACTTGAAGAAGTGAAAACCAATTAGGTGTCAAATGCTGCTGAAAGGCCAAGTAAGACAAAAAAAGAGAAGAGACCACTGGATTGGGCAGTTACAGAGGTTACTGGTGATTTCGACAAGAACAGTCTTATGAAGTAGTGGAAATATAAGCAGTGAATTGGGGGAAAGAGTTGAAATTGAGGAGGTGGAGATAGACAACCTTTGCAAGAAGTCAATTGTAGCCAATTGGATCTGAGAAATTAGGGTTGCTAGCTTTTCTAGTTTCTCAAGACAAGACAATTTTTTATAATATTAATTGTCCAATAAATTGGTACATTGTTCAACAGTGCAGTCCAACACTGAGTCAAAAACACATTTAGTTGTAGTCCTTTGTTGCTCATCTTTATTTTGATTAAATAAACCCCCCATCCCCTCTTTGGGTAAAAATAAATGTTTATTGAGAAAAAAAACACATTTAGGAGTCAGGCTGTGAGTTTCTAACTTTCATAGAAAGGGCATACTCTCAAAGAATAAACTAAATATCATGGCAGAACATGCTATGGAACAGTAGAGTAAATGCAGGAACCCTTGGGAAGGCTAGAATGGGTAGTGAGTTGAGTAAAATCCACTTAAAATGGCTACAGAGAGGAAGGCAAGCCTCCGGTGGACTTTCTTAAGGTAGATTGGGGGAGTGGGAAGCAAAATTTTTGGAAAACTGTGTGGCTATATAACCTATCCTCCAATCTAGCATTGGTCAGCAGTAACACCTTTAGATTTCTGTGTGGTCCTCTCACTGATGTTATTTACGTAGGAGGGTCAGATTGTTAATGGCTTTTCATTCCAGGTACTTTAAAGTTTGGACTGTATTCTGCAGGCAATGGGAAATCGTTGAAAGGTTTTGAGCAAGGGAAAGATGTAATCAGAGTGCAATTTTAACAAGATTATTTCTTTAGCAGTGAATAGGATGGAGTCATGCTAGGCTGGGTTAGAAGCAGAAAGCCCTTAGGAGACTCTTCCAGTTGTGGACATGACTGGGTGTGGGGCATGAGAATGAGAAGCCAGACAATGCTCAGATTTCCAGTCTACATTACTAGAAGGCTGGGGGTGGAGGGAAGTCAAGGTGACAATGGGGTTGCATGAGCTGACATGATAAAAGCTGACATGATAAGAGCCAATATTTCAATAGCACCACAAAGCTTACAAGTATTTTCACATCCATGATATCATTTGCCCTGTGAGGTATTATTATGCCCATTGAACAAATGAGAAATCTGGGGCTTAGAGAGGCTAAATGATTTGCCCATACGGTTTTAGAGGATGGTTTTAACCAAACACGTCCTCACCCCGTGTTTTGACAATGGCTTTCAGATACACTTGGGTTCTAGGTGGTCTGTGGGCAGGGTTTGCCTTGCCAAAGTTATGTCCTCCAACTTCAGTTTCTTGGAGGGATTAGCTGAACTCCATTTCTTTGAAGTTGGTGATCCTCCTAGAAGAGACTAATAATTTGCATATGATAGCTACGCAAACTTTTTTTAAAAGAACCTACTTCTAAGTCAGTTTTCCACTTTGAGAACAGTTAGCATCTACGTACATATGGACTGCCTTCTCTGAAATAAAACATTAATTCTCTCTCCTGGGCAGGATACCAGGTAGAGCATTAAAATTCATCCTGTGAGAGCCAAATCTTGGTGATGAACTGAGATGAGGAAATGCTCTCACTTCTCACCGCTTGCCATTCACTCTCAAATAAAAAGCTGAAAATTCCCATCTAATGAGAGATCTATTTTATTATCTCAACCACAAGTCAATAGGCCCAGGAGCTCAGATGGCAAACCAACCTGTGGATCCATCCTAGCTCCCAAATCACTTAAATACTGTCTTTTTCTCTGGCATCACCTGAAAGGAACTCCTCCAAGGACTAAATTGGCAGCTATATTTGCAATTATGGACTAAAGGCTGATTCTTAGCCAAACCAAGATGGTGAACTGAAAGAATCCTAGAAATAAAGTGCATGTGATGTTACCTTGCTGATTCATTTCCCCAAGTTTAAACATTTACTTACATCTATGGATTCCCCCTAAGCAAGAATTTCTAAAACTTTGGAAGCATTTTTCTTTATAAAAACCTTTACATTTTTTAGGTCTTCTGACTTTTAAAAGCTTGTGAATTCTCTTCTAGGTGATCAAAACCCATTTTGAATTCAATACAGTTGCCCTGATCATGTGATGAAGTGATGAAAAATAATGAAGTTGCTTTCCTAGAGCTTAATTTACTACAGGTCTTAATTTACTACCCCGCCCCCTACCACCCAAAAGCAGAGCCTTCCTATGGAACCTTTCCTAAGCCAAAATAGCATAAAGTGAAGAAGCAATTCCCTTAGGGCACATCTTGCTAATGATGCATAAAATAAACTGAGATAAAGCAGATGCTCACAGACCCAGTTCCAAGCTGTTGCAGCCAGTTGGTGCTGACCGTGTTTCCCGGGAAGGAGCTCGGAGCTCGGCGATGCCACTTTCGCTGCTCACCGTGCACGCTTGCCTCAAAACAAACGCTGAAAGCCATTTTCGCTTTTTGCCTTTTTTCATGAAATCAAGTTCTTTTCGGATTTCTTTCGGTTCACGGAAACAGGTACTAATGCAGGTCTTTCGTAAAGGCAAAGTGGTCTAAGGGGAGGGGGTGGAATATGGACACCTGTGTACAGATTTAGAAAGTAGTTGGATTTTTAAAACTTGATTTATACTGCCATCTAGTGATACATTTTTCTGTAGGTCCACTGGGTTACCCTTCAAAACGCAGAATCTAGGATTTCTCCTTGCAAATATAGAGAGAACTAGTTCCTCTATGCAACATACAAGGTCCCCTAATACAGGCTAAGAAAAAAAATTTTAACATAAATATGGTAGGGGGCTCCCAACAGAGATCCTTTTAAATCATAGATGCTTCTTACATTAGCTCTTTTTATTTATGTCTTTGATTTTTACCATCGTTATTCCACATAAACTGTTTATTTCTCCTAGGTAAATAAATACAATCCTTCCTGACTAATTTAATGGTCACTCTGTTTTGCTCTCCAGGTTCAAATCCTAGCCCAGAACTTGCAATCTGTGTGTCTTTAAACAAGTTATGAAACACTTCCATGCCTCAGTTTACTAATCTGTAAAACAGGGATGATAATCACATGTACCTCATAGAGTAGTGTAAGAAACACTGTGCTCAGCACAGAAACTAGCACAAAGTAAATGCTCAATGGAAACATAGGTACTGGTAGATCACAGTGAGCTCAATCTGCATAGACTCTCCAGAGGCTAAGATAGCAGAACAGCCCCCTGTCCCATTCTGCTAGCAAATAGATCCTTAGACACAATGAGGACCCAATGTCAGGTCTCTGGACGCTAGAATTACCATATGATCCCGCAATTCTGGGTAATTCCCTAAAAGAATTGAAAGCAGAGACTCAAATAGATATTTGTACACCAATGCTCACCACAGTATTATTCACAACTAAAAGATGGAAACAACCCAAATGTCCATCGGCAGGTGAATAGATAAACAAACTGAGATATACACACATACAATGGAATATCATTCAGCCTTAAAACAAAGAAGGGGGCTGGCCCGGTGGCTCAGGTGGTTAGAGCTCCATGCTCCTAACTTCGAAGGCTGCCGGTTCGATTCCCACATGGGCCAGTGGGCTCTCAAAAAAAAAAAAAAAAAAAAAAACAAAGAAGGAAGTTCTGACACAAGGATGAATGTTGAAGACATTATGCTAAACGAAATAAGCCAGTTAACAAAAATACTGTATGATTCTACTTATATGATATACCAGAGTGGTCATGTTTATAGAGGAAGAAAGTCAAATGGTGGGTGCTGGAGAAAAAGGGGGAATAGAGAGTTATTGCTTAATGAACACAGAATTTCAGTTTGGGATGATGAAAAAGTTCTGGATATGAAATAGTGATAATGATTGCACAACAATGTGAATGTACTTACGGCCACTGAATTATACACTTAAAAAGGTTAATACAGTACATTTTATTATATATATATATTTTTTTTTTTTAACCACAGTAAAACAAAAGAGCCCTGGCCACACATTGCCATTCTCCATTTTCTACCCTCATTACCTACAAATGCTGGCTGAGCAGCCCTGGGGGCAGGGATCCTAGCCAGGGTGCACCAGGACCTTAAAGGAGGCCCCATTGCCTCTGACTGTCCCACCCCCATACACACACACACAGGCACCTTGTTGTGTTACCTTCGGACACTTGGAGGGAGAACAAAGAGGCAACACCCTGAAATCCCAGAAAGATGCCAGGGCGTGAGTGACAGTGGCTCTTTAACTCCAACCTGGGCCCTTCTCCTCTGTGGCTAGCTGAGTCTGCCAAATCAAGGTTATGCTTTTAAAGAAAGGAGATATCGCACATGATTCTAACTTTCATTTGTGAGCAGAGATTGGAATACACGTGGACAACCGTGATGCCTATTGATTAACACTGAGAACAGCTTAAATGAACCAGTGAAGCAAAAGATAAGCCAGCTCCAGAAACAGCTGTGGCTCTAAGCCCCAGCAAGGGACTGGCAATCTATGAGACAACTCAGCAAGTGGAGAACTAAAAACCTGCTCTTATCTGCTTTATACTCCGAATAAGTTATCTTACCTGTAAAAGAAGCCAGAGAAAAGCAAAACCCAGACGTCTCTTCCCCAGAACCATACTAAGAAACAACTTGGAAAAAAACAAAGGTTTGGCCCTGCTTTTTTTTTTTAATTATTTTTTATTTAGGTAACATTGACTTATTACATTATTACACTATGCAAGTTTCAGGTGTGCAACACTGTAAATTGACATCTGTACTCATATGTACTATATTATTCTCACCACCAAAGGTCTGGTTTCCATCCATCACCATAAAATTGAACCCCTTTACCTGTTTCACCCTCCCTCTACCCCACTTTCCTTTCTGGTAGCCACCAATCAGTTGTATGCCTCTACAAGTTTGTTTTTGTTTTTTGTTTGTTCATTTGATTTTTGTTTATATTCCACATATGAGTGTGTGGGGACAAAGCCCCAAAAAGCAGTTTCCAGGCTCCCGGCCTCACATAGAAAGGTGCTGGCTCGGGTAGTAAATGGCCATCAACTGTGATCGGATGGCCATCAGCTGTGGCTAGTTGGCCGTCAGCTGTAACCAGTGAGCCATTGGCCACTAATATAACTGCCGTGGCTATGCTAGCAGTGAATGGGGGCTAGCAAGAGCGGATTGCAGAGAGGCGGATGCTGCCCGTGAGAATATAGTGATATGACTCCCCTACTTATGGCTCCGTGGGTGTTCCTGTTTGGCCTCACCGTGTCCTGCGTTCTTATGTGGGGAGTGGGAGAAGAGATCCTGCAGGCCGCCCCGCATGACAAATGGCGCAGCGAGCAGGGTCCCCGGCACGGCAGAGTGAAATTATACGATATTTGTCTTTTTCTACCTGACTTATTTCACTTAGTATTATATACTCCAGGTCCATCCATGTCGTCACAAATGACAGGATTTCACCTTTTAATGGCTGAGTAGTATCCATTGTATATAGATATGTGTGTATATACATACAGAATGTCTTTATCCATTTATCTGTAGATAGACACTTAGGTTGTTTCTATGTCTTGGTGTCACGCAGGGTGTCATGCAAGGTCTCTAGTCCCGCTCCCCACATAAGAACGCAGGACATGGTGAGGCCGAAAGGGAACACCCACGGAGCCATAGATGGGGAGTCATACCACTATACTCTCGCTGGCTGCTGGGTTGGAGACACAGGAAGCAGGAGCCACGATCTGCATCCCGCCGTCCACCTGTCTTTGCCAACCAACCTCACTTGCTAGCTGCAATCTGCCTCTCTGCAATCTGTAATCCACACTCCACCACGCCACGCCACTACATCACCACACTACACCACACTTGCTAGCTTAGCCGCGGCAGTTATGTCAGTGGCTAATGGCTAACTGGTAACAGCCGATGGCCAACTAGTCACAGCTGATGACCATCTAGTACCTGAGCCAGCACCTTTCTATGTGAGGCCGAGAGCCTGGAAACAGCTTTCTGGGACTCTGTCCCCACACTTGGCTATTGTGAATAATGCTGCAATGAACATAGGAGTGCATGTATCTTTTCAAATTTGTGCTTTCATATTCTTCAGGTAAATATCCAGAAATGGAATAGCTGGGTCATATGGTAATTCTATTCTTAATTTTTTGAGGGAACTCCATACTGTTTTCCATAGTGGCCGCACCAATTTATAGTCCCACCAGCTGTGTACAAGGGTTCCCCTTTCTCTGACTCCTCACCAACACTTGTCATTTCTTGTCTTTTTAATGATAGCCATTCTAAAGATGTAAGGTGATAACTCATTGCAGCTTTGATTTGAACCCTAGTAATTAGTGGTGTTGAACATTTCTTCATGTGCTTGCTGCCCATGTGTATGTCTTCTTTGGGAAAAATGTCTATTCAGATTTCCTGCCCATTTTTTTAATTCAGTTGTTTGTTTTTCTATTGTTGAGATGTGTGAGTTCTTTATATATTTTGGATATTAACCCTTATGAGTGTATGATTTGCAGATATCTTTTCCCATTCGGTAGTTTGCCTTTTCATTTGGTTGATAGCTTCCTTTGCTGGGCAGAAGCTTTTTAGCTTGATGTAGTCTCATTTGTTTATTTTTCCTTTTGTTTCCCTTGCCACTGGAGTCAAATCCACAAAAAACATCACTAAGACCAATATCAAGGAGATACCGCCTATGTTTTTTACATGTATTTAGTGGTTTCAGGTCTTACATTCAAGTCTTTAATCCATTTTTAATTAGTTTTTGTGTATTGTATTGTATAAAATAGTGGCCTAGTTTCATACTTTTGCATGTGGCAATCCAGTTTTCCCAAAAACCATTTATTGAAGAGACTTTCCTTTTTCCATTGTATGTTCTTGACTCCTTTGTCATAAATTAGTTGTCCACGTATATGTGGGTTTATTTCTAAGCTTTAGGGTCTGTTCCATTGATTCATGTGTCTGTTTTTCTGCCAGTACCATAAGGTTTTGGTTACTACAGCTCCGTGGTATAGTTTGACATTGGGGAGTGTGATACCTCTGGATTTGTTCTTTTTTCTCAGGATCACTTTGGCTATTTGGGATCTTTTGTAGTTCTGCACAAATTTTAGGATTTTTTGTTCTGTTTCTGTGAAAAACGTTGCTGGGATTTTGATAGGGATTGCATCGAATCTGTAGATTACTTTTGGTAATATGGACATTTTAATAACAATGTTAATTCTTTTTTTAAAGGTTTTTTATTGGGGTAGGGGAACAGGACTTTATTGGGGAACAGTGTGTATTTCAGGACTTCTTTTTATTGGGGAACGGTGGTGTGTTTTTCCCAGGACTCATGAGCTCCATCCAAGTCAAGTTGTCCTTTCAATCTTAGTTGTGGAGGGTACCGTTCAGCTTCAAGTTGTCGTCCTTTCAGTCTTAGTTGCGGAGGGCGCAGCTCAGCTCCAGGTCCAGTCGCCTTTGTTAGTCGCAGGGGGTGCTGCCCACCAACCCTTGCAACTGGCAACCTTGTGGTTGAGAGCCTGCACTCCAATCAACTGAGCCATCTGACTACCCACTGGGAGCTCAGTGGCAGCTCATTGACTTCATTCTAGTTGCAGAGGGTGCAGCTCCCTGACCCATCCAACCAGCAGGCCTGTTGCCCAGAGCTCTCACTCTAACCAACTGAACCACCCGTCCGCCCCTGTTAATTCTTCTAATACATGAGCATGGAATATCTTTACATTTCTTTGTGTCTCTTTCAACTTTTTTCAACAATGTCTTATAGTTTTCAGTGTAGGGTCCTTTCACCTCCTCAATTAAATTTATTCCTAGGTATTTTTTTGCATATATATATATATATATATATATATATATATATATATATGCTTTTCACACCCAAGAAACTAGATAGTACTATACATATCCTCAACATTAGGTCATGAACATCTTTCCACATCTATAGAGCCACTTCGACCACTGCCTTTTAGTGGCTGCAGTGTGTTTCATTATATAAATGATAATGGTTTTAGCCAATCCCCCAATGCTATGCATTTGGATCATTCTGGATGAAATGTAAATTGTTTTATAAAGTGGCAGACAATGAGACTGGGGGAGGCGGTATTCCAGCCTTTTATAGTTCTCAACCCTGTCACGCCCATCCCTCACTGTCCCACTTCAACCTAACTGCTCTACGTTTCTACACTGTGTTCCTTCACACTTGCTTTCAGGATATTTCCAGATGTTTTTTTGTGTGCGTCCTGCCCAGAAACACATGCTGTGGGGACCACAGTGTCATCTCTTACTGGGGCTTCCCCCTTTTAGTCCATGGAGATAACAGATCACAAAAAGGGTGGCTTAAGCTAGATCTTGTTTCCAGCATGTTTGTTTTGTTAGTGGATGGCGACCTCCCAGTTACACTGGTAGCATCTCCCTGCCCACGTGAGAGTTTCTGCCTGATTAGACAAGAGTCCTTAGAACTTGTTAGCAGAGGGTTGAAATGTTCCTGCAGTGAGAGAGGCCTGAGAAGGGGTAGGGAGGAAGAGATGCCAAGTAGGGAGTACACACTCACATACACACACACACACACACACACACACACACACACACACACAGACATGCTCCAGTCTTTGCACTTAGGAGATGAGAAGATTTCACAAGAAGACAAAAGCTGTATCTTTTGCATTTCAGAATGAGAGCAGCCAGGACCTATGGACTAAATGCAAGTATCTATTTTGCTCCCAAAGGAGGAATGCCATTGCCAGAGGCCTCCTGTGGGTGCTAAACCAGCTTTGAACTGAGATGATTTTGTCAGATATACATTTTACACACTGCAATCTTTTCATTTTTCCTGGTCTCCATGATATTGCTTCAAGGTCTCTCCCTTTTTTCATTTCCTCATGTGATATCAAGAACATCCTTGAGACAACAGTGTGCCTTAAATAATTAAGATAAGGCTTCTGAGGAAAAAAGAAATGAAGTAGGGGTCAGGGGAGGCCAGTCCTGCTTTTAGAAATTAAAGGGAGGCAGGAGGAAGGGGAGGACCCGGCCTCTCCCCTCTGGCAGGGAGTGGCAGGAACAGAACAGCCACAACCCTGACTTCCTAGTTCCCTTCTGTTAATAGCACCCACACTCTCCAAAGTGCCCAGACTTGAAAACCTGAAACCATCTTTGTATTAGCTTTTCTTCTTCTCCCACACCTAAGCTGTTGTCAAATTCTATGGCTCTTTCTTCCCAAGCACTGTTCCACTCCCATCCCTTCCTTTCCATTTCAATAGCAAGTGCCTTTTCCTCACATTTAAACAACTCCACCAGTCTCCTGTTTGTCCTCATCTTCCCCACTCCACCTCCCTTGGCTCCTCCCAGCCCATTATTACCGACCAGATTCATGTCCCTAACAGATTATTTGTATTGTGTTGTCCTTCTGCTTGAAAATTCTCAGTGGGTCCCCATGGCCCAGCAGGAAAAACCCACCACAATGAGGCTTTGTCCTGCTCTCCCACTCATTTCTCACCCTAGCAATCCAGTCTTCCCTGGAATTCCACCCTTGGAAATGCCTAGGCTTTCTCATCTTTACCTCTGGGATCAGAATGACCATTCAAAGCAAATCTTTCACTTATCTCTCAACCACAAGAAAGCATTCCCTCTTCTATGGCTTTATTCTTTGTACCTTGCACTGCCCCGTATTTTATTATCTAGTTAATGTTTTATTTCTTCTATTGGATTCCATTTCCTGAAGGGCAGAGGCTGAATGTTGTTGGTCATTGTAGTGCCTGCAGTCCCTGGACGGTTTGAGTTTAAGTGAGCTGGCTTGGTCATTACCGTTAATCCCCCTGGCAGCTCCGTCCATACGCTGCATACTTGAAGACAGGACACCAGCCTGGAAGGCTCAGAGGCTCAGCCACCTTCTGAATCCAGGCTTGAGAACAGATGCCCACAACTTGCCAAAGGAGCTTAGGCTGGTGTGATGGGTTGAATTGTGTCCCCCCCTCCCCACAATTTACATGCTTAAGTCGTAACTCCCAGTACCTCAGAATGTGACCTTATTTGGAGATAGGGTCTTTATCAAGGTAATCAAATTAAATGAGGTCATAAGGGTGTACCCTTATCTAATTTGACGGAGGTCCTTATAAAAAGGGACATGTGGACCCAGAGACAGACATGCATAGAGTGAAACTGATATGAAGACACAAAAAAGAACATCATTTACAAGCCAAAGAACTCCGGAGGCTACCAAAAGCTAGGAGAGAGGCCTGGGATAGGTCTTTCCGTTACAGCTCTTAGAAAGAGCCAACCCTGCCGATACCTTGATTTCTGACCCCAGACTGTGAGACGATAAGTTTACGTTGTTCTAAGCCACCTAGTTTGGGGTGCTTTGTTAGGGCAGCCCCAGCAGTATAGCTGGATTCCTGAGACTTATGGGGAAGGTACAACAAAGTCTTGGAGATGCTCGGGACAGGAAAGCAGTGGAAGGTGGAATCAGCCAGAGCCAGCAGCTGAGCTGAAGTGGCTGGTCGCCCCCTACCACACCCCACTCCAGGGGAGGGCCAGCAGTTGGTGCTCCTCACATAGCTCTTTGAAGGCAGCATTTTATTTCCGTATTTGGGCAGGGGCGGGTGGCAGTAGGGGGTAGGGAGTGTGAAGGGATTGGGTGCAAGAAACCCCCACTGAAGGGCAGACCCTCCTCCCAGGCTCCAGATGTTCCCAGACAAAGTCTTTAGAAATGAAAGAAATGGAAGCACCTTCTGAGACACCTTGCTCTGCCCTGGAGATTCCTCCCTAATTATCACCTTCACTGTGCCTCCTCCTTCCTCCTCAGCAAAGGAGTCAGTGTTGTGGAAATATCTGTCCTCCTGACTCAAAGGGGTATTTCCTGAACCTTCCCTACCCAAAATATGTCCTCCCCTCTGCAGGAGCCCTAATAGACAGGCTAATTATATTAAGATTGATTTCATATAATTAGCTTAGCTAAGTGTAAGACCTCCCTGTTAGCAGACAGAAAAACTAAGGCATAATGGGCTTCACATTAAGGCTGGCTGCTGGTGAGGAAACGTAAGCCAGAGCTTCTGCTTCTCTGTAGTCAGCCCCATAACTTCCTGTGGTGAAGGCAGTAGGCTGGAAAAGCAAGAAGAAAGCATGTGGGTGTGAATGTGCAATGAGCTCAGGAGGAACCACTGCCTGGCACTCAGGGCCCTGGCACAACCACCATCACTGCAGTAGTGAACACGCATGAGCACTCTAAACCTACACTGCCCAGAACAGCAGCCACTGGCCACCCAGGTTATTGGACGCCGGAAATGTGCTAGTCCAAACTGAGACACTTAGTAATGGTAAAATACACACTGCACTTGGAAGACTTAGTATGAAAAAAGGAATATAAAATGTCTCATTAATATTTTCATGTTACATTGATACTATTTGTATATGTTGTGTTGAATAGACTATATTACTAAAATTAATTTCACTTCCTTCTTTTCATCTTTTTTTAATACGGCGACCAGTTTAAATTAGACATGCATCTGGCATTTAAATTTCTCTTGAACGTCACTGCTCTGAATACAGCATCAAGCCTCATCCTGTGCACAACCATTTGGGGAGCTGCTAGTCTCATTTCCATTTTACAGAGATAACCCTCAAGACCTGAGAAGTGAAGAAACTTGCCCAAGGACACACAGCTGGTAAGAAGAGAAAAAAAATCGAAGAAGTGCAAGCATGGCAGCAGAGAGATCTGTCTACAGAGAAGTGAGCGATGAGGAAGGCTCGGACTAGGCTGGTGACAGGGAGGCAGAGAAAAATAAGCAGATTTGAGATACATTCTTAGGTAGAAATACTCGCCCTGGGCTGTACGTGTGAACAGTGAGGAGGAGAAGGAAAGGATGGTTCCAGTGTCTGGCCTGAGACAGAATCGTCTGGGATCACAGGGCCTGAGTGACGCAGGGAAAGAGGCACAGATGTCATATTCAAGGTCCTAACTTTTCCATTTACTGACTTTGTTGTCCAGAAGTTGTATCTCCTCTCAGGACTCCATTCCCTCAGCTGGAAAATGGTAATAATGAAACCTCTTATAACAGAGTTGTCATGAAAAAGAAATAAGATGATATATTTAAAAATGCTGCATAAGTGTTGGTATGTTCATTGTTTAAAAAGAGAGAGAGATCTCAGGATCCAGAAACATTCCTGTCCTCCCCATTCTTGTCATTTCCCAGGCGGCTACATCAATGATTAGCTCTCTCTCGGGCCTCTTCCCCCTGGGGAGCACATCAAAGACAGCACAAGTGGCTTCGCTCCCTGGGAGGCCGCCTGCCTGGGGTCATAGCCCTTCTCACTGGAAGAGCTGGGCCAGAGCCACAAAGCCAAACAGACTCCCACAGTGTTAGGCCAGCACTGGGCAGAAATCCAAGATGTGGAGGCCATCTGGGCTCTTCATTCCCCTCCACACCACCAGGGTCAGGATTCCCTGGACACAGGCCTCTGACATGCACAGCCATAGACCTTTAGAGGCAAACGCAGCCTGCTCTCAGATATGCTCCTCTCTCTGCCAGGACAGAACCCTCCCAATTTCCATCCAATGCCACTGAGCCCTACATTGTATTCCATGAGAATGGCATGCCTGGAGTTGTGCAGCAAGACTTACTGGAATCAAAGCCAATTGCTGACTTCCTCCTCTAGTCCTACATTGGCCCAGCCAAATCTGAGAAAAGGGTCACGAGTGTTTTAAGAGGTCTCTCCATCCCTTTCTTCACCTGTTCCTAGTAATCCCAGGCAGTAGCCTAGCCTGAGTGCTGCTCCTCCTCAGTTGCAGTCCCATTTGGAAAGAGATCTGAATTGAATGACTGACTCGTCCACCATCCAGCCCTGGCCTCTATCCTGACCTTAGTGCACTAGGTTGACTTTTCTATCTGTTACTCCCATTAGACCAGACACGGACCATCCTACTCTTGAATGGTGTGTGGTGCTCAGTAAATGTTTGTTGAACGAATACATGGATAAGTAGGTCTCTGCTAAGATCTCCACTCATAATGGTTTCCCGCAGAGATGGTTGTATTTTAATGGGAGGTTCTTTAAAACCAAAATGACCCCAAGAGCCAAAGAATTGACCACTCTACTGATGGCTTACCCAGCCGCGATCCTGAAGGAAAAGGAGCCTTTGCAATCCTTTTTTTTTTTTTTAACAGATCAATCACACAATTTTATTAGAATCTTTTGAACAAATGTATTTCTCTGTGAAAAACTCTTGCAAAAGAGACATTGGGGGTAGCCAGATGGCTCAGTTGGTTAGAGCGCAAGCTCTCAACAAGGTTGCCATTTCAATTCCTTCATGGGATGGTGGGCTGTGCCCCCCACAACTAGATTGAAAACGGTGACTGGACTTGGAACTGATCTGTGCCCTCCACAACTAGATTAAAGGACAAACGACTTGACTTGGAACTCATGGGCTCTGGAAAAAACACACTGTTACTCAATATTCCCCAACGAAAAAAAAGAAAGCGAGATATTGGGGTATACTATTTTTAACCCTCAGCAATAACACTGCATACCAAGGAGGGTGGGTCAAGAAGCTGGTTCCATTGAAGCACAAGCCACTGATATTCTCTATGTGATCAGGTTTCTACAAAAACATATATAGTTTTCAATAAATAATGCTTACTTTTACAACTTTGATACAGTAATGTCGTATACTGTTTCAATACACTAAACTCTGCATGCTAGATAGTCTAAGAGAAGGCGAAACTTGGCCATGTATTTTCTGTTTCCCTAATGCTATCACACTTCGACCTCCAGTGTACACGCTAACAGGGAGCTCTCCCCTCTCCCACAGCATTAGGGTGTGGGCTGGCATGCAAACTCTGAAAAGGTCCTCCCACCCCCACAAACCACTTAGACTTCTAAGCAAAAGAGTTTTTCAGCTTTTCTGCTCCCAAACCTGGAGTGGCTATGAAAGTAAGTTTCATGTGGCCTTGGAAAATACAGACTTGTTGACAGAGTCATGCTGAGAACTGCTCTATAGAAGTTTTGGTGGCCCTCATGAAGCAACCCTTCTAAGAGGATACCAAGTAGGCAACTGCTTATTGCTAACGCTTGCACCAGCCTTCCTGTGGGAGATTTCAGGGGACTGAACTGGGGCTCTTGGAGGCAGCTTTCCTGTTGCACTCTGTGGGGACAGAGCCCCAGAGAACAGTTTCCAGGCTCTCGGCCTCACATAGAAAAGTGCTGGCTCAGGTAGTAAATGGCCATCAACTGTGATTGGCTGGCCATCAGCTGTGGCTAGTTGGCCGTCAGCTGTAACCAGTGAGCCATTGGCCACAAATATAACTGCTGTGGCTATGCTAGCAGAAAATGGGAGCTAGCAAGAAGATGGTGGCTGGGCTGGCAAGAGCGGATTGCAGAGAGGCGGATGCCGCCAGCGAGAATATAGTGATATGACTCCCCTACCTATGGCTCCGTGGGTGTTCCTTTTCGGCCTCACCATGTCCTGCGTTCTTATGTGGGGAGCGGGAGCTGAGACCCCGCAGGCCGCCCCGCATGACAAATGGCGCAGCGAGCAGGGTACAGTGCCGGCCAAAGCTCTCCAAAGGGCAGTGGAGCAGTTTGTGTGTATGAGCACTCAGTCTCAGGAAGACCAGGAGGAGCAGCTGCCGGAGAGCTCGATCCCCGTGGAGGGGTGGAAAGACATGGACCATTCCCCAACCAGCAGAGGCCGGAGAAAGCGAAGGTCATTGCAGCCCTGTGGGCTGGGAAGTGCTTGCTGAGGCAGCCCGGATGCAGGACTTTTAGTCCCAGGAGGAAACGCTTGCTGAGTCCTCCGTGGGAGATGAGGGTGAGGTCAAGGTCGTCCCTCACCCCCAGGACAGCCCTGGCGAATGACTATGGACTATGGGGAATTGCTTTCCATCCCTAATTTAATGGACCACCTGACTGTTTGCTTGGGAACATACCACCATCTAGTGGAACTGGTGGATGTTTGCTTTTGTGTCTCGACGAGCCGCCATGGAGAATATGTGAGAAAGACTGGCTGTGCCCAGAAAGACTGGTGGTACCCTGAGAACTCTGGCTGAGCACAGGAAGTCTGGCTGAGCCCAGAGAGAATGTCAGTGCCCTGAGAGCCCTGGCTGAGTCCAGGAAGTCTGGCTGCACCCAGAGAGAGTGGCAGTGCCCTGAGAGCCCTGGCTGTGCCCAGAAGTACTGGGGTGGTGCCCTGAGAGGCCCTGGCTGTGCCCGGGGAGACTGGTGGTACCCTAAGAAGCCCAGGAAGTCTGTCTGTGCCCAGAAGTACTGGTGGTGCCCTGAGAAACCCTGGTTGTGCCCAGAGAGCCTGGCTGTGTCCAGGATATTGCATTCACCTCCAGGCTCCTCGCACAGGGCCCTTCTTGTCGCTTGTCACATAGATTGTGAGGCGAGACCCTATAGGGGTGGAGTGTGGGGACAGAGCCCCAGAGAACAGTTTCCAGGCTCTTGGCCTCACATGGAAAGGTGCTGGCTCAGGTAGTAAATGGCCATCAACTGTGATTGCATAGCCATCAGCTGTGGCTAGTTGGCTGTCAGCTGTAACCAGTGAGCCATTGGGCACTAATATAACTGCCATGACTATGCTAACTGAAAATGGGGGCTAGCAAGAAGATGGTGGCTGAGCTGGCAAGCGCGGATTGCGAGAGGTGGATGCCGCCAGCGAGAATAGAGCAGTATGACTTCCCCATCTATGGCTCCGTGGGTGTTCCTTTTTGGCCTCACCATGTCCTGCGTTCTTATGTGGGGAGCAGAAGCAGAGACCCCGCAGGCCGCCCCACATGACACACTCCCTGGCAGAATTGCTAGGTAGCTGGAGCCTGTGACGTGGCTGACTTTTGTCACCTCTGTGCCCACATTTCAATGTCTAGGCTGCAGGAAACATGGGCTGGGTTATCCGGGCCATACTTTCCCCACCTTCTGGAGGGGCTTCACCTCCTGATTAATCATCCTAGGCCTTTTCCATGTCTCCTATATCTGAATGTTTGTGACCAGCACCATTTCTCAGCAGGGCTGGGACTAGGGTGAAGCGAAAGAGGCACTCATCTCAGATGCAAACGTTAAGGGGACACCAGAAACTCAGTAATCAAGATAAACAATATTTTGATGTAATCATCTCAAAAATCAATATTTTTAAATACAAAATAATTCACAATGGACGAAATATCAAAAACATTAAAGATCACATTAAATTATTATATATCTTGTTTAATGAGGTTTCGGCACCCCCTTAAATTTTGTGCTGGGATGAGTACCTCACTCACCTAATTCTAGTCTCAGTTTCCCAAGAGTAGTGTTGTAATCTCAGCTTGCGCTCCAGCTGGTGCTGGCTTTAGCTTGTGAGAATGGACTTGAAGGAAGTTGGTGGGATGGTGACTGGTCTGGAGCTTAGCTAGCTGGGGACCCATTTACCTTTTTTAGAAAGCCATGTAAACAGAAAGGCAGGGGGCCAAACCTATTGTTACAGAAGTTTCCAGATGCCTTGAAAGGCCCTTGAGTTCTGCAGTCTGGTGATCAGAGGTGTAAAGCTTTTTGAACAATCCAAGGCGTTTGATAGGTTGCCAACACCCACATTTTCCATTCTGGGAACAATGCCAGTTAGAGCCACAGCCGCCCTACCCCCACCCTCACCCTCACCCCCACCCCCACACACACTTAAGTGAGGAAATGTCTGCTGGTTGTGGGTGGGGGAGGGTCTTGTAAGGGCAAAGGTCGGAAAGGCAGAGGAGTCTTTCTTATCCTGGCTGCAGGCCCTTTCCCCTCTGGTACACACTGATGTGCCCACCCTTTTGCACTTTCAAAACCTGTACTTGTCTTTTTCCTCTAGTCCTCCTTGGCCAAAGTCAGCACACATCTCTGTTCTTCCCTACAGAGGAGCTGTCTCTCCCACTGGTTCAAAATGTGGCCCTGCTCTGTCCTGATTTCCTGACCCCATTGCAATTTCTTCAGAAAATGAGAGAGTGAGCTATCTTGTTATGGAGGCAGGGAGATACCATCTCAAGTTCCTTTCCCATGATGCCTTTAGAATGCTCTTTAGAAGAACTGGGACATCACATTCATCGACAATGTCTTTCTGGGGGGACGCACCATTTGGGGATACTCCCCCAAAGGGTAGGTATCTGGGCTCATTTGACTGCTGTTTTTGGAGAAATACAGGTGAACAAAAGGGAGTTTCCACTAGGCAAACTGTTTTTTCCACTTCCTGTTCTTTGCTATTTTGCTTTGTTCCGGTGTTAAACCGCCAAGTTTCAGAATCAGATGAAACTTCTTGTAGTGACAGCCCACCACAAGGTCTCCACGAATCCTGTAACCTGGTGACTAAACTAGATTTCATGATATCAGTCAAAGGACAGGCTTTGCGATGGCCAAAATCCCTCTTCTGTATCAGGTTGTTAGTAGTGAGCCTGTATCTCGTGAGATGTTTCTTCCTAATTCTGACCTGAGAGAGATTTGTGCTTTTTCTGGAAAAGTATCTGCATGATTTCACTTCAGCCCCCACAACTGCTTAGGAGTGACTGGGGGGTTCTTCCCCTGTCAGCTGGTTCTTATGAGGAAGCAAGGAAAAGCTGCAGAGTGGCTGGGTCTGGGAGAGCCTCTGCAACAAGAGTCTGACAGCAGGTCAGCGGTTATCACTCTCAGAAAGGGAAGTGTCAGTGTGTTATGTTGCTGTGGCAACCAAGGGCAACAGAGCTGCAAACCTCAGAAGGCAGAGCCCATTAAACAAGGGGGAGTTTCAAGCACCTCGGGTCCCCCAGGGACTGGGTCTAGTTTAATCAGGGGAAAAGTCAATATCCAAAAGTCCTCGGTGACGCAGAGGAAGCCAGGGGAAACAGTCAGTGGCTAGTCACCACTGAGTCACAGTCACAACGTTAGAGCAGGAATGAGCTGCAAAGAGCAAGCAGTCAGACCCCTCACTTTACTAAGAATGGAAGAGGAAGTCGGAAGGTGCTGGATCAGGGTTCTGCTGCCTGTGAGTGTCAAAGCCAGAAGCACCACCCGTATGACCTTCTGTTTGCATAGCTTTAACAGTTTGCAAACACTCTCACATGTTTTAAATTCATCTGACCCTGCACCAAGAGCAAATATTTATCGTTCTTCCAGGAAGAGGCCAAATGAGGACTGCCCAGTTTCTTCATCTGGGAGGAAAGGAGTATTTTTCTAATGGAATTCTTGCCAGGGTTCAATGAGTTAATAGTTTTGGGATTCAAGAGGATATTATATCATCCCTTACAGAGTTTTGAGTAATTAAGGGATGAGCAAGAAGAAATCAAACAACTGGGATCAACTTTATCATTGATAAATTTTGTGTTGGAGCCAGTGGTTTATATTTGTGGGTAAGTAGATACCAGAACTAGCCATGGTACCCATGCAGGTTGGGGCAGGCCTCCCAGATGGGAACTGTCCCTGGAAACCATGCATCATGGAAAAAGAGAGCCGTTATCATGCTGGGGAGGAGGCAGGCTGCCAAGAGAAGAAAGAGAGGGGCTGAGCTATGCAGGGGCTGGGTTCCTATCCCATACTCACCATGTTCACCTATAGGGGATGTCTACACAATGGAGTATTGCGGAGCTGTAAAAAAGAAACAGAAGTAGTTCTGAGTGTCGGTATGATTTTTGGTGTATATTGTTAAATGAAAAAAGCCGAGTACAAAACAGTATGTAGCCTATGCTGTTATTATCTAAGAAGGGGAAATACCTACTTACATTTATTTGCCTTTTTTAAAAAACTGGAAAGATGAACCAAACATTAGTAAAAATGGTGATCTCTAAGGGGTTGGGGGATAGAGTGAAGGGGAGAGAAATAGAAGCTAGACTTGACTTCTCTCAAGGTACTTTATTTTGTAGATTTGAGCTTAGAGCTATGCATATGTTTTAAATAATTATAAAACAAAATTTCATAAAGATGGGTTAAAAAGAGAAGTTCTTGAAAATTGAAAGCAAATAAAATAAAGGAATCTAATTGTGTATTGAATTAATGACTTACCTATGCAGGGAGGATTTATTTCTAATAACTTTAAAATATAGAATACTGACTATCTCTCCACCATGATATATCCTAAAGATAAAAAGGAACTGTGTATTAGTCTGCTGGGGCTGTCATAACAAAATAGCACAGACTGGGTGACTTACACAACAGAAATTTTATCACAATTCTGGAGGCTGGAAGTCTAAGATCAGGGCAGGGTTGGTTTCTTCCTAGGCCTGTCTCCTTGGCATGTAGATGGCTGTCTTCTCCCTGTGTCTTCACATCATCTTCCATCTGTGCATGTCTGTGTCCTAATCTCCTCTCCTTATAATGCCACAGTCATATAGGATTAGGGCCTATCTTAATTACCTTTTTGAAGACCCTACCTCCACATATAGTCACATTCTGAAGTACTTCAACATATTAATTTGGGAGGACACAGTTCAGTCCATAACAAACTATAAAGAAATGTAAAATTATATTCTACGTTGTAGTAGTAATATCGGTATTGGTGTATGTAGTCTGAGTTTTAACCCCATCCGAGGCCCCAGAGACTATGAAGCAGAGATAAGCCATACCTGATTCCCTTCTCAAATTCCTGACCCATAAAATCATGAGCAAATTAAAAAATTGTTTAAGCTGCTGAGTGTAGAGACAATTTGTTACATAACAATAGTAACCAGACAGAAGCATTTTGTCCCCCACTCCAAAAAAAGGGGGTGCCTGAATCTTATCAACCTTCCAGATATATAAGTCTACCTACCATTTTGCAGGATTAAAGAACATGTTAGGGGAACATAACACCACAGAAATACAGTGAGAAAAATCCAGAATGTAGAATTTCCTATAGGACAGATGATCTGGCTTTTTCAACAACAAAAAAGTTGCAAGGAAAGAAAAAAAAGAAGAGTAATTCCTAAGTTAAAAGACTTGAGAGACAAATCAATCATGCAAACTTGACGTGTGGTCTTTGTCTGGATTGTGATTTAGAAAGACCAAAACAAAAATATTATTGGGCGGGCCCGGTGGCTCAGGCGGTTGGAGCTCCATGCTCCTAACTCCAAAGGCTGCTGGTTCCATTCCCCATTCAAACGCAAGGTTGCCGGTCCAACTCCTCCGAATCCCGCAAGGGATGGTGGGCTCCGCCCCCTGCAACTAAGATTGAACGCGGCACATTATGCTGAGCTGCCTCCCAGATGGCTCAGTTGGTTGGAGTGCGGGCTCTCAACCACAAGGTTGCCGGTTCGACTCCGGCAAAGGATGGTGGGCTGGCAACTGGACCTGGAGCTGAGCTGCGTCCTCCACAACTAAGATTGAAAGGACAACAACTTGACTTGGAAAAAAAGTCCTGGAAGTACACACTGTTCCCAATAAAGTCCTGTTCCCCTTCCCCAATAAAGTCTTTCAAAAAAATATTATTTATGACACAATTGGGAAAATTTGGATACTAACTGGATATTTATTGGTATTAAAATTATGGTAATCTTTTTAATTTTGATAATTTTATTGTGGTTATATTATGTGTTTTGTTTTAAGGGTCTTTATCTTAAAGAGATAGATGCTAAAGGATATGGATGAAATGACATAATGTGTAGATTTTTTTGTGAAAATAATCATAAGTCTACAGAAACGGATTGGTCATGGTACTGCCTCCTTGAAGCTCATGGTCTAGTGGCAAAGAAAGCATGTACACAAATGAAGTATAAGGAGGAAAAAGTGCTAAGTATCACAGAAACGGGATAGGGTGTGTGTCTAGGACAGTTTCAACAAAGAGCTTATCTTTGCAGAATCCATTCCCACCCAACAATGACTGAGACGCTTTCCTCAGCATCTGCACACAAGCCTCCCAGAGCCTGGTATAATATAGGTTTGAACTTGTGTACAAAATATGACCTCAAACTATTTGAAAAAGCTGGTGTAATGTTGGGAAAGCTGCAGCTATCCCAACATTACAGAGGGGGTCAACTTCGTGTATCTACTTTATGGTTATCTTAGTCAGGTCAGGCTGCCATAACAAAATACCGTAGGCTGGATGGCTTAAACAATAGACCCTTATTTCTCATAGTTCTGGAGGCTGGGAAGTCTAGGATCAAAGTATTAGCCAATTCCCTTCCTGATGGCAGCCCTCTTCCTCAAAGCTAGCAGCCTTCTGGCTATGTCCTTACATGGGGAGAGACAGTGACTCTTCTCTAATCTGCTCACAGGGCCCCATTCTCAGGATCTCACCAAAACCTAATTTCTCCTAAAGGCCCTATCTCCAAATATCATCACACTGTGGGGGTGGGTGTCAGGGCTTCAACATATGAGTTTCGAGGGGACACAATCAGTCCACAACAATGGTCTGCACAAAGGTGTATGTATCTTCAAGGCATGAGCCCCAGACCCAGCTGCATCAGAACCACCTGTTGAACTTTTTAAAAATACTCAGTGCCAGAAACTTTGCCCCAGGCTCAATAGGTTTGAGCTGGGCCCTGGATTCTGACTTTTTTAATAGCTTTCTGGTCACTCTCTTGAGCATTCTAGATAAGAAGCGCTGACTGAGAAATGCCTGGTCCGTTGGGGTGGCCACGCCTTGGGGGAAGAGCAACTTAAACATCACATTTCATAACGTCACTATTTGCATCCCCAGTTCTACTTTCTAATTTTGATTTTGGATTTGTTTTGCATTTCTTTTGCTTTCATAGTTTAAGTACTGAGTACTGACAAATATCACTCCGGGTCCTGGCACCAAACCTCTACTGAGCAGATACTAATTCTTCCATTTACCATAATCTCCCCCATCTGAACACATTCAATATTTTGTACTCATCTGAGTTAATCCAACTTCGGCCTGCAATATTTTCTTTGTCTGGAGTACTTCAGAAAGCATGAAGTTTTGGTGTTTTGGGGTTTTTTTTCTTCCCCAAAGGAGAAAACTCTTCTTCAACACAGGACTTTTGTATTTTCTTTCTTGGTCTTTTAACTTCATTTAACACCTTTGCACCCATCCAAGAAAAAGAAAATTTTCTAGACTGTTTCAAGGAATTACACACATGATTTATTAAAATATAAATTCTTTATAGAACTGTGACTTTGCTTTAATTCACTAAAATGTGCAATGTATTTCATGGGATTGATTTTTTAAATGCTTTTGGGTCTGGCAATGGGTTTCAAGGTTCTACAATTAACTATTGATTAGTTGCAAGCTGACTTTTAAATTGGTTGAAATTTTGCTTCTTCCCCTTATCTTGCTGTTGCCTGTCTGCGTGTGGCTTCCCTGCTTCAAAACCACCCTGTCCCCTGTATGCCAGGCACAGTGAATGACAGAATAAAAGGAAACTACGCATTCCCTACCTTCAAGATTAAAATGCAGATGGGGAGATAAGAAATCACAAAAGATTGTAAAACAGTATAAGGTTTGACCATGTTCCAAGTTTTTCCTTTATTAGAATCTATGTTCATCTGCCAGCTTAATTGATTAGATAAACTGAATGATTTGTTTTCTTCATTCCTCTTCCGCCAAGAGTGGACTCTTGAGGAGGCAATCTGGC
Source organism: Rhinolophus hipposideros (assembly GCF_964194185.1). Taxonomy (NCBI): domain Eukaryota; kingdom Metazoa; phylum Chordata; class Mammalia; order Chiroptera; family Rhinolophidae; genus Rhinolophus; species Rhinolophus hipposideros. The sequence goes on from NC_138064.1 coordinate 48,401,721, forward strand.
ATCTTCTCTGGGGCCTAATCTGAGCTTTGTATAAATTTGCAGGAAAGAGAAGGGAGTAGCCATGGTCCATGAAATTTCTGCACAAGCTTCAGCGTCACCAGAGCACTTTACCAAGAGAGGATTTGAGTGCCAAGCAGTGCTTGGAACAAGCTGCTGTCAGGACATTCTCTGCCCTCCTCCCTTTCTCTCTCACTTCAGCCATTGCTGTTATGTAAGCTCAGTCACTTTTTCCCTTCAAGCTCAAGTTTGCTCATCTGGGCCGTACCTCTTTCCAGTGGGCCAGCCTCTGAAGCCTCTATACTGTCGAGTCCACAGTGAGCTTCGTCACAAATGCACGTCCTTGATTCACCTCATGTTCTGGCCAAAGGATCCTGAAGCTGTCAGGTACAGGTCTTTTTAAGCAACATTTTTTCATTCTTAGACTTTGAGAAAGCAAAACCATACCCCCCCGCCCCCCTGGGGCCCAGAGAAAAGCTATGTGAGAGCTGGCTAATTTGGTTTTTCTTTGTTTTAAGTCACTAGCTTTTCTCACCATTTTAAAGCATTGACTGTACTTCTCAGCACTTTCTTTCTTCTAAGGTGCCAAGTGCACAACATTGTAGGACAGCGAGATCTGGATTCTGGGTCCTGGGGTCAGGCTCTGAGGCTGTGATTCCCTCAAACGACACATTTGGTTTTACACCCTCTGCACCCCTTTGTTATTCCATCAAGATGTAGAAATAAAATAAAATGCCTGTTTCATACTTAGTGAATTTCCCTTGAGAAGAGAATTGCAAATGGTAAACGAGTTAATTTCCCAAGAAACACATCTTAAAGGGTGCAGCTGGACTCCAGGACATTTGCCACCTGGCCTGCAAGCCAGAACTGTGCAGTGGTTTCTTCGTGTGATCTCAAGGGCCTTGTCCACTAAATGCCTCATGGGACCTTTTTTGATTGTAAGTCAAATTTACATGGAATCCAGGAGTTCTATCTGCTTAGTGCTGCTAGAAATCCAGGATTTCTTACTTCCTTACTGCTTAGGTGCTTTTTTTGCCTATTTCACTAAGATGAGTAATGTGGCCAGTATCTCTGGAAGTGAAGGTTTTGTCTGGTTATCTTGTTGTCATGACGACCTCTAAACTTATTTTACCTTTATAAAGATCAGTTACAACCGTATACTGTATGATTCCAGAATAGGTAACTCCGTACAGACAGAAAGTAGATTAGTGGTTGCTGGGGTCTGGGGAGTTCGAGGGAAAAGGTGAGTGGCTGTTTATGGATATGGGGTTTCTTTTGAGGCTGATGAAATGTTCTAAAATGCTTTGTGATGATGGTTACACAACTTTGTAAATATACTAAAAACCATTAAGTTGTACATTTTAAATGGGTGAATTGTATGGATAGTGAATTATATCTTAATAAAGCTGTTGTTTAAAAAAAAAACAATAGCCCCCAAACAGTCACAAAATGCTTAGGCAACATTGAGGAGAGTGTACATGAATGTGAAGGAGACAAACCACTTTCTATCACAGAAAAAGAGTCTAGTCTCTTGTCCTACCCACTCATACTGTATATACAGTTCCCATCTTCCTTTTTATAGTCCTAGGGTAGTTAGTGAGCAACAGCGAGGTCTTGGTTAGAGCTTACCTTTGCTTTCAATCAACGACAAAGATGACTGATGTCACTGTGGTTTAACTCAACCACACAATTGGATTTTGGATATGTGCTTGGGCTCTTGGGCTGACCGGCTAGAGATTCCGCTCCTTGGAGGGACGTGGTTAGTTAAACCTGGGCTCCACTGCCAAGATGTTGGTGAAGGCTGGGAAAATGTCTTCACCTGACCTGGAGTGGAAGGTTGCTGCAGAAAGAACCCTGAGGGAAAAGACAAGGTCTCTCTGGTTTGGCCTGGACATACGTTCTGGGAATTCTTTTTTTTAATAAATTGTATTGGGGAATATTGGGGAACAGTGTGTTTCTCCAGGGCCCATCAACTCCAAGTCGTTGTCCTTTAACTTAGTTGTGGAGGGCGCAGCTCAGCTCCAAGTCCAGTTGTCATTTTTCATTCTTTAGGAGCAGGGGGAGCAGCCCACCATCGCACTCTAACCGACTGAGCCATCTGGCCGCCCCTCTGGAAGCTCAGCAGCAGCTCGTTGCCTTCAATCTAGTTGTGGAGGGTGCAGCTCACTGGCCTAGGTGGGAATTGAACCGGCAACCCTGTTGTTCAGAGCTCGCGCTCCAACCAACTGAGCCATCCGGCCAGCCCCATTCTGAGAAGAGCAGATTTTGAGCCCAACATTCCTCTAATTAACTTCCAGCTCAGCATCCGTCTTCCGCCTCCAAGGGACGCCATGCCAGGTTGGGGGGCCCAGTTGAGTTGGGAGGACGTGTAATAAAGTGACTGCACCAGGGGCAGCGTGCAGCACGAGCACAAGAACATGAGACAATTCTCCCCTGGCTCTTAGTAGTAACAGGCTCTATCGTGGTTAATGTTATGTGTCCACTTGGCTGAGCCACAGTGCCCCCTATGCTTGGTCAAATATTATTCTGGATGTTTTGCTGAAGGTGTTTTTGGGTGAGATTTACTTTAAATCAGTGGACTTTGAATAAAGCAGATTGCCCTCCAAAATGGGAGCAAGCGTATCCCATCAGTTGAAGGCCTGAACAGAACGAAAGGCTGACCTCCCTGCAGCAAGAGGGAATTCTGCCAGCGGGGGGATGCCCTTTGGTCTTGAACTGCAACATGGGCTCTTCCTGGCTTGCCAGCAGAACCTGTTTCCTGAGTCTCCAGCCTACCGGCCTCCCATCAGACTTGGACTTACCAAGCCTCCACAATGGCAGAAGCCAATTTTACAAAATAAGTCTTTTTCTCTTTCTTTACACACAATGTGAAGGAGACAAACCACCTTCTAGTTCTGTTTCTCTGGAGAGCCCTGCCTAATACAGGCCCGTATTTCTCCCTCTTCAGCAGTGACACTTGGAGCAGAAGGGAAGTATAGCACTGACCTCACCAAAAGGAGACTAGACCACAGCAAACCAGGGACAGGAGCTCCTGGAGTAGGAGCTGAGGCCTCAGTGGGCCAGCTTAGTAAGTACAACTGGTGGAGAGCCATGTGAGAAAACGATGCCTCCAACTAGAAGAGGGCTTGAGAGCTACCCACCGCTGGTGTAGTTTGGCGAACCATGGGTTCACTAAAATACTGAGGCAAGTCGTGCCTGCCAAGTCCAAGCCTTCCTGTAGAACGTGCTTCTTGTAGGGAGGGTCAGGCCCAGGTGGGCTCTCCAGGCTTGGAAGGGTCGTTTCAAATTTCTGTTCTTTGTGGACAAAGCTAATCAAATATGCATTAGGCAGGCACAGCAACAGACAGCTCCACAGTCAATTTCTTGAGTAGCTATCAGACCTGAGAAGCTGGCCTTTGAAGCTCCCCTAACAAATAACAAAGAGCAGTTCCTGAGCGTCCTGATGCATGTGGGGGACTGCTTGGCAGTCAACAGGGGCTCACATCCTGAAATAAAGAAGTAACATCCTCTTGGCCACACTTATTGCAAATGATAAACTTCTTTGAAACATATAGCCATGTGTATACTCTGAAACAAGAGTCATGCTGGTAATAAGATGGAAGGAGAAAGAGGGCTTGATATTTAGGAGAAAAGGACAGGAAATCCCTGTGAGTAGTATTGCATAAGAGAAAGTATGGAGGAGGAAATGAAGAGGCAGGGGGCAAAGCAAAGGCCAAGGTCAACAGAAATAGGAAAATCAGTCAGAAAGCACAGTGCCCGTCCCACCGTGCCCCAAAACGTGAGCAAAGATGGGACAGCGAGTGTTCTTGCCTCTGAGTCTCTGCAGCGTGCATTGTCCACACGGCTGCTTTGGCACATGGCATTGTTTTCTGGAATCATAAGCACTTCTGTACAACTGTCCTGACTCTGCAGTTAAATTTAAAGGCAGACATATTTTTTTTTTGGAATAACATATCCTTAGTGGAAGAAATATGAGCCAGACTGGGTAAAAAGCACAAAAAAAATTAATACAGAGAAGGTGGTCCTTATGAAATAATTGTAAGTACTGGAGCAACAGGCATCCAGGCCGGGGCCTCTGGAAGGACAACCTGAAAACCATAGAACTGGACCCCCTCCGCCCGCCCTGAGCTACAACCTTTGCCCAGATTAGGAGAGTGAGGGGTCAGGGAGCGCATGAAGGCACTGTAGTTGGTGTACATGAGAAATACAGTGGTCAGGCTCAGGGACTACTGTGGCCATTCACATGGAGCTTGGCCAAGGAGCCGAACCAAGAGGGCCAATGGCCTCCACCTTACTTCCGCCTTCTGAAACTCGCACGATCAGTGACTTGTACATCCACAACTATAAGAAAGACTAGGAGATGTAATTTTAAGCTTTCCAGCCTCTGAAACACAGAAAGGCACCCAGCAAGATGTAGGAATGAATACGCACTGCCAATCGATTTCCAGTACAAGTAGTGATTATAACTGGGCTGTTATCCTTGCCCTGTCTCAGGGGTAACCTTATGCTGGGCCTGTTCAGCCCTACCCAAGATCAAGTACAAGGCTAATTCTCCCTTCCCTACCATCCTACCTGCCATGCCATTAGAGGTCCAGCCCCACCACTGCCCCGCCTCCTTCTCAAAGGCTGACGAGCATCCCAGGATGTTGCAAGGAGGGATTGTCCATGTGGAATAGAGAGACAGAGACCCAGCAATTTCTCCTGCCTGGCAGGCAATGGAGAGAGACTGGTCGCTGTCAAGTGTATGTCGTCACCAGACACCTGCCAGAAGGCAGCTGACATAGCCCTTCGTCACCGGAAAGTATGGGCTTACCTAGGTGCACGCTGGTATCAAGTCCAGACCTCTCTCCTGGCCCCACCACCTCTCTCTCATCCCTTCCCTGCTAGCTCCCTCATCCCTCAGCCTGGGGAATGCTGTCCCAATCTGGGTAAGGAGCTTTGCTTTGACTTCTGTTTTCTCTGAAATCTGTTGCCTATTAGTCTTCGCCAGTACCCTAAGGGCCTAGACCGATGGTTTGCAAGTGTTGCCTGCACCTGAGACACCTGGAGAGCTTGTTAAGACAAGGACTTCTAGGCCTCATCCTCAGAACCGATGGTTCAGTAGGTCCAGGGTGGGGCCCAAAAATTTGTCTTTCTAACAAATACCGAAGTGTTGCTGGTGCTATGGGCCTGAGGGCTGCACTTTGAGAACCACTGGCCCAGGTTTTTGAAACTCCAAAGCTCTGTGCTTTCTGCTCTCAAGTCCTGCCCCTTAGATATAAGCAAAGAATGGCTTCTCTGTTAAAATGGGGAGATGGGGCGAGGAGAGAAAAGAAATCTGGGAGACAAAGAAACCAATATTTCAAAAACATCAAAGAATCCCACCACTCAGTAATAATAACGTAACCCCTTTGTAATGCTTTTAATGTTTGGAAGAGTGGTGCTTAAGTACTTGAAAAACATTTTTATTGGATGCTACAAAATAATTTTTCCTTTTCCCCTTCAGTCTTCTATCTGTCCCTACCAAGTACATCTTAGCGGACAAATGGGAACAAGTCCTTCCACATCTTCATACTCTTGTGTTATTTTGCATTCCCAGCCCCTAGGACACAGACCTTTGGAAGGAGACCCTCACCGCCATGGGTATATCTATATGGTAAATGACAGTCTCTCGGCCAAAGTTTTATGAGGTACATCACCCCTGTAGAGGCTACAGGGCCATTGTTTCCACCCAGGGGGCTCCTTCCCTGTATGTGTATTAATTCTGGGACATTCTTTTTGAAAGTGAACTTGATGAAAACTTATGGTTTCACCCCAAAATATCCCACAAAATTCCCAGCAAACCCCAAATCATGTAGGTTATATGACAAGGCTTGTTATTCTTGGCAGAAATAGTCTTATTCTGGCAGTAAATTTCTAAGAACATAATGAAAGTGCTTTTTAACATCCTGTTTTGTACTCCTTTTGTTGACTTTTGAGCATTTCTTATCAAGCAAGGAGTTACACAAGATTTGAAAGTTGCCTAACATTTATTTTACTGGTAGTTTTAATCGGTTCCTTTCCTATGTTGTTGTGCACATTTGTCTGCTTTTAACTTTAAACTCAGGGATTGAAGTGCCATGAATCACTCTGAGATTGGCCCAGAAACCATGTGGGTCTGGGTGACAGTCTCCTAGAGCAATCTGCAAAGCTCTAGGAGCTCTATAGCTCGTTGCAGGCTATAAAGGTCAAACATTGTCCATTGTCAGTGGGTAGATATATGGAATGAACCTAGGAGTATGGATTTCTGTGATAATTGGTCCTTGCACTTCTTCCTGAACCAAACATTTCAGATCCCTGTGTCTTTCTAGGAGTCTTCAAAGACTTCCATTTTTCATTTCCCAGGAAAGCCAATCTGGTGCAAGGGTTAGGAGTATGGATTCTAGAAGTGGACAGCCTTACCCAAAACCTAGTTCTGTCTCTTCTTAGCTGTGAGACATTAGGCGAAGTACTCAACCTCTCTATGGCTCAGTTTCCTTATAAAATGAGGGTGCTAAAGCACCTACTTCAAAGGGTGGTTGTGTGGATTGACTAAGTTACTACATACGAAGTGCTTACTTAGAGCAGGCTCTGGTATGTAGTAAATGCTCAATGCAAGTTTCTATTCTTATCATGCACTTGCTCATATTATAGTGTAAATTAGGTCATGACATGAGACTGTATCTATCAATGAACATCCTTCTGACTTCCAGACTGGCAATGGACTCACAAAGTCCTGGTTCTTGCCAGAGATGGGTGGTAGCAGCAATTCCTCCAGAACAATTTGCTCCTTGTAAGCAACATTTACCATCCACTTAGTTAAGTTTCTTTGCTGCTCCATGTCAGAGATTGAAACAGAGGCAAGAGTCACAGGCTTTAGCAATCTAGCTTGCCCTCAAAAGCCCTAATGCAAAACATAGCCTTCCTTGTTTCCAGCCTACTCAGGCTGACACAGGAGCTGTTAAAACTTAGTCTTCCTGCTGCCATTACCTAGCTGTGTGACAGGGGACATTACTGCACTTCTCTGAGCTTCAGTTGAAAAAAATGCAAGGCTTGGGCCAGAACCCTAATATGTGGGGCTTCCTAGATCCAGGAAGACCTCAGGCCTCAGCTGATGGATGACTGCACTCTGGTGATAAGTTTGATCATTGCCACCAAGCCATATGTGCTGGAGGTGAAACCACCGGAAGGGGAGAAAGCATCGATAGGAGAGGCAGGGATGACAACCAGTTTTCAAAGGCTGGCATCCAGAGCCTGCAGGGAGTCGGCGTTGTTGAGAGTCTGCACAACCCCAGAGGTTGCCCCACTCAGCAGGCACACTGTGGGAGGGGACAGCAAGCAGGCAGCGTGAGCGCTGGGTCCTGGGCTCCTGGTTGCGTAGTCACCTGGTGTGATGTGATTAATGACAAGAAATATATATTTGATCTTTGTCCCCTGTCCAGGCACAGAGCTCCAAAACCCTTGGAGTTTCCTAAGTGATGGGATAAAGATGTCTTTTGTCGTGTTAATGAGGTTATTTTTGGACCCCAGGGTAAGGATAGGACTGGTTGCCAGGAGAACCCTCTAACCACAGGGTTGGAATTTCAGACCCACCCCTGTGACCTAAGAGGAAGGAAAAGCTGCTGGAGATTGAGTTTAACCACCGATAGCCAACAATTTAATCAACCATGCTTAAGTATAGAAGCCTCCATCAAAAGGACAGGGTTTAGAGAGCTTCCTGGTTGGTGACAGGTGGAGATTTGAGGAGAATGGCACTCTTGGAGAGGGTATGGAAGTTCCATACCCTTTCCTCATCTCTTGCCCTGTGCAACTCTTTCATCTGGCTGTTCCTGAGTTACATAATAATGGTAAGGAGAACGTTTCTGAGTACTCTGAGGCTCTCTAGCAAATTAATGGAACCCAAGAAAGGTGGTTGTTGGAACCTCCAATCTATTGCCAGTTGGTCAGAAGCACGGGTGACAGTCTGTACTTGAGATGGCATCTTAAGTTGTGTATATGTGTGTGGGGAGGGGTGCATTCTAGTAGGACTGAGCCCGTGACCTGTGGGATCTGACACCATCTCCAGGCACACAGTGTCAGAATCGAGCTGAATTGTAGGACACCTACATGGAGTCTGACAATTGCTTGGTGTGAGGACAAAACCCCACACGTTGGAATTGGGAGCAGAAATATACCTGACATTAAAAAGATCTCGGTTCAAATTATAGCTGTGCTATTTATTCTTTGGGTGACCTTGAGCAAGTCCCTTAACCTCTTCCAGCATCGCTTTCTCCAAGGGTGGTCATCATTGTTGAATAAGTTGAAGTACATCAAGCACCTGAGACATTTTGTGGGCCAGACTAATCTCTTGTTGTTATCACCTACATTTTTGCAGCATCAGCTGTGGGAAAGATGGAGACAGGAGGACGAACTTGGCCAGCTGGGCTGGCTCTGGAAAAAGTAACCAGGTGGGCTTGGTAGAAAAGGCAGACTAGAATCTCGTTCAGGAAATTATCGCTATCTTCAGGGTGCAAAATATGCAGGGGAATGACTGTGTCTAGATGGTGGACAAAAGTCATGAAGGAGTCATGGCTCATGAGCAACTGACTTATTCCCTGTACAGTCCCAGCCAGTGGGGGCTGTGGAGGGGGGATAGGAAGGCATATAGCTGGCCAAGAGCAAGGCAGTAATTGAGCCTCAGCTAAGGGGCAGCTCTTTGTCCTAATGAGGAAAAGTGAGGCACAAGGGCAGCGTAATGGTCTAGGTCACTGCAGGGCGGATGTCAAATAGAGGAAGCAAGGGAAGGACAAGCCGTGGCGTGGAAGACCTTGCGGGCTCTCAGAGCTCTGCTGCCGCCCAGGAGAGCATTGCAGGGCCAACAAATCATGGGACCAGTGACCCCAGCTCCCACCACAGCTCCTAGCAGTGCAATCATCTGGTGTCCAAGGAGGCAAGTGGTCAGAACATGGCAATCTGAGGGAGGATGGAGTAAGGTGATCATTCTTCAGCAAGAACAGCGCCTGAGATGGGAAGAAAGACTTCTCTGACCCACCTAGGATGCACATGGACTTGGTTCTGGGAGAAGACAGCTCCTGGGTCTATCCCAGCTGTCTACTCAGTTGTTTAACAACTGCTAAAGGAAAACGAAATGGGAAGGCTGGAGTGCAAGAATAAATAAAATGACTTGGCCTGCAGATTTAGTGGAATTTCCCCAAATAGCTTACCAAATATGAAATGTTTTAGGCTCAGATTGAGATTCCCCCGCCCCCTTTTAAATTTAGAAGCAATCCTGAATACTTGGACCCTGTTCTGAACTGAGTTCCAGAAGTCTGGAAGTTTATAATTCAAATTTTCTGTCATTTTTCCCCCCTACTCAATTGTTTGCTGTTGTGCACTACTCATATGAGGGGAAAAAATCAGTATCTGGGATAGGTGGCAGTTTTCCTTCATTTCTCAGTGTTTCTACCTGCTTGTGAGATACTTACTTTAGCATCTCTTTATGGTACACTTCAAATATCTATTGCTCCTCTATAAACCGCTACATGACTTGGGCCTCAGCTTTGTTGAGCTGATGGAGCACTCTTGTTTATGCTGTGAGCCCAGTGTCTCCATATAAGGCCCAGTTGCGTGCTATCAGATTTCATCCACACCTCTACTTTGAAACAAGTTCCTTTAAGGAATTAGCTGTCTCCTTGCTAATGAAATTATTAACAGCAGCAACAACTATTTCTCTTTAGCTTTTTGAAGAAACAATGCTTTTAAAAAGTCTCTGGTTTGAAAAATGAGAGAAGCTGGTTCATATCTTTATAAATTAAAATCTTTTCAGTGTGGGTTATAGACTTGGGTTTTTTAGCTGAGTTCATGGTCATCATGTAGATTTTTCAAAAATGATTTATCATATTTCTTATAGTATATCTGAAATATCTTCCAACTCCATGTAGCACAAAAATTTCAACTTAGGTATAAGATCTGAGAACATGGTTTGGGAACAAATGGGTACAGATTATTTCTTTTGTGGAGTTCATCAAAGCTTGTTTTAAAAATATTGTGCTATTAAACAGTGGTTTTTGGAGTGATCGTTATATGGGCTTAAAGTTGTATATAAATAAGTAATTAGAACATATTTTCATGAAAATGTATTTTCATGAAAAATCTATTATAGATTTCATTTTATTACCTATTAATGGAATACAAAATGTTCTCCGCAGTTATTTTGGCTTCAAGTTAGCTTTCTGTCTTCATGATCTTTATTAGATTTAACTGGCTTACCAGCTAGAAAAGACTCCATTCTAGCTATAATTTATTGGTTTCACATTTGCTGAATCAGAAGCTTTTATAAAAGCCTATTCTGTTGGGTAAATAATGTCTTGATCTCAACTTGAGACTTTGTCATGATAAAGAAATTCCCTTTTGATTCTATTATAAAGTAAATTTGGTACATTTATTCTCAGTTATGGAGTTTTATTTGCAGATGATTTAAAAGTGAATGAGAGGGTAGCCACTTAGCTCAGTTGGTTAGAGCGTGGTGCTTGTAGCACCAAGGTTGCCGGTTCGATCGCCACATGGGCCACTGTGAGCTGCGCCCTCCTTACACATGAATGAGAAAGAAATGTTTTCAAACATTGAATAGAGTAAATGAAAATTGTTTCTTTACATTGTCATGAAAATATGTTTAAAATAGTAATATTACCAGACCAATGATGAGAGTTGTGTCACAACCCAGATATGATAATTGATTTTATTCTGTGCTCCTGAGGTGTATGTTTAAAATAGCATAGACACATATTATAAAGGAGAGGATCCTAAATTGTGTGTACACTTGTATGTGTATCCAGCAGTCAGGAAGTAATATTTTGGGCACCACAAATCTGAGAAATTTTTAAGATGTAAAATTATTATTGTAGAGATGCCAGAAAGAGGGAAAGGAAAGGAAAAAGTGAGCGGAAAAATCCTGATAGTATTATTCTTTCTGTTCAGTGTTGGTAAAATGGTAAAAAGATGTTTGTATTACATGCAACTAAAAATGACCAATTAAAGTGTGGAAAAAGTGTTCCTTTGCATAGCCAAATGCTAGGCAGGGAAATATAATGTCACCAGAAATTACTACAGCAAGTTTCAGTAAAGGATTGCAGAACAATAAGGCCTTGTTAATCTCATACTGATTTATTCAAACAGTGTATAATTCAAAGCAATTGCTGCTCCCCAGGCAGGAATTTACAATTGCTACATTTGAAGGGTGGATAATGTGTCATTCCAAGGGGAAATCAGATCTGGAAAGGGCCTCGTGGTTAGAGAACCTCATAGGTCCCCAACCAGCTCCAAAGCAGGCCAACTAAAACAAAATGACTTGAGAACCACCCTGTGAAATCAGTCTGCCTGAACTGAGCTATATTTCCCTTGCTTCTCTCCTGCCTTTTTGGTGGATGACAAAATGTCCCCAGAGTAAGGCGCAAGGGAGGAAGGCAGAGAAACTCAAGTCCTGGATAAGCTATCATGTAGAAAGTGACCCCCGCGCCCCAAGGCAAGGGCTTACAAGTTCATTCCAGAGAACTCCATCTTCCCTATATGGATGGTATGTATATTTAGTAATGATGGTGAATACAGAGCATTCTCCCTTTGCATAAAAACAGTGGACGACAGTCAGACATGAGTCATCTGTAAGCGGAGGCGTGAATCACAATGTATTTTGAACACTTTTGGTCAATAATCCTTCAGAGAACAATCGTCCAGTTTTATGTTGTTAGTTACGTGGCATTAAACGTAAACAGCTTAAAATTCCATGATTTTTAAAAACTCAGCTTTGATTCCAATGATTGATTGATCCAGGCTTCCAGGGATACCAAGCTATGTCAGTCACCTGTAGTTTGTTCTGTTCAACCACAGGGACAAAAGTGAACACGTATACCTTGCAGGCTGAAGCACAGAAGAACAGGTGTGAATTTTCCACGCATTCTCTTCCTCTACTGGCAGGATGGTGGCCTAAGACTACAGTAACACAGCTCCCAATCTGTCAGTCTCTGACAACCAGGGTTCTTGAACAGGATTCCCTTGTCTCTACCTCCCATTCCACAACCAACCTGCATCAGACACACAATGAAAGCAAGGATAAACTTGTATTAAGCCAAGATTCGGGCTTAATTTGTTACTACAGCATGGGCAAATACAACCGCTATTCTAGATGTTTCTGTAAAACAGGAAACTCCATATGGAAAAAGGATAAGCAATCTGAGTTAATGTGGTCCTTGAATGAGCCACTGAGGCTCTGCCAGGTAGCCTTTGTGTCCTGTGCCCCCAAAGTTATTCTCCATCAGTTGCCACTCTTCCTTCAGGGAGTGGTAAAGGATCAGGTGACAAAGCCCTGGGCATTTGGACATTACTATCTGACAGTTCCCCACTGCTGGTTTCCCTTCTTATTCACCATCCTCCTCGAGATTTCAGGCTTGCTGAAGAAACATACGGTAAAAATCAGTGAAATTATTCATTGTGGTTTTCATTTGAGTGAACTAGTTTCCGCTTCTAAGAAGGATCTTAACAAAACAGGAAGTTTTTCTTGGATCTAGAAATGGAACTCTGCCTTCTGACATTCGTTTTTACCAACTTCTACAAATCTGTTTTCCTACTTCCCTGTCAGAGGGTGGGGCAAGTAGAAGAAACTAGATAAAACCAGAAAATGCTGATTAGTTCAGTAATAGAGTTAGGGCTGATTCTGTTTGGAATGGAGAGGGGGAGAGTCAAATGGCAGTCTGACTAGGCCAGACCATATCCTGTCATCTGACCACTTTATCTCCTACTTCTCCCAATTTGGCCTTGGAAAACAGGGGTGAGGGCCAAGAAACATTATGATAGTTGGTAGCCACTCCTTGATAGTAACTCTTGACGTGTATATGCCAGCTGATATTCCTCAAAACATTTTGATATGCACCATCCATGAGAGTCCAGGAAGGAATACTTGATTCTCCTGTCTTATCATGGGGATTAAGAAAATCAAATGTATTTAATTTCCGTTTTATGGTAGAGAAATGGAAACACTAAGAATTTACTTGCTAGGGTCACACAGCACAGGGATCAACTAATAGATGAAACTAAAATACAAATCTCTCAGTTTCTATTTTCCTTCAATTGTGTGACAGGTTAAAGTCCTTTCCCCACCCCACACAATAATAGAGACCATTTATCATCACTACCATCATGTAATGTAAATTACCACCCTGGGAGTCTGTGTTATTTATGTCTGCATTTGTATTAGGCAAGTTTATCAGGAAAGACGTCAGAATCCTAACGAGATTATCACCAAGGGATGGAGTATCATGATGTTAATTCTTAAGTTCTTACTGATTTGTATTTTCTATTTCTTCCCCCAGAATAAGCATGTATGATGTGATCTAAAAATAATAGAGGGGGTAAAACTGCCTCTAGTTTTCAATTTTTTCTGTACATAAGGAATTCAGCCGGCTTTTAGCTCAGCACTTTGAATTATTAAGTAGGTTTGGAGTAGAAAACCAAAGGAAGGGAATCGTTGAAGAAATTGCGAACTATTCTCCAGTCCATTCTTTTCTTATATAATAGAATTTCTAGCTAGACACACAGTCACCCAGTTTCCCAGCCTCCCTTGCAGCTAGATGTGGCCCAGTTGGGAGAAGTGATATATGTAAGGGCAATATCTGGATTGGGATTGTTGTCCTTAAAGGAGAATGTCTTCACTTCTTCATTTCTGCTGGAATGTAGATACAAAGGTTGGAGCTGGAGCAGCTATATTGGACTATAAAATGGAAGCCATGTATTGAGGATGGCAGTAAGAGAAAGTAACTGGATCCCTGACACTAAGGAACTGACACTGTATTTTGACATCTCTTTGTGAGTTGTTGAACCCATATCCTAAATAATATCAGATCTAAACATTTAGTAGAACAGTGTCCCTGAAAATGAATGTGCTCTTTGGAAAGAATATACAAGTGAGGCAGCCAAACTTTCTTTTGTTTGTGGGCACAGGGACCCAATTCTACCTCAGTTATCAACAGTGAGTACTTAATCTACGTCATGTTACATAATAGGGATGGTGAAGAAACTGCCAAAATTAATCTGGTATTTTTAGCGGGTCAGGTATATTTGGGCTCTTAGTTTCCAACTCTTTCTGCCTGACACTGACCAACCCCCTCTACCTCCCCCTTTCCCAAGACATAATTCAAAATTTGTGCATATTCTGCCAAGGGTTTTGTGTAGGAGAGCTGCCCAAATGAGCCTTCTTGCCATCTAACCTCTCAGGTAATGTGGTTAATTACAGGCCATATCTGGCACTTAGTATGAATTCAAATGAATTATTGAGAATTATAATTATCCATGTATTAACACAGTTAAGATTTGTGTTTATAAGTTAAGATGACTAAGGTTAAACCATGAAGCAACAACTTCTTCACAGAAATTCTAGGCTTTTTAGATGGCTCTTAGGAGAACAAAATATGTTTACCTTCTGAGCTGAGTTGCTCATTGGCCAGATTCCTGCCATAGACTCTAGTCTGTGATCTTCCTGGATCATGCTAAGTCCCTTCATAATCCATTATGACACCAGAATGTCATAATTTAAAGAGAGGTTGGTGAAGCCTGCCTAATACAAGTTAATTAGCAGCTCTGATTACTCATGGAAACTTGTAACCCATCCAAGCTCCTTCCAGATTAAAATAATACCTGAAATGGTGGATGTATTTCATGGTTGTGTTTGAGAATTCCCTCACTACTTCCAAGGTTATTCTCTGATACCATGGTCAAGGTACTTTGTATGATTTCATTTTCCCTGTTTTTCAAATCAGGAATCTGTCACACAACATCAGGATTTAAACCTTCCCCTGAGGCCAAAGCCCATTTTGTTTAGAGCTCTCACTAAGCAGACTTGGTCCAGAAGCATCTTCACTGAGTAGCTTTGTTATTTGCTGTAAACAGGTGTAAATTCCCAGAACCCCAGACACACCCATATAAAAATGGTAATTACTAAAAAGGCCTCATAAAACCAAATGTAAATGAACGGTGAATTGAAGGCCCACTGGAATTCTCTGCCTCTGGATCGCCTCCACTAGCAGATAATTGAGAACTGACAAGATTTAATTTTTCTTAAATTATATTCAGTCAGGTCTCTCAAATCTTACTCCTTTTGTCATTTTGTGGAAATTCTCAATTGTGAGGAAAGTGATGGTTGATTCTATGCATCAAGCTGCTTTTCAAATGTGAAGTCTGTTTTGCTAAAGGAGAAACTGAGGCTCATTTAAGTAAACAATTTCTCCAGGCCCTCAAGTTTTGCTGAAACTCTTGCAGACATACAAATGGGAAACTCTGTTGTTAATGCTTATTTCTTTCTAAAAGTTCCAGAAACCATAGCTTCTGGTTAAGTGCCCTGCTGGAACAGCAGGCTTTAGAAAAAACAAGAAAAATCCCACTGGGATGAAAGAAGCTCATTTGTTTTCAAGTTGTGGCCCTTCCACCCTCTGGGCGGCCCCTCCCCCATGCCTGTGTCTGCGTCTGTGATTTACAATCTTCCACCCACACAAGCCTTGGCATTCACTGGGAATCTACGATGAGGTTAAGGTGTAAACCTAAAGGAAGCTTTTAAGGACTAGAGATATTGAGGGTAGGGGGCAGGAGGGCGAGAGTTAAAGAGAGGAAAAGCAATTAGGCGACCCCATGGTTGGCATAATCAATGAACACAGGGGGGCGGGGAAGGCCGGCTGATGGGAGGACTGCTGAACGTGGTTCTGCCACTAAGATAGTGCCTTCTGTTCTGTGGCACGGCGTCCAGTGGGAGAGCTCGCAGCCCCAGGCGCTGTTAGCAGGATGGCCCGCATGTGAACACCCTCCCCCTTTGTCAAGATTTCTTTTATGCGCTTGCACAGCCAGGTCTGTGTTCCCAGGAAGGCTTGGGCTTACCCCTGCGGGGTAAATAGCAGCTGCACTCTTTTGCCAGAAAAGAACTTGCTGCTCCGGCTTGGAGGTTCAGTGGATGACGAGATGAGTGCAAAAACTTTTCTGGAAGAGAAAAGGAGATAACATTATGGGCCACCTTTTGAAAACTGCAAGGTGCCAAGCCAAAGTGAGCTATCATGGTTCTAATAATTATCATTATGGTAGGTGGAAGCCTCAGAACTGCTAGCTTAGTTCCTGAAAGGACTTGCAGGATTCTCCTTACACCTCTGAAGACTGCAAAACTCTAAATTCTCCCTTGGAAAAGGTTTCTGATGCAGTGTGGAGGCTGTGGGCCCTAGAGGCTGACTCAGGTTGGAAATCTGTCTCTAACACTTATCTGGGTGACCTAGTGCAATTTTCTCTGGAAAAGGGGGATAATATGCTCTATCGTACATGATTGTGGTTTTGAGAGTTACCGTGTTTCCCCCAAAATAAGACCTAGCCAGACCATCAGCTCTAACGTGTCTTTTGGAGCAAAAATTAATGAGACCAGGTATAATATAATACCACGTCTTATATAAGACCGCGTCTTATGTTAATTTTTGCTCCAAAAGACACATTAGAGCCGATGGTCCGGCTAGGTCTTATTTTCGGGGAAACATTGGAGAGGCTTGATTATAGAGGCTGGTAGCTCTTTATGAGAAAATTAATCTGGTTTAGCACTAAGACAGTGGAAGGGAAGGAGAAACAATACTGACACATCTAACATAAAACACAGGAAAAATAAGCATGGGGACATTTTCTATAGACTGGATTAACCAAAGACTCCAGAGGTACTCAGGGGTCAGAAGTACCTAATACTTTCTTCAGGCGCTGGGTTCTTGGGGAGCCCAGAGGCTAGTGATGGTAAGCATCAAAGCCCATGTTTATCAGGCAGGACAGTGTCCTAGAATATCTGGAGAGAGAAGGTATCTCTTGGATTGTGTCAGAGGAAATAAATTTTAACTGTATAACCTAAGCAATGCTGGAATTAGGTAAGGCTGGATGAGAACGTGGAACCTACTACTCTCATTGATTTGTAAATCCTGATTCACATGGGTTCCACAGAGTTAATCATCTTCTTTCACACTTGTACACTGCTAAGACAAATACTGTCCACAGCCTGTTGAGAAACAACACTCATCCAGAAAAAGGAATTTGGAGCCTCAATTTTTAGACTAATTATTTTTCCAATCATTTTGCATCTTCTATATCTAAGATCTACCATATAACCATTTACAAAGAGCACTAAAAGAAGACAAGTAAGGCTTAAGGGTGTGCAATTACAGACACCATGAAGGAAGCAAAGAAGTGTAACATGCTTCCAGACTTCAGAGTTGGCATGAGTTGACTCAATGAAATGGGACCAAACATTAAAATCATACCTAGGCTTCTATTCTTTATTTTTTTCAGCAACTCTTTTTTTTTCCCCCCAAACATTCTTCCCATTCCCCAAATAGCAGAGTATGGCACCTGAGTCAAGATTGATTATTGTCTTCAACCATGTTTAGTATTGACTGGATCTCTTTACATGTAAAAAATAGCTAGCAATTATTGAGCTCCTATTTATGTGCAGGAAATCCACATTATATGTATTATTTAACTCATTTAGTCCAAACAGGAACCCTACACAGTTCATACGTGCAAATTGATCCTCATTGTACAGATGAGGAAATGGGAGCCTAGAGATTAAGGAACTAATTTCCATAGCTAGGAAATCATGGGCAGGTGCAGAGAGGGTCTTTTGGATATCAGGAAGCAAGATCAATCACACTGGGAAGGTGGACTGAAATTTACATTTTATCCTCTTCCAGTTAAGCTCTGTAAAGATAACTATGCCTTTTGTCATTAAAAAGTAATACACTAGAGGGCGCCAAATACACAAACTGTGACTTTTAAAACTGTTCTGATAATGCAGTTCCCACACTGTGGTACAAGATACATAATCAGTAATGGATTCTAGCCAAAGGGCCCTCCCAAAGAGTATGACGCAGTTTATGATAATTAAGAGGCTCTATTTCTGTCCCCTCAATTAAAAAAAAGAACCTCATGCTTTATATTGAGCAATTCAAAGTTAGTCTCTACTTGATACTGATGTTCTTCAAAGTGCCTTTCAGCTAGGTGTTTCTCTTTGCTGAGTGGCGAAGGGAAACAGTAGAGTAACAAAAAATTGCACTGAGATATATTTTCTTTTAAATTTTATTTGGCAAAATAAAACACGCACATTTTAAAAAGAAAAACTCATATCCAAGAGCTTTAAAAGGAACAAGACCTCATTCTCAACCTTAAATTCAAGAGGCAACATCTTTTATAGTTAATGCCAAATTTCTAAATGTTTATAGTTCTTTTTTGATTTATCGAACTGACATTTGTTTTTCTCTATGAAAATTGAGTTAGCTAACAGAATATCCATCTTATGTCACAGTTTACAAAATAACTTATTTTTCCACTATTACAAGAGCAATGTATCATTGTAGAACATTTTAAAAATAGAAATAAAGAGGAAATTAACATTTTGATGCATATCCTGACACACATTTTTACACTGTATAAAGTATAAAATGCTTTTTCCATGTCATTATTCTCCCATTTCCTTTTCTGTTTGTTTTTATTATAGTATAACTTACATAAAAGTTAGATGTTCTAAAGTTTAAGGAACCTCCAGCTGTTCAACTGGTGTTGGCATCAGATAATTTCATTCCATAGTGGGAATTGTGGTGTTTGATGCTGTCAGTCAATTTCAGTTATGGGCCAGTGAGAATAGGCAGTTTTTGAAGGGGCAAGGGCTTAAGATTCCTGCAGGGATTGCAGAAATCGACAGAAACAGGTTAACAACTCAGCCTGGAAAGCAAAGGTCTAATTATTCTTCATCTTCTCAAGACTCAGTGGGTTATGAATCAGTCACAAGTTTGGAGTTTATCCAGTTTTTTTGGTGGGGGATAACTCTTTTGTATGTTTAGCATTCTCTTACAAATTATCTAAAGAAGCAGAGACAACAGTCATCAGAGCAACTGAAAAGCAAATTTAGCACCTCTCTTTTGCTCTTTTTATAAGACTTGCCTCTGCTCCCCATCCGCACCTGGTTCCACACCAGAAGCCAAGTATGTGGGAAGCATGGCCTGCTGTCACGTTCATTTTAGGCTGCTGCCTAAGCGTGGCCCACCTCTTCATTCCGTGAAATAAAATCACAGGAAACAGAATACTCATCCAGTACAAAGCTCTGCAAAAAGGGACGAGCCAAGTTGAATAAAAGCAGGAACTTCGTTAGGAACTAGGAGGCTGGGTGATGGCAAACACGCTCAGGAGATGTCAAACAACACTCAGCTCTTTTAGGTGAGAGAAGGCCATTCCCTTGGGGACCGAGAATCGAAAACACTTCAAACACGTAACCAACTGACATGGCACTGAGCAAACAGGTGCTCGGGAAATCCATAGAGCTTTTCCTTGTTTTTGACTTAACCTTAATGCCAGAAACTACTCTGTGCCAGGTATTTTTCTAAGGGCTTTAAATTCATTACCTCATTGAATCCATTAACAAAGCGAGAGGCTTAAGAGATTAACGTTTTCAATTTGGACACAGCTGGTAAAGGGTGGGGACGTCAGCATTCACACACAGGGCAGTCCCACGGCGGCCACCGCAGCTCCCGCCCCGCCCCGCCCCCCGCAGAGGGTCACTAATAATGACCAGGCACTTCCTGCCAGCACACAGGACAATGGACGTCCTGGCAGCTACCAGCGTCAGCATTTCCGGGAGATGGCGGCTGCGCCGGGCTCCGCGTCCAAGCTGTGCGTCACGGCCGGTGGTGGCTGGAAGCAGCATCGCACCGTTTTTCTGAGGAAACCAGGGGCAGCTAGCCTGACACGGGGTTAAGTAGGAACGCAGGTACCGACAGAGCCAGAGCTCCGGGCCGGGGCCGCGCACAGCGCGGGCGGAAGCGGGCCTGCGGGGGCCGACGCCGCCCGGACGTGCGGCCGCGGAGGAAGTGCGTCCTCCGGCTCCGCCGACGTGGGGCGGCCCCCGAGCTCCGTCCGCACCCTCCGCTGACCTCGCCGTACTCGCGGCCGCAGCAGCCTGGAGGCTCGACCCTCGGGCCCCCGGCCCCCGGAGAAGCGAGCGCCGCAGCCGAGGCGGCCCGCTCCCGGGGCACGCTTCCCGGCACCGGCCGCGGTTCGGCGCGGCGGACCTGGCCCGCCTGCCGCCCCCGGAGGCCGGGCTCCGCCCTGCACCGCCGGCCGGCCGGCCTCCCCGACGGAAACGCCGGGCCCGGACTCGCTCGGGGAAAGGCCAAGCCGCGAGTTTGCATCTGCGGCGCGGCCGGCCACGGCTCGCTCTTCCTCACGCGGAGCCAATGTCTGCTCGGCGCGGTCGTTCGCGGGGGCAAAAGACCCCCGCGCCGGGGGGGGAGCTCGCAACCAAGAGCTTTCTTCTCTAGTGTGAGGTGGTCGCCGGGCCCTTACTGGGGCCCTCAGGCGTGTCCAGTTATGGTAAACCAGGCGTACATCGTAAGGAACAAAGGGTCAAAACGGGGGTATGGAGCCTCTCTCTTGATTGGACTGGAGCCAATCGAGGCCTTAAGTTCTCGAATGTTTCCTACTAAATTCCTCGTGGCCAAGGAATTTAGAACTGGCTTCTCCTCAGCCACTTCCACGCGCGCTGGTTTCCCCAAGGTCAGCTGAGGGACGTGGGGCGTTACTCCAGCTGGAATAACACCCCCCCCTGAACGGGGTGCTGGGACGACGTCACTTACAGGACATTGCTCACCCTTCCGCGTAAGTGCGGACACTAACATACACGTTCTGAGCGGTCTGACGGATTCGTGGGCCTTAGGGGCTGTCAAAAGGCCATGGCACAACGCTAGTTAAGAATCCGCGTGTTTGGGGTTGAGGAAAGTGACGTTGAGGTCATTTAAGCTTATTTTCTGGGAGCTTGAGACAATCAAAGCTTAATCGTCTTGGCCAGTAAAGTGTGTTCTGGGAAAAGGTACACTCACCACAAGCAGTCCCATTTCAGTAATTAGGCTGTCATGTTGCTTGGCCCTATTTTCCATCTTCTATTGGGAATCGGGTGTTGGTTCTTTATTGCGAATAACTTGGTTCCATGAAAGCATCAGAAAAGGAAGGCTTATGAGCAATCACTAGGTTAACCCATACTTGGGGGGCGTTTTAAAGCTGTATTCCTCATGTTCACAGAACCTGAGTTTTGCACCTGGATTCCCCCTTGACTAGTTCCCACTTGTGGGTGGGTTCACAGGATACCAATGTAACTTGTCAACATTTTTTTTTAAAGCCTTTCAACAAACGGTCGTTTGGGTAGCAGTTATCCGTTTTTGTTAAACCCATTATGTAGATAACTTCCTTTTAGATAAAAATTGTGTTAATGCCTTTGTTTGACTAGGTGAGTCCTCTTCTCCCACAGTTAATCTTTGAAAATGGTATTATTCTCTGACCTACAATTAAATATTTTTATACCATTGCCTTTAATGTAGGTTTCCTGCTCAAAGGAATAGAGAGAGACTGTCAAATCTCAGTCAGATGTGATGCAATCCAGTTCTTCTGTGTTAGCTCAAAATAGCCGTTTTCTCCCCTACCTTTTCCTGAACGTTTCCAGGGTAAATTCATAGCTCCCTCACCCTGCCCCCCCCACAAAAATCCATGATGCTCAAATACTCTTTACAATTGTTCATGCTCTACCGTGTATTTGCATTCCAAAAGGCTTGTTAAAATATTGATCTGGGTTTCATAAAATATCCCACAAGTGAGGAGTCTAGTATTATGGTATCGATTCTTATAATTGTATTTTAAAAGCAGAGACAATTTCTTCACTGCAGTTTCAGTATCTTGAAAAAGGAACATTAATTTGATTACAGTTACCTTTTCAAAATACATATAGGGTTGACTTGATTGACTTGGTAGGTTTGTCATCTGCATGCTAAACAGGCACCATCAGTAATTCTGATTCAGGTTGATCACATTTTAAGGAACACTGGCTTAGAGACATATCAAAAACTTTGTTTGGTCCTAGGCTATCCTGACAACTTGTGTATTTTGTAGAATCAGATGGAAAATACGGAGGCACGGCACCACAGCCACCAAACTGAATGATGTGCAAAAATGCTAATTTGTTTTGGAATTCTTTAAGTTCTATTGTATTATAAAGGAGCAACACAGCGAAATGACATATGCTGGATGGAGAAAAACCTGTTTCACAAATGCTTTGTTATTAAAGGTGTTCAGGCTCAGAGATAATGTATTCCAAGTTTATTAAACCAGTTTAAAGTTCTTCACGTATTTATGATTAAAATTTACAATTCTTTATTACCTTGGTTAATATGTTGACTAAGGGCCTACTTTGAGGCAAAAGTGCTGGAGTTGGCAAACAGCCCTTACAGGTCCAGGACCTGAATCAAGATGTAAAATGAAACCCTGTACTGCAGTCACACCTTGCCAAAATACCTGGTCAAGTGTGTTGGCTACATACATCCAGAGACGCTCCCCAAAGACGTTAGATGGAGACTCTGTTTCATTTATAGCTATGTCCCTCTGTGACAGGCAGCTAGAGTTATTGCTGTCTATACCCAGTGGCACCTCACACCAAGGATCAGTGAATGCCACACAGAAGAACATAGAATCTGATCATATTTGCTGTTTCCTAACAAGTATAAGAATATACTTGCTAAATTTGTGTATTGCCCACAACTGCTAATTTGTTTTACATAAGAAAAAGTTAAGGGAGGAAATTTTTAGAAAGACTGGAGAGCTGAAAGTGAGAAACAAAAGCTTAGGAGGAATAACATGTATTGTACACCTCAAATTTTGTTAAGTGGGTTGATCTCGTGTTTCTTTTACCATGTTAAAAAAAAAAGATAGCATTGGATTTTGTGAACAAAGTAAGTTATTTTTGTAAACTCCCTATTCAGTCTCTCCTGTGAAACTGTAAAATATACATTACTTATTAATGCCTCATGAAATAAATTTTTGGGAAACGTGATTAATTACACAGCCTTGTTTTAAATTTTGGCCTGAGTTTTGCCCAAGATGGGCAGCTTCGTATGGGATGCACTGATGACCAGTGTTTAAGTCTAAATACAGCTTTGGCAATTGCTTTAAAAAATGCTAACACCTCACTGAAGAGTCCATCATCTTAAAAGAAAACCATGACAATGTTTATTATGTGTGATCAACTCTATTAGTAATCAAGTAATAAAAAGTATTTGTAATAATTTGTGATTCCATTGCATTAAAACTTAACTTGTGCCATCTTTAAAGGTTAAGTTTTCCCGGTGAGGAAGCAAATAATCTCTTTCCATTTATTAATGTCACTTATCCTAGAATTCTTTTTTACTACTGAACATGATACAGGCCTTGGTTCACAGGTTAAAATCCTATTAATTTCTGTTTCTTTTAAAAATAAGAGACTTATTACCAACATGAGACTTAAGAGAATGTCGTACAACCAACTACCTAGCACTCGGCAGGTAAGAGACTAAGAAAAACTACTAGAGAAGTATGTACTAACATCTCTGTATTTGCTAGTTGGCTGTGATGTATCTTTTAAAATTCCAATTTCTTCCTATATGTATGTTGCTAAGATGGGGTATAAAGCCCTATACTACTAGTTTAAATATATCAAAAATTTTGTAGAAGGGGCCGGCCCGGTGGTTCAGACGGTTAGAGCTCCATGCTCCTAACTCCGAAGGCTGCCGGTTCGATTCTCACGTAGGCCAGTGGGCTCTCAACCACAAGGATGCCAGTTCAATTCCTGGAGTCCTGCAAGAGATGGTGGGCAGCGCCCCCTGCAACTAACAACGGCAACTGGACCTGGAGCTGAGCTGCGCCCTCCACAACTAAGACTGAAAGGACAACTTGACTTGGAAAACAAAATGTCCTGGAAGTACACACTGTTCCCCAATAAAGTCCTGTTCCCCTTCCCCAATAAAATCTTTTAAAAAAAATTTGCACATGGTATTATAAATTCATGTTACTGATGGCATATTACTCCATCTACTGGCTGTGACGTGTATATGTTATTTGCCTACTCATTACCCAGTGATCTAAGCTGGCTTCGCTCTTTTCTACGTACTGACTGATCACTTGATGACCAGCAGACTTTCTGGCTTACTAGTTGCCATTTGAGCATTTGTTTTTAGAAGTCAGTTCAAAATACTTCTCCTTTAATTGCTCTAGTCCGGGAACCCACAATTGTTTTTCTGTCTAGGGCCACACAGGAAATATTTTAGGCTTTACAGGCCACAGTCTTAGTCACGTTGGGCCCCCCACCCAGCAACCCTTTACAAATGTAAAAACATTTATTACCTCCCAGACTATAAAAACACAGGCTGTTTGTTGTAGTTTGCCCATTCCTATTCTAGTCCTTAATGGGAAAAAGGGTATATAAAGCTCAACTGCATGCATGACCATAGTAACTTAAAAGTGCTGGCTGGATACTCAACTCAACTTGGTCTTCCTCATAATGCACCTCAAATCATCACTAAGTGCTTCTGTTTGACCAAATTAATACAGCAAGTTAAAATATACTCACACTATATACCCTTGAAGAAAAAAATTATAATGAAGAAATAAACTGAGACTTAAGTTTATTACAACATGGGTACAGCACTCATGTATATAATCTTATACCGTGTTTCCCCCAAATTAAGACCTAGCCGGACCGTCAGCTCTAATGCGTCGTTTGGAGCAAAAATCAATGTAAGACCTGGTCTTATTTTACTTTAATTTTAATATAAGACCGGGTTTTATATAATGTAATGTAAGCAAGACCGGTCTTATGTTGATTTTTGCTCCAAATGACACATCAGAGCTGATGGTCCGGCTAGGTCTTAATTTGGGGGAAACACGGTAGTTCTTCATGTAACATCTTACATCTCAAATAGCTAAAACTTGCCAGTATAATTCTAGTAGCTAACAATGGAAATTACTGTTCTTTTATGAAAATATTACCATAGATTTAAAAAAAAAAATGTTTCTCAAATGGCTTGTTTGTTTAGTCTGCTTATGGAATAAGCTGTGTGCAAACCTATACTGTTTGCCACCTATCTACCCAATTCCTCATTTTACTCATGTTTTATGGGACAAAATCAATTTAGGACATGTTGAGTGCTAGAGGCCCAGAGAGGGAAAAAAAAGGTCCAAAGATACAATAAACTATGTCAGTGTCACTGTGGCTATTTAAACAAAGGTCAAACACTTGTTGGGCAAACTAATGCATGCATATGAAGGGGGAGACACCAGCTAACACTGGATACCTTAGGAGGTTTTAGGCTAATCCTAAATACTAGTGGAGACAAATACGGTCTCCACTAGTATTTGTTAAGCTTATACTGAATGGAGCTAGACTGACCATTGTGAGAGCCCAGATACACCTTGTCTTTTAAGATTTAGTGCTTGAGAGGAATTTTAATGGGGTGTTCTTGTTCATGTATTTGGCACTTGTGTAAACTGTGGCTCTAGGAACAGTGATACTTTAGTTGAGTCTCTAGGGGAAATAAAAACAATAAATAACAAAGATTGAAGGCCAAGTTCTTCTCTTTAATACCTGTTAACTCCATCTTTATCTCCACCCTTGGGTACTTACATACTGTATTATTTATAACTGCAGCCACTCATAAATTACTCTTCACTGCCTCTTTGAACAATAAGAATGATTAACACAATGGAATGTTGGAAGGATTAAATGCCACATCTAATTTGTCCCTCCAGTCATGAATTTATCGGGCAGGGGTAGTTAAAAGTATAATCATCTTAAAATTTTTTTTTCTTCCTATCTCACAATTCTTTATCTTATCCATATAATCTTAAGTGCAATTGTGTTGTCTTTGTGCCTTTCAGGTTAAAGAATCCTGCAGCTAATGACTAAGCTAGTGCACTACTTTGGTTTCCGATTTGGCACAACTCTGAACTTGAAAAAAAAAAAAAACCAAAGTCCCCAAAATTAGTGATGGTAACATAGGGAGTAACTATGACTATCAAGGTAGCCAAGTGCCTCTTCATCTAAATACCGTGTTTCCCCGAAAATAAGACCGGGTCTTATATTAAGTTTTGCTCCAAAAGATGCATTAGGGCTTATGTTCAGGGGATGTCATCCTGAAAAATCATGCTGGGGCTTATTTTCCGGTTAGGTCTTCTTTTCGGGGAAACATGGTAGTGATGCCCACGAATGGATGAAGGAGATTCCCACTGTCCCTAGCTAGGATCCATGAAATACAACTAAGGTAACTAGCTTGGAAGTTGTCAGCCGGGAAAGACCTGGTTGAGCTTAACTTTGATTTAGGAACAATTGCACTGTACTTTTCTATTCTTAATTAATCTTCTGGATAATATAGTGACCATGGTGTAAGTTACTCAAAACTAAAAGATGAGTATTCGTAGAATCACACACACACAGTTTATTACCAGAATGCTTATTTACCAAAGGTGGGGACCTCAAACACAGGGATCAATACAACTTTTTTAATGTTTTGCTGAATTATATTTTTAATTTTTTATTTTCAATTACAGTTGACATTCAATATTAATTAGTTTCAGGTGTACAGCATAGTGGTTAGATAGCTATATTACTTACAAGGTGATCCCCTCATAAAAAGACACATAATTTTGTTAATAAGCAAGCCAATGTCTCTCAGGTTGAAGGCACAATAACCAAGATGAGAGACAGGTTTTAAGACTCATCCAATTATGAAGGAAAGACATATATATCTCTTCAGCCAGTACATTATCTCCAAGGAGTTTATGTAGAAAGTTTAATTATATTCATAAAGTTGCCAGATGAACACGATACTATAATAAAACATACATGTGGAATTGAGAATACTATATTTGCTGTCATTAGAACTGGAATGTTTTATTTCTGTTGAAGTGGATCGTAGTCCTAGCTCATGACATTTAAATTTCTTAAGATCTACCACTGTTAAGTTACTAATATTAAATGAGGTGATGCTTCCTTCTACCGGGAGTTGCACTTCTGGGATTTAAAGTTACTGGTTTCACTTTTAAGGGAAAACAACCCTAATTAAAAGATCACATTGTCTAAATATCTTAATTAGTTGAAAAAGTACGATGAAATGTCATTGTGTCCCCTTTACACACACACACACTGGGGGTGCCAAAAAATGTATACAAGTGGACACTTTGGTCAACGTTGCTCAAGGAGTAGTTCTCCATAATCAGAAGTGTCTGGACGCTGATGGTAACCACTTTGAGCACAACTTGTAACTGCAGGAGTCAACGTGACTATTCATCTTTTGTTATCAGTATACATTATTACAATTTAATAGTTTTCCTTTCTTAAAATGCGTATACTTTTTTTTTGGCACCCTCTGTATATACGTGTGTAAAGTTGGGAGGAGTTTAGAAATAAGGCTTCTTTTTCACAACAAACCTAAACACGCCTAAACAAAGACAGGTTCACAGGCTAACAAGACTTGACCTACATCTGCTAGAGAAAGTTCAGTTCATCAGAATATTCTAAAGTTTTTAGAAAAGTATTTTGTTGTTCTGATGAAATCTCCAAGAAATGTAAGAAATGGTTTATGGCAATAGCACCTCCAAGCTTCTCAGGTTGGAGGTCTAACATTACACTAACACTCCCCCCAAAAGAAATGAAAAAATAGTTTTTGCACTGTAGTTCTATATAGACATTTTAGTGAAATGCTTCATTCTGTATGTTTTTCAAAGTTGCATTTGCATGAAAAATACCTGAGGATGAGAGGTTTGTCAAAAATGCAGATTCCTGTGTCACAATAAGTAGTTCAGTATATGGTTCTTCAGGAATTGCTACATTCTGAGAAAATTATGAATGATGATACCTAGCATCTTGTTTTGGGGAACTCTGGGTGTGGAGCCCAGAAATGTTTAATAAGCTTCCCAGATAATTATGGTGATCAAACCGGCTTGGGAACCACTGACTTGAAGCATTTTAACATGTATAGTAGAGAAACTAATATTAAAAAGTGGATTAAAAAAAAAAAAGACTAGGTAGCCATGACCTATATAACCCTCGGCCTAAGAATTTACCTTCAATGAAAATGTGATTGTTAGAAATGGGTAACCAAGTTCTGCCTTGAGAATTAAGTGCATTATGATATAGTACCTTCAACTAACACTTAGAAATATAAAATTGCTTGTGTTGTGGGAGGGATTGGTTAGTACATTAATGGATTCAACTTTATAAAAATTGGTATTAACAAAATAATCTATCGATTATAAACCATTCAGAATTAAGGCTAAAGAACTTTACATACAGAGATAAATGTATTTTGGGGCACACCGGTTTAGTTCCCAGGATTCTCGCTGCATATTGGTAAGCCTTTAAGGATCTCCATCCATATCTGTGGAACCATAGTTGTTCTTTTGAAATGAGATGCCAGCATCTAGCCCTGAACTTCCATCCTATTAATAGGGTTGTTGAAGTGTTTAGAAAAGTTAGCTATGAGAAAGTTGTCTAATGCAATTATGTTAAAGTACCTTTACAGTTATCTTTATTGTTATTATGCATTGGAAAGGCAGGTCAAACCTGAAAAATAAAAATTTATAACCAAACATCAGAAGATGGATGGGAATTTTCAATTTGCCCCAAAACAATCTAAAACTTTTATAAGAGGCAGCTTTTATCTGCAAAAGTACCAGAATATGTTTCACTGAGGATTATTACTTTTTCAAGATAATTGTAATGGATGAAACCTAAGAATGGATGTCCGATTATTTTCTTCTAGAACAAGGATGGCTTTGCTCTTATGCACAAATCATTAGCAAATTTCAGTTCATATATAAAAATACATCTCTAACCCTCTTTCATTCTCATCACAATTTAGGTTTAGCAGCTATTTTGCAGATTTATACTTACACCAAAGAGAGAAGAAACCTAATTAATTCATTCAAACATTTACTTGAGCACTTACTATGTCCTAGGTGTTAATGCAAGCACTACACATTTATCTGAGGGAAACAATGCAAGTAAACACTGCCCTTCAGGGCTCACATTCTAGCAGGTTGAAGAGATTCTATATTATAAACAAACTGCAACAAGTGCTATAATAGAGTTGGGTAAAAGGTACATGGAATTATAAAAGACCAATGGACTTCTTAGAAGAACACCAGGGAAAGCTTCACAGAGAAAAAACACTTGAACTGAAGGATGAATCCACAGGTGGAGAGTAGAGTTATTCCATGACGAGATGGTGGTAGTATATACAAAAGAAAAGAGGTCAGAAATCACAAGGTAAGTTTGGGCAACTGAATCAAGCAGTAATAATACAGGTGGAAGCAAAAGGAACAACCGGATCTTTGGAAAAAGGCAGGAGCCAGATCACAGTAGGCCTGGTATGGCATCCTAAGGAGCATGGAATCCATTAAAAAGCATTTCAAGTTAAGATCAAATTCACATTTTAGTAAAATCACTTTGAAGAATGACATTGATTAGAAGGAGTAAGACTAAAGCCAGAGTAAGCTAGGAGGTCACTACATAGTTATATATCATACACACACATTTTATCTGGCAAATGTTAGGGGGACTGACTATCAGACCTGAACTAAAGTAGAGGCAGTCGTGAAGACAAGGGGAGATAGACCAAGAAATAAAAAGGTAGAATGGACATTACTTAGGGACATAATGGACATGGTGTTAAAGACCTGAGGGTGATTTGTATGTTTCTGATAAACTGAGACCATACTGACTGCTTTTAGTTTGTATCCCATTGTTAGTTAATTTACAGGCAGTTTCCCACATCTCTACAAACTAGAACGAACACCTTTGAAAAAGTTTGCTTTCCGCTAATACATGCTTATTGTAAAAAATCGACCTGTAAGCCTATAACCCAGAGAGAACTTGTGAAAGCATTTTACTTTATTTCCTTGACCATTTCTATGAAAACACACAATATACAAAAGCCCCACAAAATTGTAATCCTATTTCGTATTTGTTACCATTTCTTTGTAAGTATGTAATGCTTTGAAATTCTTTGAATATAATGCTTGTATTTTTATGGACTTGCCTATGTCTTTATTTGTTGTTAAACATTTTAAAACCAAGGGTTAGTGTTGCTATTTAGAGACCACAAACTGGCAACTACATTGGTTTCCACATTTCTTATCATTTGAAGCCCCAAAGTCTAGGAACCAATGGATTTGATTAGCTCTAAAGCCCTGTCACCTCTTTTTAGTGTCTCTCATACATACTGGATTGTTACATTCCACCAAAAACCCAGAAGTTTCATAATTATTTTGCTTTATTGATTCCTAAAGATCTGTATGAACATGCACTGTCTGATTATGTCCTAAATCCTTGAAGTTATCCTATCTTCCAACAGTGGCTCTGTATTCCAGACACACAGAATGTGAGCTTTCTCTATCTTAACCATTCTGCTATAAAGGCTCCTTGTAAGACATAAGATCTAGATTATGAAGCAGAAGCCCTTGATTTAGAAGGAACAAATCTAACCTGCCTGTTGCAAAGCTGTCTGCTCGCTGACTGCTACTAATATATGAGTTACCCATGCACCTTGACAAAGACTGTTTACCAATATTATAAATACTAATTACCCTGTTCTTATAAGCACCTTTCTTCTAAGTAGCTAAAAGCCTTCTGGTACATAATATCTCCTTGATGAGTAGTAACAAATAGAATGAGCAAGCAAGGAAATAAGTTCTGCCAGTGAGAGGGAGAGGCTGCAAAAAGGACACGAATAATCACTCTACTTTCAAATTCATAGCTTTAAGTCCAAATAGCCTGTGATGTCAAAACTCTTCCGACTCCCTCAATCTAAAGAGGGCCAATACCCTATATTTACCTTCATTTGGATATTCTAGAGCCACATGTTTTAAAAAGTTCTTTAGTCTGGCTGTAATTATTGAGTTCTAAAACACCAAGTTTTATGACTGTGATGAAGAAACCCTTTTCACTGAGAAGTCCTTTTAAAAGAACTGAATTAAAACTTCATATATGAATACTTAACTGTTTTCTTCCTGTCTCTCCAAGCCTCACTCCACGACTTGATTTTGCAATTTGATTCCTTCATTTTACTTTGCTAATTCATATTTTAGACTATTTTAATTTTTGCACAAATTATAGTTATTCCATGAAAATGCATGGCAAGGAAAAACTTTCAATTTATTTACAATTATAAAATTTATTTCAGGGAACATATGACTTCTTCCACTGTTTTAAAAATGGAAGACATAACCTAAGTATTGGGTTTTTGGGGGGGCGGGGGGAACACATGATGGCAAGGGCTGGTGGGAGGGAAAAAGTTTATGCACAGAAAACCAAGTAGCTGCTTCTCTTCCACAAGCAATACTGTACAGTAAACTTTAAACTTAACTATGCATTTAAAGAGTTTAATCTTTTTAAAAAAATCGATTACACTTTCATCTAGGCCTCCAATTAAACTACTCTCAGAGTTTAGTCCTTATCCTTGAACATAATTTCATAATTCCCATTTAGCTGATAGAAAAAAGGAGGCAGAGATACACAGAAATAACTATATGTCACAGCTATTATGGTCTTATGATCATTTTAATTTTCATGACATAAATTTTCCCTGTTAACTTCAATGTTTTCTGTTTTGTTTTTAATTTCAGAGAAGGCTATTTGTACCTAAAGCTATAAATTAAGAAGCAATCTACTACCTAATTGTAATTTAAGGTTCATTTACTTTGTAGCTCAGTATGAGGAAAGTTTAAGAAAGTCTTCATTTCCCTTTCAATCTAACTATGCCAAGTCCTGATCATCTTTACAGAGACTGGGGGCTTTTATAACACCAGTTTGATATGTCAGTTATAAATAAAACTGATTCTTCCCTCCAGAGATAAGAATAACAAATTTAGAACACTTTGATACACATGTATTTGTAGACTGGTATATACACTGTTGCATTAACTACAGAAATTGAACAGTATTTGATCAAGAGGGTAGTCTGTAGAGTTTAAGTGTAGAAAAAAAGGGGAAAGGGAACTAAAAATTAGGTGTTCACTCTATGTTGAATGATCACCCAGGAGAGTAAGACAGGATACATAAAGTATTGAAAACAAAAATGAACGACTTATTTACATAAGCATTAAGTGAACGGATTCATATAAAAACGGAGGAAAAAGATCAAATTTGATCACGCCTAGGAGCACAAAGTATAATACTTAAATCCTAGTTATCTTCATGGTTATTCATTTCCTCATTTGCAAAAGGAGGACTAAATCAAAAGTAAATCTCTTCCATCCCTAAAATCTAATTTGTGTAACATACGCCATATAAAGGTAAAGATAAATAATTTAAGGTCAGCTGACATACATTAAGTATAAATGGTATTCATTCTTAGCTGGTTTTGAACTTTAGCTAACTGTAGATATTTAAAAATTATGAATTTGGCGTTTCAAATGTTTTATCTCTAAATTAAATTATATCCCTTAAAAAAAAAAAAAACACCCAAAAAACCCACAAAATTTTAAGCACACAATACAAATACAAAGCATACACAGGCCAGGCACTTGCACCATATTTGATGACATCTTACATGCTGAAATAAGAGCTTAGACATCTATTTAAAAAAAAAAAAATCTTTAAAAAATTCACTTGAGAAACGTGTATTTTAGTTTCAGACAAACCCTTTTTGTAAAGAAGTAAAACTCCCATGTTAAGTACTAAAAAGGTTGATAAAACGATGGATATGGGATGCAGGTTAGGAGATTTTGTAACTTAAAAGCACTAAATCAAACATTTATTTTTACTATATGTTATGGTTGACAGAAATGGTCAAAACTTATAATAATATGGAAATTTCCCAGGCAAAAAATATCATTTCTAAGAAAAACTAGCCATTTACAGAAATTTACATATATAAAGAAAATAAATGAGAGTATTTTTCCTCTTCAAATTCAATGTCGTAACTTGGGTGCTATTACATAGTAAGTTGCTTTTGGTTTCTTACGGGTATACTCCCAGATCTATTAATGGATGAGATATAAATAATCCATGAAGTCCTTCTAAATATACACTTTAAAATGGAGAACATGAAAGTCACCTGGGAATTATAATCACAACTGTTAGTATTTTCAAATTATAATCACTACAACTTTCTTATAGCAGTTTTATATGGCCTGATAGTGTTTGGTTTAACACTAACGTCTTGGTCATATAAAGGTAGCATGTGTATATATATGTTACACAATTTGATAATTTCTGCTGATTGCCAACTGTGCATAACTTGTACTAAAGTTATAAAATACGCATTTTACATGGGAATGATGAATTTAAGATGTACTAATATAAACAAAAATGGTAACCTGAAATTTGAAGCATTTTAATAAAAGATTTTTGGGGCCTAGAATTTTAATTAAAAAACGAAACAAAACAAAAACAGATGTCAATACACATTTCCTTTTGGCGCAAAAAAAAAAAAAAGAAAGAAAGAAAAACATTTCCTGATACAGGAGCAAACTTGTAAGTTCTAGCTTTTGCTATACAGAAGTATAAACACAGACTGCCTGGGCTATGTGTATTCCCAGCATAACACTTAAAATGCCAGAACTCCCAAATTCATGTTTCTTAATAGCAATGGCTATCAATTACTCATCATTTAACGCTGTTAGGCACTAAGCTACACATTTGCAGACAAACAATTTACAGATGAGAAAACAGATGAAGTCAACCAAGATCATGTACACTGCAAAAAAGGTGCTGAGCTAATTGGGAAGGGAAGTCTGACACGAAAGCCCATACTACCTCTCTCATTCCCTCTTTTTACATAAAACCAGGAAGAAAAAATGTGGTAAGAAATCAAATGTTTTTTCCTAACCCTAATCCGATCTAAAGTTGAAATAAGGAATGAGACCTGTAACCTAGTACTTGACAGACTCTTCACAATTTTAAACTTGTAGTTAGTGAGCAGTATCTGGGTTCCAGGCCTACTCTGACACTTAAAGTCAGTCGTTTCCCCAAAATACAAGGTGTGATCAAACAATACGGTGAATGTTTAAATAAAAAAAATTTATTACAGTAAAAGACACATTGCCATTAATCCCCCTCAATATACTACCCCCTCGCTTTGAACACACTTATCCCATCATTCTTGTCGCTTTCTGAAGCAGTTCTGCAAGTTCTCTTTCGTGTCTTTAGTAGCACTGTCATGGCTGCCTCAATGTCCTGTATCAATTCAACACGCTTACCTTTCATGGTCATTTTGACTTTGGGGAAGAACCAGCAGTCGCATGGTGCCAGATCCAGTGAATAAGGTGGATGAGGACACGTAATGTTTTTCTTTGACAGAAAGTGTCGTACCAGAAGCGATATGTGTGACAGAGCATTGTCATGATGGAGGATGAAATCGTTTGTCCATTTTTCAGGCTGTTTTCTATGCACATCGTTTCTTAAACGCTCTAATAAGCCTTATAATATTCAGAGTTCGCTGCAGTGTTCCTGGGTACAAATAGAGCTTGCAGAATTCCATCCAGGTCAAAAAACACAAGGTAACATCACCTTGATGTTTGATCTTGATTGACATGCTTTTACCCCATGAGAAGAACTGGGTGATTTCCACTGAGAACTCTGAAACTTGGTCTCAGGATCATAACCATAGACCTAAGTTTCATCTCCCTTGATGACATGTCTGAATCTGAACTGGCATGACCACACAACTCTGATGAAATTGACAAATACTGTTTTTGTTCGATAGTCAAAATGCGTGGAATAAATTTCGCCTCACTCGCTTCATATTCAAATGTTGTTAAAATGCTTTGAATGGAATGTCACAAATTCAGATGTTTAAATCCTCAGAAATGTCCTTAATAGTCAATCACCTGTTTGATCGGATCATTTCACTTACTCTTTCAACATTCTCTTGGTTTTTGATGTCGAAGGACATTCCAATCTCTCTTCTTCAACCGATTCGTGACCATTACGCAATCGCTCGAACCAAGTGGAAACCGTCTTCATCGTCACTGCAGCCTCACCATAAACTAATTTCAACATTTCATGTGTTTCTTCAGCACTTTTTTGCAGTTTGAAACAAAACTTCACGTTAATGTGTTGTTCGTGATCCATGCTTTATGGCACACTTTAAAACACACCTTCTCTCCAACGTAGCTCACACCTGACTGACTGCACCAAACAAGCTGAAACTTGTCAGTTACTAAGGTTCCACGTGCTGCTTCCCGGATTGAAGGTCCCTGCCTTTCTGTTGGATGGCACTCGGCAGCAGCGTCCACTGTATTTTTTGATCACACCTCATGAAAGGAAAAAGAATGAGTAAGAAATGGCTTGAGACTCATTGGGAAAAGGACTTGAAATTTAAGAAAATAATGAAATTATCTGGGTCCAATCCACCCTCTTTTCCAATCTGATCAATGTACCTGTGCAAGCCTAGTCAAATTGGTTTATTTAAAACACATTCTCCATTCCTGTTCTGTACCTTTGCACATAAAGTCAGGCTGACTGCAAATACTTTGTTTTACTGCTCCTACTCCTTCACTATTGAAATCCACAAATATTTTGCCTTCTAGTTTAAAGATCAATTCTTCTGTGAAACACGTTACCTGTGAATTGGGGTTCCTGGCTGTATAATTATAGTACTTATTCACATGGTTTAATCCCAAACCACATTATAAACCAATGGAGTAGGGACCAGTCTTAGCTTGTAAAATGACCAGTACAAATATCAGAGGGAAGAGGAACACAATGGACAGAAACTAGATTTGAAGGCTAACAATACTGGCAAAATATGTGTTTACAAAATGGGGGAAAACCCCAAAGTTTTATAATATAATGGTAGAGAATCAACCAGAATATTTTGCACCGAATTATACATTCAACTGGCTTGCTATTATCACCATAAACATGGTGCTCTATGGCAAAATTTTCAGACACTTGGCATCAAATCACATTGCTATTAGTGCATAAACCGAATGCCTATTGGATGCCAAGAACTTTGCACATTAGCTAAAAAGACGAATGAGGCACTGCCTATGAACATCTGATAAACAGAAAAAAAAATATATAAGCACGATAGTGTGATAGGTACAGAAGTAACAAAGTAAGAAAATGTCTCATTTTCCTAGACAAAGATAATTGAGAGTTTACTACAAATCAATTAATTGCTCCTGGAGCTTTTATTTCTCATTTCATCTCTAATTATTTAAGATGAAACAGTTAATATTTTACTTATTCTATGGATTATGAAACTGAGGCCAAAAACGCAAACTGCCTAATGTCTCACTTTAAGTGGAAGAGCAGACATTCAAATTTGGGTCATTTTAACTTCGGTGCTGTCCTTGAGTGAGGTTCCTAAGTGGGGGCCAGATGAAAGACTTTACATGTCATAGGGTGTAAGGACTTTATCTTCAAATCTCTGGTGAACTACTTGTTTTAAGCAAAAAAGACTTTTGGACAGATGTTTGATCATATGAATTAAGATAGAAGGGTGGAATCATTAAGGAAAAAATGAAACACAAGGAGAAAAGTTGAGAGAGAAAAGAAGTTTGAATTTGTTTAATTTGTTAACATTTTTAAATTTATTTAATCTCATGTACCTATATTTAGTAGTTCCACTTGAGTTCAGAGGTTATAAATTCTGGAGTCATCAATAGGTAAAGGTGTGTGGAACTGATTAATAAAATTGAGGAAAAGGTGGCTAGGGATATAACACTGGGAACTACCAAAATTAAGCAGCAGAAGACAGCAACTAATGAAAACAGGAAGGACAGAAGTGGCAACTAGCAACCAGTATTAACATATAAACCAAGGAGTTTTAAGAAGGTATATTCTAAGTAATCAAATGTTATAGATTATATAAGATCACCCACATCTGGAGCACGTAATACAGAACTTGGACAAAATGTTACAAACACAAATAATTGCATATAGACTTTTCTTATTCCTTAGAAAAAACAAAATTTACACTAAAGGCTGAGTTTGTGGAAAAAGGGAGACAATTAACTTTTAGACACAAAATCCAAAGCAGGCATAAGTGAACCTTTCACTTCAGACGTTACTGGCAGAATATCTCCTCAGTCACTCAACTTTCTAAAGGATTCTTCAATCATTCATTTGATGAATCCTCTTATCTTTTTTACTCCCATTTGCCCTTTAACTGACCATAAAGTGAGACTGTGGGAATAAAGGTAGAGAGTAGCTTCAGAATGTCTTGCATAGATGTGGTTAGACAAGTTGTGTTTAGGACAGGAGAGTGATGCCTAGATTACCATACTATTATCATATGAACCTGAGAAAAGTGAGTATTTTTGCTGCCTTTTCAAGTTTATACTACTGTACAGAATGAGAAAAAATAATTTGGCATTTCTTGTTTATCCAAAATAAGTTTTCTTCAGGAGTGAGCTGTCATCTTAGCATAGCCTTCCTTCATTAAAAATTTGAATACTAGGGATTAGACTACACTGGAAGAATAAGTTCTCTCTTCACCTAAAAATATTAAAATTTGTAAGAAAGACATTAGGAAAAAGGCACTGGGCACAATGGGGAGTAAGTATGTGATGGAGGTGCAAATAAGCTACAGTGAATGCACTTTTATATGTAAAAGGAGAGGTTTATAAATTCCTACTAGTTTAGTTGCTATGTTCTGACTTTGCTGTAAGTCAAGTATTTAACAAATTAATAGC
Source organism: Rhinolophus hipposideros (assembly GCF_964194185.1). NCBI lineage: Eukaryota > Metazoa > Chordata > Mammalia > Chiroptera > Rhinolophidae > Rhinolophus > Rhinolophus hipposideros. The sequence goes on from NC_138064.1 coordinate 48,439,233, forward strand.
AATTTATACAAATTCAGAGTTTGATACATTGCTAAACCATCTCATGTGCTCACAAAGTATCCATGTTACTTTGCCTCTTAGGAATCAAGTCATTGGTGGTAGAAGCAACCTAGTTGGAGAGGGTTAAACAAGTGCATGGTTTTCATAATTTTGGGAAGTGATTTATGCTATTTTACTTTCTAAGGAAAGAGGAAACCTTCCTCAGGTGAAGAATAACTGAAAATCTCAGTTTTAAAAACAAACTAAAATCCTAAAACAAAACAGAACTTGGCTCAAAAAAATTTACACTCCTTAGAAAATCATTTACATTAAAAAAAATACTTAAACATGAGACCTTTTCTGTGCATTATAGAAAAATCTAGTAAAAGGTATTCCTTAGGATAGTTAAAAAAAATGTTATTTTTACTATGGCTAACCAGACTCACGTAAGTATGTACCAGCATATAATTTAGCTATTTAAAAAAAAACAAATGGAATCAGTTCCTTGTATGTCTAAAATGTGGACACGTCAGCTTTCTTGCTAGATTTGTCTATTAAGATTGAATTTGCTAAGCTTTGATTGTATCTTTCAAGACTAACAAATGTTAAATAATTATTTTTCTTCAAAGTCAGTTCTTTCTTTTCTCCAAGCAACAAGCATGGATGTTTCTGCAATGTCTTATATACCTGCTTTATTCTAGTATTCCTTCTCTTTCATTCAGGCTCTTCTTACTCCAAATACACTAAAGGTTCTAAGAGCCAGTCCCTTCTGAGTTGAAGGTAGATAAGATTTAAAATAAGTCCTAACACACTTCACTGTCCTGTGTCTCAGCTCAAAACTAAGTCTTCATTCACACAGTATAACTAGAACAAGGAATATGAACTTTGGTGAGGTTAGAGACAGGTGTTGAAATCACTGCTCTGCCACCTTGGATTAGATTATCATTTAGCGGAGATAAAGGAACACAACAGCATCAAACATGTTTCTGGGCACTCAGAGAACACTGTTTTTTTGTAATCCCCCCCCCCCCACCTCTCAGAAACTAGTATCGAAATGACCTGGTATGGCACACCTTGCTAATTAAAAAATCAAAATAAAAACTTGTAATTCCTCAGTCCTTAATTCCAACTGTTATACTCTCACTTCTTAACCAGTGATATTTATTTGAAGTTGTCAGCAACACACCAAGCTATATATGAAGAAATGGAAGTGGCATTGAAATTTAAAAGGTAGAATAAAGGCTGGGAGAAATTATCAAGTAAACATTTAGATATAAATGCTTCAAAGGTTCTAACTACTGAGTAGTTTACCTTGTCAACCTAACCGAAAATGTAAGGGCTAGGAATTAAATTTTGTGTGTCTGAAATATGATAGGAAAGCAAATTATTTGATTGAAATTAGAGCTGGAGTTCCAATTGGTCCCAGGAAGAAAACAACTGAAGGGGAAAAACCAGAATCTAGTTTTAAACTTGAGACACAAATATCAATATACTTTGGGAGGGGAATTTTAAAAAATAAATACTTTTGAGGCTAGGTAATAAAGTAATATCTCTAGAAATAAATGTCTAATTTAACTGAATTTAAGCTTCAGTTGTATGAGTCACCAATTACCTTAGAGGTCGATAACCAATTTATTTTGGACAAGTACCATATAAAAGATAGTTGTTCACTGAAGGTATGTTCTATACCTCAAAGACAATGCTGACTGCTGCATTCTGCTTTGTGGTGTGCTTGCAACAAAGAACCAAACAAAAAAAACCCCAAACCCAATTTTCTTTTATTAAAAATACAAGAGAAACTGCATCCTTCAATGCTTATGGAAACATAAGCAATGAAGAAAAAAGGCTGTAAAACTTTTCTTAAAAAAAACAAACACACAATACAATCACAAAATAAGACTAGTGGAGTCAATAAACTAGGTCCATTCAGAAATTTTGTTTTGTTTAAACTACCACTCCTTCAAGCAAATGAAGGCTCAGCAAAAGATTTTACAGCTCTTTATCACTGGCTCCGACACTAAAGTTTACCTTGGATGTTAAAAAGCCCTTTTTACTAAATCTACTCTTAAATCACTCCAGAGGAGAGTAGGCTCTGTAAATTTCTGCTACCTTCCTATTTGCTTCATTTAAGTGGAAGCAGAATACTCTTAATTTCTTCAGTTTCCAAACCAAATTCCCTCCTAAACATGTTTCAAACTTGAATTAAACATAAAATAGTTAACAGGGAGGAGACTAAGTGACTTATCTTTTCAGATGGCAGAGAGCAGGTAACTTTGAAAATGTTTTGGTTTTTTTTTTGATACTTAGAAATATACATTACTTTTCGTTAAAAGTAACTCAAGTTTGATTCAAAGTATATTTTTTGGATACTTAGAAATAAACATGTTATTTATCTCTTCTTAAAAATAACTCAAGTTGATTCAAAGTATCCATGACCCTTGAAAGTTTTTTGACTACTATTTACAAACATGGATTCCTGGTTTAGTGTTAACATGAGTAACACCTTGCCCAGGAAGAAAGAGATAGCATTTAACTCATTTTTCAGAAGTTATACTAATCAGGCTATGTATGTTGTTTAACATTTAAAGGTATATTTAATGGTATAAGTTCAAACTATTCTCACATACAAATCTTTTCATTCTACACTTAGAAGACACTAAAGGCGGGTGTGGTGGGGCAGAAGAAAATTCCATATAAAAACAAAATCCAGTGAAAGTCATAGGTTAATTCTGATTATTTTCTTACTTTAAACTTTACCCCAAAAGCTTTAAGAGCAGACAAAAGGATCGTCGATGTTTATGCTATAATGCTTGTATCTGTCTCCTAACAGTCTTATTGCAGAGCTTCATTTTACATACAATTTTCATAAGCCCTGATACTGGAACGCCAACCTAATGACAAACAAAACACATACAGCTAATAGAGACTGGAACACTGACACTTATGTCAGGAAGAAAAGTGACAAAAACTAAACTCAAAGGCACAACGAATTAGGTCCTCCAGTATCAGAGCGAGCACAACAAATTAGGTCCTCCAGTATCAGAGCGAGCAGTACTACATACTGTGATAAACCCTAAACAAATCAAAGAATTATAAACACAAGTAACAACTGGTTTTTGTATACCATTGAAGTTTGTACGTTAAAATGCCCTCTAGATTTGAGAAACACGATGTTGAATAATATTAAGGCCAGCTTTTTTCTTTCCACCTTTTTGGAGGCAGAATTATCTCTGTCCCATTGGCTGGCCCCGTTTCCCTACTCATCTTATAAGAGGAAACCTAGCCTGAGCCTCTGCAACCTTTCACCTCGTCTCCAAACTGATGGGCAAATTTTTTTGAAAAAGTTAAAGTGAATAGTTTACAGTTTGGACTGCATGGTCTGTTAGTTAACTGTTATCATTCTCTAAAGAAACATGAACACCTGCAGGCCAACAGTGTCAAGCATTGGGTTGGATCACCAAAGAATGGCTTATTTTACTTGGGAGTAGGGATTTAAAAGAGTTTCAAAGGCAAAGGTTTAAGTTGTTATCCAGGAGTGGGAAGAGGCACTTCAGGTATTGTGGACAAAGGTAAGAAACAGCACAGCTCTGGATTTGAGATGGTATGCATTTTAGCCATCAGGGGATGTTTGCTACATGAACCCAATTAGATTTGAACAGAAATAGGGAAAGGAAGATTGGGGTATGACTTACTTAAATAATGAAATGTAGGATGAAAAACAACATAAATTTGAGGGAATGGGTGAATAAAGTTCCTAGGAATCAAGTAGTAAGCTTAGTATTTTTATGACTCCAGGAAGCCTGGGGACCCCCTGTAAACCTTAACACTGCATCTGCACCTCTAAGAAGGAGATTTGGGCATTATCAGATAATAATAGATACAAATGAAATCGCCCAGAGAACATATAATGCAAGAATGTACTCAAAGAAAGGAAGTAATTGCAAATAGTATTTAAAATTCCACAGGAATGTAAAGAAAAACTAGAGCTCAACAGGCTTATGGATTTGGCAGTAGAAACGAGGGCACATGCTTATTAAAGGTACAAATCAAGGATTGGTTTCCATTAGCTTGAAAAAAGGCCTCTTTTCCTTATTAAGGCATAGTAAAGCTAGGAACATTATAAAAATTACCTTAAAATCTACTGACTTCGTATTAGTCCCTCAATTCTCAGCTGGAATAAAAGTTGCTATTGAGGGTAAAGGAGACATAATTTATATGTAACACACAGACCCTTGAAGTTATTCAAGAGTTCTTACCCGCAAAATGCCCATTTTATATTTAGAGTGAACAAAAACAAAAGAGCTTTGAACTTTAAAATCTTTGTACTACTTAATATTTACAGTTTAATTACTGACTTTTCAGTTCATTTACCTTGTTACTTCACTAAAAAAGAAAGCCACAAAAATTAGTAAGTACACACAAATTAAACACCTCCATCTTGTTTTTAAACTACCAAGTCTATAATACAACTAAGACTGAAGGAAATAGCACAACTTTGACCCCAGTTTAAACTTATCTTTTCAGGTCCAGCAAACATTTCCTCCTAGCACCAAACAAGAGGTGGTTCTGTCAAAAAGCAAACTGGGTTTCAGTTGCAAATGTCCTTGTTGAATAACTTCCTACTCTCACTTGACACCATCCAAGGAGAAGTCTTTTAAATATTCTCGTTTAGTTGATGGCAACTACACTAGTTTGACCAGGGAATGATCAAAAACAAAATCAAGTCTTTCTTTCCATGTCTGTGAATTTAGACCTTAAGGTCTTTTGAACTGCTGGAGATCTTCACCTAGCAAGGTTTCAAAAACTAAAACTAAAGTTCACATTTCTACAAAAGTGATTTAAAGTAGGCTTTAATGATACTTATGATAAGGGATTAATATACAAAATTTATAAAAAACTCATAAAACACCAAGAAAACTAACAATCCAATTTTAAAAAGGGCAGAGGACCTGAATAGACATGTCTCCAAAGAGGACACACATATGGCCAATAGACAAATGAAAAGATGCTCAACATCACTAATCATCAGAGAAATGCAAATTAAACCACGAGATCTCACCTCACCCATCAGGATGGCTATCACCAATAAATCAACAAACAAGCTTTAGTGAGGATGCAGAGAAAAGGAAACACTCTTACACTGTTGGTGGGATTGCAAATTGGTACAGCCACTATGGAAAATGGTTTGCAGGTTCCTCAAAAAATTACAAATAGAACTACTTTATGATCCAGCAATTCCACTTCTGGGTATTTATCCAAGGAAATCTAAACTACTATCTTGAAAAATATATATGCACCCCTATGTTCATTGCAGCACTATTTACAATAGCCAAGATATGGAAGCAATGTAAGTGCCCGCCCATCAAGAGATGACTGGATAAAGAAATTGTGGTACAATGGAATATTACTTGGTCATAGAAAAGAATGAAATCTTACATTTGCAACATGGATGGACCTACAGGGTATTACCCTAAGTGAAATAAGTCAGACAGAGAAAGACAAATACCGTATGATCTCCCTTTAAGTGGAATATAAAGAACACAATTAATGAACAAACAAAATAGAAATAGACTCATAGATACAGAGGACAAAACTGAGGGTCGCCCAAGGGAAAAGAGATTGGGGTGAAAAAGGTGAAGGGATGAAGTACAAATTGGCAGTCACAGACTAGTCACAGCCGTGACTACAGTACACCTGCTGCACCAGTTACCTATAGCGCCTGCAAGTGCTAACCAGGGGGCCGCTGCCCAGACTACATAAATGGCTATCCACTATGCTGTACACCGGAAACTTAGAGAAAACGTCAACTGTAACTGAACAATTTTTTAAAAAGCAGGTTTTAATATTTCTTAACGGTGCAAGAATCGTAACATTTACCAAGTGATTATAATTTCATCTTTTATTTTTAAAAACCGCACTAAGGGCAAGAGAAAGACAATATAAGACTGAAGTATTGAAAACAGCCTTAAAACTTCAGATTACACGAGCAGTTTTTATTCCGTGCCACGCCTAAATTTAGAGAGAAAACCAACCCACTGGCGATACTGCAGTCTCGCAGAGCACAAAGCTAGGGAGGGTCCAGGGTGGGGGGAAGTACAGACGGAAGGTACCGAAAGTTTGAAAAGGGCCCTCAGAATTCAGACGACATATGCTTTGGTTTCTTACAACGTTTACGAAATTAACAGTGTTCCTGGGTGTTCTTTACGCCGGCTTCCACATTTATAGAATTTTCACTCGGATCTTAGAAACTACGTTTTCTACGAAAATAATCGCTACTCCTTTAGGCCGCGGCCACGGAGCGCGTCTCTCCTTTTCTCTGAGCCCAGTGGCCTCCAAGGACTCAGTTGATTCCGACTTCCACATTAGGGACCGGCCACATTACGTAAGCAGACTTTGCAGGGAGAAAGGCAGATAAGAAAACGGGGCGCCCAAACTTCTCCTCCACCAACCGCCGTCACACCCCAAAAGGAGTGTCTCTCCGGGGGCTTTCCCCCGCCGGAGCCGCAGCTGTTAAGCCGTCGGGGGAGGGGACGCGCGCTCAGTCATCGCTTCCTCTTCAGGCCGCCGGCGCCGACCGCACCACAGTCTCCTCCGCCCATGCCCTTTCCCCTCCCCCGCCCCGGCCCTGGGTCTGAGCCAAACCCCACAGGAATGCAGCCCGGTCACATGCGCTGCGGCGGCGGTGGACGTGCCTCTCCCCCGGCGCCCCAAGAAGACCCAGCGCCATCTTGCCCTGACGCAGTTACAAAAGTCACGGGAGAAATTGTGTCTCCTCGTCCACGCCAGCGCCCCAAAGTTCCGCAGAGGCCGAGCCGGGGCCCTCACCTCGCGCAGGGACAGGAGAAAATGTCAGGGAAGAGCCTTGAGATTCCCCTTCGCCACTGCTTGGGTTCCATATCGGCCGCGAGAGCAGCGATCACCATCGTCACTTCTCCCTCTCCGCTTTTGCAACAGCCTCCCACGACGGCCCTGGCCCCACCCGCTGCTGCAGCATGAGGTCATCGCTAGCCAATCACCACGCGCCCGACAGAACACATCAAGCATTGATTGGCTGAAAGGACCTCCTCTGCCTCTCCCCACTCCGCTCATCAAACGCTCTGGGTCGCTAAGGGGCAAGAAGACGGAAACCGCCATTTCGGGGAAAGACCCCGAAAACAAGAGCCGGAATCACCATGCCATTTTAGTGGGGAAACCCTTGTTTTATTCTTTGGCCTGCCCCATTTTTTCTTCGAGATAACCGTCTCTCTGTCCCTCCCCCGTTGAATCACCGCCACATAAAGGAATTCCCGCTCCCCTCCCCGCATTGTCCCGCCGGCGGCGGGGAAATCCTTCCCCTGGGCCGAGAGAAGTAGGAGGCAGCAACGGCAACTGCACCGACAGCAACGGCAGCTTTTTACCCCGATACACGGTGGCAGGGAGGCGGCGCTGACGGTGGCTGTATTTTCCCCGCTGCTTCTCCCCCCGACCTCTTCCGTTTCTCTCTCCTCCATCGAGACGGCGCTGGACTCGCCAGCTCCGCTTTTTATCCGGTGCCCGGAGCCTGCGCACTGGAGCCTCCTCAGCCCCTAGTGGGCGTCGATTTCCACCCTAACCGAGTTCACCCGGCGCTGGCGGCCAGAGTGGGGAGGGGGAGGGGAGGTCGGGACTGAGGTGGTTCGAGGACTGGGAGGAAATGCATTGCTTTGGGAAGGTGACGGGAGGGGGTGTCGTTCCCAGGGCCTCCGGTTATCCTTCCACCCAGGAGTGGAGTGCCCGAGCTCACCGGTATCCAGACCTGGGGGCTACTCAGGGAAAAGGAGTCAAGAACCAATCCTACCCAATAGCGCAACTTCCCCAAACCTTCCGTGAATTGTTGAAAGCATCTGTTGTGAAAAAGACGGGGATTCTGTCCACCCTTCTGCCTCCAGTTGACTATCTTCGACCCTCTGTGGAGAGGCAACGGCGGGCGGCAGCCCACAAGCAAAATGGCGGCAGGCACCTTCGTCCCCTCCCCCTCTGCCCCTGCAGAGCGGGGCGGGCGGGCCCCGTGCACTTGCCGCCGCTGCCGCCGCGGCCGCCGCCGCGGCCGCCGCCGCCGTCGCCGCCATTTTCCCAGAGAGAGAGGCAGTGACACTGAGCGGGCGCAGGGGGCCGAGTCGGAGACCGAGCCTGAGTTCGGGAGCGGCAGCAGAGGGGGCACAGACACTCCGAGCAGCCTCGCCGTCGCCGCCGCGTTCCTGCCGACCATCCCGGTGCCCCCTCCCCTGCTCCTCGGTTGCTGGCGGAGAGGCTGCGCGCTGCTGTTTGGGGAGGGGTTGTGTGGAGCCGGGTCCGGCGTCCGCAGTGGCTGCTGTCGAGGGGTCGTCTGGTCGTAGAGCTGTGGAGAGACTCCTTGGGGGTCGAGCACATAACGGGGTTCGGGTGTCTGGCGTGTGAACACCCCAGGTCAGTGCCTGTCGTCTCCTTGGGACTTTGTGGGGCGGAGGGACGCGTGTCCAGCGGAGGGGGCCTCTCCTCCGTGTCCCCGGGGCGGGGGTCGACGCTGACTCTCAGGTGTGTGGGGTGGAGCGAGACGGGCTCGCTTGAATCGCGTTGGTGCTTTCTGTTCCCTGTCCCTGGAAAGGGAGCATTATGGCGGGTTTTAGGGTTGGGGAGTGGGAAACTGGCAGTTAAACCCCCCGGGAGCGGGAGTTAGGGAGGCGGCGCCGTCCTCCTGGCCCGGGAAGGCCGCCCGGGGAGCGGCGGGGCTGGCGCGCTGCCGGTGGGTCTTGGTCAGGTGCCGGAGAGCCGGACAGGCCCCGTTTTCTTCTCCCATTGCTCAGCCGGCGGCCCCTGCTGTCCTTTCCTCGTGGGTGCGAAGGGGGCCGAGAGAACGCCCTGGGTCCCGTCCCCCTTTGTGGGGGGCCCGGACCTGTCCCCCCCCCGAGGTGGGCGCCCGGCGCCCAGCCTTCGCAGTCGCCTCCCCCACTCCGCTCGCATTGTCGCTGCCCTTCGCCGCGGCGGAGGCTGAGCGGCCACAATATGGCACGTTTCAGAAAAGCCTGTTTTGACGGAGGCATTGGCACCAGCGCTGTGGCAGCAGGCACGGAACGGAGACAAACGGCTCCCTGTGCCGAGCTGAGGAAGGGGGAGAGGCGAGCAGTCCGAGCGCTCTCCTCCGTCGGCCTTAGTTCTCGTGGACGCCGCCTTAAGCAGGACGCGATCTCCAGCCGGAGAAGCCGCTGGAGTCGGCTGCAGAGTAACCCCCGATTTTCCTCGGTGCCCCCTTTGCAGAGCTGTGAATACGTAAGGTGTTGGGCGTTCTGGGGACCTTGGAGAGAATGGAGTGAGGTGCAGTCGACTCTGGGCTGCAGACACCGACACCTCATTGGAAAACAGCCCGGCTTTTCCTTTCATTTCCCAGATGGGGAGGAAAAAGGGCAATTTCCCTCTTTTGTCCTTTACAGATTCTAAAAATGGCGGCCCCAGGCTGATGTTGTGGTAATCTAATCAGCTCGGGTCCTCCACACCCCGTGCAGCGCGTCGTCTGCGGCACATTCCGGGCTGCTTCTGTGTACACGGAAACACCGGGCTCCCCCAAACCGTGTCCAAAATGTGTTCCTTTTCCCGCAAATTACAATGCTGTGTTCTAGCTGCTTAGTTTTATGGGTTTGTGTGTTTTTTTTTTCCTTGAGAGGCAAATAAAATGACACCACTTTTGAAAAAAATGAAAACACTCAGGTAACGTTAGAAATTTCAATAGTGAGGCTGGATGTTCTTAAATATTTTAAAACATTATTTGGGGACAAATCATAGTTTTTGTTTGGTTTAATCCAAGCATCTTTTATTCAATATGCCAAAGTAAATTAAAATGTTTGGTAAGTTTATTAAGTGTAATAATCTGCTTTGTATGACTAGACATTTTAATCTAGAATGAAACATTTCCCATCCAACTCTTGACCAGTTTTATGAATTTTGGTTTTTGTACTCCCTCAGATTAATTTTTAGGGAGCTGTACAAACAAGCCTAAACCTGTTACTTCACTGGGTGTGGAGATGCTTGTTCTTCTCACTATTAAATTTTGCATCCATTTTCTCCATTTATTTAAGCGTTCCTTAAGAATGTTCTAAGTTGATTGTGTAAAATTTATTTGGTAAAGTGACACTCCATGCTTTTCTGCCTTTTAATATTCTTACGGCATATTGTCATATACGTAAGTGAAAGAGTAAGGCTTTAGTTCTTGAGCCTCCCTCCCTGAAAAACATGCCCACTTATCTATTATGGGATGGGATGTGGAATTTAGTCAGTTTTAATGGTCTTTAAATGAAAGCCATACCATAATAGGGTCTTGAATCCACTTTGTGCTAATTTCAGAATTTTATAGATTGAGGCAGAAAATGAAATGTTGTCAATTTAACTGTATTCTAAAAAGTGTGATTAGAATTCATCTCTAGTAGGAGGTCGATCTTTTTGGCCCGAACTAAGCAGTGAGATATGAGTGAGCCATTAATGGCATTTAATGACCATTCTGATTGTGAAGCAACTGAAAAAGATGAGTGCCTTTCAATCCAGTAGTACTTTAAAAGATTGGAGAGTATACACCCTTTCATGATTCTCTTATTCCATTGTAAATGCTGCTCTAAAGTATTTACAATAGAATAAGAGAATCATGAAGTTCATACATGAACTAGATTGATGTTAAGTTTCTGTTCTGCAAAGTAATTGTAGAAATAACTGGCATAGGGAGTTTCATCATGGAAGACTGAGCACACAACCTTACTTAGAATCTCTGAAATATTTTATTATAAAATGAAATGTTGGTGGGTAGTGGGAGAGTTTGTGTAGGGATTTGGGGTCAATACCCATTTGTAATATGCTGAGTGATCATATAAATCCTGATCCTTTAACTGCTGTTTAAAGATTGTGCATTTATTTTAAAGACTAAGTGGTTAAGAACCGTGGTTCAGAAGGTTGGTACTTTAAATTTAGGATCTAATGTAGGAAATCAGTATACTGTTAGGGAAATTTGGTTTACATAGTCATAGGAAGGAGCAATGTCTCTACCCATGTTTCTTGACCTTGGTCAGGTCTAGACAATAAAGCATTTTGGACTTACTTGGCTTCAAACAATGTCAAGTTAGAAATAAGAAAAGCTGCCTTCACTCTACTGGCTTTCTTCATACTGGCCTGCTTTGTTGCTTTGGGTTTTGTTTGTTTGTTTATATCAGTTTTGGTTCCTGTAAATTGAGACTGGCTTTTTTTTTTTTTTTTTTTTTAGTATATTGCACTTTAAATGGTTACTTTATAAATAACATGACTATAAGTGTTGGGTTTTTTTATTAATGTACACCCCAATAGATTATGTTATAAGTTAGGATTGTCAAGGCAAAAAAAGGTTAGGCATAATTTTTGTTTCCAGAGAGTTTTGGTCCCTTGAGGGGAAGCTAGTCAAATGGTCTTTGTTCTTAGGATAGCCGAGTTTGAGGGATTAGTTGTTTATCTGTTTAAGTGGATTTGTAGAAAATCATAATGTAATTGGAGAGCAAATTTTATTTTTAGAGACTACATTTTGGTCGTACTTCCCTTTTGTTGTCAGTGTAAGTTATAGGATCCCTTTGATCTCAATTTAAGTTTAGAACCTTTATTAGGGCTTCTCCATTTCCCTTGAATTCTTTAGGTCTCTGATGACTCTTCTATAATTTTGGCTCTCTGTCTTCCCCACAGCTTCCAGCCAGAGAATTTTTACCATATATACCACAGTAAGTTCTAAGACTTCTTGGATCTAAAAATGAGGAAGTGAGGAAAAAAGCCAATTAATAAGTTAGGAGAAATTCCTCCCCTCAATACATACCTTAGTGGTCTTAGTGAAATTATAACTTAAATTGATCTCTTATTTCTAAGAATAATGTAGATATTTTCATGCATCAAACTCTTAAACCCGTGGTTTATTTTTTTTTAAAGTGTATTATGTAAATCCTAACAGCTCCGCTTTTCTGGAATTTACTACTGGGACTTAAATGTATACTACCATTGTGTCTCTAAAATGTATAAAACCGATAGGACTATGAAAAGTTATTAAAAACTACTTAAGAAATATTAGCATGGAATTTTCTTAAAAGATGCTGTTTTTAAAAAATATTTTAATTATGTATAATAGCTTTATCTTCAAAGGATCTATTCTTAGCAGATGGTAGGTGCTCAATTTGTTGAATTTAAAGGTTTTGTTTAAGTGAACACATTTACATTTCAAATATTCATGGTGAACAAGGGACTGTTTCATGTCATGTGTTAGAATAAATGTTAAATACTTGTAGTCAGTGAGACTTACTTTTTAATGTTGGATATAGAACTGTTTTTACTTCATGGTAAAATTATTTTTTGTGTGTATTGACTGGCAAAATAAAAGGATACAATGTGAGATATTGCTGTATAAATGTTAGCTAGCTTTTAGGCTGGGTTTAAGATTGGAGTGGCTTACTATCTCTTTTTTACTCTTTTCCTGTCTCTTTGGTAATGTACACATGTTGGGAGGAGCCTCATTTTTTCCTAATACCGAAAGGATAATATATTTGTATTATTTAAAAATTTATTTAATATGGAAGAGCAATATTCATGGTTGAAAATTGTTTTTAGTGCACTAAATTTGAAGTAGAGTATTTAACTGTAAACATTTTGCTGTTGCAATGAAACAGTGAGTATTTTATAAAGAGGTAGGAATTAAACCAAAGAAGTTGTTTTTTGTTATTGTGAACACTCATGCTAAGTGCTACATTAAAAATCAAATCGTGGTGACTCAGGCTAAGTTAATTAGATTTATTTGTATCTTTAAGAATGAGTTTTTATTAATCATTGGTATGCTTATTACCAATTGTCAGAGAGCCACTTATTATTAATGCATTGGTATGCTAGTATGCTTTTTTTTACTTAAATCAGAGTCAAGAAAACAGTTGGTCTTATATTTCATTTGATACACATTTTCACTTAATATAAAATCAGTTCTTTTTTTCCTTGTGGACAGCTCATAAATCAAATTTTATTTTCAGACAGTTTAGGAAAACCATTCTTGTATTTTAGGTGAATTTTACAGCTTTATTGAAAATCTGATTTGGTTATTTACCTAAACTATTTAAGCTGTTTGTTGCGTTGAAAATGTCCAGCATCACAATCACAATTCTTTTTTGATGTGTTGCATTAAGATGCCATCAAAACACACATTATACCTTTAAATAAGTAAATAATTATAATAATTTAATGAGTAAATAATCAATTGTCCATCATTTTTAATTAAAATATTTATTTTTGCATTTTAAAACTGTCTTAAGTGTGAAATCTGGGTTTAAGAAAGGACCTGTATACAGGTCAACATGAGAAAGAAATTATTGTGCAGCTCTCCTTATTCTAGTTATACAACTAAAGAAGAGAGATAATTTTCTAGCAACTCTTAGATGATTGCTCAGTTTATAGAGTTAATTCAAAGTAACAAACATTCTTGATCCTGAAGTTTGTTATTGAGAAAGATAATATTGAGTAATCACACCTGTGTTATAACCAATATGGTTGCAGCATTAAAGGTCTGAACCTGTGGCGGAAAGCGAAGTACTATAACATGGGATTGAGTTAGTTTTGGCTTGTGGTATTTGTAAGACAATTTTAAAGTTCAAGTTCACATAATTATGTTATGTAACATTTTCTCTGAGACCAGAAAGATTTTCAATATTTTAATCTGTTGACTTTTGTTTTCAAAGCATTGGATATTTAAAACATTTTTATTTAAAGAGTTAAACAGAATTTACCTGGATTCCCCGTTTTTTCACTGTTTGGTCAAAGAATAAGGTAAAACCTAGTGTCAGTGGGTTTTAGCAAAAGTGAAGAACGTGGTGAAAAGAATTAACCATTATCACTTAGGATATTGTTAGGAAAACACAGTTTTGTTTTTTCAGTTCACATATCAAAAGACTATATATGAGAAAGATACAGTCTAGACTGTTTAATATTTTTTCTGATTTCACAGATTAATAATGAAATTTGATCATTTCTATTTTTGAGTTTACAGGGAGATCTCTTGAATTTCTCTTATCCTGGTTTATATGTTTAAAGAAAGACAAGGTTCATGAATTTGAAAACCCATTTCCTCTTAATGATGTTGCAAAAGATGGGAAGATTCTTGATGTGACTGATGTGAATGATTAGGACAGTGCTTTAGTAGCCATAAGTTGATGGGGGGGGAGGGTGGGTCTGAGGTTAGTCTGATACATAGTAACTCTTCTCCAGAAAATAACATTGTTCCTTTTGGAATTGCTTGCTTTTCTGCTTCTCTTTAAAGGAAGCTGGATAATTGGTTGAATTGACACAGCCTTGTTACATCTTATCATTAAGACCCTACCAAAACGATACTTTTGAAGCCCAGACAAAAGATTAATGTAGCTATTATTTGTCTTGCACAATGTATTTCTACTTCTCAAAAGCCTGCTGTTGGGCCCATCCGGTGGCTCAGGCGGTTAGAGCTCCATGTACCTACCTCCAAAGGCTGCCAGTTCGATTCCCACTAGGGCCAGTGGGCTCTCAACCACAAGGTTGCCGGTTCAATTCCTCGAGTCCCGCAAGGGATGATGGGCTCTGCCCCCTGCAGCTAAAATTGAACACGGCACCTTGCGCTGAGTTGCCTCCCGGATGGCTCACTCAGTTGGAGCGTGTCCTCTCAACCACAAGGTTGCCAGTTCGATTCCTCGACTCCCGCAGGAGATGGTGGGCAGCGCCTCCTGCAACTGGTAACGGCAATTGGACCTGGAGCTGAGCTGCGCCCTCCACAACTAAGACTGAAAGGACAACAAGTTGACTTGGAAAAAAGTCCTGGAAGTACACACTGTTCCCCAATAAAGTCCTGTTCCCCTTCCCCAATAATAATAATTTAAAAAGCCTGTTTTAGGGCTTGTTTGGATACAAGGGACAGAAGTCAGCTCCAATAGCTTAAGTAAAAGATTTGTTAAAAGGCTGTAGGGAAATCTCACAGAACTTATTTGAAGAAAGTACAGTTGGGCCTCACAGAAATTGGCAAGGTGTCAGAGAGCCACTGTCCTCCATCTTGGTCCTTCTAATTATCTGTGACTGGAGATTCAGATGGGGTGGTTATTTAGGGTGTGTCGGGGTTAGTTTCCTTGTGTGGAGAGCAAGAGAAGTACACCTCTAATTCATCTGCAAACAATTACTTTTTTTTTTTTAACAGATTTACTTGGGAGGACCTCCAAAACAATATCAAACTGATGATTCTATTTTTAAATTTAAAATGCAAATATTATATATAAATATGCATGTGTAGGTTGAGGAATGCTTTTAAAATAACCTGAGGGTTTTTTTGTTTTGTTTTTTCCTTTTTTTAAAAAAATTTATTGGGGTGACAATTGCTAGTAAAATTACATAGATTTCAGGTGTACGATTCTGTATTACATCATCTATAAATCCCATTGTTCACCACCCAGAGTCAGTTCTCCTTCCATTACCATATATTTGATCCCCCTTACCCTCATCTCCCACCCCCCATGGGTTTTTCGTTTGTTTTAATTTTTTTACTTTGAAATAATTTCAAACTTACAGAAAAATTACATGAATAGTACAAAACTTCCCTTACACCCTTAACACCCATATGCCCTGATTTTTTTTGTTTGTTTATATAAAGATTTTATCGGGGAAGGGGAACAGGACTTTATTGGGGAACAGTGTGCACTTCCAGGACTTTTTTCCAAGTCAAGTTGTTGTCCTTTCAATCTTAGTTGTGGAGGGTTCCGTTCAGCTTCAAGTTGTTGTCCTTTCAGTCTTAGTTGCGGAGGGCGCAGCTCAGCTCCAGGTCCAGTTGCCATTGCTAGTTGCAGGGGGCGCAGCCCACCATCCCTGGTGGGACTCGAGGAGTTGAACCGGCAACCTTGTGGTTGAGAGCCCACTGGCCCATGTGGGAATTGAACCGGCAGCCTTCGGAGTTAAGAGCATGGAGCTCTAACCTCCTGAGCCACCGGGCCGGCCCATGCCCTGATTTTCAACATTTTGTCACATTTGCTTTGTTGTTCTCTCTGTACATATAAAAAATTTTTTTTCTGAACCATGTGAAAGTGTATTGCCTACATCATGCCCTTTTACAGCTGTTAATACTTAAGTATGCATTTCCTAAGAGCGATCATCTTTTCTTAGGTAACCAGAGTGGTTAAATTCAGGAAATTTAGCATTGATGTAATACTTTAGTCTGTTGCTCATTTCCATCAATTATTCCAATTATGCCCTTTATTAGCATTTTTTTTCTGGTATGACCCAGGATCACAGATCGCATTCATTTCTCAAGAGCAGTTCCTCGGCCCTTGTCTTTCATGACATTGCAGACTAGTTATTTATACAGTGCCCCTCAGTGTGGGTTTGGCTAAGGTTTCTTCATGATTAGGTACCGATTTTGCATTTGTGGCAGGAATACTAGATAAGTATTGTAGTACGTGTTTTTCTGCCATCTCGAGGCACTTGATTTTTTTTTTTTTTTTGCCACTTACCCAGGTATGTTCATTCTGATTGCTTGGCTAAGGTGTTGAGTAGTTTCTCCACTATATAGTTAGTGTTTCTCATTTTACTATTCAGTAATTCATGGGGAGATACTTTGAGGTGGTGTGAATGTTTGGTTCCTCGTCAGACTCTCCTCTCCTAGAGACTCAGTGTCTGTTGGTGATTCTTTCCTGAGTAATTTTTTGCTCTGGTGGTTGCAAATACACCAAGGTTTTTTTTAGGAGTTGTTTGTTTCTGGGTAATTGGGATTGTGGGAGTATTATTTTCTTTTCTCTTCTGTTTTTTCTGCAATGCATGTGGGCTGCTTTTGTAATCACAACAAATAAGACATTTTAAGGAAGGAATGTACTGATAATTTAGATAGTATCAGATAGTATTCCTGCACAGTTTTCCTCACAAATGGGATTTAAAATAATTTCCTAAATGCTGGTCTAATGTGAACTGAAGAACACAGAAATTAAGTACTTAGATTATTGAATTATCTTTTTAACACGGTAGTTCCAATTCCTCACTTAACTTTTAGAACGAACCTTGAGTTACACTTGTTTAGGACTGTGAGTGCTACTAATGCTAGCAGTTGATTTCTAAGACAAGGCTGAAAACGTGTATTTTAATCATGGTAGTATTCCCCTTTCCCCATTTAAAAAATCCTTCAGGTAATTGTTTTTTGAAGTAAAATATTGTTTTCTAAAATCATTCAGACAAGTTTTCTTTCTTTTCAACATATGTATGCAAGTCAGTATTTTTAAAAAGGGGGTTAGTGAGATGGTACACTTAATACACATAGCATCAAACTTCTGAAACTCTTAGAACAAAGTAGTATATGATTTTTCAAACCACGTAAAAAAATACATACTCATTGTAGAAAAGTTCAGAAGGACAAGAAAGGGACACAAAACACAGAAAACGTTTGTTTAGACTTTAATCATGTTATAAACTTTTATCAAGTTGGCATGTTTCTTTCCATGATAGCAGAATATTAGTAGTGAATTTGGGTGGTAATTTGAATGTCATACGGATTCAGCCCCTGGGTAACATACTGAATGATAATTATTAATTTAATTTCTTTGGAAATTTTTAGAGAGATGGAAGAAAAAAAATTGAGACTTGTGAACATGTATAGAGTGAAGATTACATTCTCTAAAACTTAATATTTTCTTCTGAGAAAATGAGGATAAGCACATGTCAGAGTAGTGAGTATTAATGAGATGATGCAGTGGATTCTTAGCATTTTGTAGGTGCTTAATTGGTTTAAAACTTACTTGAATCATCTTAACTATCTTAACTATCTTAAGAGAATTAAAGTTCATTTTGTAGTAATACCAAATTTTATCTCATTAGGTGCAAAAACAAGTCCCATGATGAACTCGAGGATTTCCTTTTAGTCTGGAACCCTATCCTGGATATGTGAAGTAGCACCCTATTGATTCAAGTTAAGAAACTAGAGTTAGAATTGACTTGTGAGATCTTTTTGTTAAGTGTTTCTCATTGTGGTGCATGGACAACATGTATCATTTACATGCAATGCTTATAAAATGAACATTCTTGGGCTCCATTCCAGAGCTACATAATCACGTCTAGTGGGTCTTTGAGCTGGCCTTTTAGTACTAGCCTCAGCTGATTTTTACGCTGTTGTAGCTCTTCCCTTTTATTTTACAAGTAGACTGAGCCCCAGGGAAGTTAAATAAATTTCCGAGGTCATATAAATAGTGGTTGATCAAGGATTAAAATTGAGATCTCGATGCTTGGTGCTTTATACTTACTTAAGAAACCATGCTGACTCCAGGACACTCACTATTTTTGGATTCTGTGGATGAGGGAATACTGGTCTTTGTGCAAAGTCATGTGACAATCTCTTTATATTTAGTGTTTCTGAACATCCCAATTCAAGATGATCTGTTGGTTTCCAGAACCCATGTCTTGAATTGGAATTATAGCAGTACAAATTGGAATCAAGTTGTGGTGAACTTTGAATGCTAGGATAAAAGTATGGACTCTGGGAGAGCTACTGAAAATTTTTTGTAGAGTGACATACTGGGACATGCTTATTGACCCCCCCCCCCAATTCTTAAGATTATGAAAGTGATATATGCTTATTAAAAAAACAGTGCTTCTTTAGAGGCAGTATTGCATAGAGCGTAAGAGTGGAAAATCTAGGACCACATTGCTTTAGTTTGACTTCACTCAAACCAGGTTTCACTGCTTTGTGACCTTGAGCAAGTTACTTAACCTTTGTTTGCCTTAGTTTCCTGATCTGCAAAATGGAAATAATAAAAGAGCCTACCTTATAGAGTTATAGAGTCATTTTGAGAATTCAGTGAATTAACATGTGTAAAAGTCTCTACAGCTGTTTCTGCTGTAGTTGCTAGAAAAAAGTGAGTCTGTGATTCCCATCCCGTGTTTCTCATATGCTGAGGTGATCTCTATTTATAGTTTATGTATTTTTCCTGAAGTGTTTTATGTTGATACTGTAGAAGTCTCTTTAATCTTTTTTTAACCAACATGCAGGATTAATATTTCTTCTTTAAAAAATGCCCATTGCATGTTGAATGATGTATAAACTTCTCTGTCCTGCTTCTACTGGTGAGTTGAATGCTCGTAAGAGTCATATGATTGTTCCCAAATTGGCTAATCCCATTGTACTTGTATTTATATTGTTTCATTAGCTATTACACAAGCCAGCGATAAATGAGTATGAAGAGAGAATTGTTTAAATGAAAACTGTAAGTTAAATACTTTGGAAAACTTGATAAAGGCAAATTAATTGCTGAAGAAAATTGTTGTCGTTAGGTATAAGTAAGATAGCTAAAAGATTATGTGGAAAAATAATAAAGATCTGAAAGGTAGTCTACATTCATGTTGTCATAAGTGTCAAGTGATTTCCTACCTTGAAATAATCTAAAGCACAAAACCATAGGTAATGCACTATGTGAGGGTATGATTTATACAAGAACAAGGACCCGGAATTCCGGTTAGGGGAGCCGTATTCAAAGAGAACATATTGGCTTGACACCAGAATATTGATGAATATTTTAAATTAAAAGTATATAGTGTTTAAGAGAGATAGATAGATATATAATTTTTTATGATTATATATAACTTTTTATGATTGTGAGAAACTGGTATTTATTGTTTAAGTTTAATCTAGAGTGATAGTGGAGATTTTAAAACATTCTGCTGGTTTAGTCTAAACTATCATTTATAGGCAGTTTAAAGTAAATGGTTCATTAAGGATTTTGGGGAAAGAATCAGTCCACAACTTCACATAGTAATTTTTTCTCCATGTTCAAATGACTTTTATAAGACTGGCTGATCATCTCAGTACATGTAGATTATTTTTCATTTATAAATAACCTCTTCACAGAAAGGTCTTTTTACAGTGAAGTTTAAAAGTGAAAGAGAGTGTAGCCTGTCTCATAGGATATATACTAGTTGCTTCTAGCACTCATTTTATCTACCAACTTCATTCTTGACATTATTTTTTCCCTTTATTGTAAACACTGTCAGTGATTATATGCCTTGTACAAGACAGGCTACTCTAAAAGCCTGTTTTGAACAAGACACATAAAACATTAATAAACTTTGCATATCTGAGTATTTTTCCTAATAGAGACTTAGATCTATTTACTTCCATAATTCCCTCAATGCAAGGATGGTTCAACATTCGCAAATCCATCAATGTGATACATCACATAAACAAAATAAAGGACAAAAATCATATGATTCTATCAATTGATGCAGAAAAAGCATTTGATAAGATACAACATCCATTTATGATTAAAACACTTACTAAAATTGGTATAGAAGGAAAATACCTCAACATAATAAAGGCCATATACGACAAGCCCTCAGCTAATCTCCTAATTAATGGTGAAAAGCTGAAGCCCTTTGCTCTATGTTCAGGAACACGACAAGGTTGTCCCCTATCACCTCTGCTTTTCAACATAGTGTTGGAAGTCCTCGCCAGAGCTATCAGGCAAGAGAAAGAAATAAAAGGCATCCAAATTGGGAATGAAGAAGTTAAATTGTCACTCTTTGCAGATGACATGATGCTATATATAGAAAACCCTAAAGACTCCACCAAAAAGCTATTAGAAACAATCAATGAATACAGTAAAGTTGCTGGCTACAAAATCAACATAATTCCCTCAATGGTAACATCTTGTAAACCTATAATACAATATCATGACCAGAATATTGACATTGATACAGTCCACCCATTTTGTTCAGATTTCCCAAGTTTAATTTTTACTCCTATGTGTGTGTTTTTATTTAGTTCTCTGCATGTTTATCGCAGGTGTAGGTTCCTGTATCCACCCACCACTACGGTTAAGACACACAACAGTTTCATCACCACAGGGATTTCTGGTGTTGCCCTGTTATAACTACACCAGTCTGGTCTCCATTTCTGTAATTTGTCTTTCAAAAATGTTCTATAAATGGGTAGAATTATACAGTATGTGACCTTTTGGGGATTGGCTGTTTGTTTGTTTTTCACTCAGCATAATTTCCTTGAGATTTATCCAAGTTGTCACATGTATTAGTAGGTCATACTTTTCTATTGCTAAGAAGTGTTCCATTTAATGTTATTTGCCCATTTGGTAGTTACCACATAGAATATACAGTTTAACAATTTTCCTTTTAAATCTACAGAACATGTTGTCTTTTTTGTTGTTGTTAACTTTTCTAACTCTATTTTCTCCTACTGTCTCAATCCCAAACTCTCACAGGACTGCTGAGAGCACAATTTAAAAATTACTCATGCAAATAAGTTTTTTTTTTTTTTAACTGAAGGAAGTTTTAGAACCCATTGAAATATGTGATGTTATGCTTTACAGTACTCATTACTTTGGTGCATAGAAATAAGAGTTCAAGGAATTTGGGAGATGTGATTATTCTTAAGTTTGAAGATTCTTTTTCTGCATTTGTATATTGAGCAGTACATTCTAAGGTGTATAGTTGTGGGCCTATGGTAAGTAGCAAGTGGGGATAGATAACTGTTTAGTGTGAAATCACTTTTGGTAGTTATACTCTCAGGTATGGACAAAGACTAAACTCATTTTAAGAACAGTTTTGTGTGTGTGTAGGAAAAAAGAAATTATATATTTGTATCTTGAAAGACTGATCTAACCAGATAACAACCACTGTATTGCTACTTGCATAAAAGGCCACATTTGACTAGATTTTACACTACAGTTTAGTGATCTTAAACACTTTGGGGTATGACAAATACTGTTAAAAAATAATAGCATCATGTGTTAAACTGGATAGTATTGAAATTAATTTAATTTGGAGTGGTGGTGGAAGAGTGTACCAGTACTTTTAGCTGTTTGCAGAATTGGTATTTGGAATAGCTTCCCAAAAACCCTGAGAAAGAATGATACCCCATTATATAATGCTAAACAAATGGTTTACTATGTTATATTCATACATGTATTGCTTGAATTACTGAACTTTATTTAAAATTTAATTTTTTTTTTTAATTGGGGCATATTGGGGAACAGTGTGTTTCTCCAGGGCCCATCAGCTCCAAGTTGTTGTCCTTCACTCTAGCTGTGGGGGGCGTACCTCAGCTCCAAGTCCAGTTGCCGGTTTCAATCTTTAGTTGCAGGGGGCACAGCCCACCATCCCATGTGGGAATTGAACCGGCAACCTTGTTGTTGAGAGCTCGTGCTCTAACCAACTGAGCCATCCAGCGCCCCTGGACTTGATTTTTTAGAGCAATTTTAGGCTCACTTCAGAACTGAGTGGAAAGTGCAGCATTCCCAAATGCCTCCTCCCCGCATACAGGCACAGCCTTCCCCACCATGGACATTCCTCATCATCATGGTACATTTGTTGCACTCAGTAAACTAACATTGACACATCCTTTCAACCAAAGTGTGTGGTTTGCGTTAGGGTTCACTTCTTGTGTTCATGTAGTTTTTTTTAAAGGTCATTTTTCTTGATACTTTAATTTACTTTGATTCCAATATCAAATCTCTAGTGAGCTAAAGTCAAGGAAAACTGGATTGCAAGGTAAGCCGGTTTGGAGTTCTAAAAAATACTGGCTGATTTGGGAAAGTGCTTCATTCTTGACTGTCCAGAGATGGTTTGGTGGTCATTAGGTAGTATCACAAGGATTGCCATTGGCTTATTCTTTAAAGAGTTTAATCTTATTGGAGCCAATCCTTTTTGACAAAAATTCTGTAAAGAGGATTTCAGGGTCGAAATGCCGTATGTATTTTAACCATTACTCTGTACACAGATTTTTAGTTTAAGAAAATAACTGCAACAAAAAAAAAAAGAAAAGAAAAGAAAATAACTGCAACAATGTGTTTGGGGTTTGTAATAGAGGCTTAGCTGTTGACTTTAAGTGCAACTACTTCAGTCACATTCTCTGAATTTGCAATCCAGTATGAAGTAATCCTTTCTCCTTTACTGAAAAGAATGGACTCTGGAATAGATCAGAAATTCTTAATAGTTTACTTGAATTTTACAATTATAATAACTGAGCATTATTCTCTGATACTCATCTTTTAAGGACTTTTCCTAAGTATTTAATTCCCAGAAATTTTACCTGATAATCATAGCTAAAACTTAACTGAGTGCTGCATACAATCCTTGAAACAATTCAGATATACTACGGTTATTCCTATTTACAAATGAGGAATTAAGGCGTCGAGAATAAGTAACCATTATTAATAAGGGGCAGAATGTGAAAGCTGAAGTGTTGCTTCTTTGATAGTATTGAATTGAAGTAGTAATGGTTGGAATTGCGCTAAATAAGATACAGAGAAACTCTGAAAATCGTATAGAACGAGAAAATGTGCTTTTTGAACATTGAATTTTATATATAGGTTTCCATTTTTCAAGTTGGTCTACGAACATTAACCCTGACTACAGGAAGACAGGTTTTTATAGATTTTATTTGTTAGGAAAGTATTCGAGTGTAAGTTGAATTGATGAAATTCTTTGTCTCTAGGAACCAAATGGTTATTAAAGGTAGACTCAAGTTAAAATTTAACTGGTTATATAGGTGTTCTGCTTAACAAATAGTCCCATATATAAGGAATTGAATATACTTACACCTACATTAGTAACCGCACATTTGAAGCATGGGTCCCTTAATTTATGGGTTGCTTTCAATTCACTAGTGGGGCATGTTTTTATTCCTGAAAATAATGGGGAATTTAAGTATCTTTATCCTTTTATTATATGCTCTGCACCATCCCTGAAATATTTTAATGCAAATTTTCGACTTTGAGCCCGTGTATCTCCACTTTTGTAGTGTTAATGCATTGTTGTGGAATGGATTTAAGTTTATAAGTAGATTAGGTTTGGGGGAGGAACAAGGTGGGTTTTGTTCTTGTACTTTAGTGTGCCAGGTGATCTGGAGTTGAGATACTTATGTATTTATTTAATTTCTCCTCTTTATGAGAGGCAGTTGTCAGTTTTTCCCCCTTAACTATAAATTCTAGATTATTTGTTTTACCCATCATCTGGCAAATTTTAATTTCAGGCAAATGAATGTGTAGATTCTAGAATCAGACTGCTAGGGATAAAATCCTGATTCTACTATTTATTAGCTGTGGAACTTTGGACAAGTTTAACCTTTCTGCTTTTATCTGTAAAATGGGGATAATAAATATACCTACACCATAGGCTCTTTGTAAGGCTGAAGCATTGTAAGCACTCAGTATGTAAAACTATTATAACCTCTGGTTGGGTAGGGTTGAGTATCAGGTAAGTGCTCATGGAGCACTGTCTGATACTAATATTAACCCAGTTAGAGAAATACATAATTTATTCTGTTGTCTAATTTATTTTTTTTAGCTTTATAGAATTGGTATTTATTTTGTTGTTTTCATGATCAGAAATAATGTATTAATGTACTTGGACTGTAAGATTTAAACTGTAAGATTATCAATCTTACCTACTTCCATTTACAGTTGAAGCCAGAATAGTGAAATGACTTTCCCCAAGTTTCATGCATAGGTAGTAACTTGGTAATAGGTCTTGATCAACCAGTATTTTTTATTATGCCTTAGTCAGCTACTATAAATAAAAAATCTTAAATGAGCAATAAGAGCAGTTTAATTTATAATTTATAATGAATTCTCTGGTACGTTGTCCCTCACAATTTCTTTCAAGTTTCTTTATTTCATTTCTGTTAGTAATTCAGCCAATAATTCATTTGCTTATTCTCTTAGTGATACATGTCCAAAATATAAACACTGATTTAATTTTAAGTATTTATTGAGCTCTGTGTAAGGTGCTAATAAAGGACAGGAAAATAATAAATGACTCTTCTCAAAAAGATTATTTTAGATTGGGCATTTTTATTTGTAATTTTAGGGAAAAAATTTCATCCTTTCTGTCTTTGGGTGTCATATTCATCTTTGCAGTGGTATTTTTTGTTCTGTGAACTTTTTAACATGGTCTTAAAAGCAGCCTCAGTCTTCCAGTTTTTCTGATAGACTGTTTTCTAATTTAGTGGTTTTTCCTTGCCTTTTATCTTGTTTTTCCTACTTTAGGGTTTTGTTTTGGTATCATTGTCTTTGCTAAATCTGCTTGTAATATTGTATTTTATTTAGTTTGGTTTCTAGCTTTAATTGTTGCCTTTACTTGTGTTTACATTTATGTAAAAAAGCAAAGAATAAATTTATCTTTCTAAGAATTAGAAGCTATCTTTGTGTGCGAGTCCCTTTGGTTTTAGGTGCCATGTTAGACAGAAGTACCTATAATTTTATGCCATTTAAAAACAGCTCAATACTCCTATGTTCACTTGGTTTCTAGGTCTATTCTGGATAGCAGGTTTTGTGAAGACATTTATTCTTTCTTGGACCTCAGATTTACCAGACATCTCATGGTATTTCCTTTTATATTATTTTTTTTAATGGATGCCATTTATTCTCAGTGTATTTTATACATATTTTACTTGCCAGTTGGATAACCAGTTTTTTCGATTCGCATATAAGATGTGAAAGCGTGCTAATTGTTTGGATTGTATTGAATTTTCTTTCCTCTAGTTATGCCTGTGTTATAAGCTCACATCTTTCCTACTTACTACATTGGTTTTCTTTTTTCTTATTTTTAAAGACACAATGATTTTACCCTAATGAATTTATGATTTTATTAAATATCAACTGGGTTTGTGAGTGTTCTGGCTGTAGAGTTTTTGATATTAATGAATATAGTGAAATATTTGCCAACTTATGGTCTCAATAGATACGATCTCTTGTCTTCTGACCCTTGTAAGCAAATTACTGAGTTCTTGTTCCCTATTGAATCAAACTCAGAGTCTCTGGTTCTGTTTCAGATGTGATGATTTGTCTTTATCCTGGGGATGAGCTTCTGTGTTTTTAGAGAGATGCATTTCTGAAGAAGGTGTCAAGTAGTTGTTTTTATGGCACTTAATTGGATAGGTTGACAACTCATTTTGTTAATGAGGTGGAGCTGCAGTTTTATCCTGGGTGCTCTAATTCATTCACCAGTCCTTTGTAGCGTGCCTGTGTGTTCCAGGCACTGTGCAGGGTGTGAGAGGCAGCGTCACACAAATATAAGCCATTGTCTGAAATAAGTTTAATTATGGCAACTCGTCACTATCTAAAAACAGCTCAAATGTAGTGTTTACTAAGGATTGTATATTTATATAAAAATGGGGTACACAATTAAATACATCCTCAACGATTCTTTTAAGATAGAAATATTATTCAGTTACCTAAAAGAATACATAATGATTTAATTTCTGCTTCCCAGTTTTTGGCTCTGGTTAAAAAAAAAAACACAACTAAATATTTAACAACACATACCTAGAACATAAGATTTTCTGTGAATTTAACATAAAGATAATAAGCTGAGCAGAAGAAAACTTCTACAAACTAGATGCTACCAACGAGGAAGAGAATTATTTTTTAATTGTTATCTGTTATTGGGTTCAAGTCTTTAGCACTTTAAAGAAATACAGAATCATTTAACAGTTGAACAGAACAAACTTAGTTTTGCATATTGCTTGCATTTTGTCACTTAGAAATTTTATAATTATATAGCTTTGGGCAAGTTAATAAATACAGCTTTTTTGAAGACTAATATGGTCACGGTGCAGAAAGGAAGTTAGGACTTTTTCTCATTCTGCTTTGTTTTTAGAGGATAATTTTAATTTGATGGAGCAAACTAAAAATACGGCAAGTAGACAACCATAATTACTTCATTTTCAAAAACTGTTAGAAGATTCTCTTTAAGTTAGAGCTAGAGAGTTTTTCTAGCCACACATTTTTTTGTGATGAAATAAGAGCAACTCTTCTTATGTAACTATCACTTATTGATTGCTAAATATGTGTTATGCAGTGTACGAAATGCTTTACATTATTTCATTTTCTTCATAGAAACCTATGAGGATAAATTAAACAAGGAATCTGATGCTTAGAGAGGTTTAATAACTTGCCTAGCTCACACACATCTAGTGAGCATTAGAGACAGGCTCCAGTGCTTACATTTTAAACTTTTAGGTGCAATTGCCTATTGTATATTTTTGTTATAATAACTTGTAATCTAGAAGCTCTCCCCCAGTTATATTATGCATGGTTTAAAAGTAAAGGCTAGTTTTTTGTTTTTTGGTTTTTGTTTTTTGAGAATTCAAACCACCATTACCACCTTATTTCTCTATTTTGGTATTTTCTACCATAAGGTATGAGCTCACAATCTGCATCGTCTTTCAAATAGGAATTAAGCTGAATAGGTTTTCTCAAGCTTACTTGTAAAAATTAAAGATAAATATAAGAATTACTGTTTGAAGAAACCGCTGTTCTGTGTTTCTTCAGGTATAACATGACAGGCACAATTTTGACTGTTGCTCTTTTCCTTTTTATGGGATTATCTCTATCTGTTTTATTCCCAAGTTGTGCTATATCATTGCCGAAAAGATTTTGAGATATTTCACAAACAGTACATGTAGCAAGTGTTATACAGTGAATTTAGATTAAAAAAATTGATGTTGAAACAGAATGTATTTTCGTTACTATGGTAAATTTGTTTTAGAAAACACTTCAAGTATATTAGTTTTCTCTACTAATGGTCTGTATTAGAAATCGACAACTTCCTCAATATGCATGTATTTCTGTAGTATGGAAAATGTCAACCATTGTAAAACAATTGATTTTATTACAAATAAAATAACTTTCCTATTATATATGTATAAACAATAGAATGGAGTTGGTTCAAATCCTCATTTTATCTCTTAAACTGAGTAACCTTAGTTAGGTTATTTAACCCTATCTCAGGGTTGTGGGAATAATTATAAATCATCCATGTAAAAGCTTAGTCTGGTGCTTAGTCCATAGTAAGTACTCAATATTTGTTTGTTTATTGTTAGGATCACTCACTGATCCAAGACAGGTTGTTTTTGGATACTAGTGCTATAAGAAATTCCATTTTATCTTTCAAAATGAATAATATTTGTTGGTTCTTCGCTAAGCGATATAAATAGTAATCCTTCCTTTGACATCCTAAATTCATTTCCTAAGGTAGGTTATGATTCATTTCCTAAGGTAGGTTATGAGAAACTTTCTTGGTCACAATCACATAGCTTAATTTGATCACAATCACATAGCTTAATTCCAGAAAAATAAATGAAATAGAGACTCCTTGAGCAAATTTTAACTTACATAGATATTTTCATAAAGAATGTTTTCTCCATGTATTTTACTTACTGTTAATTGCTATAGTGTGACTTATTGCTAGGAATAGGGAGATGATTCTTAACTTTTTGTTCCCTTTTCTTTTAAACAGGGTTTGTGGATGCACTTAGATGTTTGCAATGAGCACTGTGGCTGGCATGCCCCAGTGTTTTGGACACCAATGCATAGGACTCCATAGTAATCGAATTTATCAGAGGCGAACGTCATGAGCATAGTGATCCCATTGGGGGTTGATACAGCAGAAACGTCATACTTGGAAATGGCCGCAGGCTCAGAGTAAGTATTTAAAGGAAAGCTACTTTGGATAGGGAAAGGCAAAATATATCATACAATTAGTTTAGCACAACCAAACAGTACTTGATTTGCATTTATACTTTTCTCACTTTAGACTCTTGGCTAAAATGAGTCTAAAAATGCCAGAAGGTTAAAGGCAAAAATCCCTTCAACTAAAATTACTTTTATAAATAACTTTTGAGTCAAAATGCTATGGCTTTTTCTAATTCTGTCTTTCCCATTTGGTAATTGTTGACATCAAGAATCAGTATAATTGGTTATTGTTTTTTTAGATTGTAAGATCTGTCATGTTTAGATTGGAAAATAATTTGGTTTTAAATTTGAATTTTTTAAAAAAGAAATTGTAATATCCATTTAAACATGGGATTTGCTGTTTTTAAAAAAAGAAAACAAGTTTTGTTGAAAAACAAAATTCAAGCCATTTTTAAATAAGAGAAAGAATTTCCTGCTGGATGGTTATTTTGATTTTTTACTTTTATGGGAGCCATTTCTGATGGATTCAGTGAAAGTTTTTACTTGCCTCTAGACTATTTGGTCTAGACAATTGTGTGGATAGACTTTGTTATATTTTGTTTTTGAATGATCAGCCATTTGAACACTAAATTATTGCTGTGAAGTTTGCGTTGTTTTTGGAAATTGGAAGGGGTTTAAGTGACAGTGTTCATGGAAGCTGAAGGATGGAAAGATGAATGTTTGTTCTCTGGTTCAGTCTATACTGCTTAATGGGGCTTTTACTGACTGGAAAATTGAACTTAATAGAATTTAAGTTTTAGAAAAAAGGAAATTTATTTTAGGGCTCCTAGAACTGGTGTATGGAAAGGATGAAAATGCTGTTACTGTTCTCCTTTTGCTGGCACTTCAAGTGGCCTAGAAGTATTATCACCACTCCTGCTTCTACCATTGGGAAAGGCGGAGATGCTCTCTAAAATTTCTATAATATGTTATACAGTCCATTTAACTGTATGATTATTATAATATAGTTTTTTCGAGCCATTATGTTTTTTGTACTATGTATGAGTTATTTTTGTTATAAAATAATAAGATTCCCAAACAAGGCATTCTTGTGACAGTTGATTGCTGTCCCAAATAAGGAAGGAAGAAACCTGGAAACAGGGCTCAATAGGCAAGGGATTCCAAGTCTAAAGTACTAGTCTTTCTTAATGTACAGCATCTACTAGATACAAATCCATATCTGACGATAGTTATAGGCATTTATTGATAAAAATCAAAGATTCTTTGCTTCTTAAAAGTGCTCACCTTGACAGTTTTTTTTAATTGGCCCTGTAAACAATACAAGATATGCTTTATGAAATGTTATTTATATACTAGATAGGAATTTGTCTAGTAGAAACATGAGATACACCTGTGCTTTGTTTGAATGCTTAGTGTGTGTACTATAAGGCAATTCACAAACAGAATGAAAATTGCATAATTGTTCAGTTAAAAGGAAATGAATAATTGAAAGAGGGCAGTCTAGGGCATAGCTTCCTGCCTATGTTCTTTATTAAATATATTTATAGAGTATTTGTAGAATATAAGTATGATTTACGTGGAGCCAAACCTTTTCTGGTATAAATATGCCCATTTTTATTTTGGAAAATTAGCCATTTGAAGGTAATTATAGAATGACTATCTTTTTAAGAAGTATTTTTGTGTTAGGAAATGAATTTTTTTCCCCCATTCTATATATAGGTGTATATCCCTTGGGCATAGTTTCCCCCACTCATTGAACACAGAATATAGCTGGTGCCAATTTTTATTATGGGACAACATCAGATTTTTTGGTTTAATTTTCAAACTTTAAAATTTTTTTAATATAAAACCTGGAAGCTTATAAAATACCCTTAAATCACATTTCTTCTCCCTTGCTACAGAAACATAAAGCTTTTGGAGCTCTTTTCATGAGAAAGTTTAATATAATCAACATGTCGCTTTCTTTCAATTTCAAATACATAATCAAAAGATATTATAGTTGTGTAAGGTGAAGCATGCTGGCGGAAGGGTGTGTGGGACTTCCCTGTACATTTCTTTGTTAATCTCTTGTGAAACTACATAATTATTTCAAAATAAAAATGTATTTTAAAAAGAGAGAATTACATTTTATTGTACTTATACACTGTTAATTGATTATATATTAGTTACATTTTAAAAAATATACTGTACTGCTAAAATGCAGTATATCACTAATAAATTAAACTAATTTAAAATTTAGGAGATACTCAGTGATTGTTTATTGAAGAATTAGTGTACTGGACCAAATTTATACTCATGTCTAAGGCTCTAAAAGAGAACTTACTGGGTCACTTAGAGTTCATCTCGTCTATCTGTACCATTTTATAGATAAGCAATTGAAGGTCCGGTTCAGGTTCTATGAAGAATGGGCTTGCTAAGCTCTAGTCCAGTATGTCCCTACTTGGTAACATTTGCTCTTGGATTGTGTCTCTAAAATAAAATTCATTAATCCCACCAAGTCCAGTTTATTCTTTGTAACATATTTGTTTTCCTCTCATCACTAAGTTGTGAAAAATTTTGGGTTTGTTTTGCCTTTCCTTCAGAGTTAGGGATCTTGTATTTTACTCCTTTCTATTCCCCATTACCTTGCCAAGAATGGTAAGGTTGGCTCTCCCTGAAAGTTTGAACTAAGAATGGTTTTAAACTTTAGGAATAACCGATAGTGAATATTGATAGACTGACTTAGGGATATCTGTTTTAGTAAGAAGAAGATTTTGTTGCATTAGCCTAAGTTTTTTCTTAAGCAATTGCAAACATTCCCATAGTCAAATTTGATAGATGTTTTCTTTAAAAGTAACTTTTTACTATACAAAGCATTAAGAAAAAACAAAACCCAGATCTTGGTGAATAGAAATTGAGCTGAAGCCAACAGCTGTAGGGGAGACTCTAAGATACCCTAAAAAAACCTGCATATTCGCAGTTTTAGATCTTTGCAGGAAGCTTTTATCTGCATTTTGTTTGTCCTGAGATTTGGAAAATACTAATCACGACATACAGGTTAACATAGTAACTGGCCGGTTTTCTCGCTAATGCCTGGTGTAATTTTTGGTACAATTGAAAATGTGGAAAGGTAACGATATATTTAAAGGGAATGTTGAGCTAAGTGTAAGCATTTTTAAAAACTTTATTAGCAAAATGACCATAACTGGAATAATGAGACCACCTTTCTTACCAGCAAGCTCTAAAAGTTTTTTGATTAACTGCATGTCCATCAATGTAAGCTAATACTAGAAGTAGACTTATTGCTTCTAGCATAATTTCATAGGAGAATACTAACAATCCAAGAGAAAGCACATTTTGGATCATCATTTTAAGCATCAACTGTGCAGAAAGTGTTGTACTATAGGTTCAGGTTACAAGTGTAAACTTTGAACCCTACTTAAAAAGGTTTTTAAAGGTGAAATTAATTTTGTTAAATGTTTAAATGAATATATCTAGAGTATTATCATTTTAGCATATCAGTATAAAAATATTAATTAGATGTTTATGTCTTTAAAATCTGGTATGTATTTTATATTTACAGCACCTGTCAATTTGAACTGGCCACATTTCAAGTGGTCAGTAGCACATATGTCTAGCGGCTACTGTATGGATAGAGAAGCTGAGGACTAGCTAGCAAAGTAGTAGGGTCGCAGAGGAGAAAAGAAGACAGAAACCTAGGCTAGCTATGACAGTTGTAAAAATGAGATCATAACAACCTACGTCTTTCTGAATAAGAAAGATAAAGATATAACTATGAAGTAGATATTGTTATTCTTAATTTATAGGTGAGGAAACAAGTTAGGGAGCAGGTAAGTGGCAGAGGCAGAACTGACATGTTGGTTTTAGGCCTTTCCTATCGTAATACCTTTACTTATATTATTACAAAGAGTGATTTATATAACATAGCTACTTTGTTTTAATATATGGTGCATGTAAGTAGTAGTTTCAGTTTTTCTTAGGAGTAGTAAATTCAATATAATAAATGACTGCAGATAACAATGGTATTTTTAGGTCTTTGCTCAAGGATAACAAATGTAAAAGTAAATCTAGACTCCATTATCACTAGATAGACAGGAAAGTTGAGCCAGAATTCACCTGTTTATTAGACTTGTATGTTTTTTTATCCTAATGGATAAAACTTACCTTTTCTGTTCCAACCATCTGAATTCCTAAATTGGTTAAATAAGAGAAAAAAAAAGATGGGTAATCCTTCTAGAGCTGGAAAGTGGGAAGAGGTATAAACAGGGAATTTAAATTTCTTCTTTAGTAACCTTTTAAAAAGAAAAACCAAATTACATTTCCCTCTCAGAGACTGGGAACATGATTGCTGACATTGTACATACCTTTTAATATTATTACTACCAAATAGCCCTTGGTATCATTAGAAATCATTATAGTGAGCTTTTATATAATTAGGTGTATTTTAGGGTGAGGTGGGCAAATTAGTAAATGTGACATGTATAAGTTAGAGGTGAATTATGTTGGAGGAGAGCTCCTCCTAGTACTATGCCTGGCAACGTAGTAATGCTCACTTGTTGACTGAGTACTAAACAGAATCTGAGTTTCTAGTTTTGTTCTGCCACTAACATAGTACTAGTGAGCTCTAGAAAGATTTAACTCTGTTGGCTTTCTAGGTATAACATTTAATTGGCCACTCTTTCTCATTTTTTGCTAGCTCTCCTGCCCCAAAATCTTTTTTTTTTTTTTTTTAAATCTAGGCTCATCTTTTTATTTAAATAACTCCATCTCTATCCCGTTGCTTAAGCCAAAACCCTAAGATGTCATTCTTGATGGCTCCTTTTCCCTCACCCTTCACATCTAATTCATTTGTCAGTCCTGTATCTTCCTGCAAAATACATTTAGAGTCAGTACAATTCTCTCCATTTCTCGTCCAAGTCTTTGTCATCTCTTGTCTGGACACTGCAGTGTCCCCATGTTCCATTTTCGCCTCCTACAGTTCATTCTCTATGTAGAACTTAATGCAGTTCTTCTGAGCATAAACCAAATCATATGTTTCTTCCACTTGAAAACCTCCCAGGGATTACTTGTTTCACTTAAAATCCTAACTTCTTTTGGCTCCAAACACCCCACTTCTCTAATCTCTACTCAATATTCTCCCCTTAGCCTACTATTACTCCCACATTGATATTATTTTCCTTGTTCTTTTGAACATTCTAAATTTGTTTCTGCCTCAGGGCCTCTGTACTTGCTGTTCCCTCTGCCTGGAACATTCTTTTGTTCTTAGCATAGTCTTAGCTGAGCTCAAATATAACTTTCCAGTGAGACCTTCCCTCTCCACATTATTTAAAATAGTATCTGAATAACCTCTCTGAATCTTCTTACTCAAATACAAGCTTCATGAATACAGACACATCTGTTTTATTATATAACACTGTATCTGCAGCACCAACCACATGGCCTGGCATATTGCTTGAATGTCTCTTGGCTTATTATATAGGAAAGATTATTGAGTGCTCATATCTTAGCTCATTGTATTTCAGTTGCTTCGGAGAGACAGAACTAAAACTAGAAACATTTTACAGCCTCTCCATTGCAGAAAGACGTAAAGCACTCTGGAGTTGAACGGAATGTCCCTTGTATGTAAAAAATTCTTATACAATTGGTGTGATTTCAATGAGTTGAATGTTATAGTTCTTTAAAGTAGTAGTTCTAGTTAGTACCTATTTCAAGAAGCAGGAAAATACTAAAAATCAGTAGGAAACTAGCAGAATTAAAATAATGACTAGAGAGAGATTGAAATTGACTACATCTATTACCTGAGTGACTGTGTGCTGACAATGATAGAATACATCAGGACAGAACATAGAAGAAGGAGGGACTGAAAATTCTCCAGCATAAGAATTTTAACAAGTAATGGTACTTTTGCTTGGAAATTGTATTTTGCCTTGGAAATTTAAAATTACATTCTCTTTAATTGATGAGAGATTAAATGATGAAATTTCCCAGATTATGTAGTTAAAAGTAGGAGTTTAAAGTATAATTTTATGTTCTCAACTGTAGAGTCTATGCAAAGATCCCGGATTAAATGATGAAATTTCCCAGATTATATAGTTAAAAGTAGGAGTTGAAAATATAATTTTATGTTCCCAACTCGAGAGTCTATGCAAAGATCCCTCTTTGGAAGCTCTATGGTTATGTGCTATAGATCAAAAATAGGTACTTAAAACTGATTCAAGTTTTGTGTGGCTAAACAGCCAAATAAAAGATTCTGCTATAAATAAAACAACCTAATAAACAGTTTTCAGAATTCAAAACAGTCCGTTAAGGGGAAAAGTAAATTCAAAGAAGTTTGGCATGTCCTATAATAACTAGTAACTAAGTGAATGAAAAGATCATTTGAAGCACATTTGGCAAATGACACCAAGTTGGTGAGATTTAAAAAACACATTATAGACCCGAGCAGCTGCTGCCAAGTGCAGATACAGTGCCACCGGCACCCACCCACCTGCCTTGCACTTCCCAGTTCATTTTGGTTCTAAGTCCAGTATGGCAGCTCTCAAGGAAGAACAAAGCCCCCAGAATAAGATTACAGTCGTTGGGGGTGGTGCTGTTGGCATGGCCTGTGCCATCAGTATCCTAATGAAGGGCTTGGCAGATGAACTTGCTCTTGTTGATGTCATGGAAGATGAATTGAAGGGAGAGATGATGGATCTCCAACATGGCAGCCTTTTCCTTAGAACAGCACAAATTGTCTCTGGTAAAGACTATAATGTGACCGTAAATTCCAAACTAGTAATTATCACAGCTTGATTCATTTGGTTAAGTAAAGCTGTAAAACTTATAACATGCACTACAGGCGATTGTGATGCTGGTGGTCAACAAGAGGGAGAAAGGTGTCTTCATTTGGTCCAGTATAATGTGAGCATCTTTACATTCATCATTCCTAACGTTGTAAAATACATCCCCAACTGCAAATTGCTTATTGTTTCCAATCCAGTGTATAGCTTGACTTATGTGGCTTGGAAGATAAGCAGCTTTCCCAAAAATCCTGTTATTGGAAGTGATTGCAATATGGATTCAGCCTGGTTCCATTACCTAATGGGGGAAGACAGGGAATTCACCCATGAAGCTGTCGGGTGGGTCCTTAGGGAGCATGAAGACTGGTGTGCCTGTATGCAGTGGAATGAATGTTGCTGGTGTCTCTCGCAAGAAACTGCGCCCTGATTTAGTCACTGATGCAGATAAGGAACAGTGGAAGGAAGTTCACATACAGATGATTGACAGTGCTTATGAGGTGATCACATAGAAAGGCTACACATCCTGGGCTATTGGACTGTCTGTGGCAGGTTAGGCAGAAAGTGCAATGCAGAATCTTAGGCAGGTATATCCAGTTTCCACCGTGATTAAGGGTCCCTGTGGAATAAAAGGTAATGTCTTCCTTAGAGTTCCTTGCATCTTGGGACAGAATGGAATCTCAGATGTTGTGAAGGTGACCCTGATACCTGAGGATGAGGCCCGATTGAAGAGTGCAGATATACTTTGGGGGATCCAAAAAGAGCTGCAGTTTAAAAATCTTCTGATGTCATGCTACTTCACTGTCTTGGGTACAACAGGATTTTAGTTAGAGGTTCTGCATATTGACCTTGTCATTTGACCTGTGACTGATCAGTAATATTACGACAGCATAGGAAAACCACCAGTTTCCTAAAGTTAGAAATAGAATGGTTCATAAAACTCTGCAGCTACCATATTTTGCTGTGTATGATACTCACTTTTTTGCCCAAATTTGTGAGGGAAAAATAAGGATGCGCATTATACATGGGTAGTACTAACTCCATATCTATATAAATGTTCTTATTTCTTTTATTTATGCTTATGAGTTAAAAGTGTAACTCTAGAAATCAATAACGATATCCGTATGCAAAATAATACCCTGGAATACGGCTTTGTTGAACTTACGACACTCTTGCAACAACGAGTTCTTGGCCTCCTATGATGCGTAAATATTGTACTTTTGTTACCGGTACATAAAATTTCTTGTACCATAATGTTAAAAAACAAATACTGAAATTCCTTTATAATACAAAAAACAAGTACCTAAATAAATAAAAAATTAAAACGAAAGGTTTTTTCCCCCTGGAAGTTTGGGCCCAAAACGTGGGTGTGCATTATACATGGGCGCGCATTATACATGGCAAAAGGCGGTATATCCCAATGCTGGGTGGCACTTACCTTGTGTGGTCTTAAACTGGTTAGTGTGAAATAGTTCCATCTCCTCAAAGGCACCACCATTGCCAATGTTGCACACGCAACAGTTGCCCTTCAAACTGTTGTGTGTTTACTGTGCATTGTATAGCTTCTAGTTCCTTTACCCTACATGCCTAATCCAACTTTTTTTTCTCCAACTAGTAACATCTGAGGATCCAATGTATAAATCCAAAATTGCATGTCCTACGCACAACTGTTCTAAAGGATTTTATTTTGTGTACTATATGTATCAGAGTAGTGTACATTGGTACGTAATGTAAAAATAAAAGTCTGCATATAAATAATGCAGCCAACTACCCAAGTATCATACCAACTAAAACACCAAATAAACCTTGAATAAAAAAATAAAAATAAAAAGAGCATATTATAAGAAGGAAGGCTTCTAGAGAATTATTGGGAGCTTCTTGTTGGTAGTATGATTAATAGATTGAGAAATTACCAAGAGTTTCACCAAGAGTTAAGTCTTCTTCAAGTAATACAATATTTGGAAGTTTTTTATTTCCACACTGTCACTGAAAGCATCTAAATAGCAGATGAATATAAGAATGGTTAATGCACCCTGTGTTCTTATATACCTAATAAAAAATTAATGTAGGTAAATCAACAAGATGGGTTGGTCCCGTACTTGATAATTGAAGGAACTTAAGGGTAAAATTACAGAATTATTAGTTGTAATAGCAAGTTGCACATTTTAATATTCTTTTCTTAGATAAAAGGTTTACCAGTTTGGACCCTGGCCATCATACACTCATGAGGATTATTTTGAAACTAGACAGAGTAGTAAGTTTTTCAGTGAAGGAAAGAACTGAGCAAAGGTACCTTGTTTGTCAGCAGGGATGGGGGAAGGGGGTGATACTTTTTACATGCTCTGATCAGGTTCAGGACTTCTGAATCTTCTAAATCTGGGAGAATTATGTACAGATTCCTCAACCTCACATTGGAAGTCTTCAGCTTTTTCTTGCCATGCTGCTACACTGATCACATCATAACCTTGCTTGGGGGAGAAACAAACCATTAGTGTGTCTGTATAGTTTTTCAGGATAAAGACCATATTCTTTAGCTGGATACCCAAGCTACTTTTTGAACTGGTCCTTGCCTAACGTACCTGCCCTCATCTCTGGCCCCTTCTCCATACCTTTAACTCTTCTCCGCTCTGATTTTTAGCAGTTCTTTTTATTCTGTGATTCCTAAACATCAGTGAATATAAAATTTAAGGTGCTTATCAAAATGTAGATTTCTGAGCCTGATTTTTAAAATTTTTGATTCATTTGGTTAAGTAGAGCTGTAAAAATTATGACGTGCACTACATGTGATTGTGATGCTGATGGTCTACCACGTTCAGTGAAACATGCTTAAATGTGTCTGTGTTGTCTCTCTGTGTGTATGCCCTCTGTCTGGAATAACTTCTCCACTTCACCACCTCTGTGTTTCTTGGGCTGGTTAACTTTAACTTTAAAGTATTCTTTAAAACTTGCTTGAATATGATGACTGTTATGAAGGGCCCCTGTGCCTACCTCTGATGGCACTACTGCAATCATTGATACACTTGTTAGAATTCATTTCCAGCAGCTCAGTGTCTTCTGCTTAATGTGTGCTCAGATGTTTATGGAATGAATGACAACTATATAATTGTAAGTTCCTTGAAAGCAGAGACACTGTCTTATCTTTCTGTCTCTCATAGTCCTTAGCAAACATTAGGCTTTCAATATTTGTTTAATTTGTGCTAGTCAAACTGAAGTCTATGGATGTAGTCCCCAGGGGGCTCTGTGAGTAACAGAAAGTTTTAACATGTTGCTATTTTAATTTTGAGCTAGGAAAAAAATTTCAGTATGTTTAGAATCTTCCTGGATGGCTACCACTTAACACCGAATACTGCCGTGAAATTTGTGCAAGTTCTGGAATCTGTTCAATGATGTTGGTACACAGATCACCTATAATCCTAGTTTAATGTAATGTTTCTCTAAATCCAAATCTACAGAGAAAAATTCCCTTCCATCTATTACAGGGGGTTGTATATTACTTTGAGAAACAGCTAAATAAATAAACACTATCCTAAAGTCTAACTGACCTCTCCATGCTCCTCGAAGACTCCCCATGCCATTTTTCCCTATCTTTTTTCCTGTGCATGGGATGTCATCTTTCTCCATCATTACTGTTTTTTTTGTTGGGTTTTTTTTTGTGTTTTTTAAAAGATTTTATTGGGGAGGGGGAACAGGACTTTATTGGGGAACAGTGTGTACTTCCAGGACTTTTTTCCAAGTCAAGTTGTTGTCCTTTCAGTCTTAGTTGTGGAGGGCACAGCTCAGCTCCATGTCTAGTTGCAGGGGGCACAGCCCACCATCCCTTGCGGGAGTCGAACCGGCAACCTTGTGGTTGAGAGCCCATGTTCCAACCATCTGAGCCATCTGGGAGCTCAGCGGCATCTCAGCTTAAGGTGCCATGTTCAATCTTAGTTGCAGGGGGTGGAGCCCACCATCCCTTGCGGGACTTGAGGAATCGAACTGGCAACTGGTGGTGGTGGTGGTGGTGGTGTTTTTTTATTTTATTTTTTAAGGTTTATTGGGGAATGGGAACAGGACTTCATTGGGGAACAGTGTGTATTTCTAGGACTTTTTATTGGGGAACAGTAGTGTGTTTTTCCCAGGACTCATCAGCTCTATCCAAGTCAAGTTGTTGTCCTTTCAGTCTTAGTTGTGGAGGGCGCAGCTCAGTTCCCAGATCCAGTTGCCGTTGCTAGTTGCAGGGGGCACAGCCCACCATCCCTTGTGGGAGTCAAACCAGCAACCTGTGGTTGAGAGGACGCGCTCCAACCAACTGAGCCATCTGGCCACCCGGGAGCTGAGCAGCAGCTCATTGACTTCATTCTAGTATGTTTAGAATCTTCCTGGAGGGTGCAGCTCGCTGGCCCATGTGGGAATCGAACCAGCAGCCCTGTTGCCCAGAGCTGGTGCTCTAACCAACAGCCATCCGTTCGCCCATTACTGTTTTTTTAAATTAATGTTTTTCAATAGGAGATACATATCTGGTATAAAATTCAAATGTTCAAAATCCTGCATATCTTTCAGGAGCATTCTCACCTTTAATGAAACCTCATAGTGTAATTTTTTGCCTTCCTGTTACTCAAGTAGATGCGCCCTTCTCTTGAAAACCCTCGAGTCTAGAGCCTAGAACTTCGACCTTCTGCAACTCCTTCAAGGGGTCTTTTTAGGTTCGACTAAACATGCAGACTTATAACTATCACAGACCGTGCTTGGCGCTAGTCTACATGGTGTGTAGGACAGGAGCCACAGCTTGTGAGCGATTAGCATCAGATGTTCCTCTCTGGGAGGCCATGCAGGAGTGTAGTCAGCCATCCAGTAGCTATTTCTTTTGGCTTCTCAGGTGACTGATCAGGTGCAAGTAGACAAGATCCATGTTGTGAGTCTCCCTGATACAGAAGCCTCGTGTCACTCGGAAGCCCATAGTTCTTGCAACACGCATAAGCAGAGCTTCCAGGTTCCCTGCAAGGGCCCTGGAATCCCTGCATCGTGGGGAAGTTCAAATCTGTGGTATCCTCATCGAGTACGAGGTCTGACAGTTCACAAACTCAGAAAAAGTGCCACATGCCTCATTGCTGAATATCACCACAGTCACCTGTGAAGTCCTCTCCTCGGGAAGCTGTGCACTGACACCAGTGCCTAGTCCACCCTTTAAAACATTTTGGAACTTTTTCTGGAATGGCCATCAGATGTCATCGTGTTACCCTTGATGTCCTGAATGTCATCAAAATGTCCTCCTTTCGATATTTCCTTTATCTTTGAGTAAAGAAAGAAGTCATTGGGGGCCAGATCAGGTGAGTAGGAAGGTTATTCCAATACAGTTTTTTGTTTACTGGCTAAAAACTCCCTCACAGACAGTGACGTGTGAACTTCTGTATAGTCGTGGCAAGAGCCATGAATTGTTGGCGAAAAGTTCAAGTTGTTTTTGTCTAACTTTTTCATGCAGCTTTTCAGCACTTCCAAATAGTAAACTTGGTTAACTGTCCAGTTGGTACAAATTCATAATGAATAATCCCTCTGATATCAAAAAAGGTTAGCAACATCGTTTTGACTCTTGATTTGTACTGACAGAACTTTTTTGGTCGTGGAGAATTGGCTGACTTCCATCGTGCACTTTGACGCTTTGTTTCAGGGTCATATTGTTACACCCATGTTTCATCACCAGTGATAACACGGCCCAAAACATCGTCTTGCCTCTCCGAAAGGTCTTGGCAAACTTCTACTCTCCTTAGCTTTTGTTCATCGGTGCGCTCCTTTGGGACTATTTGCATACACCTTTCTCATGCCAAGATTTTCAGTTAAGATTTTCCTGTTTCTCTATCGATGTTTACTTGGTCTGCTATGTGTCTCAGTTCAGCCGATGATTTTGACGCACAATTTGATTCGTTTTTGTAATGTTTTTGTCAGTTCTGCTCTGACCTCTCTTCATCAGTGACACATTCTCTCCCCTCAGAAAAACATTTACTACATTTGTACACTGCCATTTTCTTCATGGCATTATCTCCACAAACTTGGACTAACCTGTCCCTGATTTCACTTCCATTCTTGCCAAGTTTAACAAGAAATTTAATGTTTGTTCGTTGCTCTAATTCAAGCTCAGACAGTCTCACGATGGCACACAAAAACGTACAAAAATAATGAATGTCACTCAACAAGACACCGTCACACGTCCACACGAACACAGCTGTGAGACACTGATATACCAAGGTTGTGAAACCTTCCCGAGCTGTTTGTACAGTGCTGCCAATGTAAGCGCACGGTGGCAAGTTCGCAAACTTGTCAGACCTTGTATTTATAGTTTTCCCAATCCAGGTAAAATTAATTTACCAACCAAGGGTCATTTTTATTAATGTGCCTAGCAATACAGCAAATTAGCTTATCAGGTTTTTAGGGGAAGAGAGGTAGAAAGTTAACTAAAGATCAAAGTCTGATTCAGAAGAGGAAACAGTTTTGTTAAGCATTTACCCATACTACTCTTACGGCATTACCCTATTTTTGCCTTGTATGGTGTTTTTGTGTACTTTTTTTTTTTTTTGCTAACCCCAAGATCCTCCCAAGATGAAAAACTCTTTGAGGACTATGAGTATAGTTTAGATGTCCTTTTTCTTCTGTGTAGCATCTAACAAAGCACCTTAAACATGTAGTGAACATCACTATAGAACTACTTGTGAATTAGTTTGTGTGCTTCTGTGACTATAAGGTAAATCCACTAAGAAACTTAAAAAAAAACAATCTATGAATGGAATTTATAGATGGAAGCAAAGTGGAGGAATAAACTTTCTGGGTGAATTGGTAAAAAACAGTGGTACCCCCTTCTAGCCTTACTAGGGTTGCTCTTATTTTAATGCCTATATGACTTCTTTGGAATAGAGACTGTATAATAATATCTCCAGGTTCATTCTTTTATGTAGTGAAAGCTATGTTAATAGTGATAAGATGCAGATTTGAGAAGACTGTGAGCAGAAAATGGCAAATGTTTCACTGTGGGGAGGGTCAGAATACTAAGATAAGATCATTTCTTGACTTTGACTCAACAGTAAGCTGCTGAATGCAGCCAAATGGTCATCATTGTCACTTTGTACTGTGTGTTATACTCACGGCTAGGGTTCCCCGCTGTGCTGTCTGCCACATCTTATTGAAGCAATAAATGCATCTGAAGAAGGAAATGCTCACTGGGGCTTCAGGGGCTGTGTTATAAAGATGATTAATAAGATTGAGAACTATTAAGAAATCTTAGACCATGAAGAGTGCAATTAGTACTAAGTTCTAAGGAAACGTTTTGGATAACAGGTAGGATAAGGGTTATTCTAAAACAAGCATCTCAAATGGCTATGATAAGGATAAAGCCACAGAAGCAAGTCATGTATGAATGCAAGGGAGAAAATAATGTTAGTGTTAATTGGCTTCAGACGTAGGTTCACTACCACACTGATCGATAGGAATGACCAGCATAGGGCTCAGGAGGGTTGACGGGGATAAACAGGTTGAGAAAGTGATGTACCTAAAATGCTAGGCCAGGGAGCTTTCACAAGTCAACCCCAGTGGTGAGCTGTTATTCCCGGTTGTATCAGGATACCATTTAGCCATTACCAGGCCACAGCTGTGGATCTCACCTTAGGCTGCTGCTTGTGGTTTTTATAAGCAAACCTTGGTTCATTGTAAGGTTTCCTATTTCTTAACTTTACGGGGATTTTCAAGGCTTCCTGATACCTTGGCACACTGACATGCACAGATGCTCCTTGATTTACGATGAGGTTACATCCCGATAAACCCTTCGTAAGTCGAAAATGCATTTAATACATCTTACCAAGCGTCATAGTTTAGCTTAGCCACCTTCTACTGAATGTGTATTGCTTTTGTACCATCCTAAAGTAGAAAAATCGTTAAGTTGAACCACTGAAAGCCGGGGACCATCTGTAGTTTTGAACATTGAAATGTATACTTCACATTCAAATTGGGGTCCATACAGACAGTCCATAAACAGTCCTTAGTCCTGTTTAAATTATTCCTACCACTTTTCTCCACCCCTGTGCATAGTGTCCCCAGTGCCACCAAGTATATTAAATATGTTTAATCTCTAGTAATATTTTTTTAGTGATAGAGAGGGAAACTATATTTGAACTCCAAGGTGGGATATTTACTTTAATTAAATAAAAATTTTGTTACGACATGGAATCTAGGTAACATCTATCTTATCCACAGGGTGTGTACCTGCTATGAAAAAACATTTTATTTGTATAGCCAACAAAAAAAAGTGCTTATAATTTTAAATTGATTAAAAGGGGAAAAAATGAATGGAATTCTCTTTAATGCAACTTTTTTCCCTCCAGACCAGAATCCGTAGAAGCTAGCCCTGTGGTAGTTGAGAAATCCAACAGTTATCCCCACCAGTTATATACCAGCAGCTCGCATCATTCACACAGTTACATTGGTTTGCCCTATGCGGTAAGTGTCAAGCATTTCTCTAGAAGGGTATTTTTTATATCTAGAGGTTAAAAATAGATGTGTGTGATATTGTGCTTAAAACTATTTTAAAAGCATACTTGTTTTATACTATCTAAATAATTAGATATAATTTTGTTTAATTTTTCATTGATCTACATTTATTCAAGGGATTAAAATTCCGTAAGAGGAATTCCCTAAGTTTTATTGGTATTACTGTTATTTTATATTTTATGCTATTAATAGTTTCATGTTATAATTCATTCCTTTATAAAAAGACTAGGTAGAATTGTACTATCTATAGTTAATTCTAAATTATATAGTAATTTATATAGTAAATTATGTATTTACCATTTATTGAGCACTTTTGTGCCAGACTCTGTGGTAAGCAGTTTTACATATATTATCTCATTTAATCTTCAAAAACGATCTCGTGAGATAGATACGTATAATTTCCATCCCCATTTCATAGCTGAAAAGATGAAAGTTTATCTACATTGACTTATTCAGTGTTCTATAGCTGTAAGAGGCAGAGCTTAGATAGAAACAGTTGTAGAACTGGATACGTTTCTGATATTATTGAGGTACAATTGTGAGAGATTTTTATGATTTATACCAGAATAAGACATACCCAATTTAAAAAAATTCCTATTAATACTTTATAGTGATAATGTGCCTTTTGTAGTTGTTTTGATTATTCTTTAGCCTCCATATTCCTGAGGTTGTTTTTTTTCTTTTTACCTCTGCTCTCACATCTTACATCTGCTTTTATCTTGAAGGTGGGATTATATGACCAGAGGACTGTGAAGATATCTTCTGATTTGGGGGGTGAAGGGATTGGGATTTGAGGAAAGTCATTGTGAAGGTGACCAAGGTTGTAGATACTACTATGGTTTAATATCTAGCTTCACCAAGTCATTATTTTAAAGCTATTAAGGAAGAAATGGGCCAATTTTATATC
The DNA here is from genome assembly GCF_964194185.1 of Rhinolophus hipposideros. Taxonomy (NCBI): domain Eukaryota; kingdom Metazoa; phylum Chordata; class Mammalia; order Chiroptera; family Rhinolophidae; genus Rhinolophus; species Rhinolophus hipposideros. The sequence continues at coordinate 48,483,842 of NC_138064.1, forward strand.
TTGAGTATTCAAATTAAGGATTGAATTTTAAGTTGCTTAGTTCGTATCACTGTTGGAATTATGTTGTGCTATATTTGTGTTCAATTATCCAGGACCATAATTATGGTGCTCGTCCTCCTCCAACACCGCCGGCCTCCCCTCCTCCATCCGTTCTTATTAGCAAAAATGAAGTAGGCATATTTACCACTCCTAATTTTGATGAAACTTCCAGCGCTACTACAATCAGCACCTCCGAGGATGGAAGTTATGGTACTGATGTAACCAGGTGCATATGTGGTTTTACACATGATGATGGATACATGATCTGTTGTGACAAATGCAGGTAAAATATTTCATGCCAGTAGCTTATTTATTTATTTTTTGACTGCTGCTAACTTTTGGTTGTTAATGTTGGAGAAGATAATTAATTCCTTTTGAAGGAATTAATGAATGCATTTTAAAGTGAGAGTTCCGCTACTATTGATGCCATCTGTTTTGCTCTTAGAAAAAGCCCCTATGGGAAAAAAGCTATCTTAGAATTGATTAGAATTCCTCATTGCTAACTGAGTAATAGGCAATCAGTTCTGATCATTATTCATATAGGATCACATGTCTCTTTTCACTCATTCAATAGTAATATAACTACATATAGTAGTAAACACGATAGAAATGAGAAGATAATTGAGTCCTGTATATTTCCTTTGGAATTATTTGTGCTGTATAGTCAACTGTGATTTTCCAGTATGGGGGAAATTATACATTTTGATTGATGTTTGTTTGACCTGACTCTCTCACCTCCTTTTGACTTGAACCTTGCAGCACTCTGGAGTCTCCTTGAACCAGAACCACAGTCTCCCCTCCCCCAACCCTGGTTCAACCACCAAGAAAGGCCTCTTCCCCTAGAGAAGGTGTGATTGGGACAGAAAGTGGGACTTTGTTTTCCTTTCTTTTCTTTTTTCTTTTCTTTTCTTTTCTTTTCTTTTTTCTTTTCTTTTTTCTTTTCTTTTTTTTTGGTGGGAGGGAGTTGGGGAGGATGGAGAGGGAATAGTAGGATTTCAGCCTAAAAGTTACTAAGTCCATCCCCTGCATAGTGTGGGAAGCAGAGAGTATTTAAGCAGTGCACTGTAGAGGATAAGGAAGTTTGATAGCTCTACACAGTTTCCTGAGTCTGGTCCTTGTGGCATAGCTTCATTATTTATTTAAAATAGTATAGCATATATCCATATTTGAATGTGAGTGTAAAAATGTGTCCTAGAGCCAAATATAAATTACTTTGCATGATTTTGTAATACTGGTCCCATTTATTAGGTTAAATGATTAGGGGTTGGATATTATTGATATAAACATGCATTTAGGGTTATATTTCAAAAAGTTGATTTACAAAGGGGAGAATTAGTCAAGTGGAATTTGATATTTTTATTGAAAGTTGTAATATTAATACTTTGAGTTAATATTAATAAAAACATATTGTACCTTTTCAAGTTTAAAAATAAATTCTTATTACCTGTGACACATATCATTATCATGAGCAATCACATCAGTAAATTTATTTAGGAGGTAAATTTAAAAAATAACTTCAATGATAACTTGTTTTTCTCATTCTTTTTTAATTAGCTACTTGTTAGAAAATTTCAATTCATATTTTAACCAATCATAAAATAGCTTTCTCTTAGCTGATCTTGTCTAAGGTGATAAATCACATACCATTTGCAATGTTTTTATTTTAATGCATAATCTAAACAGTGTTTTTCTTTTGATTTAATTACAATGATCTATATATAATATAGGATTATCTTTATTAGAAAATAGTGAAATAGTCCTTAGAATTTATACCTATCTACAAATTCTTGAAGGACCAGTTCACAGTTTTTGGATTACTCAAGGTATTTACTTCTCAGCAACTGCTCTCTTTGTTATGAATCTGTTTTTTATTCTATTTTTCTACTGCTTAACCTGTAGTGTATTGCAAGGCTTAATCTTTTCTATTCTTGTTTTATATTGCCTCTGTGTATTTTCATGTACCTACTGCACATACTCATCTTTCAAGTTTGACATGTAGAGCTCCGATCCTTTATTCATTTTGTAGTTCTGTTTCTTCTGTTGTCTGCATGACATCATTGCTTATCCCCCAAATTCAACTTAATTTGTTATTGTAACCCTCCATATCAGGTGATCTGCTTTTTTTTCCCCTGCTTACCCCCGTCACCCCCTGCCACATCTTTGGTATATATTCCATTACCTTCCACATTCTACCAATTTTTATTCCAAGATTCTTAGTTAAGAAGTAAAGAACAATACAATAGCAATTAGTAGCTTATATATTAGAATGGCTAATTATTCTGTAAAGAATAATTAAAACTATTTCTAGAAACAGGCATATATATCTACTTTAGACCAATTTAGTCTTGGCAATCAAATATAATAAATTGAGGTTTGCCTCATGCTGGTCCATGTATTCCATTAAAAATAGATAACAGAGTAGGTTTAATCTCTAGCCTCATAGAATATTTCTTTGATTTTTTAACATCACCTTCTTTGCCATCATTCTAGTTCTGTCTTCCTTTAACTCAGGGAAAGCCTTTTATTCAGTTTTTCTGCTTCTAATTTCTTAACTTCTTTGAATTAACAACTGTATACCATCAAAGCATCTCTAGTTGTTACCTGTTGCCAATTAGAGGAAATCTACACACATCCTGACATTCCTAAGTCCTATTAATATGACTTCAATTTACTAATCCATGTTTACCCCCCTGTATTTCTCAAAATGAACATTCCTCTTCATATATATTAACTGCCTTCTGGCTGTTGCTCCTCATTTCTGCCTACTTGAGGAAACATGGCTACAATTTACAAAAATATCTTCCTAATTTCCCAAATGAGGTTCTGTTCAACTTTGTTATTCTTCAGGGTGCTTTTTCCCATTAACTCCAAATAGTGTGGACCTTTCTACTTTGTGATTTCTAATAATATTTGTAATGTATACCTTTTACAATTTAAAATTATATTTGCTTTATATGTTTGTCCTCTTGTTTTTACATCTCAAAGTTTTAGCTCCCTGAGGACATATTTCTGTGCATTCCTCACAGCACCTTTTACAGTACTAAACTCAAAGTAGTCACTTTAAGTGATAGTTAAATGGAATATTAAATTTTAATTTGAGGATGATTTTAATACTCTACATGTTCTGGTTTTTGTTTTTTTTCTTTCTTTTTTAAGTGTTTGGCAACATATTGACTGCATGGGGATTGACAGGCAGCATATTCCTGATACATATCTATGTGAACGTTGTCAGCCTAGGTAAGTTGTGCGTACTGATAAGATAGCCAGGAATCTTACTGAAGTAATCTTTAGTTAATAGAAGTTTATGTATGAATTCTAAATTAAACAATTAATGGATTACTGTATTTCATCAGTTCAAATACACTTTTCATTTTTATGTTTTTATTTTTCTATTCTGACATCTCTAAAATCAGGAAGAATTTTTCCATTAACTGTTATGGTTTATTTTGTTAGGATTTTTACTTTATTAATGATGCATAAAATAACAGTGCATCTTCTAAGTGATGGTATCTTTTTTACTGGAATGCACTATGTTAAAGAGTTACTAGGACGTTCTCTTACAGAATTTTGTAGGTCTGTAATATCTTTCCACCTTTTTGCTGTTTTTTTGTTTTTAAATCTTTTATTACGGACATTTCACACATAAAAATAAAAGACAATTATCAACAGTCTTTTTTTAATCAAGAATCTTGTTTCATTTATACTGCCATGTATTTCTTCTCCCTTTCATATTATTTAATGTAAATCCCAGATGTTATTTCATTCATATGTATCCTTATGTATTTCAACATATATGTATTTATGTGTATATATTTCTGTATATGCCGTGTTTCTCGGAAAATAAGCCCTAGCATGATTTTTCAGGATGACATCCTCTGAACATAAGCCCTAATGCATCTTTTGGAGCAAAAATTAATATAAGACCCGGTCTTATTTTCAGGGAAACACGGTATCTATAAAATAATTCTTTTTTAAAAACCATAAACATAAAACCACTACTATACATCAAATTTATTATCATTCAGCTACTGTGAAAGTATTGATTGTTTGATATGCATCTTTTTATGTCTCTAGTAATCTAAACCTACTCTCCTTAGTCTCATCAATCCCAGTCTCCTTTGCAATGTGTTTTTTAAAGGAACTGAATTGGTTATCCTGATGAGTTTGCTGATTGCATTACCATGGTTTAAAAGGTTTCTCTGTCATCTGTTTCTATAAATAGGTGTGTGATAAGATTTAGGTTCCTTTCTGTCTCTCTCTTTCTCTGTTGCCCTCTCTCTCTCTCTCTCTCTCTCTCTCTCTCTTTCTCTCTCTCTCTCTCACAGACTATTTCATAGACTGTGTTCTATCAAGTGACACGTAATAATCATGTTATTATTGATAGTGATTCTTTAGGTCCATTAATTTATTAGGAGTTGCAAATTAGTGACATGTTAATTCTATTGCTCATCCCTTATTAACTGGAAAATTTCTATAGGAAAACATGTCCCCATATTAACTGTTCAGTTTTCTTAAGATATATTTCAATGAGGAAAGGCAGAATAAATGTTTGTGGATCTTAGGCTCTATTTATCAGTTTCCAGAATAATGAAAAAACATTTTAAGTATCATTATGAACTCAGGGATTTCAACGTATTGGATGTCAGTCTATTACAGTTATTATGTCCTTATTGATGTTCAAATTTTGTCCCATATTTAGTCAGTGGGAACCTCTTGAAGTTGGCTCTTGAGTCCTTTTGAAAATACCATAGTGTGGTACTTGGTAGTTTTTTTGCTGATAGGACAAAGTGTCTCAAGCTTATCTTACACATCTATGCCCCAAAGTCACAATTGGTTTTCAAGACCAGAGTCTCAGAGCTAGTCATGCTTTGCCCCTTCCTACTGGATTGATCACTGATCCTATATCTTTTTAGTAGATAAAACTAGGAAATATGTTTTTGTCTATTTGTTTATTTTTAAGATAAAATACATGAGTTTATACTGATAATTGCAAAATTAAATTGCACTTAAATATATTGAGGTAAGATTTTGGTATATAACATAATATGTTTCAGGTATACAACATTGTAATTCGATGCCTGTATACCATTTAACTATTTCTGTGTTCCATCTGTATCTCCTTTTATTCTCCTTCTCAACAACACAGATAATAATATAATTAAAATATCACAATTACTCAATTGCCTAATTCCACAGACAAACACAACAGTCTCAATAGTAACAATACCAACACTAGCACCAACAATATGATTGTGTAAAACAGTTTAGAATTTTTTTCTTTTCTTAATTTCCACAAGGGATGTGTACTTTATTGTATTTAAAGTCCCTTGAAAGAATTTCAGTATGTGATTATAACACCAACTGGATACATACTTATGTTGATGAGGTTCTTTTATTTTTGATTAAAAAAAATAAACCTTTTACGTTGCTTGTAGATTCACATGTAGTTGTGAAACAACACAGACATCCTGTGTACCTTTACCCAGTGTATTCCAGTGGTAACACCTTGCAAAACTATTAACACAATATCACAGGCAGGGTATTGACATTGATACAATCAAGATACAAAACATTTTTTTAAATTTATTTATTTATTTATTTTTATTTTATTTTTACATCCCTCACACCGCAATCAAGATACAAAACATTTCCATCACAAGAATCCCTCATGTTACATTTTATAGCCACACCCACCTCCTATCCCTCCCACCCCCTGACCTTTGACAACCAATAATCTATTTCTATAATTTGTCCTTTCAAGAATGTTACATAAATGGAACCATACAGTATGTGACCTTTTTCACTCAGTGTAGTTCCCTGGGGAGCCAGCTGATTTGTTGCATATATTAGTATTTCATTCTTTTATATTGCTGGGTATATGTGCACCCCAGTTTGTTTCACCATTCACCCTTTGAAGGACATTTGGGTTATTTCCACTTTTTGACTATTACAAATGAAATTGATAAAAACACTTGTGTACAGGCTTTGAACCTAAGCTTTGTTTTCTCTGGAATAAATGCCCTAGAGTGTAATTGCTTGGTCATATAATAGTTGCATGTTTAATTTTATAAGAAATTGTCAAACCGTTTTGCAGAATGGTTGTACCATTTTACATTCCTACTGAAATGTATGAGTACCCTTGTTATTTCTGATTTTTTAAGGATTGCTCTTTATACTTTATTTTCTATAATTATGTACTAAAGTCAGATATTTAAGACAAGGTATATTCAAGTAAATGTAACTTTTTTATCCGTTTCTTTTACCCCAGACATAACAATTTTTAAAAAATTGATTATTCCTTCCATTGTTTGTTTTCTTACTAGAAATAGATATGTGTGTATTCCCTTCCTTACTTAGGTAAGAAGTAGTACATAGTTTTTGCCACATATCTTTATTTCTTTTAGAAATATATGCTGAAGATCACTTCATAGTAGTATAGAGAGATTGACTTATTTCTCTCTATAGCATCAAGGTGCACCATCTTTTTCAAATATAGTTTATTTACCCAGTCCCTTTTGAGTGGACATTTGAGTTTTTTCCAGTCTTTTGTAATTGCAAATACAAGTGGGATTGTTCAGTAAAAGGGTAAATATAAATGTAAAATTTTGTCAGATATCACCAAATTCCCCTCCAGTAGTAGCTGCACAATTTTGAATCCTACCAGTTATGGATAAGCATACCTATTTTCCCAATCCTTACAAGAGTGTTTGGCCGACTTGGATTTTTGCCAGTTTATGGTAATCTTAGTGTTATATTTTGCCTTTTTTTTTTTTTTTTTTTTTTACTATGAGTGAGGCTTTTCTATGTGATTTTGTTTCACTTTATGATAGCAGCCTTTTTGCCAGGTAGTTTTTGATAGAGTAATGTTGATGAATTCAGTTAAGAGTTGGTTAAAAACTGACCATTAGGGAGGGCAGTCAATTGAGCCATATCTGCTTATCACTCTGTGATGACTAGGATAGTTAACAGTGAGGGGTAGGACAGTTACATATCCTCGTAGACAGTAAGGCAAGTCTGCTTGAGTTGTAGGCATTTCGGTCTACAGCCCTTGTTTTCCCATTGAAAAATAATATCTTGTGTTATTTGACCTCTAGACTAATAAGATAAGCAGCGAAAACATTGGGGGTTGGGGGTAAAACAGTTACTATGGATGATGGGGGGGATAATGAAATATTTTACTTAATTATTAAATATTAAGTGTTTATTATTTCAAAAGTGGGAATAATTTTAGACAAATGGTATAACGCAAATAGATTCTAATTTAGTGTCGTACATTTATTTTAAGAAATTTGTGATTTTAGTTGCATTAACATTTTTCCCCAGACTTTTTGCTTTAATATTCAGTTTGAAAAAAAATGTCCTAGTTTCCTAAGTAAAAAGTTATTTTCTTAACAGAGTGCAATTAGTCACTTAACTGGCATCTTCTACTAATAATGCTAGATCAAATCTAAACTGTGAGGCAAGGGATAGTATGTATATTTTATACTGCCGTTTTTTTTCTTCAATGAGAACATTAGAGAAATTGTAAAGTTTATCATATATAAGTCTGCTCTGTATCTAAATTTATGCAAGTTGATAAATAATCATGTTAATATTTTCATGTAGGAGTTTGGATAAAGAGAGGGCGGTGCTACTACAACGTCGGAAAAGGGAAAATATGTCAGGTGGGTGAAACGGATCTATAGGAAATTAGGATTAGTGTGAGTGAGAGAATAAATGGCCTGCATAGTTTTAGTCAGATGTAAACATCTTACTGAGGAATGTTGATGGTATGTATAATTTAATGGGACTCCATTAGTTTATCTTTTGGAATAGTATTTCTTTCATTTTTAACCAGAATTTAGAAGTACATTTGCTACAACTTTGATTTCGGCTTAAAACATGTTGATACCAGTACAATTAATTTTGAATAACCATAGTTTATTGAACTATTCCTGTTTGATGGACATTTGAGTTGTTTCCAATATTTTTTGTTTTGTTTTTATTATAAATATTACCTTCAACAAAACTCTCTTGGATATGTTTTTTTATGCTTTAGCCATTTTATTTTTAGATAGATCCCTAGAAATGGAAATGTTGGGTGAAAGGGTAAGTGCATATAGAATTTGCCTAGATATGGCTACCCTTTGGAGAGAATTGTGAATTTCTGCTAGCATTGTATGCAAGTGCCTGTTTTCCACAGTCACACCATCAGAGTGTGTTGTCAGACTTTTGTGTCCTCTCTAGTTTAATCTATGAGAACTGATATTTGTCGTTTGCATTTAAATATATCTTACTGTGAGTGAGGAAGTGAAAAAATGTGTTTATTCTTCAGAAAGATGTAGATATAATAGTTTCTCATGTGGAATCCTGTTTTATTGTTTGCATGTATTACACATGCAATAATTTTTATTGTGCCTTTGAAGATGGTGATACCAGTGCAACTGAGAGTGGTGATGAAGTTCCTGTGGAATTATATACCGCATTTCAGCATACCCCAACATCGATTACTTTAACTGCTTCAAGAGTTTCCAAGGTTAATGATAAAAGAAGGAAAAAAAGTGGAGAGAAAGAGCAAAACATTTCAAAATGTAAAAAAGTAAGTTTTCTGTTTTTCTAGATGAGTAGATAGGAAGTGGTGGGAGCTGAGTTCTACAGGAATTACTATACTATTTTTTATACCCATTCAGTTTTTCCATGGTTTTAATATTGAGCACAGAAAATTTAGAATTTTTCTTAGCATTGTATCATATACACATTTTCGTGTTCTTATAGTCTGCATTCTATTTTTAGTAGAACAGTATTCTAGTAGATGACTTTATTTCCTTTCCTCTAGTTCTGGTGGTATTGGTTATTACCAAACTTTTTGTTATTATAAGACTTCAGTAAAAAGCTTCAGTGAACTAGTTAATGCTTAAATATTAATTATATCCAGTTAAAAAAGTTAAAAAAAACTAACTCAGAATTCCATTTTATTTCAGGCCTTTCGTGAAGGATCTAGGAAATCATCAAGAGTTAAGGTAAATACATTAAATTTAAACCTTTATTATCAGGTGAGCTTACTAAGTAGTTGTTTGTTCATAATCTTTATGCTTTCTTTATTGTGTGTCATTTCATTTGTTGTTATCTATATCAGAAGTGGGACCATAGAGAATTCTGGATTGGTTGCAATAATTGGATTGCTACATGACTCTTAGAGTTTAACACTGTTAAAATATTAAGTAAGAGGAGGAGGTATATAAGCAATTTCTAATAAAATTTTAGGTAATCTGAATTTTAGTTATCATTGCATTCCATGTCTCCATTACCGCATGTGTTAGTCCACTAGACATATGAATGCAAAATCACATTTGGAATATGAAAATTTGTTCTTTTGCATACTTGGGATTCTAGTGATTTAGTCAAGTCAGTTGTTACAAACTACTATAAAAAAATTACCATAGATCAACCATGTAAGTACTCACTAGTCACTTGAACCTTGAATTAATTAGAATACATCCTCAATTTTGTAGATGCCAAGATTGCTAAGAGAAACAAGGCTACCCACCCCTGCCTCCCTTAAAAGATAGGTTTGTGTTGGATCACAGAGGTCGGCTATACAGTGTTACTATACCTTTTTAAACTAGGTAGTAAAGGATAATGGATTTTTCAAGTGGTTAGATACTAAAATAGGTGTGGGGAGCATGTTCTAGTATATCTGTTGTCCCCGTGATATAAATCATAATAATAATTCATTATTCCACATTCCTGGAAAACAAGTCATTAAACAGTTGTCCGATGATTATTCTTGCATACTTTTTGTAATTCTTTCTCAAGAATGTTAATTCATAGTGTCACTCAGCATACTGCAAGTACAAAGTTTCATAAAATGTTCTTTATATGTTAAAGTTACTATTTTATACTTATTTTGTTAAACTTGGATTTATGGTATTTTTCTCTGACACAGAATAAAGAGGTCTGAAAAAGGTTTTGGGTTAAACTGGTGGAATTATTGATACTCCAGCAATTTTCCTTTCTTCCCAGTTTATCTAATCACTTAGGCTTAATGAGGAAGGAACATGTTTAAGCTAACTGAAATATTTTCATTACAGTAAAGTAGTGACTAAGGAAATAAAATTTTAAAAATGCTATGTGCATCTTTTCAAAATCTTTTCCTTGATATCTTTTTAAGATCAATACAATTTTTTTTTCTTTAAAGTTTATTGGGGTGACAATTGTCAGTAAAGTTACATAGATTTCAGGTGTACAATTCTGTAACACATTATCTATATCTCACATTGTGTGTTTACTACCCAGTCAGTTCTCTTTCCATCACTTGTGTTCGATCCCGTTTACCCTCGTCTAGAGCCCCACGTCCCCCTTACCCTCTAGTTCAATTCTAATAAGTAATTCTGTAGTATTTATAAGATTCAAGAGATGTAGAAAAGCTGTATTAAAGATATACGAGGTCATTAAGAGGGTTTTTTGGTGGAGGGGCGGGGCATAAAACAGAAAAATTTGAAAACTGAATAGATTTCTTTTAAAAAGCTGAGGAAAGTCTTAATATGTAGTGTCTCATATTTGTATAAAAATGTTCTTTATCAAGTGGTCACTATAATGTGGAATATATATAAGTACATAAAATATGAATTGGTAAAATAAACCTACTCCTGTCAAATAGTTGAGCAACTTACTATACAGTTGACCCTTGAACAATGCTAGGTTTAGGGGTGCCGACCCTCTGCGTGCTCAAAAAGTTGAGTGTATCTTTTGTCTCCCCCAAAACTTAAATTGTCCCTTGGTGTCCAAGGAGGATTGGTTCCAGGACCCCCCACTGATATCAAGTCTCTTATATAAAATGACAGAGATCAATGCTTATAGTAGGCCCTCCAATCCTCAGACTCCCAGCCGCAGATCGAAAACAGTACGGGTATTTATTGAAAAAAATCCACGTATAAATAGACCCATGCAGTTCAAACCTGCGTTGTACATAGTTTAACTATAGTTTGTTTCATTGTAGGAAAGAATGTTACTTTTTGTAATACATATAGATTAGTTACTTATATGGAAAGTTGACGGATGGTAAATTTTAGTGTTTCTGTACACATACATGTCTAACAGGATATATAAGGATCTTTATGAAATCTATGTGTGGTGTTAAAATTTCAGAGTTGTGTTAGGTTGTACATATTATAGGAAGAAATTGTTTTCTCATGAAAGTGTTTAGTATTGTAGAAGGAAAATGATGAGCAGTATTTACAACTAAATTGAAATTTCACATGTTAAATCCGTTATAAGTTTGAATTATGCTAACAATAAGACACAATATATGTTCTTGTTACCTGCATTAGTTGGTTTTCATCCTAAGATTGCAAATAAGAATTAATTGTGAGAGTTCAGGTTTTAATAAATTTTTTAAATGTGTGGTAATTGCCTTTCTATAAATTGCATTCCAGTGAAAAAAGTTTCCCTTTTTGTTTTGTAACATGAAAGAAGAGAGGTGGTAACTTTATGTGGCATTTAGCATCTTACAGATTTTAATAGGGACTATGGAGGAGGAGCAAGCACTTGAGCTTGAAGGTCCTTGCCCTCATAATCCTTGAATTTAGGCTCTGGACCATTTAGGTTCATTGAGATTCTGTGAAACATGTTATTCTCATGTCAAGTTTGTCATGTGGACAATTGGAATTACACTAAATTAAGATAGCAAAGTATGTTTTTGTTTTAAAATGTTAAAATTATAGTATTATATCAGAAAAGTTTATACTTAATATGCAGTATGTGTAGTTTACATAATTGCATATTTATTCTGGTTAAATAGGATTGTGAGTACAAAATAGACATTAGCAATCTCTAAAATCAAAAATTTCGTGTGCTATCTTTTTTTAACCGTTAGCTGATAGTGACTTGAAATTTTTGGGTAGTTGCAATTTTATTGATAGCCTCCATTTGGCTACAGTAGTGACAGTGAAGCTTGAATTTCTACTATTCTGACTTAACTCGGCTTCTTTCAGTTTTCCAACTCATATTTGTGTGGCCTACAGCATGAAAATGTAGGAAGGTACTCATTTATGGTTTTCTCACTGGGACCAACTTAGAAAGTCTAACATTATTTCTAGTTTACATTGTATTCTTTTATATAGATTGTCATTGATTTTGTGTATGTTTGTCTCTATAAATACTTTAAGTACAGATATCAATGCTTAGTTTGCTATGATTTCAGGGTTCAGCTCCAGAGATTGATCCTTCATCTGATGGTTCAAATTTTGGATGGGAGACAAAAATCAAAGCATGGATGGATCGATATGAAGAGGCAAATAATAACCAGTATAGCGAGGGTGTTCAGAGGGAGGCACAAAGAATAGCTCTGAGATTAGGCAATGGAAATGACAAAAAAGAAATAAATAAATCAGATTCGAATACAAACAGTTTGCTCTTCAAACCTCCTGTAGAGGTAAATATATCATTTGTCAAAAAGTTATAAAACAAAACCTTTTTCTACTGTTAAGTAGTTAGATTCAAAGTGATCAGGTTTAATTATTCTCAATAATTCTCTGATTTTAGAGCCATATACAAAAAAATAAGAAAATTCTGAAATCTGCAAAGGATTTGCCTCCTGATACACTTATCATTGAATATCGAGGGAAGTTTATGCTAAGAGAACAATTTGAAGCAAATGGATATTTTTTTAAGAGGTACATTCGTTTATTTTTCCCATGTTAGTTTCCTGAAGTTATGTGTTGAATTTTTGGCTATTTTACCAGGATGCTGTGTTTATGTGTATTTTGTTTTCCTAAGTGATCATATTAGCATTTAAAGCTGTAGTGTGATTGAACAGTGACTAATGATAACTTTTGAACTATAATAAAATATAACAACACAAAAAATGCGAATATATTTCTCAGTCTCTTACCCATTTCTATCTTGCTGACACTCCTAAAACAATCTACTTCAAAGATAAACTGCAGCAATATAGGTGGATGTTAATGAAAAACTCTGACTACCAGAGGTTAATAAGGAACCCTTTCCATCCAGGACTTTTCCTGATTCCTTGTAACATAACTGCTAGAACCTGAAAAGACCATTGGTGACTATCATAGGGAAAACCCTTCCTCTCTTTATTAGATGGTGTTAGATTTGGTCTTACATTATTGCCACCACTTTGAACTCCCACTTTCTTGGTATGGAATGGCTAGGAAGGTAACATTCTTAGTATATATACTATAATCATTGAAAATATTTTAGTTATAACTTGAATTTTTACTTAAGATATGAAAGATATACAAGAATCCTTCCTTTTTATATAGATTTGATCTGAAATAGAGCTATAAATCAAACACTTAAATGCACTAGGAGATAGGGACTTTTAAAGGTATCCAGTTATGACTCCTTGTGTAAAGGCAGTAGTCTCTCCCTTTTTATCTCTGTAAATTTGAATTTCCACCTTCAATTAATTACCTTGCTTTAGGTAAGGTTATAGGAACAGGTAAAAATCTTATTAGCATGAACTAGACTAGTAATTAAGAATGGGTTCTGGTATCACATTGCTTTATACTCAGATTTTGGCTTCACTACCTACTGTGTGTCTTTTAGAAGTTTCTTAAACTCAAAATGTTAATAGTTTATAATGCATTTCTTTCTTTGCAGACCATACCCTTTTGTTTTATTCTATTCTAAATTTCATGGGCTAGAAATGTGTGTTGATGCAAGGACTTTTGGGAATGAGGCTCGATTCATCAGGCGTTCGTGTACCCCCAATGCAGAGGTAAGCTCACAGAAACCTTTGTTGGGAGCGGGTGCTTAGGTATATGGGGTCTGAGTATTAACACACAAGTCTGGAGCCTGAGACACTTTTAACTAGTGATTCATGTTGTACTGCCCAGCATCTTTCCACTGAAAATGTAGTGAACGTTAGCTAAGATCTTAAATATTACTTTGCACATTAAAGAAATTGTGATGTTTCTTGTAAGAGAAAATACTGGACTTCTGTTTATCCTAGAAGCTCTATATTTGGCTCAAATACATGTTTTGATTTGATAGAGGTAGATGACAAAGCTGAAAACTAAAATAAGTTTTATGTGCTACTATAAAATTTTTAATAAAATTGTGTTTTAATGTAATATTTTTGGTTTTGTTTTGCACGGAATAATAAACATTTTAAATTTTATAGTTGTGTAATGTTACAGTTAAGAGTATAGGTTTTGAAGCCAGAATTATTAGATTCATGTCTTCTTTTTGACTAACTAGCTTTAGAACCTTGTCTATACTTCAGTTTTATCTGTAAAAAGGTGTTACGACAACTAAAGGTGTTAATACGTGTAAAGTATCTAGGACAATATCAGTCATAGAAAAGTATAGTGTTAACTACCATTATTGCATTTTATCAAATCAAAGATGCCACTCCTAATTTCAGATATGCTATATGCTAAAAGGTAAAAAATATGAATCATAGAATTGATGAAATAACAGTATTTTCTTTTTAATGCTACATGGGCTGTAGAGCTGTAGATTATATTGATGTACCTCTTTCCCAGTTGATAACCACTTACTATTGTTACAAGTCTTATAATTAATTGTATGTTTCCATGTTGTGTTTGTGAATTACTTTGAAAAGAATAGTTTTCAAAATTTCAGGATGACGATGCTTCTAAAAGTAAAAAATAATTCATATAAATACAAAATTATTCTTTTAACTAACAGGTGAGGCATGAAATTGAAGATGGAACCATACATCTTTACATTTATTCTATACAAAGTATTCCAAAGGGAACTGAAATTACTATTGCCTTTGATTTTGACTATGGGAATTGGTAAGTTCAAACCTGTAAATATGATATCTGTTGTTTTAAAATAGTTCCTTTAATGTCCACAAAAAATTTTAGGTATTGTCATTACTGTTACAGCTTTTTATTTTTATTTATCCCGAGGCCATTAAAAGTACTTGAAAACAAGTACAGCAATGTTGCTTAGTTCTTTTCTAACCTTTCCTTAATTACTGTTGTACTGTAAATACTAATAGTAATTATAATTAGTAATCCCAATTCAGCCAGACAACACTGACCTTCTTTATGTGAGAATTTTCCCCTTCTTTTCCTTCTTGTATTTTTGTAATTTAAGTATAGTTGGTGTACGATATTATGTTAGTTTCAGATGTACAATATAGTGATTTGACATTTTTATACCTCACATTGTGGCCAGCCCATTAATTCTAGTAATCATCTGTCATTGTGCAAACATCACAATATTATTGACTCTATTCCCCTTCACCCTTTTACACATTCCCCCATCCCTCTGGCAACCATCGCCTTGGTCTCTTTCTAAGAGTCTGTTTTTGTTGTCTGTTCATTTTGGTTTTTTTTTATTCCACATATAAGTGAAACCATAAGGTATTTGTCTTTCTCTGTCTGACTTACATCACTTAGCACACCTTCTAGGTCCATCATCCATGTTGTCACAAGTGGCAAACTTTCATTTTTTTTGTTACTGTGTAATATTCCATTGTGTGTGTGTGTATTTATACCATATCTTTATCCAGTCATCTATTGATGGACACCTAGGTTGTTTCCATATCTTGGCTGTTGTAAATAATGTTGCAATGAACATAGGGGTGCATATATCTTTTTGAATTAGTTTTTTGTTTTTCTCAGGTAAATACTCAGAAGTGAAATTGCTGGGTCACATATTAAATCTATTTTTAGTTTTTTGAGGAATCTCCATACTGTTTTCCATGGCGGCTGTACCAATTTATAGTCTCACCAAGTGTCACGAGGGTTCCCTTTTCTCCACATCTTCATCAGCACGTTATTTGTTCACTTTTTGATAGTAGCCATTCTGATTGGTGTGAGTGGTATCTGATTGTGGTATTGATTTGCATTTTCCTGATGATTAGTGATGTTGAGCATCTTTTCGTGTGTCTGTTGGCCATCTGTATGTCTTTTTATGAGAAATGTCTTTTCATGTCCACTGCCCATTTTTGATAGGATTATTGTTTTTATTACTGAGTTGTGTGAGTTACTTATATATTTTGGATATCAACCCAAATTATCAGACATATCATTTGCAAATATCTTCTCCCATTCAGTAGGCTGTCTTTTTGTTTTCTTTATGGTTTCCTTCACTGTGTAGAAGCTTGATGAAGTCCCATTTGTTTATTTTTGCTTATTTTCCCTTGCTCGAGGGGACATACGCAAAAAGATGTTACTCAGACTGATGTCAAATAATTTGCTGCCTATAGTTTCTTCTAGTTGTTTTATGATTTCAGGCTTACATTTCAGTCTTTAATCCAACTTCTTTATTTTTGCAGATGGTCTAAGTTCCGTCCAGTTTTGTTTTTGTGTGTGTATCTGTCCAGTTTTACTAACACCACTTGTAGAGACTTTCATTTCTCCATTATATATAGTTGCCACCTTTGCTGTAGATTAATTGACCATCCTTCTTGTTTTTTAGGGGGTACAATTTTAGTGATACAATTAATTTGGTTTCATCAGTATGAATGGATAATTTCACTTTTTGCCTCTCAAAACAAATTGTGCCAAATTTTTTTTGCAGTATAAATTGAAACGGTTTGTTGGAGATACTGCAAGAAAACTCTGAGAACTATTGTTCTGAAACACTGGGGGTGGAGGGGGGGAGTTCATTCTGAGTATAGAAACTTCAATTTCAATTTTTAAAAATTTGACGTAAAAATAAATAATACAAAAGTCCATGTGCCTACTTCCCAAATTAAGAAATAAGGAATTATCCATTGAAGCCTCTCATGTTTAACAGGCAGATTGCATCTCTTTTCCCTTTTACCAGAGATAATTGCCATCTTTAATTTGGTGCATTTAAAATAGTATCTGGTATTATTTTGTATATTTTAAAATTATATTTAAGTTATAATCTGTATTATTTTGCATTCATCTTTTCTCATTCATTACTTTTATGAGATTCAGTCCTATTGTTATGTGTAGCTCTAGTTCATTTCTTTTCACTGTTAATGGTTCTATCCCCCTGTTGGTGGACCTTTAGATTGACCAAAAAATGACTTTTTGGGCACGTCTGCATGTGTACATGTTCTCTTCATCTCCCTAGGTAGGGACGTAGGGGCAGAATTTCTGGGTTTTGTAGAATGTGCACAGCCTCAGTTTTTACTCGGCCTATGTGAAGGACCGGTTTACATTCCTATAGTTTTACTTCTTGGCTCCACTTTACTGTACAATTTTAAAAATTGATGCTAATCCATGTGAAACGGTATCTTTTTATGTTTTAATTACATTATCCTTGATTATTTTGTGAACCCAAGGATCTTTTTATGTATTTATTTGTGATTTGGCTTTCCTGTCCTGTGAATTGCCTAATTATCTGTTCAATTTTTGTGCTGAATAGTCATTTTCTTACTGATTTTTTTTTGGGTAGAAGGGCATTCTTTATATATTTTGTAGTCTTTGGGTTATAAGTATTTCAGTGCATTTCCTCCTATTCGATATTTTATTTTTTTAATTGTTGTATGATACCCCATTTAAATGCAGAAGGTTTCAATGTTCACTATGTTTTCTATCAATGAAAACTCTCTTCCTTCAATATGCATGTCTATTTGATAATTTAAGTGTTCCCTTTTTTAGTCCTTTCTCCCACAGAAGGTGGAAAATGTAGCACAATGGCTCTTTGCTCATTGCTTTGAGAGACTATCCCACAGTGGTTAAGAATATAAGCTTTTCATAATCTGACTGTCCGGTTTCAAATCCTAGGTTGGTTACCTATTAGCTATGTAACCTTGGACCAGTTTCTTTGTGCTTGAGTACAAAGAAACTGTGAGAATTATATGTAACAAGGATATTTTGAAGATTCAGTGAGTTAACACGTGTTTAAAACAGTTCCTGGACAGAATAAGTGCCTAATACACATTAGCTGTTGCCATCAGACCTGCATCATTATTTGCAGTTCTGATATCAAAGAAAACATCTAGAAAGAGTTTCAAGCTACTTTCTATTACTACCTGATATGGAGAGGTGGGAGGTAGTCGGTAAATCTTTGAATTCTACCTGATTCACACAGCATAAGGCAGGCAGCTAGGAGTTTGACCTGTACCTTTGTACCTGTGTTGAAAGTGAATGAGTAGGAGTATTAGAAACTTGGAAAAGTAAATCTTTTTATTGTGAACAAACATTATAAACTACTTTTAAATCATGCAAAGTGGGAGGCTTCTATTATTGTTTAACTCAGGTTTGGGCTTTTATCCTGTAGCCTAGAGAGGAACTAAGTCTTGGTGGTAGAAATAAAGAGGGCAGAGCAATAAGAAATACTGGAGAGATGAAAATGTGGACCTGTATCAGAATGCCATCCCTAACATTGATTAATGTGTGACTTTGGACGAGACACTCTCTCTGAGCTTTGGTCTAATCTGTAAAATGGGAGTAATAATTATCACTACTAGCTTCCATTTGAAAGAAGGATTGCTTGAGAGGGGCAAAGGAAGCATAACTTTAAATTTTTTCAACAGCTTTTTAAAGAAACCTGGTTATTGAAATCATTCATAAGAGAAAAACTAGCTAAAGTTTGGTATTATACCTAGCATATTTTTTATTTAAGTCAAATTTAGGGTATTTTGTCACTTGTGTATATACATTATAACACTCTGGGACCACTTTAGTAAATACGGTTTTTGCTTTAAGGTGAGTCACAGTATCATTTTACTTAAAAAGAGTCAGTTTATTGTGTTGTTTTCTATAACCATTACTAGTTGTCCTTGTGATTGAAGGCCCAGACATCAACTTTCATGTATTTTTTTCATAAGAAAATAAAATGTCTTTTGTGATAGTTGTCAGGAATGCAAATTAGTGAAAAGAATTGCTTATAATTAGTAATAGCATATAATTTTGTGGAGTTGTCGCATACAATGGATTAGAAAATTTTAGTTTGTTTTATGTCTTGAATAAATAGTTAACTGCTTATCTTTCTAGTAAGTACAAGGTGGACTGCGCATGCCTCAAAGAAAATCCAGAGTGCCCTGTTCTAAAACGTAGTTCTGAGTCCACGGAAAACATCAACAGTGGTTATGAGACCAGAAGGAAAAAAGGGAAAAAAGAAAAGGATATTTCAAAAGAAAAAGATACACAAAATCAGAATATTACTTTGGATTGTGAAGGAACAACCAACAAAATGAAAAGCCCAGAAATTAAACAGAGAAAGCTTTCTCCACTGAGACTATCAGTATCAAATAATCAGGTACTGAACTATACTCCACTGATTCTTGATGTCCGAAGTTAACAAAGGAAAAGAATTTGTCATATTTTAACTTATTATTTTATATAAAGTAGTTTAAAATTTGTAAGTTAAGTCCACTCTGTTATTTAATGAAGTACTTACAAATGTAAAATACAGGTTCTGCTAGAATTTGTACAATATTTGTTGAACTAAGAAACTACTCAGCCAACAAATCCTTGCAGAATTGAATATAAGATTTTTCTAAGGCTGGGTAATTTAAAAAATTCTTCCAGATTGCACTGTCCTTGTATTCAGAATAAATGTTCTGACTTAAAGTCTTAAGCCATAAAATTTCCCTTTTTTTAATATTTGGGACATAATTTAATTACATAAGGGTGACAGATAAGATTTTTGAGAGAAAATTTTCTTAAGAACACACAAGATAATTTTGTGCAAAGGTTTTGGCCTATACTTCTGCCCTGACAGGAAATACTTTGTTATATGCTCTCTAAACACATGAAAGTTGGGAGGGATAAGAACATTATTGACTAGAACTTTAAAAAGCAAAATTATTTGAATGATTTTGAAAACTTAATTGAATTAGGAAACCAGTATTAAGTTTCTAAAATGGATTTAAGTAGGCTTGTAATTTTTATGTTGAATTAGTTGGGTTGAAACCCATTTAAAATAGTTAGTGCCCCTAGTTGTAGTAGTTTTTGTAATGCAGTCATTTCCATCTTTCAGGAACCAGATTTTATTGATGATATAGAAGAAAAAACTCCCATTAGTAATGAAGTGGAAATGGAATCTGAGGAGCAGATTGCAGAAAGGAAAAGGAAGATGGTAAGTTGGGAAGCTAGTAGCTGCTTCACGCTGTCCCTCAGGCTTAGTGACGCTGTTTTTCGCATATTAACTGTTGCTGCGTTTATGAGGGCTTTTACACTGTTTTGTTTGAAGTTAGCAACCCTCATGTACTACTGAGCATTTGTTTGGCTTGGTCATTACTATTCAAGTTACTTCCACTAATCTTTTGTGTTTTCACTATATATTCATTAGACATTTTAGAATGTGTGACCCTTGAGAAGTAATTTAACATTTTTGAAGCTGAGAACTATTAATAAATTTTAATGCCAGAATTATTGTTTAAAATGTCTTTCATTAGCTAAATGTGTTCTTTCTCTTCATAATTTAATGTAAAACAAGATGGAATTTTAAAACTTACAATAGCACCAAATAAATGGCTTATGCAAAAAAAAACAATCCCACTGGTAGCTACTATTTGTGTATCTCATACTATCATAAAATAAGGTTTTCATTAAAATGTTTAGTATTTATATTCCTTGTACTATTTATTTGCAAATATCTGTATAAAAACTAGGACAATATATATATTTTTTACAAATCTATGCTAATTTAGTAATCAATACAATATTTAGGCCAGTTAAGAAAGTAGTATGGTATAGTTTGCCCTTAGATTTGAAATGACTTTGCACAACTAATGGTCTTAGTATGGATTTTCCCATCCCTTTTATTTTATGTGCTCCCTGATTTCCGGTTTTAGTGATCTTCACACTGTATTCCATGGAATCTCAGGTGTCATATACTCATGGGGTAGGATCTTTGCAATTTGGGTTTTGTAGGCCTACTGAATGTCTGTTTCCTGTTTTATTGCCTTGGTAATAATTTCTCCAGTATTGATTCATTGTTGATGTTCAAAATTGTGAAAGCAATGCAGAACTCTTTCATAGCATCAGGATTTCAGGAACACTGCTCTGAGGGGCAGGGTAGCACAAGATAGAAAAGAGAAAAGTACAGCGGTTGGTTTTTTTTTTGTTTTTAAAATGAGTTTTTCCACCTAAAGGAATCATCTTGAACCTTTTTTAAGATTCAGTTGCATCTAAATTATCTGTACGTATACAAAATTACCTCTGACCTTTTCATGACTAGATTTTCCTTTGGCCTGTTCATTCCACAATTGCCACAGTCTTGTTATTTGCACGAATCTGCAAGAACTTTTAGAATACCCACTTAGAGTATCATTTGTTGGGAGGCATGTGTCCGCTAGGAGGAACCTCTTTTACAAGTGGTTTTTTTTTGTTTGTTTGTTTTTTAAGATTTTATTGGGGAAGGGGAACAGGGCTTTATTGGGGGATGTTATTGGGGAACAGTGTGTACTTCCAGGACTTTTTTCCAAGTCAAGTTGTTGTTCTTTCAATCTTAGTTCCGGAGGGTGCCGTTCAGCTTCAAGTTGTTGCCCTTTCAGTCTTAGTTGTGGAGGGCACAGCTCAGCTCCAGGTCTAGTTGCCAGTTCCCTTGCGGGACTCGAGGAGTCAAACTAGAAACCTTGTGGTTGAGAGCCCACTGGCCCATGTGGGAATCGAACCGGCAGCCTTCGGAGTTAGGAGCACGGAGCTCCAACCGCCTAAGCCACCAGGCCAGCCCCTACAAGTGGTTTTAAGGGCTATAAACACTTTGGAAAAAGTGAAATTATAAAAAAAAAAAAAAAGAACACAAAACCTCGGGGCTTGTTCTTGTGCTCATAATTTTATTCAGATTGCATTATGTTTAAAAATTTGTATGGACAAAGAAAGTCTTTGTGATAGGGAGTCCGCTGTCTTCCCTTAATGCTGGCATTTTGGAATAAAACCTGCTTTTCTTTTCACTAAAAAAAAAACCACACACACAAAAGTAATACATCCTTTTATCGGTGCTAAGAAAGTTAGTGGAGCTTACAACCATTTTCAGATTCCAGGAGAAAATACACGCTTTTGCTGAGGTTGAACATGGTGGAATTTAGGGTGGACATGTGACAAAAAGTCTTGTTTGGGAATCCATTTCTGGTTGATTTTGCTTATTAATATAGATGAATACTTGTTTTTATATTCCTTTTAATGTCACTAAGGTGGCTGTACATTTTTTTCATAGGTATAAAATGGGGAAAACTTTAAAAAGTATAAATGTTTAGAATTTGTTGGTATTTTAAAGGGATATGAAGTATTTAAACATCTTAGGCTTCCTGACCTGTAAGTCAACTGCAATGTTATTTCTAATTGGTACATTTGCTTTGATATTTCAAATAAAAACGCAAAAGCATGCATCCTAGGATTCTCATGTAACAAACCTTTGATAGGTTGTTCCCCTGTCAAAGTATTATTGAGGACCAAAAAAGCTGGTTTTGAAAAGTTTAAATACTAAACAGTATTTATTTTTCTGGTGTTTGCCTTTTATATTGCTTAACATCAGTAGTTAGAAATGGTAAACTCCTGAGAAACTTATGGAAAGTTATGGAAAATTAAATTTTCACTTGTGACAGGACAGACTTTATTATTAAAGGTGTAAAGGGAAATACTAGTTCACAAGTATATTTACGAGCTTGGGATGTAAAAGGAGTCATACTCTCCTGCCATGTAATGTCCAAATTCAAATATACTGAAGCCGATCCTTTTGTACTATAGTTTAAACCATATGACATTGTTTTGACCATTTTTTACCTATACAAATGGCAGTTTCATATGCAACCTAAAGTTTAGCATTTTGCTCAGTCTCCAAAAATTGCATCAGTAGATTTATGTATTTTCGTTGCTGGCTTGTTTTTTGAGGAGAATGGAAGCTGATGTTTCTACCTTCAGGGGCATTTACAAAACCAATTACAACATAGCAAGAAGGGTGGTAAAGGAAGATGAAATATGATGGCGTATAGCTTGGGGGACTCAGAGACCATCTCAGGAACTAGGTAGTATTTATCATAGACCTTATGAGTAGGGTTTAAAGAACTGCAGATTAGCTTATGGATAAATTGTGTGGAATTGAATGGATGGTATTTCTCTAGGGGAAATAGGTAGTTATAAATCATATTTGGCTGAGATTATAGGCTGGTATTAGGAGGAGGGGTAGGGTGTAGAGAGATAAGGTTGGTTGTAGATGATTTCATGAAAGAATATTTATTCAAATCACTATGTGGCCAGGGTAGAAAGCCATTCTTTTAACATTTTCCTTTCCCATCCATTATATTTTTCTTCTCCTCCTCCTTATTACCTGCTTATAAAAGCAAACTTGTAGCTAACTAGAATGGAGCTGAGTAAGTGGTCACTGGACATTTCCTCTTCAGCTAGTAAGAAATACTTCTTAGGCAGTGGGCTGGAACTGACTGGGGAGATTCTTAACAATCAGCACGTTTAAGTTGAAATTCAGTAGGCTGTTTATACTCAACTGAGTCCCAAACCCGGGCTCTACTGAGTAGACGCCCCCAGGTACACAGCAGTTGAGGTGAGATGAGGTGGCCATAACCTTGCCTGTGGAAGGGGGCTAAATATCAGAAAGTTCACCTTATTTTGTTGAACAAGTGATCAGGTAAAATACAAAACCTTTGAAAGATTTAAAGGGATGCTTATCCCCCCCACCCCCGCTTATAATGTTATAGAGAACCTCCTTTATAGTATCTTTTAATACATTTTCAAAATCTTTCCCATAATCTTATGGAAAGACTGTACCTTGGGAATATAGTCTTGGCTAATATTTTATGGCCTGTTATGGTCAAATTGTTTAAACTGGAGTCCATGGAAGATGGCGCAGGACAGAAATTGGACAAAAAGGGTACAAAGGCTATGAAAGGATAGTCACCCTAGGTATGGAGATTCTTGAACTTGTCAAGCAGCTAGGATAATCTAGAATTATTTGTATAACACTGGGATGTAAACTACTTAAGGGTAAGAATGCCTAGCTTTTATAAAAGTAGATGATGAATAAATGAGCGTAGTAAATGTTCACAGCAGCAATTTGAGGAAAGATACAGGCTTGAGTGTGAACTTTAGGTGAAGCTTCCTTATAGCACAGATTGTGCCCTGGAGGCCTTGCCAGGATGCAAGATTCCCCATAATTTTCTTACTCCTCATCCTTCACATTAAAAAGTGTTCCACAGAACTCTAATTTAGGATGTTTTGTGAAAAAGAGAGCTGTAGCCAGTTGAGTTTAGTAAACAGTTTACCATGTCCCCAACTTTGAGATCCCCAGTGTACATGGTATGTTTAAACAGTTGTGAAATTGTTATGATTTCCTAAATGATACAGCCTTGTAACTTGTTTTTTCTGGTGACACCTTCAAAATTCCAGATTTTGGAAGACAAAATCCAGAAAATGGAACACACACTCTGGGAAATCACTATACAGAATCCATGCTGTTACTAATGCCTCTAGGAAGTGACTCAATTTACTAGATCACTTCAGAAGATATATTGTAGTAATAGTAAAATGTCATTAGGGAGAGTAAATTTATTGCCAGAAGAGTCATCTGATAACGTTTATCAACCATCTCACTTTTCTCTCTGTATAGCATAATTAAGTTGATGCTGATTACTAATTTTAATTTTCTAAGGTCCCTGTTTCTTTCCTCATTGTTTAGGGGTAACATTTCTAAAGATGAGTGATTAATTATATTGTAGTATTGAATAGCAAAAGGGAAACAGGAACCATTTATTTTAACAGGTGTTCTGTTCAAATAAAATGAGGATGTTCGGCTTTAGCTGCCCTGTTTAAGTATTTAAGTCTTGTTTAAATACTTAAGTTATATGCCTTCAAATAACAGTGACACATGCTTTATATAATGTATATGACTTAACAAAAATTTGTGTTTGCTATATGCTGAGCACCGTTTAAGGTACTGGGTGAACAAGGAAGGCAAAGGTCCCTGTTCTGGAGAAGCTTCTATGGAGGATGGGGTGCAAGAGTAACACACACAAACCAAGTAGGAAACGTGCTAGGAGGATAAACTAAATCATCATGTGGCAGAGAAGAAATGGACATACCACATGAGCCATACTTAATAATGTTTTGGAATGATATTATTGGTAACCAATTTTATGTGGGTTTTTTAAAAAGATTAATAAATCGCTAATTTCTATTTGAAAGGATAAGGGAAGTTACTTGAGTAAGCAGTCTTTTCTCTATTTCAAGGCTGTAGTCTAGGGTAATGTGGAAAGTTGGTCCTGTCCTTTTGCTTTCCTTTGAAAGGCAAATTTTTTTTGTTTGTTTTTTGTTAAAAAAAGCCCCTTCCAACTTGGTAGCAAGGCAAAAATTAAACCACGAGTCCCTAGATGTCTTCATTTTGTTTCCTGCTCAATTTTATGTTTTTTAAAATTTTTTTATGGGTAACTGTGTTTTTTCCAGGACCCATCAGCTTCAAGTCAAGTTGTCCTCCAAGTCCAGTCGCCATTTTCAATCTAGTTGCAGGGGGCGCAGCCCACCATCCCATGCGGGAATCAAACTGGCAACCAGGTCGTTGAGAGCTCGCGCTCTAACCAGCTGAGCCATCCGGCCACCCCACCGGCAGCTCAGCTCAAGTCGTTGTCTTCAATCTAGTTGTGGAGGGCACAGCTTACAGTGGCCCATGTGGGAATTGAACCAGCAACCCTGTTGTTAAGAGCACGCGCTCTAACCAGCTGAGCTACCTGGCCGCCCCCTCCTCAATTTTTATACCCTACTACTAGCAAATTTCCTTCTAAGGGTACTATGGGCATCCACAGTACATAAGCTTACATTTACTAAGTTTCAATTTACCAGATATCTCTGATTTGGATAAACTGTAACAATTTATTCAGTGCTTAATTTTTTCAGTTGCAGTATTAGATAAAAGTTGAATTCATGTGTTTTATTATGTAATCTGAACTACACGAACCTTAGGTTATTTTCCTCATTTGCTGAATAGGAGCCTTAGACAAGATATCCACAGTCTCTTCTAACTATAAAGTTATGATTTCAAGTTAAATTTGAGCTCCAGTGTTTATACATTGAAGCAAAGCTGGAATAAAAATTTCTTTTTTTTTTTTTTTTTTTTTTGATTGGGGAACAGTGTTTTTTTCCAGGACCCATCAGCTCCAAGTCAAGACGTTTTCAATCTAGTTGTGGAGGGCACAGCTCACATGTGGGAGTCGAATGGGCGACCTTGGTGTTCTAAGCACTGCGCTCTAACCAACTGAGCCAACCGGCCACCTGGAATAAAAATTTTAAGTGAGAAAATTCTACAAGAATGCTATGAAGCAGATTTCCTTTTCCCTATAGGAAATGACATGATGCATGTGTATGTCATAAAAGCAATCTGGACGTAGATCTCCGAGAGCCCTCATAGGTTAGGACGCAACACTCCAGCATGAACAGTGTGTCAAAAACTCACATTAGTGATCCTGTATGGCAACCGTATTGAATTCTAATTCTTTACCAGGGTCTGTCAATTGCCCAGCTCACACATGATACTGAAGTCTGGACAGAGTCATAAGCCTGAAATAATAAGTCACGGTTTTAGAATATAAAGGTCTTAGTAACAGCCTTTGGTGACAAGTATAATCTAAATCACATCAAGCACAGAGGTTAGGGTCTGTAGACAGTCTGCTGGGATTAATTAGGACTCCTAACTTCTCTAATCCCTTACACAGCCAGATGGAATTACTTTAAGCTATCCACAGTGTTATGGTTCAGTTAGATCACTGGGTGGTCAGTTTTCAGTCATTAAATATACTGTATATCTGGTTATGTATCAAAGAATGCATTAGTTGCAGTGGTGTATATCAAAGCTGAATGACATGAACTTTAAGGAATTTAAAAATAAAAGTAGATCAGTGTGCTAATGATTTTTTCTCATATGGAAAATCAGCCATGCTTCCATTCCCAACATAGGATATCTGTTGAGTGCTTTCAGTTAACAGTTGTAATAAATGTCTAAATGTATAAATAGAGTTAGGCTTTCTTTTACTTTATGCACAGTGTCAGTGTTTGTTGCTAGGAAAGAAGAGTTCATCAGGAGCCAGGAAGCTTGGGAATAATTATGGCGCTGCCTGTGAGTGAGTCACGTAGTACACACGGGCTTTGGCTTCTTCAACGGGGGAGGAGCCTCAGCAGCTCCAAAAGATGATGTGCCATCTCTAAAGAAAAGATTTTGTTTTGACTATCAGTTAGTTGTACTGTTTATAGAGTCCAATTTTTAATTAAATGAGTTTGGTCTTGACATCAAATAATTTTATCTCCGACCCTCACACTCACCATCCAAGTGAATATTGGACTATGTCAAAGAAACCTCTTTTGACATAAATTCATATTCATCTTAGAAAATCCTGGATAACCATGATATAGAAAACACCTTCCTTGGGTACTTGGCTCTGCATAATTTTAATACATAAAATGATCCTTGCTAAGAAGTTTATTTCTTTTTGAAGAATGTACTTTCCACAGATTTATTTTAAAATTTTTAAAAGAGATAAATACAATAATAATTACGTCCACTTCCTCTACCCATCCCCACTGAACAGATGAAGCAATTATGAAAATTATTTTCAGTTACTCCAGGTTTCTAAATTTAGGGCTTTGGAAGAGCCCTGATATATGGAGACAAGGTCTTTATAGACAACCATAAGATAAAAGGAGGTCGAATAAAGTGATTTTAAAAGACCAGGTACATGAAGTATCTAAGGAACGAATTCAGCTTTCAAACTTCCACTTCCAATTAAAAGACTTTTTTTTTTTGTCTATGCTGTTTATTTAAGACGCAGATACATATTTATGAATAAGTAATCTTACCTCTTTGGACCTTACTCTCCTTACCTGTAAAATAAAGAGGGTGAGGATAACACATTTTGTTACAGTGACACAAGCTTATAAGTATTCTCAGCAGAGTTTTGTTGACATACTACTTTGTCCCCTTACTGAAAAGAGCAAAGAAAGAAATACACAGGAAAGAGTAAGCAGTAGTTTCCAAAGTACAGGTGTCTTGATGCTTGAATCTCTGCTGATAATTACTGGAACTAAAAGGCTCCAGTGTTGAGAAGACCAGGCAGCCAGACCCTGAGTTTCTGAGCTTTCTTCCCCACATCGATGACAATAGAGGAGACAAATGGATCTGAGCCCTAGGACCTGGTTTTTCTCATCTGGAGAACTGGACAGTTGACAGATGTGCTTCCAGTTTCTGACAGAAAAGCCAAAGCACTTGTCAGACCTAGCGGCCAAGGCCCTGGGTCTGCTTTTAACGCTGTCTCTCTCCAAAGAAAACTTATGCTCAAAGGGATTCTTGCTGTTCCTTAGTGTAAGACAGGAAGAGCAGAAGGTAGAGGAATGCCTTGTAAGAACCTTAATGGAGGGCAAGAGAGCTCAAGTAGAAATAAGTAACACTCACAGAATGCCTGCCATTTTCCAAGTACTGTTGAAAAACTTCAGAACTATTTCCTGTTTGAAATCAGTTAAGAATTTGGTGAAGTGTAAGTTATTCCCCCACATTTTATAAGAAGCTGACAAGGTTAACTAGGGTTGTTGAGTTGCCTAGGGTCAGAGAGAGTAAATGATTAGCAGTCATGACTTGAACCCAGGACTTCACCACACAGTATCTTGCTACCACATGTCATCAATATATTCACTTTTTAAGTTCATATGAATTTAACCTTTTCAACATTTAACCTTTTCAACCATAGGAACTTTGAATCTTAAAAAAAGGCTGACATTTGTTCTACTGAGAAAAAGATTTTCAATTTGGTAAAGCAATGTAATTTTTGAGGCTTTTTGTTTTCTTTTGCTTTACCCTTCCCATTCATTGGCAATCGTCCAGGTGTTCCTTTCACGCAATGTATTTGTAATGACAGGGCTTACCGAGATTGTGGGACTGAAAATCTCAAATGAATATGTGTTTTGCTAACAGCATCATAGAAGTTATTTTCTAAATTTGCCATGAACATTTGGACTTTTGGATTTTACTTCAGAGCAATGATATTTATGTCACTTAAAATTTAAATTTTATAGACAAGGGAAGAAAGGAAAATGGAAGCAATTCTGCAAGCTTTTGCCAGACTTGAAAAAAGAGAAAAAAGAAGAGAACAAGCTTTGGAAAGAATCAGCACAGCCAAAACTGAAGTTAAAACTGAATGTAAAGATGCACAGATTGTCAATGATGAAGTTATTCAGGTATTATTATTCAGGTCTAGTTATATATTTTCACCCTTAACCAGTTTCCAGTAAAATTTCCACACTTAATTTAATTACATGAATAAATATTTTGTAATGTTTTATTAGCCTTTCAATAGCACTTTAAAAATCCTGTGAGAATTTAGACTTAAGGCTCTACTTTGTTTTTGAGAGTAAGGAAAATGTTAACTATGTCAACTTACTATATATTGAAATCACAAAGAAATACCAGTAAGTTAGCTTCTGAAGTAGATTATTGCTATTAGATTTCAACTTCTCACTTATGTAAACATAGTATTAAAAGTTCCATTCTGTTGTATTTTGAATTAGGAACAAGCAAAAGAAGAAACTAGCAAGCCAACCCCTGCCAAAGTGAACAGAACCAAACAGAGGAAGAGTTTTTCTCGCAGTAGGACTCACATTGGACAGCAGCGTCGGAGACACAGAACTGTCAGCATGTGCTCAGACATCCAGCCATCTTCTCCCGATATAGAAGTTACATCACAGCAAAATGATATTGAAAATACTGTACTTACATTAGAGCCAGAAACTGAAACTACACTAACAGAAATAATTACTGAGACTGAAGTTCCAGCACTTAATAAATGTCCTACAAAGTACCCCAAAACAAAGAAGGTAGGATTGTGAGAACTGTTTCCTAACAAGTGTCTTAAGGTGTTAAATATACTCATATTTTAAAAACTCAATCTGTAAGATCTCAGAAGGAACAGAATGGGAAGAGGCATAGCGTTTTATATTTGCAAAGTTTAACTAAGAATGAGAATTGCAAAACTGTAACATCAGTTAATATGTTTGTGTTATTATGAAGACAATTATAATATTCAGTCTACAAAGATTTCCTTTTAGTATTGCAATTCATGATTTCTTTTAAATATTTTGCCTGCCCTATGTACTAAATTTACTTATGAGAAATAACTGGTTTTAGATGTATTCTCCTTTATTTGTATTTTTTATAGATACCATAGTGTAGGTAGATTATAAAAATTAAATGTTAAGAAATTATTGATTTCTATAGAATGTACTTAGAATGAAAATTTGTAAGGAAAGTTTTAGATCAATTTATTAAGATCTTTTAAAAACCAGTCAGCTTTAATGGAACAATTATGGGAAACTGTTCAGAGATAAACCAACCAGAGCTTTATATTTATAACTCAGATATAACAGAACATCCTTATGAAGCTTGTTTTTCTCCCAGTTTTGCATAGAGTACAGTGGACTAGAGCAGAGATCCTTAGGCTGTTTGGGAAAGGGAGATAGATCATAAGTGGATCCTTCTCACATACTCTGCGTCAAAATACTTGGAAACTTAATTTATCTTGTCTCTGTTCGTGTCACATTCAGTAGTTTGTAGGTCCTGTGAAACCATGAAAAGTGTATTTAGTAAACACCTAGGATAAACTCAGGAGTGCACTGTAAAGGAGAGTCAGAGGGGTTAAAGGTCAGATGTACACACAGATCTGTCCAGCATGATAGCTGTCGCTGGAGCAGCAGGTCAGTACTTGTCCTTAACACGGAGCAGTTATTTTGGCCCACTTTGGAAGGACAAAAAATAATCGCACCTTTTCTTAATGATTTTGATTAGTGAAAAGAAAAACTCATGTTTAAAAGAGACACTACTTTCTTGACTACAAATGACTTCGTCCCTGCTCTTCAATTATTACATGACTAAATGATTATGGTGCTAAAAATTTATTTAAATCCCTGATCAAATGCCTTAATAGTGACTGAATAGTGTCATTGCTGCCAGTTTTTTTGTTTTTTAATGTATGTGCACTGGTGTCATCTGGAGATTCTGATGGCAGCCAGGGTGGGCAGGCACTTCCCAAAGCAGATTTTTCTAACAAACTGAACATTTTATACCTGTAATAGAAGCAGTATCGAAGCTCAATTTAGTGTTTGTGTTTATAAGATGGTACCAATGTCTCCTCGATTTTACTGTTTTACAAAAGTTACCATGTGTTTTATTTCAAAGTATTATCATGTAAAAGAATTTAGAAATAAGAATAGTGATAACCAAGGAAATGTAGATGACTTGTATTGATTTTTTTTTACATCATATATGAGTGTTTAAATTACTCAATATGTCATTTTAGGTAATTCCATTGATTTCAAATTTGGCATTAGAATATTCTATAGGATAATCTATGTAATTACTTATATATTGATCCAAATTTTTCTTTTTTTTAGCACTTGGTCAATGAATGGTTAAGTGAGAAGAATGAGAAGACGGGAAAACCTTCAGATAACCTTTCAGAAAGACCTCTGCGCATAACCACAGATCCTGAAGTGTTAGCTACACAGCTTAATTCTTTACCAGGCCTCACTTATAGCCCTCACGTATACTCTACTCCTAAGCACTATGTTAGATTTACTTCACCATTCCTTTCAGAAAAAAGGAGAAGAAAAGAACCTACTGAAAACATCTCTGGCTCATGCAAGAAGGTAAACATTTCCTTGGATATAAAAATCTAGGAGGAGCCAAATGTCAAACTCGTTCCTATTATTTTTGGTAGTGAAATGCTTTTGGAATCGGCTCTACATGGATAGGTTATATGAACAGCTACAAACTGATTTCCACTCATTTATTATTTTATGTATTTCAGCGATGGCTGAAACAGGCTCTAGAAGAAGAAAACTCAGCTGTTTTACATAGATTTAATTCACCCTGTCAAGACAGATCCAGAAGTCCTACAGTCAATGGTGAAAGTAAAAGTCCACTACTATTAAATGAAAGCTGTTCCCTTCCAGGTATAATTTATTTTTAGTATTATTTTAGCGTGAAGAATATGGCAGGAGTTAACATGTAACTTTATAACAGGCATATTCTAGATATTATGTAGTTTAATAAAGTACATTGTTACATATGTTTTCTCATTTCTGTCCTCCAACCTTTTGTATGAAGACAAACATGAAAACCTTAATTTGCAAGAACCATGTAAACTAGGGCTTATGGCTGAATTTTTGGACTAGTTCTGCCTTTTAGGCTGGCTGCTTTTCAAACAGATTCAAAAGGACTCTTAGAAATCGTTAACATCTGTACTTCTAAGATTTCTTAGAGACCCCTAGGCCTGTAAGCCTTCTGGCAAGATAATGCTCGCATATAGTAAAATTAAGTTGGGGGTGGGGAGAGATTGCTTCAAGATAGTAATAACTTTAAAAACTCCTAAATTTGAGTTGGGGTTGAAAGTCATCATTATCACTACTTGCACTCTTTCTCAGAATATATTATTAGATTATAACAAATAGCAGCAGTGTAATTTTTTATAAATTATTTCACCAACAGATTTAACTACACCACTAAAAAAACGAAGACTTTATCAGTTGCTAGATTCTGCTTACTCAGAAACCTCCACACCTACTCCTTCACCATATGCTACACCAACTCACACAGATATTACTCCGATGGACCCATCATTTGCCACTCCTCCACGAATAAAATCAGACGACGAAGCTTGTAGAAATGGTTATAAGCCCATATATTCACCAGTTACCCCAGTAACTCCTGGCACACCAGGAAATACCATGCACTTTGAGGTGAGAAATTTTTAAATGGGGAAAAAAAAAACTAACTCATGGGTATTTTCCCCCTTTAACAACTAATGTACTGAGATTAGCAAAAAGTTTTTAAGAAACTATAAGAAAACTTGGAACATGCATTATGTGAATTTGAACATTATTTTTAATACAATGAGTACAGTCAGACTAAATGATTATGTGTATGAAATTGGTCTTAAAGCAAATGATCTTATATGGGAAATGGAAATAAAACAAAAAAGAAAGTTTAAAACTAAAGTCTGTGTAATGGTTTCTCATTTTAAGTTTTCATTTTTAGAAATATCATGTATTTAGTTATATGTTTTAATTTTCAATTCTAATCATTTCTTTTTATACAGAATATTTCTTCCCCAGAAAGTTCTCCAGAAATTAAGAGACGCACTTATAGTCAAGAGGTAAGGAGTTATTCAATATTCTAAAAGGTTATTTAAATTGGTGATTTTTTTTCCTAGTATTGTTATTTTGCTTTAATAATTATTGGTAGCTTTTAAAATAAGTAGTCTCAAGATGTCATTTTTTTTTTTTTTTTAATTCTGTTAACAGGGATATGACAGATCTTCAACTATGTTAACATTGGGGCCTTTTAGAAATTCTAGTTTAACTGAACTGGGTCTACAAGAAATAAAGACTATTGGTTATACCAGCCCTAGGAGTAGGACTGAAGTCAACAGGCAGTGCCCTGGAGAAAAGGAATCTGTGTCAGACCTTCAGCTGGGACTTGATGCAATCGAGCAAACTGCCTTACATAAAACCATGGAAACACCTACACATGACAGGACTGATTCTAACAGCCAACTGGAATCTACTCACTCTGGACGGGGTACAATATATTCTTCCTGGGTAAAGAGTCCTGACAGAACAGGCGTTAACTTCTCAGTAAACTCCAACTTGAGGGACCTGACTCCCTCACATCAGTTGGAGGTTGGAGGAGGATTCCGAATAAGTGAGTCCAAGTGCCTCATGCAGGATGATACTAGAGGCATGTTTCTGGAAACACCTGTGTTCTGTACGTCGGAAGATGGGCTTGTATCTGGTTTTGGACGGACTGTTAATGACAATTTGATCGATGGAACTTGCACACCCCAGAACCCACCACAAAAGAAAAAGGTTACAAATTTAACGATTTATAGTCCTTTTAATAGTGTTTTTTTCATACTACTTCTGAGGGTTATTAGGAGTTGTAGTGATGTAAGGCATTCATACGTTAGTTATTCAAGTTCAATTTTTGATATGTACATTTTTAAACCTTTTGTAAATGACCAGTTAATTAGAAAATGTTTACAGAGAAATAAAACAAGCTACTATAGAAAATTTTTATAAGGAGCAAGGTTTCAGAGATCTAAACCTCAGGATGATTTATTTCACCCAGAGAGTAACTTTTAAAAATGATAACCACTTCCCAATGAAATGGAGTTGTGTAATATTTGTGTTACTTCCCTTTTTTACATAGAAGAGGCAGCCTTATATAGAATACCTCTTTCCTCAGTATTTAGGCCACGCATATAAATAAGAGTATTTTGAAGAGTCTAAGTATTATGTAAATAATAAATTCCCTGATGTACCACCATTGTTTGGTTGGCAGACATAGTGAGTGCCTTATTTCAGAGGAATGGGAGAAACTAACAACACTTATTTGTTAATGGGCTTATTGCTTTAAAAGTCAAAGAATTTTAGTGATGTGTGCTTTTAATTTTTATAACAGAGTCCAGTTGGCAACTTTGTGGGAAGCAATGTAGTATAGTGGAAAGAGCACGGGCTTTCAAATAAGACCTAGGTTCGAATCCCGGCTCCAACACTCACCAGCTGTGTGACCTTGAGTGAGTGAGTTACTCAATTTCCTCATCTGTAAAATGGGGATAATATACCTATTTCATAGGGTTGTTGTGAGGATTAAATGAGATAATGTATGTAAATCATCTATATACGATGCTTGGTATATAGCAGGCATTTGATAATTGTTAATTATTATTATTTGTTCAGAATCAAATTATTTTACATAATTTTCCTAATATAAATATAGTAATTCTCTTTAGAGAAAAAAGGAATAGATTGACCCTGACATAGAAAACAAGAATAAAAGACTTGCTTTTCCTTATCTTTCTTAAGGTTTCTCTGTTAGAATACCGTAAAAGACAACGTGAAGCTAGGAAAAGTGGCTCTAAGGCGGAACACTTTCCCCTGGTTGCTGTGTCCCCTCATGCAAGTGGGAACCTGAGCAGCAGCCATGGTGATGCGTGTGCCAGCAGGAGTGACAGTGGGGAGCAGGCAGAGGGCACTGGCAGCCCGGCTTTACCAGCACTGGCCACAGCGCAGAGGGCTGCTGCAGATGAGAGCAGCAGCAGCAGCCCCGGCAAGGACGTGTCCGCCAGCGAGAAGAACGAGCCCGTGCAGTGGTAAGCCCGCCTCGGCCTCACTGTGACTTCAGAACTAACTGCGAATAGTGGGCAGCACAACCTTATCCTTAAAGCAGCCTGGGCTTGGAAGGATTGGAAGTGCACTGTTCTGAAAAGAATAAGCTTTTGTTAGTGAACGATCTTCCTGGGGTTTTTTGGTTCTCCTAAGGCTGAGATAGACGTCTGTGGACATAAATTTGTTAAGATCCTCTTTGCTGATGGGTTATTGATCAGCTATGTATTTGCTTGTGTTGTTAAAGATCCATTGTTTACTCCTTAATAATTTTTACATTTTTCACATAAATATTCCTCTCCCGAGAACCTTTATCACTGTCAGCATCCTGCAATTTCTTTACCAGTTACCTTAAAAACCCAAGTTTAGTGTTTGTTCAGTAGGAGTAGAAGGTGGCTGTAGGGTGGGACTTGGCAAAGGGCAGGAGGCCACATTCATTCACTCTGCTCCTTGGTCCCCTACAGAGAGCATCCAATCCCACACAAGGTCATTTGTAAACTGTAACCTGAAGTAACATTCTGAATGTTTTCCAACCTCCTTTTCACCAAGAAATTGTTTAAGACAAAAGGATGGAGTCTGATTGAGCACTTCAAATAAATGAGGACAAAACTCTGTTTTGAAAACTGGTAGAAAGAAAAAGAGCTGTTTCAAAGCTTAACACAAAAATGTTTTCCCAAAAGAGCGAAAGCTTTGCTCTGGGAGGACATGCTTTAACATAAGAATCATTTTAACTAATCTGGCCAGCAATAGCTTCTTGGAATTAATGGTATGATTTTATTGTCAAGGACCGCCTCAACTTCAGTGGAGCAAGTGAGAGAAAGGAGTTACCAGAGAGCTCTACTTCTCAGTGACCACCGAAAAGATAAAGACAGTGGTAAGTGAGCTTGTTCCTTTGCCAAACAGTGGAGTCAGCTAATCACTTTGCAGTTCTAATGTTCTCTTTGGGTCTGCTTCATCTCTAGGGGGAGAATCACCCTGTGTCCCATGTTCACCGAGTCATGTTCCGTCTTCACCTTCATCTCATTCAAATCACATTCCCCAGTTGCTACCCAAGGTCCCAGTCCCTTCTTTCAGTGAACTTATGGAAGGTCAGTAGCAGATGACCTATCATGGTTATTGTTTTAAATATCTTTTTAAATCAGAAAGGCGGGAACCTTTATACAAAGTTGATTTAAATAGAATGCACATTGCTTTGTAGTGTTAGTGAAAGGCAATATTTATCATGAAATTTTACATTTACTACAAGTTTCTTCTGCTTTATAGATCCTGATCCTGAAAATCCAGAATCCATGACTACCAATGAATGTCCATCTCCAGATACTTCTCAAAATACTTGTAAAAGCCCTTCAAAAATAAGCAAGGTAATGACACTGACCTTTGAACGTGGATGAAAGTGCATGGTAACAGGCACACACAGATTTTTCTGCTGTACTAAGGATCAGTTTGTGATTTCTGGACACTTTCTGTCAAATAGAATTTGACCAAACTTTTTAATGTGCTACTTCAATAGCTTACCTTTTCTCCAAGAGTTCCACCCCTAGTCTATTGGTGTCTAGAAAATTCAGCCTTTTCATGAAATACTTAACCACCCAATTGTCTAAAAGCAAAAGATCAGGTGACATTCACTTAAAAGAAATGTTGTCTCCATCATGGATCATAAATGGATCACTTGCTGTGATCACCGAGTGCGGCAGTATCTTTGGAAACTAAAGTAGGGAATCTGAGATTGATTTCCTTTTCCCTTAAAGAACATTATACGTATTTAAGTAAGTACTTGAACAACGTAAAGGTATTACAATCAAAATGGTTTCGGGCAGCTAGTTTAGCCAAACCAGTTAGTTTATCATTAGATTGGGTACAGAAATGTCAATTATGGAATTGACACTTGCTAAGTGTTTAGGGTTAGTAGCGTTCTTTCAGAGTAAGGCTCCCAAACATGTTTCATTGCTTAGGGGGGCAAGGCAGATTAATATTAAAAATCCAGTATTTGTTTAACTGTCTTCAGTAAAAATTCAGGGAATTCAGTTGCCGCTCATTCCAGAACTTGAAGTGCCTTTGTGATTGACTCCGCAAACCTAGCTTATTCCGGACCCCTTTACAATCAGTACTAAAATAACATTAAATACCAGTGTAACAAACCTCAATGTACATGAAATGTTTCTTACGTTTATGGCAGTAGTTTACGTGACCTGTTTCCTTTTCATAGCCTGGTTCACCGGGACCTGTAATTCCTACCCAGCCGCATGGGAAAACACTCACAAAAGCCGATTCCCGCTGGGAGGCGGCAGCTCCTGTGTCGGAAGCTGAGAACGGTGTTCCCCTGAAAGCAGAACTCCAAGCGCCGCAGCTACTGAGTCCCCCCCACGCCCTGTCCAAGGCGCACCCTCCTCAGCAGCTGTCACAGAAGCTGCCCTCGGCGCCCCTCAAGTTGCACTGCCCGCCGTCCCCGCACACAGAGAACCCTCCAAAGCCCTCGACGCCCCACACGCCTGCCCAGCACGGTTACCTCTCCCCAAAGCCTCCCGCCCAGCAGCTGGGGTCTCCCTACCGGCCGCACCATTGCCAGTCGCCTCAAGTCGGGACAGCTCAGCGGGAGCCGCAGAGAAGCTTCTATCCAGCAGCACAGAACCTTCAAGCCGGCGCGCAGCAGGCGAGCCCGGCGGCGCTGTTCACACAGACGCCCTCAGGACAGTCGTCGGCAGCTTACAGTCAGTTTACCCCGCCGAGCCTGCCGCCCGCGGCCCCGCCCCCGCCGCCCCCGCCGCCCCCCGCCTCGTCTTACTACCCGAGCCAGCAGCCCTCCGCCAGCTTCCCGGCCTACAGCCAGCTGAAAGGCGGCCTCGCCCCGCAAACTGTGTTTACATCAGGACCAAACCAAGCACTTCCAGGCACCGCCGGCCAGCCAGCCGTCCCGGGTCACCACGTGGCTCCGGGCCACTTTCTGCCCCCCCAGAACCCCTCGGTGCACCACCAGACGGCCGCCGCCGTGGCCCCGCCGCCACCGCCGCCGCCGCCCGCTCCAGGCCCGCACCTCGTGCAGCCGCCCGGCTCCCACCAGCAGCACTCGGCGGCGCAGGCGCACGTCGTGGGGCCGGTGCACGCCGTCACCCCCGGGGCGCACATGCACTCCCCCGCTGCTGGCCACCACCTGCCCCCGCCGCCGCCGCCACCCGCGCCGGCGCCGCTGCACCACCCGCCGCCGCACCCCGCGCCCGGCCTCCCTGGCCTCCCCGCACAGCACCAGCACGTGGTGAGCCCGGCCCCGCCCCCGCCGCCGCCCCCGCCGCCCGCCGGGGTGCTGGCCGCCGGGCACCACCCCCCCCATCAAGGACCGCCCCTCTTCCCTTCCGGC
The DNA here is from genome assembly GCF_964194185.1 of Rhinolophus hipposideros. NCBI lineage: Eukaryota > Metazoa > Chordata > Mammalia > Chiroptera > Rhinolophidae > Rhinolophus > Rhinolophus hipposideros. Next base: position 48,522,290 of record NC_138064.1, read on the forward strand.
GCGCACCCCGCCGTGCCCCCTTACCCCGCACAAGCCGCGCACCACACCACTCTGGGGCCCGGAGCCCAGCACCAGCCGTCGGGCACGGGGCCACACTGTCCACTACCGGTCGCAGGTCCTCACCTCCAGCCCCAAGGACCAAACAGTATTCCAACACCGACTGCTTCAGGGTTCTGTCCCCACCCGGGCTCTGTGGCCCTGCCACACGGGGTTCAGGGACCTCAGCAGGCATCGCCAGTACCTGGACAGATACCAATCCACAGAGCACAGGTGCCACCAACATTTCAGAACAATTACCATGGTTCGGGGTGGCATTAAAATGGACTCCAAAAACATTTTTTAAAATGTTCTGTAAGATAAACTGTATATTTCATATGTACCTGTTAAGGTACTTTTTAAAGCTTGTACATGAAACTTTGTATAAAAAAAAAAAAAACCAGTGCTTTCATTGTATCTTTCCCATTTTTGCTTTTTAAAATTCCTTTAAAAATGTGCTATTAAACCAGTAGTAGGTATCTTTATTTTGTAAGTGAACATTCCAGCTATTTTTCTGGCAGTAGAATTGATGCTACATGACCTTTAAATTTTATTGTTGCAGTTAAAATTCATTTAGTGGATGTTTTCTATATTATTTTATACATATGCATTAAGTACAAACCTAAGTAATGGCACTAGGAGGATTTTCATTTTTTTCCTTCAGCAGTTCTGTGAGTGCATCTTAGATATAAAAAACACAATACAAATTTTTATAGTTTGGTGTGGACATGGCTCATTTTGTTTTATCGGTTATTTACAAACAAAATGTAATTTAATGTATAGATGATTTTTAATGTCTCCTGACAAACTGTAAATACTGCATTTCTTTTGCATATATAATAATCGCTTACAGCTTTTCTCATTTGATATATAGCATTGTACATATGACAGGTCTGCAAAACTGTGTGATCTTTGTGAAAGTAGTACAGTATATGGCCTTTAATTTCTTTTTTATTTTAAATATACTGTCACATTGAAGCACTGGTTGGGCATTTTAATTCATGTTAATAAATCACAATTATGTCAGTTTTACCAAATTGTCCTGTACAACTTCTGAGATTGGGGTTTAAGCAAGTGTTTTTACAGAAGTTATATTTTCCAGTATGGTTTATAAGGAGCCTTCCATTTTCTTTAGCGACTACTACCTCAGCTGGGCTAGCAGGCGTCGGGGGCGGTAGTGAGGCCTGCACTTGTGACGTTCCTGCTGGTCGTTTTGGCAGGAGCGAGAGCCATGAGAAAGAAACTATGAGGTGACAGAGCTCTGTACATTGAATTATGTTTGAATACAAAATGAACCCATACCATTAAAGCATTCCACAGAAAAGTTATAGATTGTAATTTACAACAAGTGTTTGAAAATACGGAGTAGTTTGCCTAAAAAACACAGGAACAATCTAATTTGTACATTTTAAAACATAACTGAAATGTCCTATTGATTAATCAAAATTACTTGGAAACCTTAAATTAACATTTACTGTCTAGCTATACTACTTTAAAAAGTAGCAGGAAATTTTTAAAATTTCTTTTGTGTACAAAATTAAATGAAAAAGGCATTATTCTTAGCTCTCTCAAGTGAAATGAAAACGGCCTCTCAAGTGAATATTTTATTGCTGAAATATAAAATGCTAGCTATTTTGGGGAAAATAAAAAAATTCTTACTATTTTGTCCTCTGCCTCTCAGGAGGATTAATTAAGCATATAACCAATAGTAATGACCATATCTGTCAGCATGTCTTCCACCATCCAATTACATAGCAATTTGGCACAGTATACAAATTCTGTGCATTGGTGAAAAAAGTAAACACTAAAATGACTAAGATTTGGCAGTATCGTAGGTCATGTTTTACACTTTTAATTTCCATTTCCTTTTGAAAATTAGCTAATGATAGTACATTAATACAGCTGTATTTAGGAATCAATCCTAATCAGCTTCAAGTTTTAAAAGAACTTAGGTCAACTTTACCATCATTTCCTTTATCAAACAAAATTCTCATGGCATTCACTACAGCAACTCTTGTCCAAGAAAAAATGGCTTTACCATCCATGCTGATAGTTTCAAACGGAACAAAGTTAACTAGCATAGTGAAATATCAATATTTATCTCTTTAAAGGATTTTTAATTCCTCGTAGTTTTAAATTTTCCTACTACATAATGTATAGAGAAGCTTTATAGAAACTGAAGAATTTTATATAATTCTTTGACTCCTTAATGAAGGATACATATACACTCTCAAATACTGTCTTCTACCAAAATTTCATTAACGTTAAAAAAAATTAGTGGAAAAAAGTGGAGTTTAAGAATTAATTTCAACTGTAAATACAAACTGAATTGAAGTTTTCTACTCCAGCAGAAACAGTTGTTTTTTTCTATTAACTAGTTATGTCTGTATGATCCAGCTACAGGAAGAAGCAAGTCAGTAAATCAGTTTTCACCTAAGAAATGGATGCTTTTTTGAAGCACCTATGTGCACTTTTTTTCTGCCCTGGGGCAGTTCTCATTGCCAGCCAGCTTGTGAATCTGTTGTAACCACATAGCGGTCCACTGCTGGCCACGTTCCATGAAGGCTTCACATGGACTAGAGAGGAAGGCTAGAGCATTCAACCCAGCGGGCTCCAGCGTTTGCACAATCAGTGCTTCTCTCAGCTGATATGCACAACCATCAAGCCACCAGGGATCTGCTGAAAACCATACCATGCCCAATACAGATGCAGATTCCTTCTAGAACAATTGTTTTTTTACAATAAACTATTTAGGCTATTTTATCATAAGGGACAGATCCTTTCAAAACTCCATAATATAGTTTATTTCCTAACAGCCAAAACTGCATTATACAACTTTCATTCAAGTGTGCTACAGCCCTAATAAAAATATTTAGACTCAGAGAAGACATAATTGTACCCTGCAGTTCTTGTAAGAGTGGTTCCTACGGAAATGGTGGATGGCATCACTGGCCTACAGCCGCCACCTGTCAGGAGCTACGTGGTAACCCACAGCCTCATTAGAAAAACTCAGAAGCACACTTCCTAAATGAACAGCATGTTTGACCTCAGTGATACATGACATAATGCTAACTCCTAAAAGATGACGTGTTTTGTTCCCTCACAGTAAACACTGAAAAAAGAAAAAGAAAATTCACAATGCTCAAACAAAATGTAATTCATGTTTTTGATGAAACGTGAATGAAAAACGATCACTGAAATTCTAGGTATTAAATCTATACTACAGCATCTTTTGTAAATCCATCTTCTTTACCCTGACAAAACAATGAATGATATCCTGATAATAAGCCTTAACTCATGTTACAGAACTACCTTTCCTGCCACAGCAACGCTGGTCTGCCCTTTAGTTTTGGTTACACTATACTAAAAGGATAGCACGTTTGTTGATTCTATCGCTTCAAATATAGGCCAATGACCAAAGCGATGTCTGGAAAAAAAAAACTGCAAACACTTTTAATTTTTAAGACAACTGCAAGCACCTCAAACAATGGATTATTGTTACAACACTTGTTATCTTTTCACAATCTAATTATTGCAAAGGCATATGGATAAATGTTAATGGACAGTTAAGAAAAAGGAGGCACCTCAATGAATGTAAAATTAAAAAACAACTGGCATTCACTCACTTCTAAAAGAGGCTAAATACACCTCTATTTATTACATTCTAAAATTGTATTGCCTACTATGGTTTGTGTCCTGGTTTCTACAATTTTAAGGAAATGCATAAACAAAATTGTGTGCAACCTGCAAGGGGAAATCATTTTCTCAACTTCAGTGCATGGAGTGACAATCAAAAAGCTAGTAAAACACTGAAGCCACACCTAAAACTGCCTCCGGAATGAACTCGATCACTGTTACCTCTGAGACGGTAATATTTGGCTCACTGCACTGCAAACTGGATAATATTGGTTCTAGACAGACGAGCAAGATTTCCCAACATACATGTAATTTCATTCCACACACCGAACATGTTTCTCTCGTCCAGTTTAATCTTTGCCGAGTTAACTTACAGTGCTTCTACGAGGCAACACCACATGGTACCAGGCCATCGCATTTTTAAGGGGAAATTGCTGGTTTTCCTTAAAAGTACTTTTAAAATATGCAAAAACAGGAAGGGGGTGCTAAACTATAATACGTACTTGAGAATGTGAAGTATGTCCTTTCTTTCTTTAAAGTGCCATATAGGGAATGACATAACCAGAACCACTCTGTTTAAAATCCAATGAAAAAGGACCGTTACGGAATGAAAAGTTTGCACAACTCCCTGGAGCAAAGTCTGCTACATGCAACTCAGGCTACAAAGCACTCCACACTGGGTAGCTTTTCTGAAATCAGTGTCCCCATCCCACATTTAATGGAAATTAACATTTACAGGGTGCATTACATACACTATAATACAGGAATGACGTCCCCTTTGCCGGAAGATAAAATTGTACATTTCCTTGCTATTTCTTGGTTCCAACTTGATAATTTCTTAAGATTGCAAATTATATACTCAGCTAAAATATTTCTTCATAAATAGTTACAAAACCTGCCAAAACACAAGAGGGAAAGTATTTTTCGTTCAAAAAAATTGACATTTGAATGTCACACAAGAAACAATGCTTAGAGACGTGTTATTGTTTCCAGAAGAAAGTGGGTCAGTAAACTACTAAGCTGAAGACGAAAGACTACCCCTTCCCCAGGATCACAGTGCACAAAAGCAGAATGTCAAACAACAGTACCTCAAAGCAAAACAAAGGTCTGAGGAGAAAGCCAGCTCACTTGTAATCCTGTTAAAGAATCAGTCACCGTTTAGGTCCAATGTACTGGGAAACATTTGCTAGCTCACAATGCTGTATTTGTAGAATCTGCTAAGAACTCAGCCAGGGATGCCGAAGGCATTCGCCAGCTGAGGCTCGTTTTTCTGGAACCATTTCTAACATCGGGATCAGGAAATCTGTAAACTGTGCAGCGTCTTCATGGGGCCACCCGTACTTTTCCACAAGGACGTCGAAGAGGCTCCAGGGCTTCAGCTTGGTGATGTGCCGCAGCTCTCCTACGGGGAGAAACACACTGTCAGGAAAACTCCCGCTGCCGGGCCGGGCAGCCTCGTGCCAGTGAGGCAGGTACCTACCTGCTCGGCAGCGTGTGACAGACATAAGGCCAGCTTTTCTCCTCACACAACAGTCATCACGTGTACATGTGAGTGTGTCATGTTTCAAGCACATGTAAACAGGCGTTCATTTAAAAGGGAACAGTTCGGGGCCAGCCCGGTGGCTCAGGCGGTTAGAGCGCCGTGTTCCTAACTCCGAGGGCTGCCGGTTCGATTCCCACATGGGCCACTGGGCTCTCAACCACAAGGTTGCCGGTTCAACTCCTCGAGTCCCGCATGGGATGGTGGGCAGTGCCCCTGCAACTAAGATTGAACATGGCACCTTGAGCTGAGCTGCCTCCCAGATGGCTCAGTTGGTTGGAGCACATCCTCTCAACCACAAGGTTGCGGGTTCAATTCTTCGAGTCCCACAAGGGATGGTGGGCTGTGCCCCCTGCAACTAAGATTGAACATGGCACCTTGAGCTGAGCTGCCACTGAGCTCCCGTGGCTCAGTTGGTTGGAGCGCGTCCTCTCAACCGCAAGGTTGCCGGTTCGACTCCCACAAGGGATGGTGGGCTGCGCCCCCTGCAACTAGCAACAGCAACTGGACCTGGAGCTGAGCTGCGCTCTCCACAGCTAAGACTGAAAGGACAACAACTTGACTTGGAAAAAGTCCTGGAAGTGCACACTGTTCCCCAATAAAGTCCTGTTCCCCTTCTCCAATAAAAAAAAAATTAAATCTCGAGGTCCATTTATAAATAAATAAATAAATAAATAGGAACAGTTCATTCACATCAGTTCTAGGTTTCTTTCGATAATCAGAGCCTGCGGCACGTGCCCCGAGGGCTCTCATCTGCAAAGGCCACTGCAGGCACCTCACTCCAGCTTGGTTGGCATCTTTTCCAACTTGCATATTTGCTGAGAAAAACTTTAAGATACACACGATTTAAACTCCTTTCGCATGTTAGCATGCAAAGGAAAGGGGATTTTTTCCTCGAGAGCAATGCTAGTCCAGAGAACTTTCTGTGATGGCAGAGATGTGCTTTATCTGGACGGCCTAACACGGGAGCTCTGTGTAGCTTTCTGAACACTTGAAATGTGGTTTGAGCTACCGCAGAACTGAAGTTCAATTTGTTTCAATGTAAATAGCCACAAGTAATTAGTGGCAACAATACTTGACAGCACAGCTAGCCACCAAACCGAACCAAATGCCATTGGTTTGTGTTAAAGTCCGAAATCAGGACATCAGTTTGTAAACCGTGAAGTTATTCTTGTCACCATGTGCCGCCTGCAGTATCAACGCAAACAGCCCTGACTGACACAACAGAATGACTCACAGCTAGTAAACTGGTCTGTACCTGTAATAGCCCTTCTCCTAATGGGAGAAAAAGTTATTTTTAAGCCAAACTGCCAAAAGGTCAGGATAACTTTCACTGTAAATAACTCGGTTTCTCTAGCTGTTAGAAGTTTACCCCACTGCCAAAGAGAGGTGCCCCTGGGGGCCTACAAGTGTCTGCCCCAGCAGCTCCCACAGACAAGCTGCACCCCATTCCCCACACCCTTTCGGGCCCAGAGCCGACGCATGCAAGCACCACGCGCACACCTCATGCAGGGGCCAGTTCTCTCCCCGTTTCACCTGTTACCATCTAACCAACATGCTCAGCGTTCTCGTGATGTGCTTCGGGAGCCCTTTTCAGGGGCTTGGTCTGGTTCACCCATTTAGTCAACTCAATTAGAAACACACCCCTCCTCTTTCTTTAATTCAAGAAAATAAAACAGCATCACAGAAAATTACCAACACAAAAGAAGAAATGGCCTGTAATCCACAAGGACCTTTCTTTGGGCCTGTATTCTTTCCTAGGAACTGCTGTGTCTACACAGTAACCACGACGGACACAGATTCTAAACAAGGAAGTCTTTAGAGACTGTTTCCTGTTAAAGGGGTTGGCGTGTAAATTAAGCTTTTGGCGCCCACGTGAGGCTGGGAGACGTGACCACGGCTCCAGCGCAGGGCACGGCTGTTTTTACACAGAAAGGGGACCTGCCATCTCAGAGAAGCGAGTTCCCTCTTGTGGAAGGAAACAGGCTCCATGAGAACAAGGTCCGAGCCTTCACTGAATGGCCGGCCATCCTTTCACCTGGAAATTCAGTTCTAGGAATCCCGCCTAAGGAAACACCCTGGCACCCACTATCCCACCCCCAATATATGCTCACTGCAAAATAATATATACTTGCAAAATTTCAAACAGTAATGGAGAATGGTGTTAAAAAAAACAACAACTATGGTGCACCCCTTTGATGAGTATTATTTAATATCACTTAAACATGGGGAAAGTGACATGGTACAGTATTTGGCAGTAAAAGAACAGAAGCCAAAACTGGTCTACACATGATCGCGAGCATGACCTTCAAGTGCCCATGAGGACGGAAAGCAGGCACCGGCAAACACCAGCTTCGTCATGAGCCTGTTTCTCTCTCTCTGCATTTCCGGCACTGCTGCTCTGATTTTATAGTGGCAGCTGATCTCACCAGAGCAAGGCTAAAGGCTAAAGCAAACTGAGGACGCTCACACTTAACGTGCTACAACAAATCCTCTGCAAAAGGGAGAGAGCTTTATTTACATCATCTATTCTGACTTATTGCAATAACTACTCTGAAGATTTGGGAAAGAATGGAACTGCTCAGAACAACAGAGGAATGTAGTGCCAGTTTTTATACTAACTAAAATCCATCAACAGGCATCAAATTAAGTACAATCTTCAGTGAAAAGAGAGCAACTTTACCATATAGATGCCTTAAAATCTGTATAATTGTGATGAAAATTATACAATACTGGGAGGCTATGAAAAACGATTTATTCAGAAAAACCTAATTAGCAGCACTATAAACTGATTTAAAAAAATTTCCCAAAGAACAGCCTAAAATAAAATATATAATATACTTTTGGCCAGGTAATCACACATAAAAACCTGTATGTGCAAACATGCTGTCTATTAATAGGGTAACATGCAAAATAACCCTAAGCACCGACAGGTATTAACATACATAAATACTGCCATATAAGAGAATGCTGAATTGCCTCGAAACATATGTGGATTATGTAGCTAGGTGGGAAAACTATAATACCAAGAAAAAAACAGGAAATAAACTCGCCCAGGCTCTATGATTGTATGTAAAACTTCTTACATTTCATTCAATGATAAGAAGAAATGCCCTTTTATAGTTGATAAAGGTTACTTAAAAACAAACTCTAAGGGGCTTCCAGTCAAGATGGCGGAGTAGGGAGACACTGCTCACCTCCTCCCACGACACAAACTGACAGCTAAATTACAGAACCACCACCATTGAGAACCATCTGAAGGCTAGCTGAACAGAACTCCGATAACTAAGGATGTAAAAAAGAGGCCACTTTGACACTGATTTATAGCTTTCTCTTAGTCTCTCCTTTACAAATTCTAAAGTATAATCTACCAGAAAATAAAGTTCTTAAAATAATCTCCCCTCCTCCCTAAAACAAATAAACGCTAAGCTCCCAAATTTCTCTATCTACTGGAGCAGAAATGCCAAGCACAGGCTCTCCTGACGAGTCTGGGCCGAGCCCATTTACCAGCTCCAGTCCTGCGTATAACACACAAGAAACAGCTCCGTCCACTACCACCACTTATAGGAAATAAAAATAAAGTAGCTACCTAACAAGTTAAAGAACTTTTGCTGTGACAATTTTTTCTCTTAGCAAAATATAACAAGATAGGTTTTGCTGACACAAATTTTGGAAATAGCCAGACACATAATTATGACTGTGTTTACTTTTTAAACCACCTGCAGCCTTTCTTTCTTAAAGAATACTGAATATCATTTAACTCTAACTCAGCATCACACACGCATGCAAACAAGAGAGCAACCAGGCTACTCACTAGGCGGGTGCCCTGCCTCCTACAGTCACGGGGCGGGGGGGGGGGGGGGGGGTGTTGGTGGTGCAGAATCACCTTGCCAGCCAGGCCCCGGACCAGGGACAGGAAACAGGTCCCAAGGAGGAGGACTCCTCCTCCAGAGAAAAGGCTTTCGGACGCGACTGTACCTGCCAGTCCCAGATTACTACATTACTCTTTAAGGAAAAAAGTTAAGTGCTTCCATTAGATTTCTCTTAAATATTCTTTTAAGTGATTTGCAAAGGGAAATATATTATTTTGTCCATGAAACTATAATATTCCACAATTAAACATATAAGCATGTGAGGGTTCACAGCACACACGGGGGACGATGGAGGCAAATCCTGGCCTGTGTATTTCAGGGAATACTGGTAACTAGGAAAAAAACCTATGACATAAAATAGATGAGAATAAATTTTAACAGCATACACGTAGAAACTATCAATAAGTAATTTACTGGTACAAAGCAAAACACAAGAAATCTGAACAAATTCCTACAAAGTACATGTTGGTAAATACTGTAATAAAAAAATAGTAAATCTATATAAACCCTACCTCCCACACATATAAATATTAACTCAAAATGGATCACAGACCTACACGTAAGATCTAAAACAAAATTCTTAGAAGAAAACAGAATGAATCTTCATGAACTTGAATTAGGTAATGGTTCTTAGATGTGACATAAAAGCACAAGCAACCGAAGAAAAAGTAGAAAATTGGACTTCATCAAAATGAAAACTTTTGTACTTCAACTATCACACGTGTGCATTTGAGAGAAACAAAAACACATATCCACATAAAAACTCAGACATTGATTTTCATAGGAACATTATTCAAATAGCCAAGAAGCGAAAACAACAATGCCTATCACTGATAGAAATGCCAAATGTAGTAAGTGCATCTGTACCTAAAAGGACAGCACTGATTCACGCTGCCACATGGACGAACCTTGAAAACATCACAGTGAATGCAAGGAGCCACTACAAAAGTCCACACACTGTGTGACTGCATTTATATGTAATGTCCAGAAGAGGCGAATCCAGGGAAGGATAGTAGGTTAGTGGCTGCTGGGGGCTGAGGGTGGGGAGAATAGTGAGGACCAGTGGACACAGTGAATGAAAATGTTCTCAAATTAGTGGTGATGGCTGCATAACTCTGTGAATATTTTTAAAACCACGGAATTGTACACTTTAAAAGGGTGAATTGCATGATAATGTAGATTATCTCTCAATAAAGCTGTTACAAAAAACCTGGTACAAAGCACAAAACAAAATAACTTCAAAAGAATTCCAGTGTTGTGTTGATGCATATGGTAAAAATAAACATTTCACTAACTAGTAGATCATAATAAATAACAGGAATAAATGGGATGAACTATAATAGAATTTAGTTGAACCTGTTATAACAACTTCATATTTTTGCATCATATGTTCAAATTCAAAGTTAAATGATGGAAATAGTAGTTCAAACCTATGATCAGTTGTGGCATGTGGTTTATTTTCCAAAATGCCTTTGCTGTGTGTTCTGTGTCACTCCAGGACACAGCAGCTTCCCTGTCACACCCTGTTGTCCTCCACAACACTAGCTGAGGAGCAGAGGGGCTTTTTCCTGCAGCCTCCAAACAGGGACCTAAGAAAGAGTGAGAGGGTAATTACACCAGACAGCGAGTAGATGACGAGGGCTGTCCCAGGCAAAGTGGAATATACCTTCACTCTGCTCTAGCTAACAAAGGCATCCACCCAAAGCGAAGATGGGATATAGATTAATGTTTTTAAACTTAATAACTAAATACACCCACTCTTCACCAGGCACACACACCCTAATCCAGGCTCCGGGGATCCAGCAGTAACCCAGACAAACCCAGTCCTGTTCTCACAGAGCTCGGCTTCCAAGAGGAGAGCTTAGACCCACTAGTATGAGGAAACTTTTCTAGTTATTGCCACAGGCCAGGTCACACCGAGGAGACTGGCCGTGAGCTGACCCTTCCCGGAGGCCCAGCTGGGTGTCAGGCACCTCACAGGACAGACGTGATTTTTAGCTTTAACACCCACTCTTGCTCCCTGTCTTCGCAGTGGGATGAAATCTGCTGCCCACCAGGAGGACACAGAGCAGGAAAACCTGCAGTTCACTCCCTTGAGATCCCTGGCTGCTTTCCGATGTGATGTAAGCAAATTAATAGCAAATTTCCATTTTGCTTTTCTTAGTAGCAGTTCTGGCACAAAGATATTCTGGGGGGAAAAATTCAACGGATACATTTAAGATCCTATTTTTTTCCAAAACGCACCTGCGCACACATTACTTAGGGAGGAATGCACAAACACATCTTTTTGTGACAAATCATGCAGGTCATCCTGAGGGACATGGTAAAATCTATTTTCATGACAGGCCCCTCATTCATCATATTATTCCTGTGACTTCTGTACAAACCCTAAAACCCTTCTGATTTCCACAGTTACGATAAACAAACAATAATTAGGAAAGAACTCAAGTCCCAATTCCCAGTCATTTTAGGGGATTTCTTGCCTAGTCATAAATTCTCTCTTACATTCAAAGGAAGGAAAAAAGACTCTAGTTCCCACAGTAACACCAAATCAAATTTTTTTTCGTCTACTTGTATCTCGACCAAGAATGCCACATGCATTTCAACTCTGAGAGTAACCTTCAAACAATCGCCTCAAAAAGAGCTGTGTACGCAGGTCCTAGCACATGTGTGATACCGTGTTTCCCCAAAAATAAGACCTAGCTGGACAATCAGCTCTAATGTGTCTTTTGGAGCAAAAACGAATATAAGACCCGCTCTTATTTGACTATTTTGCTATTTTATTTTACTTATTTTAATATAATACAGTATGATATAATGTAGTTATATAATGTAATACCTGGTCTTATATTCATTTTTGCTTCAAAAGACGCATTAGAGCTGATTGTCTGGCTAGGTCTTATTTTTGGGGAAACACGGTAACAGCGTGACGATGGAACAGCAAGGTCCTCTGCAAGAACTTTCTATTCCAATCTGGGGACACGTGGGGACCGGCACAGACCCCACATTGTCCCAAAAGCACGGGTACTGGCAGAAAGGCCAGTGTGAAGCTGCCTCCCAGCACAAAGGGCCTGGAACAGGGAGCGCTGACCGGGCAGCATCGGCTCAGCATGCCTCCCTCACAGCCTGTCGGGAAGAGAGCCCCCACACAACGGGGCACAGAGAGCAGGCCCTCTGCTGCTTCTGGGTTGGCATTTGGCAGCTGCTCTCCCCGGAGGGAGGTGCAGCTCAGACCAGCAGCAAAGCCTAACACATGAGCCTCAGGACACCTGCCACCCCAGCACACGTGCCCTCACCATTCCAGGCTCTCCTTTTGTCCCTTTTCTTCTTCTTCCCCACTGCTCAGAGTCTGTGGTTCGCAATCCACAAAGAACACAGAGAAATGAGGAGCCCAGTCTCTGTAAGCAGCTCCTTGAGCGGAGGAAAGGCAAGTGGTCACACAACGGACGGAAGCGGGGGTCCCCACATGCCTTATGCCGGTGCCAGACCTGCTGATCCACCGAGGCAGCCTCTTGACTTGGACCGAGACGGGAGCTGTGGTTGGGTACCCTCCTGGTTCTTCTCCCTCCTCCCAGGGCACCAGCAGGTCGGTGCTGTTCTCTGTTCCCTGACAGACTAGACTGGGTGCTCCCAGCCTCCCTACCGCCTGCCCCCACCTGACAAGGGTGAAGGATATGGCTGAGGGTTCCCTGTAAGTCGTCTACCAGCCAAGGCCTCCTGGGGGCCAAGCCCCCTCCCACAGGCTCTGAACACATACTGAATGGGGAAGGGGTGGTCGTCTCATTAAAATAAATACAATCCCCCAAGCCACACTGAATCCAGAGTCTTTCCTTGCTTTAACCATTTTCAAATCTGGAAGTTTCTTAGGGAAACTTAGGCTGCTTTGTCAGTGATATTGTTGTCCGGAAGTTCATGAAGTTTATACCGTTTCCCTGTGGATAACTTTGCTTTAGCAATAATATCTGCTATTACTTGGGCCATGTGCTACCCACACATCCTCCTCGACTTTCTTGTAACGACGACTCACCCTGAAGGTAATCCCATAGACTAATTTAGAAGCAGTGGTTCAGAAATGACATCACCACATGAGCCCCTGTCTTAAGCAGGCTCAAACCCAGCTCTGTCACTAAACAGTTCAATGGCCAAGCCATTGCCTGCCCTTACCGCTACTTTGGCCTGTGTGAGAGTCTGCATGGAGGGAGGGGAACTCTCTATCTTCCTCATGTGACCCAGACTCGAAAGCCAGATTCTCAGAACCAATATTGATACTGGTTGTCTGAAGAACAGGTTTCAACCTGACAATTTTTTTCCCTGTGACAAGGTAATAAGAAAGTAACTGCATATCGTTACATAAGTCACAGGCTGCCCACTGGGCGGTCCCAGATAAGCTGGCAGTGCGCTCAGGGCGCTCAGATAAGCAAAGCAGGAAACCACCATCTTCTCATGGTTAGTTCTTGGGTCTCATGCATGTAACAGGGAAAAGTAATCTAAAGAATAAAGCAAGGACTGGTTAGCTGAATATCACCACAATATACAATAAAGGATAGTCTGTAAGAATTCGCTACCTCATAGGAAAATAAAAAGTCTATCTGGTGTTCCAAATTTGGCTAAAGCAGGAGAGATAGAGTATCTGGGACTTACAGAAATTTCTAGAAACACCATGTCCTGCTCATACCAACTTTAAAAGTTCTTTAAGAGTGTTGCAAACCCACCTCCCAAAAAACAAAATTTGAACGGAAAAAGCACAAATTAAAAAGACTAACTGTACTCACACAAAAGACTGTCACTGGGGAGAGGGTCTTTAACTATAAATCCCCTGGGGGCTTTTGGGGGCTTGTTAAAACTGACCACTAATAAGGGACTACACAGGGCAAAGAAACAGTTGTCCAGGGGCACACCCAGGGAAGACCCAATGGAGCTACAATATTGCGGCAAGTCACCTATAGCACAGTATGAGGTAGGTCCCAATGGGGGACAGGGTCCCCCTGTCAGGACTTGAGGCACACAGGATTCACAGGCCTCCCCCGCTCGGTAAACAGCTTAGACAGATCAGACAGAAGATGGCAGTTAGTGTTCAGGAAGCCCCGGGTCCAGGCCGCCTCTGCTCCAATGAAGACACACTCTAGGGCTCCATGAACACATGGAGGACGTGAAGATAAGGTAAACTGGTTTCTAAAAATCACTTAAACGCTTCTTATAACTGCGTGAGCACAGATTGGTGCTCAGAGTAGGAGAGGAGGTGTGGAAGAGAGAAATAGGAAGGTTGTCTCTTACAAAATTCTTATTCCACAGATATGAGATGGTTCATCCAAGTTTATTTCTCGGGAGCTATCTTCAGCAGAATTCCCCGGTTGTGAAAGTCCAGATCTTTCTCCACTGCCCAAATGCGAAAACATAATTTCTCCTTTTGGGAGAGGATTATGCTGAAATTAGTGTTGCTTATATAAATACCGTTACCTTTTCTGGTGAAAAACTCCTTGGAATATTTCCCCAACATAGCGTATTTTCGAGGGACTTTCCCCAGCAATTCAATGATCAATGCTACGTGATCTGCATTGGGAAACGTTGCCAGCAAAACAGAAACACACGACAGTTTAATCAGTACACTGCATGCAGACACTGTCACGGCCCGCGCAGACAGAAACAGAGCGCGACCTGGAGGGCTGAGGGCCCCTGCGTGGCCCTGGGACCAGATGGGCTGGGGCACAGGGTGACCGCAGCTTAGGCGAAATGTGGTTTTCCCTGTCAGCTTTGAAACCAGCACAGGAATTCTGCTGGGTTGCTTTCTGAATTTAGGAGAAATGCCTTTGTCACCATTAATGCTGCAAATGGCAGCTGCTATTCCGTTTCTGTCTGCATCGTGGCGCTTTTCAAAAAGAAGAGGTACTACCTCTGCGATTGAAGAATTCCCGAGAATATTTTCCAGACAGAGCAAAGTGCCTTGGGATACTGCCTAGCAGCTCTATGATGTGAGCTATGTGGTCTATGGAGGAGAGAAAAGGAGACGGGAATGGGAGGGGCCAGGGGAAGGAGGGGATAAAAAAAAGAGGGGAAAATTGAAATTAGTAAAAACTCAGAAACAGACACAAATCAACAATGTTTGCAGCACACCCATGCAGAGGCTTCTGGGACCGGCAGGCCTCAGGCACCACCTGGAGCATTAACAGTGACTGAGGCCAGCTTACCCCAGGCCACCCCAGCATTGCAAGCAAATAAGCATGGAAATGGTCAGGTTTACTGATGGAATTCAAGCCAGAATTCCCTGGTTTTCAAACTCAGCTCCCAACAGGACAGAAAAATGGGCAGCAGGTCAGTGGACAAAGGGACCACAGAGAGGCGAAGGGGTTCACACAGCCTGTCCTCTCCTGGCCACCTGGGCTTGGGGCCTGTGGGCAGCAAGACTGAAAGGCGGGCGGGCTCAGCCCAAGGGCTCTGTGAAGTGCCATCCCCGCCAGGAGGTGCTGCCCATTCACTGCCACTGACGGGGCTTCAAGCTCAAAAGAAAAAAAAGGGGGGGGGGAGGGGCCCAGAATTTGGTGTTTGAAAACCATAGCTCTATTTAAGTACAAAAGTATAATAGTGCCCAGAATTTCAGGACCCTCAGGAGACCCAGCAGGTACCCAGCGGGCAGCAATACTCACCTTCATCTCTGGAATAGTCCTCCCCAGAATGCGGCTCAAACAAATAATCTCCCGTGGCCAGCTCAAATGCCTAGGACACAACAGACGACATGCTAAGTGCCCCACAGGGACTGGTCCCCGAGTCAGCAAACTTTTCTCCTTGTGCAAGACCCACATTCTATAAGGGTCTGAATCAAACCAAAGAGCCTCCTAAAAGGGTTCAATACCAATTTTTTTCTTCCTTCCAAAGAGTTCAAAGCAGCTTTGGAAATATTCTTACATCTCCTTTCCTGGCTGGGGTAAGGGCTATGCGCTCTCCCTGTTGGAGCAGCTCAACAGACCTGTGGGCGCGTCGGCTGCTGCCATGTGCAGCCCCGGCCCCGCCGCCTGCACTTGGCCTCTCACGGCAGGACGAGCACTCGATGCAGGCGCACATCTGACTCCCGAGCCTGCCCTCAACCTGCAGGCTGACTTGGCCCCTGGGTGGCGGGTGCTACCACTCTCTTGAAACAAAGACCTTCATGTCTTAGTAACCAAGGGCTATTTTCAGAATTTCCTCATTTCATTCATTTCTGACTCAGTCAAAAGAACACTTAGCGCCTAAGAAGCCCGCTCAGTTCTGTGCCCGGGGCCAGGAAGAGCCCGATGACGGTGCAGCCCTCCTGAGGTGGGCGAGTGGCTTCCGGACTGACCACTGTCTGCCTCGTCACCGCAGCCTGTGGGGGAGGCGAGCTGTTTCCATTCCCACCAGATCGTCTCCTTCCCTGGCTCACATATACACACAGGAAAGCTGAGGACCGTGAGTTTAATAACAATACATAAAGACATCAACTGCTTAGCTCTGCTGATCAAATGCCATGTTTTAAAAACAAAACAAAACAAAAAAGGAGAAACTAAATCCCATGTCTGACTGTTGCATAATTACTTCTATTCAGTATCAGGTCTTGCTTTTGCGAAAGACGCTCAGGGGCCCAATCCCCCTCCACTGACCTGTGGGTCAGTGACTCCAACCCCCCGAGGTGCTGCCCTCCCTCTCCCCCCGCCGCCCACCTTCTTCTGCGGACAACCAGAGTGTGGGGAAGGAACCCTTAGGGAGACTGTCTGCCTGAGGCTGGCCCACCTCTGCCGCACTCTGCACAAACCACAGGTGGGTGCCCTGAGCCCGGAACCACCAGCTCGTGACCTCAGGACCCCTGCCCTGAACCAAACCTGCATCTGAGCAGCGCCTGGGCACGCCAGGTCTTGGCAGAGGGAGGTGGTCGCACAAGGGCTGCAGGGCCTGCACAGGTTCTCACTTGGCGCCTCTTTACCCACAAGGACAAAAAAATCGGCCAATGCCAGATCAGGGCAAAAACCCTCACCTTTGGCCACAAGTCCAAGAGGAACAACTGCATCGTGCACGAAATGGACAGAAAAGTCTTCCTCGCCTGGGACGCAATCCACTCACTACCTTACAAGCCACGAGGACAAGGTGAAACCCTAATGGAGAAAGGCCAGCAAGCCGCCTGATGGATGGAAGCCCTAAGGAGAGCTGCCCTGGAACCCTTCCTTGGGTTCTTGCTCACTCTAATTAATTTTCAAAAACATTTCAATCTGGTTGTATATATTGTTACAGCCTAACAGTAAGATATGTCAGCTGAGTGTTTGAAAGATGACCGTTTTGATTAGCACCACGTATTTCCCATGAAACCCTTAAGTCAAAGCAGCCTGTCGGTGAAACGGAGAAGACAGAAAAGGAGGAGGCAGAGGGAGGCTCCATCACGCTCCCTGGTCCTGGTTCTCTGGAGAGGGATGAACAGGGCCGACATTCCCACCAAAGCATCAGCCTCTGGACCTCACGACCTGCGTTGATGCTGGCGGCTAGGAAACCATTCAAGGTTCTCCCATTGTAACCTTGATAATTATTAGCTTGGTGCAAAAGTAACGGCAGTTTAAAAGGTTAAAAAAAACCGCAATTACTTTTGCGCCAGCCTAATAGTATTTATTTTTAACATTTGGAACTTTGGATTCTTCCGCCTGCAGTTGGCCTAACACCCTCCGAAGGCCTTCCTCTAGGACAACCTCCGTTCTCAGGTTCTGGAGACATTTCTTTCCTGAAATGCTCTCCCATGCCAAAGGGCCCCGTTCTGAATAAATAAAGTCACCGACTAGTTCTGTGACGTGACCAGGGCTAAAGAAGTTTGGTGAAATGTGCCAGGCTGGCTGTTTCCACGGCCCTGAGTCGGACTTACCATGGAGTCAACAGAAAGGGATCTCTGACCCACAGGGCAGAGGCCAAAGCCTCCACCCACACAAAATGATTAGATCACATACACTGACATCTGGAGGGGCCCCAAAACAAGGGGAACGAGACTCCACAACTGTGCATGGCAGCTGCTTGGCCTCGTTTGTCCTCCTTTTCCAGCAACAGCGGCTCTGCTCCCTGACCAGAGAAGCCTCTTATCAGTGCACCCTGGTACCAGCTCCCACGCAGCGGCGCCCATCTCTACCGTAAGACAGTCGCCCTAAGACGTGGTGCCATTTGTAACACTCAGAGGACCCCAGGGTTCACCACCAAGTCAATCTGGAGTTTATTACAGCTTGTGTTATGAAATGAATATACTGTTATATTTTTAAACTTCAACAGGGCAGGGGTGAGGAAACGCTGCCGCATCTTTACCAGGTTCTCTGTGAAGAACAGAAGAGACCTCTCATTCATGACCTTCAGGGATAAGGGGTGAGGGTGGGGTGGGCAAGGAAGGCCTGCCCCTTCCAGAAAAAAGAAAAAGAAAATCACCCCTAAAATCAACTGATTTTTAAAAACCCTCATGAGCAGCACTGAGAGAGCTCATGCTTAACCTCTTAGGACGGGGGTCGGGGGTGAAGGAGACCAAGTGAACGCTTCCCCTTAGGAGTTACTGATGTTTTGTATGTCGCTGTGCACAGCAACAGCTAATGGAAGGCAAAGCAGATCGTCTGGTATGAAACTGTACCGACAGCGCCACCATTATTCTACTGCGTCTGTAATCCTGTCCTATTTTTTCTGGTTATATCACCAAAATTTAACACCAAAATTAGAAGCACAGGATTTCAGAGTTGAAAGAGTTCTCAGAGTCTAATTCAGGGCAACCCTGATACAGCTCCTCTGTGTTGCTGAGGAAAATGGGGCCTGACCTCACCACATCCTGAGGCAGAACCCTTCTCCCCTGCAGCTCTACCAGTTCCAAGCTCCCTTTCTTCTGCCCTCGCCTCCAACAGCCGCCCAGAGCCCCACACCCCCTTCGGCCTGCCCCCTGGAGTCAGAGCGAGTCTAATTCCTCTCTCCAGTGGTCTCTGAATTCAAAGGAACTAATCCCACTAATTCTTTTCCATACCCAGCAACCACAAGGACTTCGTTTTTGATACTTATTAAAAAACTTAATTTTAAAATTACCTGGTATTATCTATCAGAGCAATGTGGGAATAGAAAGGCACAGAGTTTCAGATCTATGTGGCCTAATCTGTTGCCTCAGATCATGCAACTTGAAAGACACAAAACATCTACTTTTTCTAATATTGTTTTAGCACTAGCTGCTAAACAATGCTTTTACTTTAGCATCAGAGGCCAAACAATCCAGCACACTCAATTGTTACACTAATCTTTGAATAACAGTGAATTTAATTATTCAGCATTGCCTTTTTAAATGAGAAGGCAAGTGTCACATTGTTCACACAAGCCCTTACATTTAAATATCAGAGAATTTGGGGGGAAAATGTAAGCAAAGCACGAAACACCACCCTTATCAACACACACACACACACACACACACACACACACACACACAGAGTGTAGCCCACAAAGAAGGTGCTGAATGGGCCAGCAAAGAGGGCCAAGAAAGAGAAACTGAAATTGGCTTACGGATGATGGACTCATCATCGCTCATCAATTCACAGGCTGGGAGTAAGTGAGAAAAAGATGCCCTGGTGTGCTGGGGGAGAATTTGGATACAACTAAACTTATGATGCACAAAACTGGCAGTGAAAATGAACAGGGCACACTGGGGGAAGAGAAGGCAGCCTGGGGCCCTGAGGAAAACACCCCCACACTCTGTGGGGTCAGACTCAGTCAGAGCAGCACATGCAGCCTCACAAGTGACTGCACAGCCCAGGGCAATAGCCAGAACAGTCTCTAGATTTCACTTTATAGACGAGAGATGGAACACTGGAAATGGGCAATCCTTTCCTCTCCATAAGGAGAAAAGGCCTGTCAGAGGCCACTGTGACGGACTCCAGCCTTTCGGCCGTGGACAGTCTTCCCCTAAGACACAGAATGAGCGAAGGACGAAGCTGCATACAACCTAACAAGCTTGCAGTAACCAAAAGGAATTACCTGCAGTCATTTTATCACCACAGCAGAGGGTCTGATTTTCAGGGATGAGGAGAGATTGTCTCTCAAGGACCAGACCAGACCAAGCCCAAACCCAGGACAATTCTTTCATTTCTTAAGACACCCAATACAGCAAACAAAACCTTCCCCTCACCACCCATGGTGGACAACCTTCAGTCAGGGAAGCTTCAGGCCGCATGCTAAGACTGTCCCCATCATGAGCAAGACGGGGATGAGCCTGTACACGAAGAAAAGGGCCAAGCCGCTCTTACCATACACGCTGTACTCCAAATGTCAGCAGGTGTACTGTAACCTGCTCCTATTAAAACCTCTATGGATCTATACTGACGCGTCTGGATGTCTTCTGTGAAGTGTTTATGCTGAAAAGGAACAGAACGCGTTACCACGGAGGAACACATTAAAAAGGGGAAAACAGTGAATTTAAAACTGCGTCTTCTAACACATGATCATGACCGAAACGCTTGAGAAAGAAAACAACTTACCACCCAACAAGCATTTCCCAGGTCAGCAATTTTAACTCTAATTTTATCGGCATTCCGGGGGTCCAGCGGATTCACCAGCAGGTCAGCTGCCCGGGTTTTTGCTGCTGTGAGCAAACAGCAGGACAGTTAGTGGGGGCAGAGGTGGGCTGCATATGTGCACGCAATGTCTGCTGGGCGCAGAGCCTCCTTTTCTAGAAGCGATGGGATGATCAGTTAGGCCTTGAATGCTGTAAATTCAACTCAACGGACTTTAAAATTTGAGGTCTCACCTCTGGAAAATATTTCACAAAAGGGAGCCAACTGGCGGACCCAGAGAGTCCACGGATTCTGCCTTGCCCTCTCCCCTTTGTCTCACCTCGAGGGCAGGCAGCCCTGCTCTGCTCCTCATGCTGCCAGAGCCCATTCCCTAATGGACCCCACCTCACTCTTTTGTGTGTTAGCACCCGCATCATGCTGGCAGAGAAAACACTGTGCTGGGTGGCCCATCCCTCCTGACTGACTAAGTTCACCTAGCACCCGCACCCCCACCCCTCCCTCTGATCACAAGGATTAGAGGATGGTTAATTAACAAATGCAGATTAAAGGCTAGGACTAATTAATGGTGATTTAGCTTTGCACAAGGAATACTCCAGAACAGAGGTCTCCTGAGACAGCCTGGGCCATACAAGGCAAACCTCTGAGGTCCCTCATGATCTTGTCAAGTAAACGGGCCACTCTCAACCTCAGGGACCCTGAGAGAATCTCAACAGTAGTCACAGGGCCAGGCTTTTAGGGCTCCAGGAACCAGAAGAGCGTCTCAGGTAAGTCTAGACCTTGCCTGTATCAAGCACAGATAACCAGGGGGCAAGTGACAAAAAAAAACAACGTGGGGGCCCAGTCAGAAAATGCTGAAGTCGAGTCAGCATCTTCGTCAAACCTCAAACTGACCTACAAGCTCAGATTTCTGGAAAGGATGAGATATAACCATGGCTTCTATTTATTTTAAGAAGTAATTCTGAAATGGTATTTACAGACTAAACAGAAGAGCCTGCTCAATGCAGAACATTAAACATCCTTTTGTTTACTCAAAGCTGGGCTCTGCTAAAACGAAGCAAACCTCCTTTTGGGTATGCCCCTGCTCTGGAGCCACAGAACTGGAGGGGGCCCTGATTCGTCAGCACCCCACACAAGTAGCAAGGCCAGTGGGTAGGCAAGGCACCCGGGACCTGGGGCACGCACACAGCTCACCAGCAGCGGCCAGAGCATGCGGACAGAACTCTGGCCGGCATTTTAACCCCAAGACACATTCCTCGGGTGTATGGGTCAGCCTGGGCCGGCCAGGCTCACACATAGGGCAGGTTCCCTTCTTGCTTCCTGCCCTGTGCCCATTTCCCTCTTTATAAGAAGGCTGGTCCGCCATGGAGCCTCACCCAAAGCCAGAAATGAGCTGAGAAGAAGAAACACAGGAACTCGGAAATGATTTGAAGGAAAGCGCAGCGACCCACACGAGGAGGCAAAATGTACACACGGAACAGAGTCCCAGGAGAAACACAAAAATGCTGACTCAATGGGTAGATGGGCAGCGCGAGAAATGGCTGGATGACTCCTACATCATTTAATCAGGACAGTCAGCAAGCAAAACAATGGAATCTGAGGTTTTGCAGAACTGAATTCAAATCTAAGTTTCAGCACTAACAATTTAAACTGTTTGAGACTCAGTAAAAAGGAAGACGGGGCAGGGCCCACGCCTCCCCCACACACGAGTAAAAGACCAAAGGCAGGAGAGCTGCAGCGGCTTCTGCCAGGCCAGATCCAGGCCTCTGCTCTGCCTGTGACCAACCAGCCCGACCACCCGCCCTCTGAGGCCGAAGCTTCTCACTGGCCAGTGAAGGGCCAGCCCTCCGCTGGTGACAGCCTGCTATCCTGATTCAGGTTTGTAGTGACCTGGCTCACAAATGATACTATGCAATTTATCTTAAAAATTTAATTGTATAAGAACACAGAGGAGGTAAAAAAAAAAAGAATTTGCTTCTATTTCTGACTTCCTTTTCGCAGTGTGGCAGTTATCTGTGCTAGGGTACCTGATGGCAACACTCAACAAAGCCCGTTGAAACACAGGGACACTCAGGCTTGCTGCAGAATCACACCAATTTTGCTTTGCCTGGGAATCGGATCACCTCCTTTGATTAAGTCATGATTGAGATGACCCGTCACAGCTCTTCCTTGCTCTCTGCTTCTACCAAGGAGGGAAGAGAGAGGTGGGAAGATTTCATTCCAGGAAGGGCTGGAGTCCTTAGTCATTTCTGATAAACCATCTCTGGGTGACATTGCATTCATTCCATGAGAAGCTCTCCTAGAAACTAGTGAGATGGCAGCCAGGAGGGCCTCGGAGTGATGACACAGCCGTCATCAGGTATCTGCAAGGGACCGCACCAGGCCCCCACTGACTGTTCATAGTTTAAAACAGACATACAGGAAGGCAGGAATACCCTCTGCAGGCGGTTCAGTACCAGGCCCAAGTAGCAAAACTAGGAGATTTAATGTCCAAACCTGACCCACTCATTCGCCAAACAGTTACTGAATCCCTTGTATGTGCCAGGTGAACACATACTTGGCACCAGGAACAGCATGAACAAGATGCAGAGGGTTCCCCCCACCACACCCCAAGTTAGGAAACTCATGCACCGGCTGGGAATATGGGCAAGAAAGAAAATTTAAATGAACGATTCACATACCATGTCAGGTGGCGATAAAACGAGATAGATAATGGTAAGGGTGTTCTGGGGAGGTCTTTTCTAAGAAGGTGACATGGGAGGAAAAGGTCTGAATCAAGAGAGACATGGACGGGGGAAGCTCTCAGCAGAGGAGCAAGTGCAAAATGGAGAGCCACAAACAAGTGGGCACTTTTGAGAAACTTTAGAAAGAAGCCAGTGTGGGAGGTGAAGAAGGAGCACAGGAAACAGAGAAAGGGAGTAGATAGGAGATAACATGAGAGGGGGGCCATCAGGGAACAGACCGTACAGAGAACAGACTGTACAAAGCTCGTAAGCTTTAGAGAGCGACGCCTCTGGGTGTTTTTCTAAGAGGACACACCTGGCGAGCACGGTGGGGCGGGGGCAGGGGTGAGCTTTCTAAAGCTCTCTCTGGCCCGCTCTACAGAGAATGGGCAGGGCAACAGCAGTCCAGGTGAGATGCCGGTGGCTTACGAAGTGAGAGTGAAGTGATTCCAAATACCTGCAGGTAAAGCCAACGAGCCCACCCTGCTCAGGGTACCTGTCCTGCAGATAGGCTGTGGCTCTAGCAGCTGACAATGCAAGAGGAACTCTGCCTCCTCTTCTCCAGGGACAAGTCCACATTCTTTAGCCTGGCATGTAAGTTTTTCCTCAACCTTCTCATTCTGGCCCGGCCTTCTCTGCTGCTATTCCCTAATGTACACGCTCTGCTGTAACGACAAGGACCTACACATTCTGAATAAAGCTTGTTTCTCTTGCCTCGGGTTCATGTAACAGGCTCCAGCCCATACCCCTTCCACGAAGGAATACCTCCTGTGACAGAGGTTGCCCAGGCGGGGAGGCTGCCACCCAACAACCAAGCCGAAAACCAAAACTAAGTACCTCCAAAGATATGACTGGGTAAGGATGGCCTGCCCCTGCTATGTCCCTAGAATTTAACAATACTGAAAAGGTCTGCTTGGTAAGAGACTGAGGTCAATAAAAAAAAGAACAAAGAAAAATAGACCTATTTCTCCCTGATTAATGCGACAGGCTGCTGTGGATGGAATGTGTGTTGCACACAGTAAAATTTTGATTGTGAATGTGAAAAGGGAAGAGAAGAAGAATATGCCCAGATATCACTGTTTTGTTTGTTCCTTATTCAATCAGTTTGTTTAGCACTGGGTTAAATGCCGAAGATACAAAGGGAAAAACACACAGTGACCTCCAAGAGTTTACATCCCAGTGAAGAGAAAGACAATGGAAACAAACAATGACCATACAGTTAAGAGAAGTATGACCAGTAGGACAAGAGAGCAAAGCCGCTGGGAAACTCAAGGAGGACCGCTGTTTGAATCACTACCTGACAAAAGAATAAAAGTTTGCCCAAAAAGTGGATAGGTAGGAGGAAACATTCCAAACCAGAGGAAAAGCATAAGCAAAGGTACAGAAGCATGAGCGAACACGCCCTGTGCACACACACACTCTCTATTATGTTCTGAAAATAAACCGGGACGAGGCTAGGCTCCATGGTGACCGAAAGGCTCAGGAGGAGAGTGGCAGCATGAGGGCAAAGGAGACACACAGATGTGAGTTCTTCCTTAGATGAACCGACATCCAGGGGAAAGCATCGTGTAAGTTGCTGCTCAGAATAAAGGTACAGGAACAGGGTAAGTCTGCCCAAGTGAAAAATGAAACCCCTCGTTAGGATGATGGGTCACAGCCAGCACAGGGGCCCTGCAGCTCTCCCACCTGCTGGACCAAAGGGGCTGCAGAATGTCATGGGGTGCTTGCAGGGAAGGCTCACGCAAGGACTCTCCATGTGTTCAACACTCTTGTCAGCAGAGGGAGCAGAGGAGGGTTCTGAGTTTTCCACTGTGGGCCAGAATGGAAACCAACGGTGACGCTCGCTGGTTGCTTACTAAAGTCCCTTGGCCTGCCACCGGCAGACACGCCACGTGTCATTGTCTCTCAAAGTAAGGGTTTGATGTAAGTCATCACCGCATCTAAGTCCATGCCACTTCCTTTAAAATTTCAGCTGAATCCTACAATCAGGAATAAGTATCAAAATAGAGTAAGACACCTTTTCTTCAATATAGATAAAGAGCAGGCACATGTTTCCTTGAATAGAGATGAAACAAAACAAAACCCAAAACTAAATATTATACTATGAGATGAAAGTAGAAATTACAAATTAAACTACATATTCCAGAAAGCAACAGGTATAAGTTCTTAGACTCGGAAGGTTTTGCAAATGTCACTAAACACAGAAAGAATGAGAAACACTCAGAAATGGGATCTGATATGCAGAGGCAAGATAAAGCCTCGTGGCACACAATACAGTTTCCATTCATTAATTCCTCACGAGTACAACAGCACTAAAATGAAAATGGTAATGCACACAGACACGGCTTTACCGCCTCCAGCCAGGTCCCTTCACAGCACCTGTCAAGTGTGTGACACCCAGGCCACTGAAAGCAGATACCTGGTGGGGAGGGACACTTACTTTTTGGCAAATCCCCGGTGCTGGAGGCTGACACTGTCCTGCTTCTGTCGTGCGATGGACTGCTTTCCTCAGGCTCCGTAAGCGGGGATCCCTCAGAAAGCGCAGAGCCACAAGCCACAGGTTCTAAGGGCCCAGGGAACAGTGACGTGGAAAACTCTGGAAACTGTGCCTCGGGAATTTTATGTCGTCCATTTGGCAATTCACCATTGAATTGTTCATAGGAGCTGCTATACGTGTAATCGCTTTCTGCATTTGGCTCATCGAGGTTATATTCCTCAGGGTTAGGGCAATCTTCTTCATCGTCGTCTTCCTCATCCAGCTGCCGCTCCAACAGGAACGGGCCGTTCTCTATGTGGCCATTGGTTCTGGGTGATTCTATCCACGTGGGGTCTATGTTCGCGAGTTCGGGCTCCACGTCGTCTTCATCTTTCTCAGTGTTTTCCTTCTCGGCGTCTTCTTTCTCCTCCTGGTCCTCAGCTTCACCTTAAAAAGTCCATGAGTTAAGAATTAGAACTTTACTCTCCTGATCACAGTGGCAACTTATCTTCTCCAATGAGACACTTCTGAATGTGCTTAATTTACACACTACACAGCAAACACCTACCTCTTGGCTCTCAGGATAAAACCCTCAGGTTTTTGAAAACTTATTTTTCGTTTATTAAATAACTGGCCTACTCTTATTAGAAAAAGCTAGCTTTGGGAAGAAAAAGACTCTTAATAGTTGCACTATCATTTCTGCCCTCTATAATTTTCAGGTGTTTTGGGTGCATTACTATTAGGTGCAAGGTTAATTACAAAATAAAGCTATAATAGAGACGTGGTGTTTCTCAGACATTTTCCATATTTTGAACAACTTTTGAAATATTAATATTTGTGGCATATATTTCACAAATGAACTACCAAACTGTTCCCCATACTCCCAAATACGAATTGGAGAGAAGCATCCTCTCATCTGAAGAAGCAACACAAAGCTAGCGTACGTGATGACTTGGGGAGGGGGTCCCCCATTAATGACGTCCCTCGGCCCCCCTGCAGCCCCTTCTCCAGATTTCACTGACCGTTGTCATGGGCAGTCTCTCCCTCGGCAGCCTCCTCTAAAACTGCTGTTTTTAGTTTCACCTCTGGGCGGTATTCATCATCTTGCTCATTGGAAGGTACAGCTGCTGTGACGTTTTCTTCTATTATTTTCCTTTCGGCTTCTCGCTCCAATTCTTCTATTTCCTGCAGGCGCTTTTCCAATAATTCAGCCTGCCTTTTCTGCTTCTTTTTCAGTTTTTTCTTTTTGTTTTTAGAAATTTTTCCTATCTACAACATGGAAGAAAATAGCACAGGTTAATGTGCTTCTTTTTAAAGCACTATGCAATAGTGTAAGTGCTGGCAGAATTGCAAATACTAACACAGTCTGTTTTTTCAGGTCATGTTCAATTAAAATCACATGTCTAGACATGAGACCCACCTGGTGGCTAGGGTTACAGTCAAATCAGAAAAAAGAAATCAATGCCAATATCACATAATGGGACGGCCATGAGGTCCTGCCCTCGCAGGGGTATAGCTTAACTCCAATAAATACTTCTTTTTCCTTTAAGCTCAAAGAACTGAATACGTTGAGATACTCTTGCCTTTAAACAAGAAGCACCTCCTGCGAGGTGTTTTTTTTTTATTGTTTTTTGGGTTTTTTTGCTGCTTCCTATATATACCAAGTAACAATGTCCCTTCTCCTTCATGTCTTACTAAACTGTCCGCCAACAAAGCAATGCCTGCCAAAACAGGTGTATTTCATTTATTGTTCGTCAACAGCACTGTTTGTGTTTGGGTCTCACACACTGAGCTGTTATCAACAGCCAAAATGGCATAAATGTAAGAAATGAGCATATGAGGTAAAGGAAAATAAGAAAAAGGCAGTTTAATTCTGCCTCCAATCATAGCCTGTGACGGGGAAAGTACTAGCAATGAGAACCTCCAGTTTTCACAGAATCAAGCAAAACAAGCCAAGGGAGAACTCTGGGAAATGACTTGCTCAGCACCTCAGCAGGCCAGCTGGCGTCATTGTTACAACTCCCTCTCGGACTGGGACTTCCATTCCGAACTGATGGCTGTGTGCAGCACTCCGTTCTGGACATTTCCTTTCAAATGCTTTTGGTTCATAAAATTTGTTTGACCCACCAACTCAAGATATATACACTATCCTCTACTGGAACCGATCCAGGTTTAGGTCCTTTGAGGTAAGATTTAATTCCAGGCAACTTGCTTCATTTGATTGGACTTAAGTGTTTTAACAGGCCCAAAAAATAGATAATACTCTTTCATATTTAACTACTGGCTAGGGAAAAAAAAATAGAACAACGGCTTTAGAAAAACAGGTAACCTAGAAGCCAATCAGAAACAAAGTAGTTTTTTTTGAATAATCACGCTTCAAACCCTGTCTCTATCACCTCACATTTCACCAGGCTCGGCCAACAGCACTCCACAAAGTACATGAGAAAAATGAAGATCAAACATGGAACGGCTCCAATTGAACAACTCTAAAAATCACTTCAACTGATCAGACCGTAAGTCTTATATATTCAAGGATGCAGTGTTTATGAACGTAATCTGTCTTTTATGTTAGTATACATTGAGAACATCTGTGATTGAGAAAGGAGCAGAAAAAATGTACAACCAATTCCCCAAAACAACAAATCGTTCCAGAAACAGAAACTAATGTTACAATTTGAAAAATTCAATCATGAACAGTTGCTTTTGACATGAAGGTGAAGAAAAGTATATGCGTAAGTACTTACAGGTTTTTGCTGTGGAGCGGTACTCACTAAAACAAAATAAAACAAAATGACTATTCAGAGGAAAATTGACACATATATCTTTATGTAGGTAATTTAAATTGTAAAATGAAATAATTACTGGCTTTTAATTACCTGATTATAGAGATCTAAAGAATGTGTACCCAACTCAAACAAATGATTGGCTCTTAAAAAGCATAGCAGTAGTTGTTCAATATGGAGCCATCTCTCTTATTTATCTAAAATTAAATACGCATTTATTTAAAAAAACAGTCAGCCCCAAAGCATTGACTGATAATTTAAGAAAATGGAGAAGAGTTCATAAATGAAGTCATCGAACCAAATTTGTTTATTATAAACAATGCAATGAACACTTTAGATTAGAATATGTACATCTATGTTTGAAAACTATTTAGCAAGTTTATACAACTAAAATAAATCAAATACTGCAGCAAATATTCTAGAAATCCAATGACCAGACCTTGCCAGCCTCAAACGCTTGACAGACTATATAGTTCCATGCTCAAAAAACCTCCTGAAGGTAGAAAACAAGATTCAGAGGTGCTGCATCTCCTCAAAACCCCAGCCAGCCAGTCACAGGGCTGCAGCCGTGTAGTCTGCACGCCTGCCTGACAATACGTTAAGCACAGATATCACAAAGGGAGGGTGACAGCACAGCCACCACTTTATTGACACCTTCATACTCAGAAAAAAAAGAAAGAAATAAAACTAAACACGCCAATACTCAAGTCATTTGGTCTTCTGTAACTGGTTCCTAATATACTGGTTCAGCTCAGTCTGGAATAGCTTTGCGAACCAAAGGCTAGGAAGCGTTCTAAGAAACCTGAAGCTAGAAAAAAATTCTGATGACTGCAGGTCAGCTACGGGAAACCTGCTACCGTACACCCCTCGACAGAGAAGTGGGCAACACACAAAGAGTTCAAGTGTAGATGAAGCAGCAGGGAAGAATTAAATGACCTTTTCAGAGAGAACCAAGTTAAGTAATTCAAATATTATGGTATAATTTCATTGGGGCATCTTCCGTCTCAAGAAAAAGGTCTAGTTATTTCTAGGAATCAGGCTCTTACAAAAGTTCCTAATATTGGTAATGTACAAATGTGCCTCCACTGCTTCACTGTGCTACCTTGCAGGCCCTCAATGTCCCCAAACTGGCTGAAACAAAGCTGGCTCAGCTCCCTCACCTGCAGACCCCGAAGGAGGAGGAGCACCTGCTTTCTGCCACTCGGTGGCCTCGGCTGCCATTCTTCTCACATAAGCGTCATCCACACACATCAAGATGTTTTCCGGCTTTATGTCAGTATGAATGATCTTGCACTTACTATGTAGGTAATCTAACCCCTGTAGAACCTGTCAGAGTAAAAGCAAGAGGGGAGATGAGTTATTAATACCTTTATTAGTCAACATTTACTTGTAAAATAAGTAATATTATCACAAGGCGCAAAATTCAATAGACAGAAAAGGATATTTAGTAAAACTCTCCTCCCACCTTGGCCCCCACAGGAATGTAGCTCTTTCCTACAAGCAGCCTCTGTGTGTAATTCTGGAGATAACTCAGGCTCACGGAAGCAAATGCATCTATATATATATATATATATATATATATATATATATATATATATATATAGATAGATACTTTTTTAATAACAACTTTATGGAGATGTAATTTACATACTATACAATTTACCCTTTTAGGTGTCTAACCCAGTGGTATTTAGATGCGCAGTCATCACCACTATCTAAGTTAGAACATTTTCATCACCCCCCAAAAAACACTATACTCATCATTAGCGGTCATTCTCCATCTCCTCCAAAGTCCTATGACCCCAAGCAACCACTAATCTACTTTCTGTCTGATTCTGGATATCTTATATAAATCATACAAAGTGGTCTTTTGTAACTGGCATAATGTTTTCAAGGTCCATCCATGTGCAGCATGTATCAATACTTCATTTAATTGCCAATTAACATGCCATTGGATATACCATATTTTGTTTAGTCACTCACTTGATAGATATTTGGGTTTTTCCAAGTTGGGGCTATTATAAATAATATTTTTATTTTGGGGGGGGTATACACCTAAAGGTGCAATTGTTGGGTCCTAGGGTAACTCTGTGCTTCGCCCTTTGATGCACTATAAACTGTTTTACGCAGTGTCTGCACCAGCCACGCAGAAGCGCTCCAATTTCTTCATCACGGCCACAAGTTGCTGTTGTCTTTTTTCTTTCAGAGACTCTAGTGGGTATGAAGGGCTGTCACATTGACCTGCATTTCCGTGATGGCTAATGTGCATACATGTTTAATACTGCAGGAAAGGAGGCCAAAGTTTCTTGACTCATTTCCACTAGAGAGGAATATTTTTCAGTTCTTCAAATGAATAAAAATTATGTTTAAAATACAGATCACGTTTCTATACATTAGAAATCGTACATGCTTAATAAATATTAGCATTTAATAAATATCATTCAAATATTTTAAGTTATTTAGGGTCTTGTCCACAATAGACAAGAAAGCGGGACACAGACAAGCAGAAGATATATGTCACCCAACTCTGGAAAGCTCTTAACAAAAACCCAATGCTGGCCTGCCCGGTGGCTCAAGCGGTTGGAGTTCTGTGCTCCTAACTCCGAAGGCTGCCGGTTCGATTCCCACATGGGCCAGTGGGCTCTCAACCACAAGGTTGCCAGCTCAACTCCTCGAGTCCCGCAAGGGATGGTGGGCTGCACCCCCTGCAACTAGCAATGGCAACTGGACCTGGAGCTGAGCTGCGCCCTCCGCAACTAAGACTGAAAGGACAACAACTTGACTTGGAAAAAAGTCCTGGAAGTGCACACTGTTCCCCAATAAAGTCCTGTTCCCCTTCCCCCATAAAATCTTTTAAAAAAAAAAACAAACAAAAAACAATGCTTCTGCCTACCTGAGTATCTGGCTAAACAACCTTAGCGATGACACTGTATTGGGAAGTGAAGGAACAGAGGTTTCAAAAAAATAAAAAGAGGAACACCTGTCATTCAAACAGGATGAAAACCCCTCGTCTAATCCTACATTCATCTAAAATAACTTTTCCTAGGAAGTATTTTTACAGGACTTCATTCATGAGCATCAGTCAAGCTCCTATAAACAGGCCACACACTAATACAAGGTGTTTGAATATATGGCAATAAACCAAGTTCCCTGTCTTTGTGGGGATTACACTGTCTTCGCGTCCGCAGAGAGCTTACTGTTTCATCCCAGGGGGAGGGAAGAGACTGGCCAAAAAGAAACCAAGCTGAATCCCGGGCACAACAAAAGCAATTTAAAAAGTGGATGAGTTCCTAGTAAGTAGTACCAGTAACTGTTAGCACTTTTCCTAAAGGTCTTTTCACCACCATCTCATCCACAATCGCTGTTATCTTTCCAACTTGGGTCTTCCACCGTTCACAGGTTGTTTTACGCCGTGGGAGGCGGCATGGGTCTTAGAGTTCATGTGATTCACTATCCAACTGTGTCAATATAAGTTCCCAATGACAACGAGGCGCTCGAGATAAGCAGTGTTCTCAGCAAAAATTTAAGAGTCCAAAGTTTTAAAATACTGGCTATTGCACTCAACTGGGTTAACTTTCCTAAAGAAGCATAGTTTATAACGCCTGTCTATGAACACATGCAAAAGACTTCACCACTGGGACAAATTAAGTAAGCTAAGTAAGATAATGCAAATCCTTAAAGGAAAGGAAACCGTTAAAGAAAGGTAGCATTAAAACACAGCCTTGGGACTCACACCATTCCTACCCTGCCGCTCCAACGTTTATTCACTGGGCAAGGTATTTAAGCTGGTTGAGATTCCATTTTCGTATCTATGTAAGGGGGGATATAACTATTAGAAATATGGTAAGAATTACAAATAATATGTGGAAAACTCAAGAACAAGGTCTACCTCACAGGAAGCTCAAAATAAGTGGCACAAGTGATTCAGAAGACTTGTACTGATACTGACTAAATAGCTATAACTTTCCTCCATCTCGCATTAAACTTCTCCAGTCTTATTTTGCCTGTCTCTAATATGAATACGCTCTACTTGGTAACTTTTGTGGTATACCACAGCAATAAAATTCCATAACCTGATTCCGTAATTTCTTTTAATGCTAGATTAAAAAAAAAATCTTTAGCTGTAAGCTCAGAATGGCTGTATTTTCAAAAATATCATTTGTGTTCCAGCCAGTGAGGTTTAAGCAATAAAGCACCCCAGAATCCAGAATCAAACAATAATGGTGGGCAATCTTACAACTATTTATGTAGAATTACTATGATGATGCAAAAAAAATCAAAATCAGAGTTTCATGCTCAAGGACAGAGCTCCCCTTGCAAATTCTTAAAAACAGTAAAAAGGAGCCTTTACTAATTTCTCTTCTGTTGCTTTCATTTGTCAAATCATAGTGTTTGTCTCTCTTGCTAAAGAACATACTCAGCCTCATCAGCAGGAGGCAGCAGAGGCTGCAGAGATCCTTTGGCTGCCATCGCTCCAAACCTACAGTTAGGTGCCACTAAGGATGAGGTCCTTCTAAGCACAAATGGGCCAGGGACAGGGCTGCAGCCACTCAGAGAAGCCAAATCACACCGGGGCCAGCTTTCTCCATGGGAGACAGACGTGCAGGTCAGCAGCCACACAGAAGTGAAGACACAGCCCAGGGCTGGGAGCAAGTCCCTTCACTCAAGCTCAACTGTAAAATAAGGGGTTTGGTCAGATGGCCGCTAAGGCTTTTTCCTATACCCCTATGCACCACGTCAGAGATCATCTGGTACTGGTGTTAGCAACATGAATCTGCTCCTTTCCACCACAGCTTGCTAGAAATAGAAATAGGTCCTGTAATCCTGCAGATGTAAGAGGAGTAAGTTGAGAGTAATGTGGTTAACGTCTCTCAAAGGTGTCTCCCGGGCCCTGCACAGTAAAGCTTCCCCACAAAAGCCCTCAACTACAAAGAAAACGACAACAACTTTCCAAATTATTTTCTGATTCTGGTCACACTGTGGGGACCTTCTTTCTCCCCTACCTGACCAAGGGACACAGGTCACGAAAAGCTGGCCTGCCTCTCATTCTGTGGGTAAGGCCGAGGGAAACCCCACGGGCAGCAGGCTGGCCTGAGCGAGAGCGCTGCTCTGAGACACCAGTTCCTTGCGGATGTTGGGGAGACGTGGAAAAGCTCTCCTCCAGCGGAGGAGACGCTTTCTTACTAGGAAAGCTAAAGCTCCCACTGGATTTTTCTTCCTCACTAAGACAGATGAGGTAAATCCTACAAACTGCTTCTGACATGCTGACTGAATAGACAAGTGTGGGAAATAAATATCTGCTACAGAGAGAGAGGACGAGAACTAGATGCTCAGACAAAAGTTTCAGTGGACCTTGCCCTTCTCCACCTTGTCCTGAAATCGCCCTCCGCTCCTTGCTCTTTCCACTGACTGGTGAGTCAGTGAGAACACCCGGCAGCTGCACTTCTGAATGGAGGGAGGATGAAAGACACACCTGCCCAGGGTACAGGGTAACCCCTTAGAGGGCACAGGGTAACCCCACGCCCCTGAAGGGGAGCGACTGGACCATACTTCTGAGTTGAGGACCCAACATTTTGAGGAGAATCCCAAGTTAGTACAGAATCACAGGTACTACCACATGGAACAATTCCGAGCATATAAATACTTTTATCCAATTCACAATTGATATCCTAGGCTAAAATTCAACAATACTAGCTTGATCATAGAGATCACTAGTTCACTGATAACCAAGACCAGTGAAATAATTAAAACGGTAAGTAAACGCTACGTGTAGATAAAGTCGTTCAGGGAGAGCAGGCAAGTCAGCCTGGCACAGCTTGTGGTATCCCCACGGAGTCCACCACCGCGCAGAAGCTGGGTTTGGAAAAGCTCTGCATCTTAGAAGCCCCCTGAGCATATACATACTGCAGCACATATTACAAGTTACTTGTTAAATAAACCTAATGGCTATGCTTTTAAACAATCTACTCGATTAAGGCAAAAGAAAACCACTTACCACAACCAGCGACATGAATGCGCACTTATCACAAAGACATGCTATTATTTTCAAATGCTCCCAAATCTTTCTATGTAGATATTTCACACTACCCTGCAGGTGAGAGCAGGGAATCAGAAGTTACACCACCTAGATTCAAATCTTAGCTCCCCCCACGGCAACTGGGGCCTGCGGAAGCTTTCGTCCTCTGTGCAATGCCTTCTGCAGAATGGAGATAACAACATCCCTGGGCTCGCTAGGCTGTGGGGAGGACGAGATGGCATGACACAAGTAACGCTCTTACAACAGTGAGTGCCCAAAGGAGCACAATAAATGTGACAATCATGATAAAAGAATAATAATTTTAAAACCCAGGGCTACGAGCTATAACTGCTAGTTTTTCCACTTATTGTAGCAAAGTCACCAAAATCAGGGCTTTGCCCTTCTCAACTTTCATTTAATGGCAGGCAGCCACTTCTTTACAAGGTTTCTGGTGAAGGGCAATGCATTAAACCATAAAGTTTTAAAAAGTGAAATGTCAGCTACCCATACATAAAAAGTCAAAGCTGTGTGTAAAGACCAGCAAAGGTGTTTAAAGAAACCATCGCCTGTGGAACATCTTAAATGTACCACAAATAAATAGTGCAAACACAAGCTCCGTTTTTCTTCCTTCAGGTTTAGAAATAAAAGCTAGACATAAAAACAGATCTCAATAAAGCTGATTCTTTTTTTCAAATGAAAGCAGACAACCAGGGACTTCATGCCGGGGCCAGAGAAGTAGCCTGGCAGGAGGCACGGCGACCGCTCCGCCATCACCGGAAGCAGCCAGGACAGCCCCTCTTGGACCCAGCACAACGTCGCTGTGGCTAAATGAGGACAGCTGAGGACGGAGGAAAGGACTGATACTGGTGTATAGGAAACCCTGGGAACGCGATTAATTAAATTATGCAACTACTTTTAGAAAATAAAGAAGTGGTAACATTTACCTAGAGCCCGTCAAATCACAGGTCAGCCATTCTATAATGTCATATAAGAGGAACATACATTTCTTCTTTCATTGAAGAAAAGACAACTTACCAAAACCATTTCTTAGCCACTTACTACACAAAGGAAGCGACAAGGTGTGTGCCGCTCACAACACCCATGTTTACCTCCAAGAAGCTCCCAATGCAGCTGGGAGACACCAGGGCCCTTTGTTCTGGTCGCTGCTGGAGGCTTTATCACTAGCCCCCCAGAAGTCATGTCCATCATAAAGCCACGATTTAGGTATTGTCATCCCGATTTCACAAATGAGGAAACAGACTCACAGAGGATAAGATAAGTAACTTGATCAGGGTCACAGAATAAGAAGTGCCAAAGTTAGAATTTGAAATTAAATGTACTGCCAAGATATGTACCCACTGCATTTTCCTTTACTCCAGTGGTTATCCATAATGAGAGGGAATTTGCCTCCTTGGGGACAAAGTTCAGAGTCATTTTCGATTGTCACAACTGGGGTAGTGGTGGCTGATACAGTCATCCAGTGGCAGAGGCCAGGGGTGCAGCTAAACCCCCTGCAATGCACAGGACAGTCCCCACCACACAGAATCATCCAGCCCAGCGCCAGGTGCAGAAACACTGGTCTGTAAGACCCCGCAATTATTAGGAAAGGACGAAGGAAGTGCAGGTAGCAGGCATGTGGAGGAGGGAAGAAATACCACTCTTAACTGCAGAGTATGAGAAGCCTTCGTCACAAAAGTGGTATTTGGGCTGAGTCTTTAAAAACATAGTAGAAAAGAAAGGATGATATTGTCGGCAGCCATGGGCAAAAGAAATGATGAAAGATGTGGAGCTAAAAAACAGCAAGGTGAGTACTTTCTCTAAAGTACCTAAAAATGAAACTAACAAAAACTTATAATAGAAATTCTGGTAAATAGGTACGTATTTGTAAATGCTTGGGAATCTTTGCATATTCCTAAGAAATTAGTAACTTGGCTGACTCCACGAAGAACACTGGTACCTAAAGGAAATACACTGTAAAGCACGTGTGTATTACCTATTTAAAAAATTAATTAATTGGAAAAAAGTTACCTGCCAGGAGATAAGAGCAGAAATTGGGGCTTGGAAGGGGAAACGTGGGCTGACACCAGATGACAGAAGACCTTACACAGGTTCACAGGAAGAACAGTGATTTAACTCTTAATGGATATAGACTGAGTACAATTCCAAAGAGATGATATGCTGCTTGGCAAAATGGTAAAAGCATGAGCTCCAAAGCCAGACTATCTGGGTTTGAGTTCCTGCTCTACCACTTACTACTTTCTAAGTTACTTACTGGGATAAGTGACTTAACCTCTCTGTGCTTCAGTTCCACTTCCCTAAAATCGGGAGAATAAAAAGACCTAATCATAGAGTTATTGTAAGGATTCGATGAATTAAAAATTACAAAGTACTTAGAACTGTGCCTGGCACGTAGTAAGCACTGAATAAATATTTGTAATTATTAATAGTAGAATCCCTTTACATCATTTAACAATAATGAGGAAAGTACCTTTATTATTCTTTTATTTATGGTGACATTGTGGCCTAAAGAGGTTAAATAACTTGGCCAACGTCCATTAGCTCAAGTCGGGTGTCTGGTGCCCAAGCCTGAGCTCTCTGTCACTCCGTAGATTGCTTCATGAAAGCCAACAACGTTAAGCTTTAGACAGCAGGTGATGGAAACCCACTAAAGGGCACTAAATTATTATAGTCATTATTAAGAAAAAGTTTTCCTTAGGAAAGTAACTGCCAACAGAAAAGAGAATCAACGGGATACGGAAGCAGAAAGTGGAGTGGACTCCAGGAGAACCAAGGACAGCGGTGCTGGAAACGGAAGACACAGCAAGAGTAGAAGACACGACACAGAAGGACCTCAACGGCTAAGTGACGGGAGCATGGCAAGTGACAGAGCCCCAGGGATGCCTGAAACGCGGTCCCCTACACCTGACTTTGAAGGCGAGGAAGGACACGTGGACAGAATATTAGACAGCTAGCCCTGCTCTGTCTTGTTCTGGGAAGGGATGTAACTCTGTAGGTTTATTGATAAAGGTTCTTCCCAGTTCTGCGTAGGAGTCAAAACTGCTAAACCCATAGGCCAAATCAGAGGGAACAAAGGGAAATTCAGGTAAAAGGATTATTAACTGGGATATGTAATAATGTACTACACTGAAAGTTAAAAGTTTAGGGGGAAAAAATCCAGATTCCATGACAATATTTTTCTTAAATAAAATTAAAGACGGGTTCACATTAAAACAAAACTTCTATCCACAATGCCAATAAGAACTAAGTGCAGACCACCAAAAAAATCAAAATTTCATCTTGAAATTTTTCTGGAATAAAACATCACAAAAACTCTTAGTCTCTATCTCCAAAGCACAGTGTTACATGAATCACAGTGAGGATAACATATTCATTAAATCATTTCTTCATTCAATAAGTATGAATTAAAATCCCATTAAACTCCAAAAATTTCATCGTTACATTTACAGACTCCTTCACTTGCTAAGAAAGGCTAGATTTTGCTTTCCCATTCTGGAATACAAAATGAATGTCAATGGTTCGCCTGCTAATTCAATTCCCTTCGTACATTGCAAAGCCTGAGCTGTGGTGACATGGTCACTCACCTATGGCTACAGCAGACATCTTTGAAAATACAGGGCTCAAGGGAATAACAGAACCTGTATGAAATATATGCAAGATGGTATTTCCAAAATTATTTGCTTTTTGTTAGAATATGTAATCTTTTAATATTTTCAGAATT
Source organism: Rhinolophus hipposideros (assembly GCF_964194185.1). NCBI lineage: Eukaryota > Metazoa > Chordata > Mammalia > Chiroptera > Rhinolophidae > Rhinolophus > Rhinolophus hipposideros. The sequence continues at coordinate 48,560,612 of NC_138064.1, forward strand.
TATCAGAGATAATTAAGTTTCATGTTTTTTCCAATTTTAAGAAGATATTTTTAGCGTCTTTAGAGTTGTCACTAATACAATTATAAATACTGAAGTGTCATTTGGGGAACATTAACTTCCATTACCATATTAATTTTCCCCCTCACCATGTATCTCCACACTAAAGGCAAAATATTGTTTTTTTGCACAAGATATTAGTCATGCTAAAATAATAAATTAAAATGCTACCATCTAATATCTAAAAGGGAACAGATATATTATTAAATAAGAGCTATTCAGAAATCTATATTGCATACCTAACATAGTCCTATGTATAAATACAGTATCTCACTGTGTGAGCCAATACAGAGAGAACCCTTCTCTCTCCAGCACCTCTCCTCAAGTAACATCTATGTTAGAACACAAGCTGCCAGTTGGCAGTACAAAAGGACAAAGATAAATGACGAGATGAACACACAGGCTGACTAAACAAAGCTACCTACACACAATTTCAAAAGCAAAATCTAGGATGCTTTTACTAAGCTTCAAATTTTTTATAGCTAGGATGCTTTTTACTTAGCTTCAAATTTTTTATAAAATGGGTTTAAAAACCTACTCATATTCATGTATGCAACTACCATGAACAATTGTTAAGAAGGTTCTTTCTTAGATCCCTGTCTCTTGAATTCACATTTCTTCGATTGTGAATCAGGATTGTTTTCCTATTTAAGGGCCAAGGCCTGTATTTCAGGTCTGGAAGCCTCCTGCTCTCAGCTCAAGATCTGGACCTGGGGGCTCCAAACCACTTAGTCCTCTTCTCAAGCAAACCAAGCAATCTTCCTTAATATATTGCTCATTATGAAGAATTAGCCATAGTAATTGTTGTATCAGAATAGTTTAGGCTGTGAGGGCAATGAGTGGAATACAGACTGATATAGGGCATGCAGAAATGAATCTGGTAAGCATTTCTAATTACAGGGAGATCTTCCACATACGAATACTTTCACTCCACAAATATTTGCTAGAGCACCATCGGCAAACTAGACCCTTTCTTTTGTCAAGGCAATTGAACAAAGACCAACTCTAACACAATAATCCTTATATGATCATTCCTTAAATTATCTTTCATTTACCCTTCATCCAAAGATGCTTAGAAACAGCAAATAAACACAATAAATTACATATTTCTTCTTAATTATTTTCTAAGGAACTAACTGGGACATTTTATAATAATGATATTGGATAAAATAATATTTCATCATACCGTATCACTACCTTAAAAAGATCAACATTCCAAAGAAATGCCTGAAATTCGCATATTGTGCTCTTTACAAAACAGAATGGCATACCATTAAATATAAAAATGGATGTAACTAGTTCAAAACGTTACTCATTGTTATACGTATATATGTTTTAAAAACAGGAATTATTTATATTAAAATACATATGTACGTTTGTGTGTGTGTGTTTGAAAACAAACAAAACAAGTCTTTGTGTTGAAAGCCCGGACAGTTAGGTACTGGGCGGGGCTGCCCAGGTGAGCCTCACCTGCCGAATGATGCTCTTCACACACCGGATGGGAAGGCCCTGGTAGTTGGACTTGATGATCCACTTGAGGAGATGGTGGCCGAGGACCTCGAAGACCATGCAGACATCTGGGCCACGGTTAAGGATCACTGGTGGGCACGTTTCCTGGAGCGATGCAATTACTAAAAGCAGCAGTGTGTGGCACTTGGCAAAACATTTATTTCTTCATTAAACACAACATCAATTCTATCAGTAATACCAAAAGTGGTCATTTGCCATTTTTCACCTAACTGAAATGATCTAATATTTACTAAGTACTTATTATGTGCCATGTATTATTTACCATGTACCTATAACAACCCTGTAATATACTTATCCCTACACAGGAAGAAACGAGGAGAGTGAACCTCAGAGACTTTAAAGATCTCCCTTGAGTTACAGTCCAAAGGTGGCAGCCATGACTCAATCCCACACTTGCCCTCTCACTCACTTCCACACACTCCTCCCTGCTAATCAGCCTTAACGAAAATGAGCAGCACTGGAATATATGAGCAACACACTGATGAGAAAACACTGTAACTCCCCTGTCTTAAGTGTCCTGCCTGCCTGCCTAAATTTCTACTCCACAGGTCACATAAAACACTTTATAAAATAGGCATTTCCCAAACACAGTGAAGACATTTAATCTTTTCCTTCAATAGTATCTTTCACTCTATAACTAGATCAATCTTAATACCGCAGGCATTAAGAACAACATATAATGATGAAATTTCAGGAATTTTTTTTTAATAGAAATTCTAGTCAAAGACACTCCAGACTACGGCCCATCATACACATATATTTATGTCATTCACACAGGAAGATTTAAAATGGCTCTGAAACCCCAAGAACGTTTTATTCATCTCTGCAGACCTATAAATAGGTTATTAAAGGTCAGTTGATTTAATATTTTTACAATATCTGCATCTTCTACATCATCACAATAACTGCTGTAAATACTTTTAAGAAATATTTCTATAATGTTGGAGAACATATAACTATAGGTTTCTGGACAGATAATCTAAAACCAGAAGTTTCTTACTATTTCCCAGTCTCATTATAAAAAATGGCAAACTAAGGACCAAAGTTACTAACAGACATAGAGTCAAAGTCCAAGGTTTGTACATTATGACCTATGTCTTCTCAGATCACTGACAAATCTAAACTCTGATGGTTTCTTAGCACTTTATCTACAAATCAGCTGGTTTCTCCAAAGAAACCACCTCCCTGTAGGCTGTCCCAGGAACTGCCTGCAGACCTGACGCAAGAGGGGCTGCGCCATCTGCCCATAAACACGCGGCTCACCTGGAGAGAAAGGGCAGAGAAGGACCAGCTCTATCTTTCTGTGTGTAGAGGGAAAAAGTGCACCTAGCAGAAATTCCACTGAAGCAAAGGGCGAGGTGACATCAGCAGACGTTAGCTAGTGCCCGTCAGTCTAATCTCTAACAGAAATACAGGCAGACCTCCCATTATTGTGCTTCACAGACGCTGCATTTTTCACCAGTTGAAGGCAAGACTCTTCCTCCACCAACAAAAAGATTATGAATCACTTGCTTGTGATGGCCGGGAATTAAACCCACAGTATCTCTGAAGTCTGCCTGTATAAAAACTTCAAGTACACAGGGGGTGAGGGGAATGCTCCCCTCAGGGATGAAGACAGCAGATGCAGAAACAGGCGGCCACTCGGGGGTTATCTAAGATGGGAGGCGGCTTCGTCCGCAGACTTCTGGAGTTTGAGCAGGTAACAGAGCAAAACATGACATGCAGGAAACAGCTAAAGCTCAGGGAGGAGGAGACCCTGGCTCTGCCACACCGCTGGCACTCATCAGTCACAGAGTTCTGAACAATGGTTCACTATTCCTGAACTTTGGGAAATGAAGGTACAGTCGCCTCCCTTATCTGAGAGAGGTATGTTCCAAGCGGATGCCTGAAACTGCCAACAGTATCAAACCCTGTATACAGTTTTTCCTGTACAAACAGGATGCTTACTTTACAAATTAGACAAATGAAAAGACTAACAATAATTAATGATGAAATAGAACAATTATAACAATATACTGTAATAAACGTTATATGAGTGTGGTCTCTCTAAAATAATCTCATTGTACTGTACTCACCCTTCTTCTTCTTGTGTAACGTGACATAATACAATGCCTCCACAAAGAGATGAAGTGAGGTGAATGACAGCGTCAGGCCACTACTACAAGGGTTACCTGCACACAAGTATTATCGGCCCATTAGTCACTCAGTAGCTGTCTGGTCAATCTGGTAACTGAGACAGCCACTGAGTGACTAACAGGCACAGTATGTATAGCATGCGTACACTAGACAAAGGGATGATTCACATCCCGGCCGAGACAGAGCAGGAAGGTGTGAGATTTCATCAGGCTACTCAGAATGGTGTGAGATTTGTAACTTATGTATTATTTCTGGAATTCCCCATTTAATATTTTCAAACTATGGGTAACGGAAACTGTAGAAAGCAAAACCATGGATAAGGGGAACTGCTATATCACCTCCGTCAGGTAGACAAAGGACTGTCTTAGAGGATCCACTATGAAAATACGAAAAGAGCACCCTGGATACGAAAGCTAATCTCTCTTCTCTGCATCTGTGCTACCAGCTCTAACCTACGGTTCCTGGGTTACCCTGCTGTCACTGATCCCGAAGCTGCCCTTCACCAAAGCCTCGGGCAAAGGGAGGGTGAAGACAGGACAACAGTTCCTTCCACAACCCCCATCACCTTCCCCTGAGAACCCCCAATACTAACCATGCAAACAATGTACCAGCAGCCCAGTCAAAACTCGTAAGAGAAGGAGAAGTCAGAAGATGCCTGGACACACTTCTGTTCCAATGGGACACAGAATCAGGATGAAGGATTCCCTATTTAGAAAGCAAAAGGAATGACTAACCTGATAGCTAAGAAATTTTCATCTGTCAGGAATCATTAATTTTCATCAAGTTAATTTTCTTTTAAGAAAGCAAATACTCTGTATGTTACTCTAATGAGAAATAAAAAAATGTATATTGAACTATTTAATCTTTAAACAACTAAAGTAAGTTGATACGGACTTAAGAGAAAGAGAAGAAAATAACACTGAAAATAACACTGCTTACACGAGATTCAAACAAGTCTTTAAAAAACTCATTTTTTCCATTATAAAGGAAAGGTTTCTCAAGTACGACACAGTACCAAGAAATTATTTTTATTTGGTAAGTTTTATAATTTAAGTCCTTATTTCTCAAAGACGCACACTGACACAGAGGTAAAAGAACAGGATTTCTAGGATTTGTTTTGAAATAATTCAGCAAGAGATAGACGGTAAATGAAGCAACTGTGGTCAGATCTTGAAAATTACTGAATTTGGGTAACAGATTTATAGAAATTCACTGTGGTGCACTCACTAATTTTATGTACAGTGGAACTTTATATTATGTTTTTAAAGAAAAACAAGGAAGGTCTCTTTCCATGAAGCACTGACATGTCAGATTTACCAATGAGTACAGAAAATGTACGCCTTTACTTTTACCAGGCTTTTCCAAAGTAGACAAACTAAGAGCAAACTAAACAAAAGCACCACACTTCCATGTTGGCCTGTCAGGAAAACGATCCTCTGCAGGATCGGGTGTGACTCCTCCGTGCAGACACGAGCAGCGCGCTTTCCCTCCTAGTGCCATGACCTCTCAGGAATCTGCAGCTACTGAAGGAAGCCCAGCCCGAGTGTACAGTTTGAAAGTTTAAAGCAAAAAGACATGCTGGCAATCGCATCCATCTACCATTACAAAACAAACTTCACTAGAATTAATAAAAGATTAAAAATTACTTCTGTGCCAAAACCAAGTTAGGTGTCATAAAAATAATTCTGTAAGATGCTGCTACCCCAGAAACCCCAGAGGCCCCAGCAGAGCCCTCCAGGCACATCGGTTATTAACACTATGCTAGAGGCTTCACATGGAGAAGGACACAGCAAACAGAAGTTTACACGGGCTTAAAATACTTCCATTTTGCAAAAGCAAAAACCACAGTATAATTCAGCCATTAGGAAGCAACAGAAATGTCAGAAAGGATACGTATTCCATTCATGCCTGAAATCTTGAAGTCATCAATTAGCTGTACTACCATGTCTTTATTTGGGTCACTGGGATCACTTTCTCGAACCTATAGATAGAAAAATGAATCAAGAACAAAAGCATTTAAGACTGAAAGTCATTTCCATCACACCAATCAAAACTGTTTTGATACAAGTGATGTTTTTAAAAATAAAAGATTCAGAATTTAAACTTATAAAAACGATAAATTCAATTTTAATTTAGTAAAACACAGAAAAATCCCTCTGTAAAATTTTAAGTCGGTAATTTTTCTTATCTTCTTCACATTTTTGCAGTACTTACACATTTGAGCAATTTTATTTCATCCAAGGCTGTCTCTGTATAATGCTGGGCACTTTTTACAACTTTCATTGCAACAAATCTTTTCCCCCTTTAAAAAAAAAGCATATTTTTAATATATCAGCAGAGGTGATCATTATAATGAGATATATCCAATAAATAGAAACTTTTAATAAGCTTTCCTTTAAAATAGTGCTTTTCAAATTGTGAGACAATAATTAAGCAGTGGGTTCATGAGTCACAACAATTTCTTTTTTGCTTTGTGGCTGTTTTTTTTCCCTGATGAAATAAGGTAGACTAGAAAATGTCACCACATATAGTAAGGGTAAGTGTTATCTTAACACTTGTTTCAGCACACACACACAGACGTATATCTATACTGGGTAGCAATGGCATTTCATACCATAGGTCATGACTTTAACAAAAAAGTCAGAAACCACTAATTTGAAAGGCCTATACATTATTATTTTATATCTGAATGTTTTTCTGTTACAGGTAAATTATTAAGAAAAAATATTAGCCTGATATAATGTTAATTACAATGAATAATCCTCAGATAGAAAAGCAGAAGGAAGTTCAGTATTTTAAAATAACAGGCAAATGAACTTCCAGCTGCGGGGAACTGTCTGGCAAGGTGGGGCCGGCCTGTGCGCCCCTCTGCCATACCTTGTTATAAAATCAAGATGCTGAATAGACTAGGAATCAAATGCACAAATGACTAAGAATACTTACTGCATATCCCAGCACAGCCAAACAGTAGAGAAGTGTCCCCATCCTAGCTTCCTAATAACATGATACCGGCCATTGAAAAGGTCTCCAATTTTCACCGGATGGTAGCCACCTTTTTTTAAAAAAAATAACAATAATTTCAGAAAAATAATAGAACCTCATCTCTTCCTTTGTCAGTTCTTGATGCCATTAAAGAAAGCTGTAAACGAAAAAAATCAGATTAAAATGTTTAATAACATAACATGTTTTTCAAGAATGTGTTTTATCAAAAGAAAAATGTCCTTTGCCTTTCTGTTATTTAACTTACGGTAGGAAGGCAACAAACCACCCAGCACTACATAACAATAATTTTAGGTTCTATACTTAAGTCTGGGTGCAAATAATATAAACGCTAGCTCTTAAAATTTCCAAACAACCCTTTTTTTTTTTTTCTTTAAAGCTGTAAGTTAAACGCAAATCTTTTTGGGTCAGTACAAAATAACTCACCAAAATAAATGATGTGTACTCTGCATAGTTTTGCATACTGCAACAGTTTATGAAAAACCAACAAGGAATTATGTGACGTAGGACAATTTACCCTCCAACAGAGCTTGCTCCTCTCACTGGTCTTCCTCAAACCTCAAACTCCTGCCTGGAAATAGGCTGGAGAGGGAGAGACGGAAGGAACCCTGTTAAGGTAGACTTGGGGGAGAGATAAGGGTGCCTCACAGACATTTGGCCTAAAAAGACCTTCCCTTTGCATTTTTAAGTAAACCAAGCAGGCTACAAAGTAGCATGTCTAATAAGACAGCATTTTTGTGAAACACACAAGAAAAAGTCTAGGAGGATAAGATTAGCAACAAATACCCTGGACATAAAATTACTTTTATTCTTTCAATCTGTATTTTATTCTTTTTATCTATCTTTTTCTATTTTTTCTGAAACAAACAATACTGTTCTTTTTATTCTTTTAACATCTACTGCTTTTTATTGCAAAGATGTTATTTTTCCATTTTTTAAATCTGCAAAATCCTTACAAATCACTCAAGAAAGACAGTGATGGTTTGTGCCTACTTCTGAGCAGCTCAAAGCAAGTGCAGGAAGTTATCTAAACCACATCCTTCAGTACATCTGTAACTCTCATGGGGCAAAGAATAATACTTCAAAAAATACAACGAATGTTTATGAATACTAAACTGCGCTGACTTAGTGAAGCGGGAACTGGAGCAGACAATGCGTTTCTCAGATTCTTACTCTCATACCTCTGCATTTGCTTTTCCTGGATTTTCATATCAAAGTCTGTAACAACACTTCAGGGGGGAAAATAGAAGCTAAAAGATAGTAAATCAGGAATCCGATTTGGTAAATTATTTAGTAGATGAATGGGTATTAACTAAACTCATTGTGGTAATCATATTGCAATATACACCTATGTCAAATCATCAAGCTGTACACGTAAAAATGTATACAGTGCTGTATGTTAATTATATCTCAATAAAACTAGAAGAAAAATGGGAAAATGGCTAATTAGTTACTTAGAAGGTTAAACTAAAATTGCAATAGGCTCTGACTTTACAATACAGTTTTTAAACCATTAAAATTAACACTGAAAGGGAAGAAAACTATCACTTTTCAAGTACTATTTAGGGGCACTATTCTTAAAATCATGTTCCACAAAACAGAAATCAACTACAACACACGGGGGTCTTCCCCAGGGCAGCAGGGGAGGGAGAAGGGTGCAGGAGAGGTCCTGTCTGGGAAACGTGAAGTCAAATAAGCAAAGCAGATTTCCTAACTGAAGGGGTTCTCAGAACCTCATGTCTCAAAACACAGTGGGAACATGAGGGCAGAGCAGGCTGCAAATTCCAGACATACTTGTTCACGAAACCATTTCATCAAAGAACCAGTCCCATTTCACAGTACAATGTATTTAGGAAACACAGCTGTCTCTATCCTTTCTTACAACCACTCCACAGAGTAGATGGTGTTATTTCTACACTGATGAAGTGGCCACAGTCTCAGCGACAGTGAGTAGTAGGTTCAGGGCTGGAAACTGGTCTGCCTGTTCAACCCATTACTCCCCAGTAAGAAATGCACCCCATGTAAAACAGCTGGAGGACTGTCTGCCAGTCTTAGTATATGGAGGACACTTGATAGCTTAATTAAAAGCCATTTACTACTTAACTGCATATTAGTGCGAACATTAAAGTCTCTAAATTTAAAAACAATTTAATTATGCATAAAGAAAAGAAACCATCACTATTGTATGTTTCGGATTTGAATTCTCAGTCAGAATATGTACTTGTAAGCAAAAATAGAAGAGTACTATTTTCGATGTAATCACAGCACAAGTGCAGCTGTTGCGTTTCTCAATGGGACTTTGAAAGTAAACAAAAGAAATTATTAGTTTAGTTCCGTTATCTCAGGAGCTCACAGGATAGCTAAGAATATTGTGCCTAAAAATAGGGCAACTAAAGAAGAAAGACATAAAAATAATTTTTAAATACAAATGTAAAAACTGAAAGGTCTAAACACTTATCTTTTATTCTGAAAATTTGACACACACAATTTCAAGTTTATATTTTATAATTCTCATACTAACTGCCAGATTTCTACAGAAAATGATATAGTCTCTTCTGACCCTTTTTCCAATCTCTTCTCCCAGAACAGTAACTAACATTCATACTGCCAGAAGGGTGGATGGAGCATGTCTCTCAGAGCAAATGACAGCAATCTACCCAACACCCAGGAAATTAGAGAAAAGAGACACTACAATAACTACCAGAAAATTCTCCGATTCCCTGAGATTACAATGTGCGCCATAATGCTATTAGCAATGGTCACCCCTTGGCCCGTAATAATGCCTGGCACACAAAGAATCTGAAGAACAGTGACAGCCCGGATGAGGACCCCTCCCACTCTGGCTGCTTTACCAGTGGGCCATACAGGACACAGGATAACAACAGTGAGCTCAAGCAGAGCACTAAAGAGCAGCCATCACTGGAAGATGACAGTGACTTGGGGTTAATATATTTGTACTTTACTATCGGGGGTGTCAAAAAATGTATACACATGATGTGTATTCACCTTTTGTTATCTGTATATATTGAGTATTACAATTTTATTTTATTATTTTCTTTTATTTTTTTAAAGAGGGCGCAGCTCACAGTGGCCCATGCAGGAATCGAACCGGCAACCTTGGTGCTACCAGCACCACGCTCTAACCAACTGAGCTAACCAGCCACCGGAGTATTACAATTTTAACACAGTTTTTTTTCCTTTCTTAAAATGTGCATACGTTTTTTGGGCACCCTCTGTATTTATACTACTTAATATAAAAAACCATGTGTTTATCAACTAGAAGTTTTCCTTTTAGTCTTAAAAAATAGAAGTCAGACTGGATTACAAACACAAAAGGAATAGATTGTTAAGGAATCATTAAGTTCACTGCTGTGGTTTCTTTTCCGACTCCAGCACACCCAAAAAACTGTAACTAAAGCTCAACCTATACTATTCATAAGGCTCCAAAGAAGACAATTCTAAAACTATCCTTAGCCGTTTTGGGGGGACTGATGGCTTAAAATAAAGACAACTCCATTTTTCTTGTTGAGCAAAAACAGGTTCAATTTATAGGAGTGAATCAATAGCTCACAACTCTATCAAGGACTTTAAGCCAAGTCTCTGTTTTCTACTAAAGACGGTATAAAGTATTCATTTTTTTTACTAGCCCTAGTTTTTCGCAGTATTTCCAGTGAGAAATATTGTGCCTACAATAAGGCTTTCCAAGGGCTATGGAAAGATTTGAGAATCACCTCTAACACATAATGTCTTTTAAAAGGAAGGAGTAACAAGAAGATATTTGTTCACAAAATGATAACACACACATTTTGGGTCACTGAAAATTTCAATACTCTCTTCCCCCAAAATTAATAAAACGAGTAGAAGAGCAGTAAGGATATGGAAGATTTGAATACACCATCAACCAACTTGATGTAATTGACATTTACTGGACAACTTATTCAACAGCAAATACTCTTTCCAAGTACATGGAAGATTTACCAACATATACCATATACTGGGCCATAACACAAATCTCGAAAGAAATTAAGACTCAAATCACATAAGGCATGTTATCAGACAACAACAAAATTAGAAACCAATAAGAGAAAACACCCTAAAATTGGGAAACTAACACACTTCAAAATAACCCATGGGATAAAAAAGAAATCAAAAGGAAATAACAAAGTATTTTACAATAAATGAAAATATAACATACCAGAATCTGTGAAATGCTGCTAAAGCAGATCTTAGAGGAAAATTTAGAGCACTAAATGACTATATTAGAAAAGAATATCTCAAATCAATGACGTCAGTTTTCACCATAAGAAACCAGAAAAGTTGAGGTGGCCGGTTAGCTCAGCTACTGGGAGCGTGGTGCGGGTAGCCAGCACCAGGGTTGCTGGTTCGATCCCCACATGGCCCACTGTGAGCTGAGCCCTCCTTTAAAAAATAAAGAAAGAAAAAAGGAAACTAGAAGAGAAAATGTAACCCAAAGTTAGCAAGAGAAAGGAAATAATAAAGACATGAGCTGTAATTAGTGAAATAAAAAGCATAAAAACAAGAGGTTAAAAAGAAAAATCAGTGAAACCAGAAGCTAGGTCTTTGAAAAACTGAAAATAATTAATTAATTTCTGGCCAGGTTAACCAGGGAAAAAAGAGCATGAATTACCAACATGAGAAATTAATGAGGTGACATCACTACATATTTTACAGTGAATGAGATAATAGGAGACTATTCCAAACAATGTTATGCCTATAAGTATGAAAACTTAGAGGTAAATACCATGAAAGACAAAGCACCCAAGTTCCAATTGAGAAGAAATACATACATACATAACTATTTTTGAAAATAAATTTGCAGTTTAAAACCTTCGCATAAAAAAATGAATTGGTGAATTCTGCAAAACGTTTATGGAAAAAAATATTAACAATTCTACACACTCTTCCTGAACAGTAAATAGGAGGAAATACTCAGTATCATTCTATGAAACCATCATTACTTTGATTCCAAAGCCTGGCAAAGCCGTTTTTAAAAAGCTACAGACCAATTTTCCTCGTGATATAAATACAAAACTCTAGACAGAATTTCAAGTCTAATTAAACAACACATAAAAAAGATAATACTTCATGACCAAATGTGGTTTATTCCAGGAATTTTTGGTTTACTATTCCAAAATCAATGGGTGTGTAATTCACCATAATTAACATACTAAAGAAGAGAAACCATATGAATAAAAAAGAAAACCATAAAGAAGAAAAGCCACACAAAAAATAATTTCATGATAGCCTTTGATCAAAATTCTCAATGAAGCAGGAATGGTCAAAGATCTATGGAAAACCTACAGATAGCTTCAGAAAAGGTGAGACATTAACTGTTTTCCTCCATAAAATCAAGAGCAAGATAAGGATATGTATTCAGCGTGGTACTGGAAGTTCTACCAGCACAATCAGCAACAGGAATACACAGAAAGACATCCAGACTGGAAAGGAAGAAGTAAGACTACCTTTATTCACAGACAACCTGATTGTCTGTATGGAACAGCTGAAGAAATCTGCAAAAAAGCTACTGAAACTAATAACTAAGTAAAGACAGGTAGCAGAATATTAGCTCAAGTTGTAAAAACCAGTTTATTTCTACATACCAGCAATGAACAATGAGAAATTAAAAATTTTAAATACATCATTTACAATAGCATACAAAATGTGAAATACTTGGGATTATCACCTAATCGAAAAATATGAAAAACCTGAACAATGAAAACTACACATTATTGAAAGAAATTTTAAAAACCTAAATAAACAGTGTTTGTGGGTTAGAAGTCTCAATATTGTTGTCAACTCTCCCCAAATTGATTTATAGATTCAGTACAATCCCAGTCAAAACCCAGCAGGCTTTGTTGTAGAAGGTGACAACTAATTTGATGTCATTCAAAGGTGCAAGGGCAATTCAATGGAGAAAGGACACACTTCTCAACAAATGGTGCTGAAACTGGATATCCCTATGTCAAAAAAAAAAAAAAAACGAGAGAAAAAATAATCTATAGCTTGCATTATATGCAACTCAAAATGGATCAAAGACTTAAATCGGAGGTTGCCTGACCCCTGCTCTCCTCAGGTTTGATTAATTTACTAGAGTGGCTCCCAGAGCTCAGAGAAACATTTTACTTACTAGTTCACCCGTTTAAAGTAAAACAATGTAATGTCAGTTTGCTGTAAAAGAAGGAACAGCCAGATGGAAGAGGTGCACAGGGCACGGTACAGATGGGGGAAAGGCATGAAGCTTCCAGGCCCTCTCCAGGGGCGCCACTCTACCCACACTCCAAGTGTTCACCAACCTGGAAGCTCTCCGAACCTTGTCTTTTTGCGTTTTGTTATGGAGGCCTCATTACATAGTCATGATTGACTAAATCATCGGCCAATGGCAACTGATTCAACCTCCAGCCCTTCTCGCCTCCCTGGAGGTCAGGGACAGGACTGAAAGTTCCAACCCTCAAATCACTGGTCACTCCTGGTGACCAGTGCCCATTCTTAGATGCTTTCCAAAGTCACCTCATTAACATAACTTTACTGCTTTCAATGCTTAGGAAATTCCGAGGTTTTGGGGAGCTATGAACCACGAAAGACAAAATATAAAGTATATGAGAAATAAGTTTCAGTCATCAAATACCTTATAAATCCCAGTATCACAACCACACATGTATATAATAAAGCAAATAAGAAAAAATGTTAGCAGTCCCTCACCAATGCAAAATATTAGCATCCTCCTCAACGGAGGAAATGCAGGAATTCCCTACACTTCAACATTGGTGTTTGAGAATTTCCGTAACAAAAAGAATGTTACTTTCAACTAGTGTCATTTCAAAGGGATGTTGGTGAGAGGAAACCTACAGATTAAGGACAGAGTGGAAACCAATTCCAAGCACCAGGAGGCCTAGAAGAGAGACTGCAACTCCACCAGCTCATGCATGCGGGTGGGACCCCACTTTTTCTAAAATAAACTCTGAAAACCAGGTTAAGAGGGAGAAGAAAATGAAAAGCCCGCTCACCGCCCGCTCTCTCTTGGCAGGTATGATGTCATCTGTCACTCCTGCTGAGCGAGTGCCAGAAGACAAGGCCTGGTGAGGTCCTGCCCCCAGGAAGGAAGCCCTAGCCTCGGGATTAGAACCAAGATTCTCAAAACTTTGCCAGATTCCAAAACCTGTGCTCTATCATACCATGTTTTAGTATTAACTCATCAGCTAAAACACGTCCCCCTTTTCTTCGTGACTAGAATTCTAACATGAATTAAGTGTACGGAGCTGTGCACGATCAGAGAGAAACTCTGAAATAAACTAAAAACGGTCATTTTACATTATCTATTTTCTCAATACAAGATAGCAAAGGAAAAATTTGCCTGAATTGGAAATGGTTTGTCAGTCAATGATTCCTTAGAATCTACTGTAATTGGCCTTCACGAACAAAATTTTACAACCAGTCTTAATTTAGGTTATAAAACAAATATAAAGATAAGTTATTTATTTAAAATTTTATCAAACATACGTCCTAAAAGTTGACAGCCACATGTCTGAGTTATGAAAAATGTTTGTAGGTGATGTCAAATAAAAACTGAAATCTAAGAATAAAATACCATTTAAATCACATGTACTCCAATAGAAACCTTAAATACTAAATATGAAAAAGGAAGCAGGAACAACCGAAATGCCCATCGGTCGATGACTGGATTAAGAAGCTGTGGTACATTTATACAATGGAGTACTACGCAGCCATAAAGAAAAAAGAAATCTTATCATTTGCAACAACATGGATGGATCTAGAGAACATTATGTTAAGTGAAATAAGTCAGAAAGAGAAAGACAAGTACCATATGATCTCACTTATATGCGGAATCTAAAGAAAAGAATATGTGTATGAACTAATCAGAAACAGTTTTGGGGACACAAAAAACCGAGAGTTGTTAGTTGGGCGGGGGGGAGGGGGTTGGGGATGGGGGGAAGGGTGAAGGGATTGGGGGGCGGCTGGTGACCACAGGATGGCCTCAGGGTTTTTTGAGAATTACTTTGGGGAACTTATTCAATAGTGTTTGGGGATTTTGTTGGGTGTCCGATGGACATGTGTCCTGTTTAGGAGACCACCTCAGGGATGCTGTGGATGCCTGGTCATGGCATTGTACACCAGAGACTGGACATTAATGAATGCCAACTATAATTTTATGTGTATAATGTGATGGCTCGGTGTGAGGTCGGGGTAGTGGTGGATGGGGGGAGGGGGGTTCACGGTGTGAGGGATGTAAAAATAAAATAAAATAAAACTATTAAAAAAAATGATGTATTATAGAAATGTACTCTTGAAACATATATAATTTTTCTAACCAATGTCACCCCAAATAAATTTAAATATAAAAAAAAAAAAGGAAGCAGGAATAAGGGTATGCAAGAGCCCCAGAATCCACCCCCCAAAATTAGCAATAATAAAGCCTCTGACACAACTATTAAAATCTTGGAGGGCAAAGGAAGGAGGGGCGGCATCAAAAGAAGTCAGTCAGAGGAAGTGTTGTTTAAAAACTCTTGCATGTAAATTAATCTCTATTACTACATCAAATATTCTCTGTAACAATAATAAATGGAAGACAGCTGTAGTGGGAAAACCAGAGCAAAGGGAAATGCTCCAAAAGACAAAGGATTCCTATTTACAACCTGAGGAGGTAACAACAAAAATTATTTGAGTGTAAGATAAATATGATGGATGCAGAAACAATTTTTGCAGTAGAGCTTCCCTGTTTCCCCGAAAATAAGACCTAGGCTGACCATCAGCTCTAATTTGTCTTTTGGAGCAAAAACTAACATAATAAAGACCCATACTTATGTTGTATTATATTATAAAAGACCCTGTCTTACATTAAATTAAGACCGGGTCTTATATTAATTTTTGCTCCAAAAGACACATTATAGCTGATGGTCCGGCTAGATCTCGTTTTCAGGGAAACACAGTACTGCAAATTCTCTACCCAGAAATTTTTTTTTTTTTTTAATTGGGAAACTGTGTACTTCCAGGATTTTGTCCAAGTCAAGTTGTCCTTTCAATCGTAGTTGTGGAGGGTGCAGTTCAGCTCCAGGTCCAGTTGCCACTGTTAGTTGCAGGGGGCGCTGCCCACCATCCTTTGCGGAAGTCAAATAGGCAGCCTCGTGGTTGAGAGCCCGGGCTCCAACCGAGCCACCCGGGAGCTCAGTTCAAGGTGCCGTGTTCAATCTTAGTTGCAGGGGACGGAGCCCACTATCCCTTGTGGGACTCAAGGAGTTGAACCGGCAACCTTGTGGTTGAGAGCCCACTGGCCCATGTGGGAATCGAACTGGCAGCCTTCAGCATTAGGAGCACTGGGCCCCCTCTACTCAGAGATTTAAGTAGAGTCTATTCACTGAGAAACCTCGCATATTTGAAATGTTAATAAAGGCCAACAAATAATTTCAAGTCCCTGCCTACTGCCAATTACTTATGCAGATTTATGCTTAAATTCTGGGATGCTGATTTGAATTGCAGCATTGGCTTTACTGGCTGGCTATGTTTGACATTTAGCAATTATTTCTCTGGGTACTTGTCCCTACCTCACTCACTCAGAATCATACCTAAGCACGTATTAAATGTCACGTTAAGTGTTTATTGTTGTTGTGCCACTACCCAACCCACTGTGACTAATGACACAGCGCAGTGAGTCAGCAGGCCAGGGTTCAGGGTACTGTCTATTCCTATTTAAGATGGTTGGTAAAACTGGCCCAAAGTGTAATCTAATTCATTAGTAGAGCCCAATTAGCAGAAAGTTTTTGATGCTCTAGATCTGATGATGATTTATAGGTGTCAAATGTCAAAAAACAACACATCTTTATTAATGGCTTAGCCAAACATCAAAATATTCTGTAAGAGAATCAAGACTTTTTAACATTCAAATTTACTGTCAATTCCCAAGAGCTCTGGTTATCAAGACTGTGGCCTCTGTCTTGGGTGCCGTCTTTCTCACTCTCTCTGCCAAGCCTTTATTGTGAGCAGTCAGTCCTGGGAAAGGGCCCATGTGGCAAAGAACTGAAGCCTCTCGTGAACAGCAGTGAGGAACTGAGAACTACCAACCACGACCTGCGTGAGCAGAGAAGCCGAGGCTTCAACCATTCGAGGCTTCAGATGAATGCAGCCCCGCTGACAGCCTGACTGTAACCAGGAGACACCCTGCTCCACAACCAGCGTATTTCTGCACGTGTTTTGAGCAGAGACATTGAGGGACGCTGTTCCAGACTACCTTGCAGAGGTTTCTAATGTGAACAACCTTAGAAAATAGACGTATTAACTCCCTCTGGAGAAGAGGGAAGGTTGGTTTGCCATCCCGTTTAATTAATAAACATCTCCCTCAGGAACAAAGGTTGGGAGGTTTGGTTGTAGGCCTTTCAAAAAGATTGGGATTTCCTAAATTTGGAGTTCCTTAGCTGTGATTCAAACCTACAGTGTGCACATGACCCACTCAGGCTTGCTTCCACACAGCGCTTGTTGGATTTGGGGGGCAAGGGAAACCAGTATCACCATGAAGCCCATGCTATTTACAGTGCTGTAATAAGGTGCTTTGTCTCTGACCCAGGGGTCTCAAGTCTTCTGCCAGCACCCATGAAACTGGGGCTGGCAACTCGTTACTTGCAAGAAGGGTAAAATCTCAGAAAGGTCTTGGTTCGCGACACATTTATCTTTGGCACCAGAGAAAACACTCTTGTTTGGAGTGCTTAGTTTTGTTTTCATCTTGTAACTGTCAGGCTTAGAATCACTGCATTTCCTTCCTTGGTTTGATAACTAAGAAACCCAGAGAAAAATCTACAACACTCTCAAACTGTACAGATCTCTATTAATATGTCTTTAGATATTAACCTTACCCTTGCCTTCTGTCTTTATTTCCACTCTATAACATCCTCATCCATTTGTCTATTGTAGTCTATGTATTTAGTTTTCAAATGTCTAGAGTATGTAAAGTGTTAGGATACAAATAACAGCTACTTATCCCTCAGTATAAGCTCAAACACAGCCGCCTGCTAGGAGGGGAAGCATTTCCTGGCTGAGGAGGAACCCGTTCAGGGCCTCCCTTATGCACATCCAGAATGCTTCATTGTAGTATGCTTCCTTCATAAAACAAGGTATTTTAATTATTCCTATCTCATTTGTCTTTCCCAGGAAATTATAATAAACACTATGAGGCTAGGGACACTACATCTAGCACACAGCACCTGAATCGCAACAGACACTGAATACCTGAGAAAGCACGAGAACAACAAATACATCAGAGAGAAAGCACGAGAACACAACACAGGAGAGACAGAAATGAACGGAAGGGAGACTGTTCTCTGTTCCCTGGCATGATGTGAAAAGGTGGGAAAGGCTTTACCAGTATAGGATGTGGACTAAAATTAAATGCTGAGTCAATATTATACTGTAACAAAAAACAGAAGGACCAGACAGAAGAAGGGACAGTATGAGGAAAAGTACAACAGCAAGAAGGCATGTTTAAGGTAAAATAAACAGTTCTGTTTGAGGCTAAGAAAGAAAACAAGAAAAGCAGCACTTAGGATCAAACTGTGAAAGAGCCTTGAGTGTGGTGCAAGTTTAGATTTTCACTGTTAACTGTAAAAAAAATTTAACAATACAATGTATCCTTAGATTTCCCTTTAATTCTCTCATGACCAGATATTTAAAAAGTGAACTAATGATCTAAATGCATCCCAAGTAATGTCACATAAAAACACTAAGAAATGAAAAATTATGCTTTTATTACACTGCAAAATGAAAATATGTAGTACTTAAGGCAAGGGGTAAGAAGGATAATACCAAGGGTATCAAAAACATGTATACAACTGGACACTTTGGTCAACGTTGCTCAAGCAGTAGTTCCTCGTAATCAGAAGTGTCTGGACGCTGATGGTAACCACTTTGAGCACCTCTTGTAATTGCAGAAGTCAAAGGTGACTTGGATTCATCTTTTGGTATCGGTATATATTGAGTATTACAATTGTAATAGGTTTTTTCTTTCTTAAAATGTGCATACATTTTTTGGCATGCTCTGTATTTGTAAGATCCTGCACACAACAATCATGAGATCCATTAACATTTAGAAGGTTAAAGTACACTAATAGCTCCATACTTTTATAAAGCTGTATTCTGACTCTAGACAAAAATTAAGTAAAAATAAAAAAGAATTTCTTCTGCCTTTATAATCAATAATCTAGAATTCTTGTCATTTTAGTGCTATACGGTGTAGCTACAGAAAATTTTTTCTAAAATATACTGATGTTGACATTCCCACTTTTCTAGAAGAGACCCTTGAGAATAAGAGAGCCCACAGTAGAAATGCAAGTCCCACTATAGGGCAAACTAGAATCTAAAAGCCTAATCTCTGCATTCTACAGTCTAGAACAACCATTGTCATTTCTCAACCCAGTGAGAATGCGTCAGAACACAGCATTTTAAATGGGCCTTGGGACTTGGCAGGAGTCTTTCAAATGCACAGGAGTAAACATCAGATCATAAACGACACATGGATGTTTTTAAGAGATCAAGTCTAGAGGTGTACTAAACTCTCATGGATCACAAGTTTTCTCACACACACACACAACCAAGTGTGCAATTTCACTACTGTTTCTTTAGTACACAGTACCAGACACAGCCACTTTGCTCCTTCAATATCGTTGATAGATGAACCTAGACCATGGCTTCTATTAAACATGTTGTTATAAAATTTTACCTTTGAATTGAAAAATGTCACCTATGGAAATTAAACACAGATTGTTTAAAGACGACCAGACTGTCTAGTTAACACACCTATTTAATAGCATGCTGTAAGATAAGTATTCAAGAGGGTTAGTATACGTTTAATTTTGTCTTTTAATAAAATCAGTCTTTACATCTATGCTTCTGCATTGATTCTGGTTATTTGAAGTTCTTTTCTTTTTACAGGACTCATAAGAAAAATATGCCCTCAGGGCTTCATGTACATAACAGTTTACATGGGACCTTTATAACTGAAGGTCAGTTTGAATGGATACAAAAGCTCTGGCTCACATTTTCTTTCCTTGAGTACACTGACTTTATTACTCTTTTGACTTCAAGTGTTGATGTACAAAAGCTTGATAACAATCTGATTTTTCCCCCTGATAACACATGTGGTCTTTTTGCCTAAAAAGACTGCATCAAGCAGGCCAACAGTCTACAGTGTTTATTAGTATTTTATTGTGATTTTTATAGGTTTTATGTCTTTTTTGTTCTTAGCCTTCTCTTTACGTGTTTGGTGGGCAAAGAAAGAGTAAATAGACATTATCTGAGATCCTAAATGGGGGTTCTCCCATAGAAATCACGAGCTTTTAATACATGAACTTGGACAATGTTCATATGTACTCAAAGATTTAGGGCTCATTTCTTGATTTTTATGTTCTGGATAAGTAAAAGTACAATACACTGAATTACGAATTGGGGAAACAACTCATCTTGGAATGAGAAAGCCTTAGTTGGATAAAAATAGAATTCAGAAGACACCTGGGAAATACTGAGATCTCTTTTCCACGTATAACTAAAAAAACAT
This sequence comes from Rhinolophus hipposideros, assembly GCF_964194185.1. NCBI lineage: Eukaryota > Metazoa > Chordata > Mammalia > Chiroptera > Rhinolophidae > Rhinolophus > Rhinolophus hipposideros. Next base: position 48,580,908 of record NC_138064.1, read on the forward strand.
TCTCTTAGTAACTAAACATCTTTTAAAGAACTCTGAAACAAGTCCTCTGGCTATTTAAAACCAAGAGCCATCCGGCCAGGTGGCTCAGGTGGTTAGAGCTCCATGCTCCTAACTCCGGAGGCTGCCGGTTAGATTACCACATGAGCCAGTGGGCTCTCAACCACAAGGTTACTAGTTCAATTCCTCGACTCCCACAAGGGATGGTGGGCAGCGCCCCCTGCAACTAAGATTGAACACGGCACTTTGAGCTGAGCTGCTGCTGAGCTCCCAGATGGCTGTTGGTTGAAGCGCATCCTCTCAACCACAAGGTTGCTGGTTCAATTCCTCGACTCCTGCAAGGGATGGTGGGCTTCGCCCCCTGCAACTGAAAAAAATTGAACACGGCACCTTGAGCTGAGATGCCGCTGAGCTCCCGCATGGCTCAGTTGATTGGAGAGCATCCTCTCAACCACACAGTTGCCGATTTGACTCCCGCAAGGGATGGTGGGCTGTGACCCCTGCAACTCAGCAACGGCAACTGGACCTGGAGCTGAGCTGCGCCTCCACAACTAAGACTGAAAGGACAACAACTTGACTTGGAAAAAAAAGTCCTGAAAGTACACAATGTTCCCCAATAAAGTCCTGTTCCCCTTCCCCAATAAAATCTTTAAAAAAAAAGAGCCATAATTATACACACTCAGACATAAAAATAAAACGGAAAGATTAAGTTATTTCAAGAAGTCAAGACCTATTGTTTGTTGTTTTAGGCGCCTACTGATCATGAGGGTGTGAGCGTGTGTCACTGTAACACCTGCCTCAACAGCCACAACCACAGGCCTGTTCCCGGGGGGGTGTTACATGTCCTGTAAAAATGAAGAGGAATACAGCATAAATAACCCAAATTCGCAATGATTCTAAAGAAATCAAAAAATGGGAAAAAGAACACAGGTCTTAAATGACAAATGACTACAAATGCAGTAAGTAAAAGGTCTTTGACATATATATAAGGAAAAGAGAACTGATTTTTGAGGCTCATTCTACAGCCCCACCTAGTTTTACAATCCAAGAGTAATTAATGCTTTCCAGTTTAATCATCACCAGAAAGTCTAACTCATGCTACAACTTGTGCATAGTCCTGTTCCAGCACCCAACATAACAGTTTAGATATATATAGTTAGTGGACTTTGGCTTATATAATCTATGCCAGACAAAACAAGTATTATTACATGAATTTCTGTCCTAGGAAACGTGGTTCCGTAATTACACCAAAGAAACGATATGACTAAACATACTTGGGAGACTACGACATCCTTTTACTACTTTCTTGTGACATTCTTCTAACACACTGTTTTCTCCAAAGAAGGGTGCAACAGAATCTCGACAGATCACTGGGCTTCTGACTGTGCTTCTAATCAACAGAATGCAATGGAACTGACTGCGATTTCTGAGGCAACAGAGCTTCCCTTTGTAAGGTGGACATTCCATTTTGGAACTGGGAGTCAGCAGGTAAGCGTCTGACCACACTGAGGCCACCGTGCTGTGAGGAAGCCGAGCCACAAGGAGGGGCTCTGAGCGGTTGGCAGCCTCAGTCTCCCTAGCCCAGGGGCCAGACTTGTGATGATGCTACTCCCAGACATCCAGTCACCTCAAGCCTTTGAGGTGTCTCAGCTGAGGCCCCAGATATCACCAAGCAGAAGCAAATACCCAACTTTGCCCTTCCTACAGTCCTGATCCACAAAATCGTAAGCGAAATTAAAAGTTGGCTTCAGCCTGCTAAATTTGGGGATAATTCATTATGCAACAATAAAAACAAGAACAGTCTTTATTCCACTCACCACAATAGTTATGCAAAACCTCCTCCACCTTCTCTAAGAAGGATGTGCCCTCAATCTTTCAAGCCCACTATCTCCATTTATTTCCTTCTTTGCCGATTCTTCAACCTCTCCTCAGATTACTTCTCTCTGCCTAGAAATATGCTCAGTTATCTTGTCCTCAAATCAACTTCCCCTTGTCCCTACCTGACCCCAGTTCCCACAAGCTACAATCTTCATTTCATTGCTAAATTTCAAAGAATCTGCCATAAAGAATCGCAAGTACACCTTGACATCTGAATGACGCATCACTGGCCCCCGCTGATGAGTCACTAGGGGCCCGCCCAACGGGTGGGTTCAGTGGCCCTTTCTCAGCCTTTATCCTCCTCAAACTGTGGCTTAACTAAATACTCCTATTAATTCTTCCTTCTTGAAAACTCTCCTCCTTTCATGCCTCAGACCTCATAGTCTTGGCAAGAACACCACCATTTCAGTGCATTACTAATATAAGAGAAATTACTAGGGTCCTAGGGAAGAATTTTGGTCTGGAAGTCGGATGACATATTCAGATTTAAATGTTAACAGTGAATATAACTGACACAGTCAACAGAGCTGAGCAGGTTGACAGGATCAATAAAAAGTGAAAATAGGTAAAATGACTTTAATTAGCATGTGAAAGGACAAAGGAGGGTAATGTAGAATCAAGATATGATGAAGAAAGTATAATCAAAGAACTAAAACTTCTTTTAAAAAAACACGAGATCACGTGACACAAAAATAAAAGCAGGTTTTAAAAACCTAATGGTCAAAAAAAGTATAAAGGACACAATTGTTTAAATATTGAACAAATGGTCAGTCTTATTAATAATCAAATAAATAAAATAAAGACGAGATTATAGGTGGAAACTGTGAAGACATGGTTAGTGGCTCAACATGGAGCCACACTCGTGTTCTCCTTTGAAGTGTAAACATCAGGATAACCTTTCTACAGGACAACCAGTGACATGTTTTAAAATTAAAGAGTGCTACGCTTCAAACCAGCTAATCACATCTACACATGTATGCTCAGGACAAACCCACAAAGTGAATATACAAGGAGATCCCAGTAGCATTATTTATAATAGAGAAAACTGAGAACATATAAATGTCTAATCAATACAAAGCTGAAGTAAATACATAGAATAGAATTTTATATAGAGAACAATGTTGCAGAATTATATTTAGGTTCATGGAAATATATCCATAAATATTATTTAAAGAAAAATAGCATAATATGGAAGAGCATGCCCAGATCAATCTAATTTATGAAAGTTCTCACATACAGATACGCTTGCACACACATACATTTCTGGGAGGGTTCCTATGAAACGTGTAAACCCCTTTAATTTACTTTGGGGAAGTGGATTGTACAATAGGGTGTCAAGTAAAAAGTGAGATGGTAATTTTTTTGCTTACTCTAGTCTGAATTTTTTAACATTATATAATTTGTTCAAAAATAAGAAGTAAATATATATTCTGCAATACAAGTTTAAATAGCCATAGGAATACATACACAAGGTCACTTATAACTGCAGGTGTGAACCTCAATTCACACAGTACTTCCTGATGGCAAAGCCAAGAAAGAAATGTGTGGGGGTGGGAGGACCACAACAGTTACAGTGTTAAAAAGATTAATAACAAATTAGGACAGGGTAGTGGTACAGTTTTCCCAGGTACTGGGAGTGGAGGGAAACTCATGGACCCTCGTAAATAGGAAGCACGTGTTATCATGAACCACAACCTTGGCCATAAGAGCATGTGCGTTCGTGTGCCCATGCAGATGTGCCCGCTCACAAATAGCAACTCCAAAACAGAGATAGTAATGGCCAATACGCACATGAAAAGATGCTCAACATCAATAGTCACCTGGAAAATGAAAATTAAAATCACAATGAGATATCACTTCAAACTGACTAGGATGGCTAAAGTAAAAGACAGTACGTGTTGGCAAGGATGTGGAGAAATTATAATCCTCACATACGGCTGGTGGAATATACAGTGGAGATGTAGCTACTTTGGAAAAACCGTCTGAAAATGCCTCCAGAAGGTAAACATGGACTTATAATACAAGCCAACAATTCCACTCCTAGGTATACACCCAAGAAAAATTAAAGCAGATGCCCACTCAGAAACTCATATACAAATGTTCATAGCATCATATTCGTAACATAAAAAGTTGGAAACAATCAAATGTATACATCAACTGATGGATAAACAAAATGTGAAAAAATATGAAAATGTGTTAGGAAGCCAACAATTTAAAAGGCTACATGTTATATGATTGTAATTGTATGAAAAGACCAGAATAAGCAAATCCACAAAGACAGAAAGTAGATTAGTAGCTGCCAGGGACTGGGGGAAGGGACTGACTGCTAATGAACATGTTTCTTTTGGGGGTGATAAAATGTTCTGGAATTAGATAGTGGTAATAGTTAACACAATTCTGTGAATATACTAAAAACCAGTGAATTGTATGCTCTAAATGGGTGAATTTTATGTAATCACAAAAAAACTATATGGGGGGGGAAAAATAACAAGTTTTCAATCACTGCTGCCTAGTCAATATAAATAGATCCCCGCCCCCCCGAAAAAGAAAAACTCCCAATAAAATCTGAAATTTCTTTATTTCATTTTCATCTTTTCAATTCCAGGTTGAAACGGGATCTACTAGGTTGGTGCAAAAGTAATTGCAGTTTTTGCAATTATTTTTAACCATTTAAACCACAATTACTTTTGTGCCAACCTAATAGTACAGAGAGATAGGAAAATCATCATGATTTCATGCAATCCAAAATATCGATGCTAAGAAAGAGAGAAAGGAACTCTGGATAAGAAACTGTAATAACACAGTCCTTTTTTTATACTAGCCTCAAGTGGGAAACCAGAGAGAAAATATAGAAAACAATTCTATATAAATTTCAAGGTTGCAAAGAGATGAAATCTTAATTGTTCCCACCAAAAAAAAAGAAATGGTAATTATGTGACATGGTAAAGGTGTTAGGTAACACTAAGGTGGTAATCATATTGCAACATATAAATTTATCAAATCAATACCTTCATTTATACAATGTATACCTTAAACTTACACAATGTTCTATGTCAATTATATCTCAGTAAAAATAAATTTTGAAAAGGAGAGAAAATAAATTCTTCAGCACTTGTCTCATTGCCAGGTTCTGTTAAAGCTGTCTTCAGAATCCTACCTTAGATACCAAATAAGAATCAAAAACGCCAGGGCCTGCCATGAGAATTGGTGGATAGCCCCAAGGAGCCAGGGTGCAAGAAATGGTCCACAAGACTGTTTCAGTTTGGCACAAAAGAAGGAAAGAAGAAGGAAGGGAAGAGAAGGCCGCTCTGGTGAGCCTGTGAGGAGATGGGGGAGGAGAGGACAGAGACTGAGTAAAAGCGAGTCATCGCACTGCGAGTGGACTCTGGGAAACCAGACTCCGGGAAGCAGCGGTGCAGGCCTGTGCAGATGGCTCTGGGATGGCCAAAGGCACTGGCAGTGCTGCAGAGAGCCCTGGGGGACAAAGTGGAGGCAGAGGCGGCACTGGGGTTGGCCTCTCTCTCTGATACACCACACAGTCCTACCGAGGACAGCAGGGATAGTCCTGTGGCCTGGATAAGAGCCTTCCCAGGGTGGGTGCTGGCAGTACCGCGGGAGCAAGGTCATACAGGCCTCACCCGTGACTCTGCCCAGATTCCGCAGCACTGCAGGGGGCTGACAGGTGGGGACAAGAACCACGGACGTTTACAGTGACTGCAAGTAAGACCATTACACCTAAAAATGGAAAATTCAGGTTACACATCGGGAATTTTTCGTCCAGAATAACAGAACTGCCACCTTTTCAGTTCCTCAATGTTCCATGTCAAATTAAATGTTCCATGTTCCACACATCTTGGGCTGCTCTCCTACCTCTCAACTGCTGTACCTGTTCCTTTCTACTTGTTCTTTCTGCTCTTGTATTCCCTTAAATTTCTCAAAGGCCAGTCACTGAACAGCCTCTGTGAATCTCTTTTATTCACTTAAAACCCTCATATGATTTGTTTCCCACCAAGTCTGTAATACTGTGCAAGGTTTGGGAAGAGTCCACAAGACCCGCAACCCTGACAGAACTGCAGAGTTAGGGGGTCCCAAAGACTTCCCTCACTGCTAGCACCAATTGCAAGTTTGGAGGTTCTGAACACCACGCTCCCTTTCAGTAATTAGGAATTTGTGAGAACTCACTGAAGGCTGTTATACTTGTGGTTCCAGTTTATTACAGCACAAGGACTGCAGATTAAAATTAGTCAGGCAAGAGATGCACAGAGCAGAATCCAGCAGGGTCCAAAATGCAGAGCATCCAGCTGTCCTCTCCCAGGGAAGAGAGGGAAGGCATCAATTTCTCTAGGTAATGGCATGTGGCAGTCACCCCAGCCATGGAGCGCAGAGCTTTTATTAGGGCTGCTTTATGCAAACATGGTTGACTGGCAGCAAGGCTGATCTCAGTCTCCACAGCCTCTAAAAACCCCTACCACAAATCACACTGTTAGAGCCCAAGGCTCCCAGGTACTAAAAAAAGATTTAAAAGGCAGGATATGCCAAGGGCTTAGAGATCACCACCCAGGAGGTTAGGCTCTTCTGAGCCCCGGATTCATATGCTTTTGTCGTATCTTTACCAGCTTCTTTAAACTCAAATTAATAAAGTCAAACTCATCAAAATTTCCCCAGGCCAACTGTGATTTCACTGTTCCTCTTAACAGTGCCAAATCCATTTCTCTCCAATAAGACACTTTATACAACCACAATACAAAATGCAAAATTAGAAAGAAACTGGGACAAACAAAAAGTAGCCCAGAAAAAAAAAAAAGAAAAGAAGAATGACGTGGTGAAGTCAGGACACAGAATGCAGGGCTATAAAAGCTTGCTCACTTGTTAGAGGAGGGCTGCACATTGGCTCTGAGCTCTTTAATGGCCAAACAATACCCAAAACAAAAATGACAAGCAGTTTCAAAATTCACAGAGTCCATTAAAAAAAATGCCCATAAGGCACTACTACTTTTCTTCCAGTCACCCCAAGGTTCAAGACTAAAGGTTTTCATCCAAGTCCTCTACGTTCAATCATTTGTCAAACGGTAAAGATGATACCTCTGGGGCGCTGTTTGCTTTTCTGTCCTCTTCTTTACGTATCTTCTCTCCAAATCCAATCATTCACGATTCACATTAATCTTTCTTAAACACATCACTTCTCTGTTCAAAATCTACAATGGTTCCTCACTGCTAAGTTTTTTGTTTTTAAACATTTTTTCTATTTGCAAAGAAATATACACTCAACACAGAAAACAAAAAAAAAAATCAAGAAAAAGAGGTTCTCTCTCTGTCTTTCTCCCCCCTATAATCTAGGTATAACTAGGTAGTGTAACCTTTTTTTTAATTGAGGTAAAATTTACATATAATGAAAGTCAAACATTTTGTATACACAATTCCTTGACATATGACATATGTGTATGTTCTAATCAGTACAAAGAACATTCCTCCAAAACCTCACAAAGTTTCCTGAAGTTCTCTCCCAGTCATGTTCTTTGTCAGCTATATATATTGCAAGTATTTTCTCTTAGTCTGAAGCTGTTCTTTTCATTTTTAAAAAATACCTTTTAATCAGCAAACATTTTTATTTTGATGAAATGCCATTTATTAATTATTTTGTAGTTCATGCCTCTTATATACTCTAAGAAATCTTCCCCTTCTCCAAGGTTGTGACGACGTTCTTCTTTTTTCTTTTTGTAAGCTTTAACCTTTTTTTTAGCTTTATATTTTAATCTGTGATCCATCACGACCTGATAAAAGATATCTTTTAGGAATCTACACATTTACTGTAAGATCAGAAACAAGGATGTAAGGATATCCATTCTTACCACTTCTTTGCAACCTTGTGCACAGAGCAATGAAGCAAGAAAGAAAAATGAAATGCATAAAGAATGTTACGGAAAAAGAAAACTGTTTATAGTAATGTGACAAATGACTGCATGTGCAGAAAATCCAAAGAGATCTACGTGCACACAAACTCCCGTTTGCCTTCAAGTTTGTTGTTTTAATGTACTAGAGGCACCCCAAAAATGTATACGTGACTTGTATTCATCTTTTGTTATCAGTATATGTTGAATATTACAATTTTAATATTTTCCTTTGTTAAAATGTATATACACTTTTTTGGGGACTCTCTGTATATTATTAAGTGATGTTTTAATTTACATCATGTACAAATTCCTTATCTTCATATATGTCCTCCAAATGATGCTCCCAAACTCCTTTTCAACCTAATTGTCTACCATCAGCTTTCAGCTTGCCCATTTGTTAGGGAAACAAAAGCACTTAAAGCTTCTCAGAGACCCCTTTCCCAACTTCCACAATTTAGCCAGAAAAGTACCCCACCCCCATCAGTGAAGTCCAACTATTGTTAACTGGCAAGGCCCCCATGATATTTTCTAGTATGTTCTGAAGTCTTTTCTTTTACCTCTAACCAAATACAACCTCAGTCCTTTTCATCCCTTACAAATTTTAATTTTCCGCCCTCTTATAATTAATTAACCACACACTAAAGGTGAAAAAAGGTATTTAAGTAATTTCTTAATCTGGTCTATTCATTCATTCAACAGGCCACAGGATCATTCTATCCAGCTGCTAGTAATATACTGGGAAAGCAAGACAGGTAGGCAAAGGATCTGCCATAAAATAGTTTATAATCGGCCAGCCCCGTGGCTCAGGTGGTTGGAAAGCCCTGCTCCTAACACCAAGGTCACTGGTTTGATTCCCACATGGGCCAGTGAGCTGCGCCCTCTACAGCTAAGATTGTGGACAACAGCTCTCCCGGGAGCTGCGCAGCTGTGAGCAGCTGGAGGTCGGCGAGAGCTGCCGTGAGCTGCTGTGAGCGGCTGAAAGACTACTGGCGACCAAACTGCCTCAGGCCGAGGAGGGGAGCGCAAGGCTCATAACACGAGCATGGGCCAGGGCGCTGTGTCCTACACAACTAGACCCAGAAACAACGGCTTGAACCAGAGTGGGGGAGTGGGAGGAAGAGGAAAATAGTTTATAATCTAGAGGCAAAGTCATGAGGCCATGAACTCCTAGGAAGTAAGGGCTGTTTCTCATTGACCTTTCTATTTCTGAGGTAAATTCCCCCACTTTACACACAGTAAAACCTCAAAGAGTTCAGCTGTCATGCCAACTAATAGACCAATACCCTTGTCAGCAGCAGTTCCAGCACCAACAGGTGTTAGCACCTCCTCAGTCTCCATGAAAGAAATGTAGTGAGGCCTCTTCTAATGACTTCAAGGGCATCTATTACTTTATTCATACAGATAAGTAGAGTTTCTTTTCAAGGTTTCAAGGAAAACAAATCAAGCCAATTAATTTTAAAAACACGTGCAACATGGGGAATTAAGTATGTGTACAGTGCTTGTGGTTTTAAGGGGAAAAATGTGAATGAATGAATGAAGGCTATGCTTCATATCAAAAAGAAGAGACACTAAAGACTACTGTCTATATAAAATGCTTGAGCTTCATGAAACCATTTCTAAGGCAACCTTCTATAAAGTATACTGTTTTCTTCCATAAAGATAAAAAACGGAAGCTATAGAATAGTCCTAAGTCATAGATTCTGGAGAGAAAGCTAATGAGAACTCAGAACCACCAACATTAAATTCTGAGAGTTGTGAGCAAATATTTATATTGCTTATCCTGTTTTAAAGAAGACATTCCTAAATTTCCAAACAAATAAACTGTATGCCACTCAGATTGTATAGCATGTAAGAACTCTGGAGCATTAGGGATGCTTTTAAAGGCAGAGAGAAAGGCTGTGTATTCTGATTTGTCTTTCATGGCCTTGATTCCCCCGCTCACCTGCCATGCCTTCTCAGACACACAGGTAACAGCAGCGCAGTCTACCCTGATGGAGGGGTAGGAGATGAAGACAATTCCTTCATCCAGTGAAAGATATTTATCGCGCTGTGGATAGTTCAAATGCAGTGGGGTTAACAAAATACACAGCTTTTGACCACAGGGCATCTTTCAGACTGGGGAGGCGATCACAAACGAACACAAAAATGAATGTGTAATTATACACCATGAATGACTGCTGGGGAGGGGGTGTTGTGGTAGATATTACTGTGGGTGGTAAAGGGAGGGGCCTAATTAAGATGTGACTAGGGATTCCAAGGCCTTTCTAAGGAAACGACATATGCTTTAATATCAAGTCAGACCACGAGTGTGCTAAAATTGATGTCTCCAGAAATAACACAATTGATGAAATTCTAAGGTGCCAACTTATCTAAGAAGGATTTGGGAGACCCACTAAGCAGGCTGTCTGAGGAGTCAGTCAGTGCAGGCAGCATGATGTAACAAAGCAATGTTCCTACTGTCACCATTTACTGGTCCTTGTAGTAAATATGTGCTGAGGGTTCTGCAAAAATTTGGAACATAATGTAAAGTTCAAAGCAGTAACTCCCCTTACACAGTGAAGCAGTTCCACAGTGAGAAGTGAAGGGAAGGGGCACTTCTCTGCAGTTTTAGAGGATGGTATAGGCGTTAGGCCAGCCAGCCTTAAGTGTCAACGTGCAGAAACATCACCTAATGAACCTGCTGAATATTTGGAGTCCAGGTCCTACCACCAGGGACTTTCTGATCATGGTTGTAGTGTGGTTATACAGAGGAGAATGTACTTGGCTGTAGGTAGAATATACCGAAGTATGCAGGAGGGATAAAGCATCATGATGGTAACTTAAACCCAAGTGCTTCAAAGGGGAAAGTCACCAGCTCTCCACTTCTTATACCACACCTTCCCACTCAGCTCCACGGGCTCCCTGATGCATTTACATCAGTTCTCTCAGATTAACTGTTATGGTGTACACCACCAAATTCAGAGAAAGGTATCTGTCACGTGTAATGCTAATCAGAGGCCCAAGTTACTTACCAAAGTTAGGGGTAAAAATGAATGAGTGTGTGAGATGTGTGTGTGAGAAGGTAAGTGTACCATCTCTAACTTACCAAAGGTAGGGCTGTGCGTGTGTGAGAGTGTGAGTGTGTGCGACTGTGAGTGTGTGTGTAAGAAGGTAAGTGTACCATCTCTAACTTAGCAAAGGTAGGGCTGTGAATGTGAGTATGAGTGTGTGTGTGACTGAGTGTGTGGCTGTGTGTGAGTGTGAGTGTGACTGTGTATGAGTGTGTGACTGAGTGTGTGTGACTATGTGTAAGTGTCAGTGTGTGTGTGACTATGAGTGTGTGTGTGACTGTGAGTGTGTGACTGAGTGTGTGTAAGAAGGTAAGTACCATCTCTAACTTAGCAAAGGTAGCGCTGTAAGTGTGTGTGTGTGACTGTGAGTGTGTGTGGCTGTGTGTGAGTGTGTGTGACTGAGTGTGAGTGACTGTATGTGTGACTGTGAGTGTGTGTGACTGAGTGTGTGTGTAAGAAGGTAAGTACCATCTCTAACTTAGCAAAGGTAGCGCTGTAAGTGTGTGTGTGTGACTGTGAGTGTGTGTGGCTGTGTGTGAGTGTGTGTGACTGAGTGTGAGTGACTGTATGTGTGACTGTGAGTGTGTGTGACTGAGTGTGTGTGTAAGAAGGTAAGTACCATCTCTAACTTAGCAAAGGTAGGGCTATGAGTGTGTGTGTGTGTGGCTGTGTGTGTATGTGAGACTGAGTGTGCATGTGTGTGTGACTGTGTGACTGTGTGACTGTGTGTGTGACTGAGTGTGTGTGAGTGTGTGTGACTGTGAGTGTATGTGTGTAAGAAGGTAACTGTACCATCTCTAACTTACCAAAGGTAGGGCTGTGAGAGTGTGTGTGTGTGTGTGTGCGTGTGTGTGACTGTGTGTGTGTGTAAGAAGGTAACCTGACCATCACTAACATGCCTTAGTGAAGCTGACTTCAGAACTCCCGAGATGTTTAAGTTCAGTGAGTGCTACCTAGACTCCTCCCTGACTGGAATCCTTACTCAGCCCTCTATTTCTGTCTGGAGTGTCACAGTGCTGACTCGCAGAGGTGGTAGCGGGATGAAAGTACTGGTTACGTTCTCCTGACCCATCTTCTGCCACATGTGAGGCAAACAGTTGTATGGTGGAGCTGACGTGCTGAAGAGCTACAGAACACCCTCTTGCTTTGACTAAGCAGCAAAATCAAAAGACAACCGTCTACATATTCTCTATAAAACAACTTAATTTCTAAACCAAGAAATGCAGATTAAGAGGGAGGATGGAAAACATCTTCTTCTCACCTCTCCAAACTATCTCTGTATCTTCCTTTCCATATAAGACAGCACAGACCTTTAGAGTCATAACCACTACTCATATGAATCCTTTTTCTAAGAAAAACATTGATTCTATTTGTAGAAACCCACCCCTATGGAACAATCAGGTTGGAGTGGAAGATTAGCTCTTAAACTCTCATAGCAGAAAGGTAACTTTCTCTCTCTCTTAACAAGTAAAAAGTACAGTGACAGTGTTCCTTAACCACATGGCCTGCAATCACTACATAAATTCATACTAAGATACAACAAAGCCAAAGATTCTTTAATGCTTTGAGGCCAGAATGCGTCATCATCTGCCATCTATTCTTCTGCTGAATAGAATCTGACTTACATTTTCCTTAACCTGAAGAAATGTCTTGTCAACTGCTCAGAATTCCAGATGGTGATGATTTTCTATTAGAGGAAACTAAAGTCCAAATGAGTAAGTAAAAAAGAGGGAGCCAAGATGGTGGGCAGCGTCCCCTGCAACTAAGATTGAACACGGCACCTCCCGGATGGCTCAGTTGGTTGGAGCGCGTCCTCTCAACCACAAGGTTGCCGGTTCGACTCCCACAAGGGATGGTGGGCTGTGCTCCCTGCAACTAGCAACGGCAACTAGACCTGGAGCTGAGCTGCGCCCTCCACAACTAAGACTGAAAGGACAACAACTTGACTTGGAAAAAAGGCCTGGAAGTACACACCATTCCCCAATAAAGTCCTGTTCTCCCTCCCCAATAAAATAAAACAAAATAAAATTTAAAAAAAGAGAGCCAAAGGACAGTGACTTCCCTCTCTCCCAGAGTCTCAGGTCCAGTCTATGCAAAGCATGGAGTCTGGAGCACATTGTTCTCAGCTTTCACCATACAACATGCTTGCCTTTTAGAAGTTTGACTATATGCTCTTGGTCTTTAAAAAGCCTCAACACAAGAACATTCCAACTGAATATTTTCTATGTCTCCTGTGATATCATATCTGAAAACAATCCACTATGTCGCACATGGCAGATCCCACAGAAAGTCTTTTTCGTTAAACACGATGCCAGGAAAAAGTCTGTCTCGGTAAACAAATGGGCAGGCGTTCTTTCCACAGACAATGAACACTGTGTAATTCAATGCTACACAGAAGGAGAAGCTCCTTGTTTGTCTCAGCAGCCAGAAAACTTAAAGTCAGATGCACTGAACAACAGTGAGACTGGCTCCTTTCAAGAGCCCAGTACCTTCTACTGCCGGTGCTCTTCTTGGATGGGTATGATGCTCTTACCTTTAATTGCTCTGCTTTATACTATCTTTAATTCCATCAGCAGATTTAAATTCTCGTGCAAGCACCGAGTATATATGTACATATGTACATATTTTCTCTTACAAGTTTCCTTTCGATACCCCTTATATTCTATGCATTACTCTGTATTTAACGGTCTAAGAAGTTAAAAATGACAATGACACCAAAAAGCTAATTCAATCACGACCAAGCCACCTGCAGCACTCACTCCCCGCCACTCCCTCGCCTGACAGGCGGCTGGGCACCTTTGCAGTAATCAGCGGGGTCCTCCTGCTCCTCATCGTCCGAACCCAGGATCTCCTCCTCCGGCTCTGGGGGCGCAGGGTCCGGCAGGGGCGGCGGCGGCGGCGGGGGTGGCGGTGGAGGAACCAAGGGAGCTTTCTGCTGAGGCTCCGGCCTGAAACAACAGAAGGAAAATTCCTATTTACTTAGAAGAAAATTTTGCATTATGGACACACTTGAGAGTTTCTTAATAAGGGAAAAAATAAAGCCTGTCACACACTAAGAAGAAATGCTGATTAATGTCACTTCATCCATTTTATCTGAATTCAAGTAATGTTTCAACATACAGGCCAAGAGGAAAAAAAAAAAACAAAAAAACACAATTACCCTTACTAACCAAGGAATATTTTTGAGTCACATTTTCACCCAGGGCTTCGGTATTTTTTTATGTCCTGACAATACAAGTTATGAAATGTACGTGAAATAAGAGTATCCCCCCATGATACGGGAACACATCCCACAGAGATTATAAAAAGACAGATGAGAGCAGCCCTGAACTTGTAAAGGGACCTATTTTCCATTATTTTAAAATCAGAATTTCTCTTCCCACAGAAATAGTACCGTGGAGATGTGGTTAGGTTTCCTGGATAACTCATAAAAGCTGATAAACTCATAAACTGTAGCTGATACATAGTTACTTTCATTAAGAAATTCATTTATCTATCAAGTTCATTTATCAAGAACACTGACCCAAACTGCAAATTAAATAAAGAAAACACCCACTGTCAGTAAATACAAATATAGTCCATATATTAATGCAAGGTTTGCAATGGTCATTTCTAATTGTCACAAAAAGACTAAATTATATTTAGTATATTCTTTTACAAAGAATAGAAAAACTTATAATACAAAAAAAGAAGAAAGCTTGAGAGGTTACAAATGTAAACCTTCTTTCAGATATCTAGAGTAACTCTAGAGTAAGGTTATATTAAATACATTTGCTTAGAAGTAAAGCATTCATAATGCAATTCTATCAATCAAGCTTTCACTTAGTATAAAATTTAACTGCAATTTCTAACCAGATCCTAATGGGAAAACTGGAACTAGAAGTCTCAGCTTATATACCAGAAGTGCATGTCTCCCTAAGCGTCAAGCTGCCCTAACGACGGGCCCACCACTGCTCTCCCTGGCTGGCCACGGGGTCAGGCTGACGTATGTGTCTCCCCGAGGCGGTTTCCGGCGTGAGCAGGGGATCTGAGCAGTGGGGAGTCCTCCAAACACTCATGTAGTGGACTCACTTTGGCCTGCCCGGTATGCACGCTCCTGTTCACCTTTGAGACACTGCGACTCCCTGCACAGCGAAGGCTGGTTCCAGACGCTCGCCCCCCCTCTCCTCACTGTAGTACAACCTAGGCCAGAGCCAATATGACTCTCCAGCCCTGGAACCCTGAACGTCAGCTGTCACAGGATGAAGTTCGTACACAGCTGCTGGTGAGAGGCAGGCCCAGAGGAGCTGCCTGCCCTGGCCTCTGCCCCTTTCTGAGGCGGACATCTAGTCTTGCCAATCGAAAAGCCCACACACGGCCTTTACTGCATTGGCTTTAGCCTAAGTTAGCTACAGCTCCTTTATGTGGTTTGCCACCGAAAACTTAAACTGTCAAAAGCATCAAAGCAAGCAGGGGTGAAAGGCAGCAGAGACACCAGCGGTCATGAGGAAGAGGTGGGGACATACATACCTTCCCCAAAGGCAAACACTGGCTAGTATGACAGGTGACTTGTACTGATCTCTACTTGCTAGAATTTATGAAGACTCAAAGTCACAGCTCGCTGGGTAGCAGGCACTGAGAACATGGTGGTGATAACACTCTGACTTAACCATTCCTCCCGCAGGAGCATAGTGGAAGGAAACAATCACAACCAAATGCCTACATCATTACCAGAATACACCCAAAACTTCCAACAGACCTTATGGAAGTGTGGTAATCTTCCTGGCAGCTTTGCAAATGCTCCTTCTTTTTAACAGACCGGCCCTTACTAAATGGTCCCAGGCAAAAAAAGAAAAAAAGAGACGGGTGAAGAAGGGGAGGGGAGAGGAACAACAAGAGCTGTGCCACTTCCCCAGAGGGAAGAGGACCTGGACTCACAGTCTTCTGGGGCGTGGGCAAAACCTACCTGACAAATTTGCTCCATCAGAAATACTCTGAAAGTTGGCTATTTCTTCCTTTAAAATTTTATATGAAAAAATGAGACTTTCTAAATTTAAAAGAAAACACATCACATTCCCTGCAGAAACCGAGTAACAATATGAAGAGAAGAATGGGAGGGTCTGGTTCTACAAGTGTGTGTCCCACTGCCGACATTTGGGCCAGATAATTCATTGCCGTGGGGGCTGTACATCATAGGAGGCTATCGGCACCCCCAGCCCATAGCCACTGCATGTCAGTAACACCCCACACCCCCACTTGTGATCATCAAAAATGTGTCCCAACACTGTCCAATCCCCCAGGGCAAAATCATGCCCATCTGAGAACCACGGAACTAGTAGTATTTTCTACACACAGCTTTACCTCAACGGAGTAGATTGTATCTGTGAGGAGCGAGAAGAGATTCCAATTTTCACAGCACATTTTCTGTTGAGAAGCTCACGTACCTTCATCATAATGTCTCTCAATTATTTTTCACCCACTTAGTGAGTTGCCCATGTCGCTTAACAAAACTCTGAGACCCTCTGGTCTCAGTGAGCAGGTACTTCTCACCTCACCAGTGAGTGCTGCGTTGAACAGGTAGGCAGAAAGCTCCCCCAGAGCCACTTCTACCAGGTTAAAGGGATGAGTCGGGGTACTGTGAAGGAGAAAGGAAGTTGAGCAACACTGATGGAGAATTGCAGCTGACTATCGTATGAAAACATCTAAAACTGTGCTGTCCAACACGGTAGCCACTGGCCGCGGGTGAGGACTGAGCACTTGAAATGTAGCTACAAGTCCAAAATGAGGTGTGCTGACAGTGCAAAATGTGTACTGGATTTCCAAGATTTACTACAAGAAAATGTAGAATGGCATTAATAATTTAATATTTATTGCATGTTACAATAATGTTTTAGATGTAATGAAATATATTATTAAAATTTAATTCACGTGATTGTTTTACTTTTTTTAATGTGGCTACTGTAACACTTTAGAGGCTCAAATCACCGATACCAGAGGAGCTTGGCCTCAAATCAGACATTCCTAGTCACGCCAGTGATTATTATTTTTTTCAAAGGCTTTTCCTAGTAACTTGCTTCACTTCAGTTGTTAATATTACCAACTCTCAAATCACTTACTTCATCATAGTAAGCTTCAGTACAATGTAACTGCCAACTGTTACAGTCCCAATCACTGATTCTTTTTCATCCCATCCATCCTGGTTACTGCCCACCACATAGGAGAAACACAGGTAAATCTCTGATAGGGCAGATGTACTCAAGAGAGAAGCAGGCCACACCATCTTTAAGGTTGGCTGCTTCAAAGTGGTTTCTGGTGGCGTCTATGGTACTTCAAAGCCTGGTTAAATCTCAATTGTTTAAAAGATCAAGGTGACAAATTATCTCACCAAGTATACAGTCATAAAATACATCAAGAGATTACAAAGTATACTTTAATCAATCCTCATGAAAACCATCAAGAAGTTATCTCATGTAAGAATTACTAGAAGCACTTCAGAAGTCAAGGAGGTGGGGCGATATTTTCAACAAAGGTGCCAACACAACTAAATGGTGAAAGACTAGTCTTTTCAACAAAAGGTACTGGGACAAAAGAATATCTGTATTTTAAAAAATGAAGTTGTAACCCTACTTTGCACATAAGTGTTAATTCAAAATGGGTTAAAGACCTAAATGAAGGAACAAAAACTATAAAACTTGCAGGGAAAAAATACAAGTAAATCTTCATTACTTTAGGTTAGGCAATGTTTGTTAGATGTGACATAGAAGCGTAAGCAATAAAAGAAAAAAAAATAAACTGAACTTGATCAAAATTAAGAACTTCTGTGTATCAAAGGGCATCATCAAGAAGCCCACAAAATAGAAGAAAACATCTGCAAATCATACAATTGATAAACGACTTATATCTAGAATATAAAAAGAACTCTTACAATAAAAAAACAAACCAATTTAAAAATAGGTAAAGGACTAAAACAGGTTTTACTCCAAAGATATACAAATGACCAATAAGCACATGGGAAAGATGTTCAACACCATTGGTCATTTGGGAAACAGAAATCAAAATCACAATAAGATACCACTGCACACCCAACAGGATAGCTATAATAATTTAAAAAAGAAGACAATAACAAGTATTGTGGAGAATGAAGAAATTGGAACCCTCAGACGTCGTAGCAAGAGTGTGATATGGCACAGCTCTTTTAGAATATTTGGCAGTTCCTAAAAAAAATGTGAATTTAGAGTTACCATACAACCCAACAACTCTACTCCTGTATATATCCAAAAGAAAGAAAAACATACGTCTCCACAAAATCGTGTGCAAAAATATTCATGGCAGCATTATTCACAACAGACATAAAGGAGACACGACCCAAATGTGCATCGCCTGATAAATGGATAAATACAATGTGATATCCCTCACAATGCAGAAATATTCCACAATGAAAAGAAAAGAAGTCCTGATCCAGGCTACAACACGGATCACCCTTGGAAACATTGCGCTACGTGTAAAATGCCAGCCACAAAAGGCCACATGTTGTATGATTCCATTTTATATAAAAATGTCCAGAATAGGCACATTTATAGAAACAGAGTAAATTGGTGTCTACTTAGGTCTGAGGGTTGGGGGAGAGAGGAGGAGAGACATGGGAATTGGCTGTTAATAGTACCGGGTTTCTTTAGAAGGGATGAAAATGTTCTAATGTGGTGATGGTTATACAACACTGTAAACATTCTAAAAAAAAAACACTGTACACTTTAAATATGTAAGTTCTATGGTATGTTGACTTGCATACCTCAAAAGGCTGTTTTTTAAAAAGCAAAAGCCTCTACAGCTATATGGTATCTTTTAATGCCCACTTTATACCTTTAAAGTATATGCTTCCAAGAAAAAAACAGGAATAGCTACATCTAGATTTTAAAAATCTGTATGCATGGTCTCTTACAACTGCCACAGCCACATTTACAGTGAAAAGTAATGTGTAGTTCTGTAAAAAGTGGACTGAGAATCTACATAACTGTCCAAAGTTCACAGAAGGCACTAATCTGAGAACATGTTCATATATAACAAGAAAAGTACCACCTCAGTAACTGGAATAAAAAATGTAGAAAGCAAAATTCCAACTAGTCATTTATGTTTTTCACGAAGAACTTTATTTATTCTGCCCTACATAAAACACAACTAAATATTCTAACGATTACCCCAAATAAGCCTATCATAAAAAATGCAGTTTAAAAAAAAAAAAACACCACAAAACATTTTTCTTTAAATATTATATTAGATTATTTTATCATGCTACTTCATTTTATACTTTTCATGTACATTGCTCTATCAAAAAACAGGAAAAACTGAACAACCCTAACAAAATACACACATCATCTGCTCTAAATTGCCATGGCAACCAAATGGGAGTTCCAATTTCTTTCTAGCTGCTATTTGTTTTGAACAGAGAAAAGGACAAGTAAACTTCACACTAAGCAGGGGGGAAAAATCCTCTCCTTTGTTATCATCCTAATTGGCAACTGACACAATTTAAGGACTTCATTCATGCAATTACTCTTTAAGCAAAATATAAAGAAAAGGAGTTCCAAATGAATTGTTTCAGGTAGTAGTCTAGGGCATTCACAAATATTCAGATTTTTATTTCTTCCTTCCATCATCTGATCTAAAACTCTCTCTCTTCTTCCCTCCTTCCTCTCATTCTCCCTCTTGGTGAAATTTGTTAGCCTGAGAAATATGCAATCTGGCATTTCTACTTAAGGACAGAACCAATCAATATATACTTTCTCTCAAAATAGCTCATCTAAAAAGGCTTGCTGTAACAATGAGTATAGCTATGCAGCTAGGGAGGAAAAAGCCATAATGATTTCATGTATTCCCTTCTAATAAAGACAGAATTTCCAAACTTTGTAAAAATCAAACCTAAATGTGAAGTGTGTGCTGCGGTAGGCAGAATTCTAAAATGAGCCTCGATGAGCCTCCCCCGGTATAATCCCCGGTTCCTCTGGGTGTGGGCAGACCCTGTGAATGTCATCAGATATCTTTCTCACATTTATGTTATATGGCAGCTGGGCAGCTCCACGGGGAGGGCCTCACCTAATCACATGAGCCCTTTCAAAATAGAGGACTTTCTCTGCTGGTCACAGAAGTCAAAGAGACGTGCTCCAGCTGGCCTCGATGACAGCAAACATCCATGCCGTGAGCTGCCCATTAGGGCCACAGAGCAAGGAACCGGAGGAGGCTCGAGGAGTGAGAGCAGTTCCCAGGCGAGGGATAGGACAGCAAGGACTTGAACGCGAGGAAATGAGTTCCACCAATGACCAAGGATCTCGGAAGACGGCTTTGAGCCCTAAATGAGAACTGCCACCTCGAGCATCAGCTGGATTTCAATCCAGTGAGAACCCAGCCACGCTGTCAGCCCTAACTTCTGACCTACAGATCTGTGAGCTAATAAATGGGTGTGTTTTAAGCTGCTAAGTGTCTGGTAATTTGTTGTGCAGCAACAGAAAATAAATGAAGATGCCAAGTTCTCAATAAGTAATAGAGTAGTTTGTGTTAAATTATCAGATTTTAAACTCAACAGTGAGATGTGAGGTGTTTTGTTTTGGTTTTTTATAATTAAATTAGCCAGAGGGATTAAGAAGCTGAGTAATCAGGAATGGGAGTCATTTCTCTTTTGGGCACAGGCAGGAGGAGAGAGAAAGAGAGGGAGGGGGAGGAGAGAGAGAGGAAGGGAGAGAGGGAGAGAAAGAGACAGAGAAATTTATTCCCAAATTCCAACAGAACCAATAGTAATTCTAAGCCAGACACTTCAGACTTTGCTGTTTTCTAAAACTGCATGTTTTTAGAATATGGAACACAGCCAACTAAAAGTCAGTGAAGATGTAAGTAAACCAACTAACCTACATTTCAGACAACAAAGGAGTTGACGGCTTAATCACCTAAGAACACATATATTCTTATGTGACACCTTATGCCACTGGTACTGCTAATATTTCATAAAGCACTTATAGGACCTGGCAGAAAATGTTACTACTACTCAGGTGAAAAAAGACTGACAGGAAAGCTTAAAGCAAAGAGTTGGAAGGCATGTAAAATGATGCCCACTGACTGCACAGGTCCTCAGAACAGTGTCTATCTACCATGCACCAGGAAGTGTGCCAGGGCACAGAGGAGTCCGGCACGGAGACATGCACCGTTAGTCTAGCAAGGAGGAGAGAAGTGGGAGAAAACACAAGGCCTACCCTTGTGGTCTACCGTGAAGACAAGCAGAAGCCACTGAAGTGCAATTTTAGGATCAGAGATTTGCTTTCTGCAAAGAACATATGGAATTGGTGTGTAGAGTGAGCAGAAAGGATAAAAACCAGAAGCAAGAAAACTAGTGGCAAGTCCTGGGCGGAAATGATAAAAACCTGAATTTAGGACCTGGTATTTCATTTGCTGGAAGTAGGTGGCTGTCTCCTAGATTTCTGGTAGTGAGATACTGTGATCATTATTTGGACATACCTAGAACAGAGCAGGCAGAGGAGGAAGGGTTTTCAGAGAAAACGTAATTCTGTCTTAGCTCATCTGAGTTAAGGAATATGTGAGGGTGTCCAGCAGTGGACAAACAGAGTGGATTGCGTGGTGTGGAATCTAGAGCTAAAAAATAAAGGTTTAGGTTGCAAATAGAAGCAGAGGTCATGAACAAGCAGCTGTTAGCTAAGGCCTTTCCAAGCATGTTTGAGTGCCAAGGACAAATGAGGAATGAAAGGGTCAAGGGCAGAGCCTCATTCAGAGCCAAAGTACAAGGTTATTCAAGACACCAATAGAGTCTAGACTTTCTGGCTCAAGACCTACAGGCAATGACCCATATTATAAACACCAGTATAAATTCATAAATTTCAAGTACAGGTTTTAGAGAACATACATGCATAAAAACCTCATGGAAGCGATCCTTTTATATTAGGATGAAACATACATATAAGAATTAGCAAACTAAGGACCCACTTTTAGGTGTTTCTATAATACCTAAAAGATCTGTTTGCAGGCCATCTGAAGCCAGCTGGGTGCAGGATATACTGCTACAAAAAAGGAACTGTTTACTGAGAACTCTATGGTAATGCAACTTACTATAACCACTAATGATTGCCTCATGTTACTCAGGAAAAAATGCAAAATGTACCACTGTGGACACGGCTTCTGCAAACCCCCACAAGCTTTAAATCTAAAGGCAACTATAAATATACAATACGAAAGTCACTAGTCAAATTAATCGAAACTGAGTAAGATTTAAAATGTGGTTCTTCAGTCACTCTAGCCTCATTCCAAGTGCTCAGCAGCCGGCTCCACAGGTAGGGCTGGCGGCAGGGACGGCATCTAGCATGCAGGTGAACAACGCTTCTATCATCACAGGAAGTTCTATTGGACGACATTGCTCAAGGCTGTATTTTAGCAGCATGAACCTCTTCTAGCGTATCATTACTTTTGGTAAGTAAATGATGAACTAAGAAGAGTTTGGAACATTTTTCTATACAGCCCACTAGTTGGAAGTTTCAAAATAAGTTGTAAGATGATACACACATTTTAAATTTGACAGATGATTCCAATATCTGACCACCCTTTTGCTCAACACAGCACCTTACTGAAAATCGACTTACAGATATAGTGACAACATCTGCAAACAGCAATATATCGGGACCTATATGCCCATCAATAGAGGACTTGTTGATAACACTGATAACTTATGGCAGATGCATGGAACACAACTCTACTAAAAATAATGAGGCAAATGAAATTAAGAAAATTCCAATCACAATAGCATAAAAATAATAAAATACTTAGAAATAAATTTAACAAAATACGTTCAAAAGTTAGGCCATGAAAGCTAAAAAACATTATTGAAAGAATTTTAAAATACCTAAATCAACAGAAAGACATTCCGTGTTCACGGATTGGAGACTTAATACTGTTAAAATAACAATATGCCCCAAACCAGCCTACAGATACAATTCAATCCCTATCAAAATCCCAGCTGGCTTCTTTGCAGAAAATGACAAGCCATTCCTAAAATTCACATGGAAATGCAAAGGCCCTGAGTAGTCAAAACAATCTTGAAAAAGAACAAAATTGGAAGACTCACACTTCCTGACTTCATAACTTACTACAAAGGTACAGTAACCAAAACAGTGTGGTACTGACATAAGGAGCAACATACAGATCAATGGGAATGATTGATTTTTTGACAAGGGTGCCAAAACCATTCAATGCGGGTAGGGGGGGAGATCTTTTCAACAAATGGTGATGGTAAAACTGAATATCCACATGCGAAAGAATAAAATTGGACTCCTAACTAATACCACATAAGATAATAGTTCAAAGACATAAATGTTAAAAGCTAAAACTCTATAAAACTGGAAAAGATGGATGTATGTATGTATGGATGAATATGTCATTACCCAACAGACAAAAATCAAACCCACAATGAGATACCACTTCATACCTACAAGGATGGCAACAGTCAGGAAGACTTATGATAATAAATGTCTGCAGGAATATGCAAAAATTAAAACCCTCATACACTGCATCTGAGAAAGGAAAATGGTGAGGACATTTTGAAAAACTTGAGACAGTTCAATTCTACTCCTAAGTACATACCCAAGAGAAACGAAAACATACATCAAAAAATTATACATAAATGTTCATAGCATCATTATTCGTAATACCCCAAAGGAGAAACAATGATGACTGGTGACTGGCTAAAGAAAAAGTGATGCATCCATACAATGGAATATTACTCAATAAAAAAGAATGGCAATAAAAAGGAATAAAGTACTGATATGTGACAACATAGATGATCCTTGAAAACATGGTAAATCAAAGAAGCCAATCACTAAAGATCATAGTGTATGATTCCACTTATACGTAATTCCCAGAATAAACAGAAAGCAATTGGAAGCTGCTATGGCTCTGGGGGTGGGAGGAAATGGGGTGATTACTCAAGTGCACAGAATTTCTTTCTGGGGTGATGAAAATATTCTAAAATTAGGTAGTTGGTGATGGCTACACAACCCTATCTGAAAAACCTGTGAATTGTACACTTTAAATGGGTAAATTGTATGGTGTGTGGGTTGTTTCTCAATAAAGTTACATGAAAATAACGACGCAGATCTTTGTGTACTAACATGGAGGTGATACCACTGATGAATAACACAAAGGAGCAGAGCATTTGTGTACTGCAGGTATCATTTGTTTTACAAACACAGAGCTGTGCCATTTGTTCCTATAATGCTTCTGGATGGAGCAACAAGAACTGACAGTAATAGCTCTCTCCAGGAAAAGGAACTCAATGACTGTTGTCAGGGGAGGAGCTAACTTTTCAAATATTCCCTCTACTCTTATACTTTCCAATTTAGTACCACCTGCACAACTGTTGAAATAAATTAATTTATAAAGACAGGAAAGGAAAACAAGGAAAGAGAAAGTAGACACTGGGAACGTGGCTGGTTTCTATGACTACCTCTATGAGCACCCCACACCCACCTCCCTGCCCCCCGCACCTGGCGAGAATTTAACTAAAGATCAAACGAAGTAATCGATCTAGGGCATGGGCAAGTCACAACTCACACTGTTTTAGAGCTGAACAGTTAGGATAAAAGTCAAAGTCCAGACAACATGCAACTTTCCGGTAAAAAGGCTATGGGTTAGATTTGAATACTAGTTCCACCACTAAACATCCACAAACACTCAAGTCAGTGACAATTTCTCTGAGCCTCTAATGAAAGAGTGCTGTGATCATTATAAAGAATGATACAGAAATCCTCTGGTATGATAACTGTGCACATGGTAGGCAGACAATAAGGGTTAATTCTCCCCTTCTCACCCTCTGGTTTGAGGCTACAATTAATCTGTGGCCTAGGGCTCCAGGTGTGACTAATAAGCACACCCTGACAGATCACACAGAACGCTGCTACCAGACCTCTGGCCCTCTCTGCCCCTGAGTGTCCTAATGCAAAGGTCAGCTTCAGTCCCACCGCCGCCTACCCGCCTGCTTCTAAGCCCATGTATTTTATAATCATGATTAGATAAGGGATTTCAGTGTCACAAGGATCTTTATTGTTAATTATCACGTATTTCTCACAAGGCAATATGACAAACTGACTTATACTGCTGTTATAATCAAGAAAAATATATGTAACGTGGATTTTAAAATTGTAACAAGTAAGCAAACGGTTTAATAAATATTGCCCAATAACACGACTTGTTCTAACTAGGTTTTTTTGGACAAGTATAAAGTTAAACCCAGTTTTCAAATAATTTCTTGTAAACTAGGGCTGCACACAATAGGTATTACACAGCTAAACTGTTCCCATCTTCAAAATAAATTCCCTTAGGGGGAAAACAACCGTTCTAATTGCTGGCATAGAATTTTGGTCACCTGAAGATTTGTTAATCCTCTGTAACACATTCTGCCTCCCTGAAACTTTCTAATTTCATTCAGCCATATTCTTAAATTTTAGATCCACAGCTTCATGTTTGAAGATTGTTGTTTCTATTAGCACTAATGCCAGCCTTATTATAAGAATTGTGTATATAGTTCTTCAAAGACATTGAAACATGTTAGTATTATTCCTGAGACACTGGCCATTTACAGAGATTAGTGGCTACCTAAAGAAGCCACCAAAAATCATTTTCTCAGGAAATGAGAGAGATTCTGGAAGCAAATCCAATCTGAAAGGGAGAGGGCTCAAGAATAAGGCAGGTGAGCTCCCGGATGGCTCAGTTAGTTGGAGTGTGTCCTCTCAAACACAAGGTTGCTGGTTCGACTCCTGCAAGGGATGGTGGGCAGCGCCCCCTGCAACTAGCAATGGCAACTGGACCTGGAGCTGAGCTGCGCCCTCCACAACTAAGACTGAAAGGACAACCACTTGACTTGGAAAAAAGTCCTGGTAGTGCACACTGTTCCCCAATAAAGTCCTGCTCCCTTCCCCAATAAAATCTTTTAAAAAAAAAATCTTTCAGTCTTCCTTTAAAAAAAAAAAAGAAGGCAGGAGTAGGTTAGGATTCCAGCTAAGTGAATTGGTATCCAAGGACAGGCTGTAGGAAGAGAGAGGACAGGAGAAAAAAGAACCGGCCAAGGGTCAGCCAGCGAGTCAGACTTCGAATACCATACATGTATTTCTTCAAACTAGAGAGGAAGGGGAAATGTGCCATGAGAATTTGTGAACAAGCTTCCCCTCGTGCAGAGTTAGCATTTGAATTTATTATTATAAATAATAATGGAAACCTCCCAAGCCAAGAAATTAAGTGCTTCTGGGTCATTGCCATCCCATGGCTCCTAGAAGAAGTAAAAACAAATACTCTTAAGAGAAATGCACCATCAATCAGGGCTCCTTGGGAAACTAAGCAATTAAAATCGGGCAAATGTGATTTAACAAATTTTTTCGTATCACCAAATAAACAACACCCTATCAGCAAGCAAATGAAATAATAAACAGCAAAGACAAACTTCAGATACTAGTATTATGAACTACAAAATATAAGTATGTTCATAATATTGATTAAAATGAAGGAAATTAAAGCATGAGCTTTAATTTCATGAGACTTGAAATTTGTTGAATTGATGAAACAACAAATAACAGACTGAAAGATGGATCTGAAGAAATCACCTAGGATGCCCAGAAAGATACAGTACCTGAGAACTGTCCAGAATTAATAAAAAACAGATGTTTCAGATTCAGAGAGCATACGAGTACAGCATGCCAGATAAAGAGAAATCCTCGGTACAGTAAACCTGAAGAATCCCAAAGCAAAGAGAAAACAGTAGGGGGAAAGCAAAGCCAGAACTGCTATATAGTAATGACAATCCCATTGTCACTGGATCTGTCAGAAGGAAGCACGGAAGCCAGACAACAGGAGTTCAAGACCCTCAAAGGCCTAAGAGCCAGTGACTATCGTTCTCAGCCATGTATATCTGACTACAGAAAATACATACACATAAAGCACATACAAATATTTTTAAATCAACAAAAACTTGAGTTTGCCATTCAAAGACTTCTAAAGAAACATCTAAATTTCTTGTACACTTCTTTATAACTACATCAATATGTATAAATACATAAATTTCTTTATACACGTCTATACTAAAGGAAGACAGAAAATGATTAGGAAGGAAGGTATCAATTACAAGAAAAAATGATGGTTTGGAACAAAATGGTAAACACATGAGTACAAAACAAACACTGAATGTTTATCTCCAGGCTGATAATAAATACATCACTCAAAAGAACAATGTTTTCAAAAGCAAACTCTTCAATAACAGCACTATTTTGAGCACACTGCTCATAATGAACTCTATCCCCAACAACTCTGAGGTGAGTAGTATTATTCACCCCGTTTTCACAGATGAGGATACCGAGGAACAGGGAGGTGAATAACGTGTGCAAAGTCACACACGGGGGAGCGGAGAGCCTCGGGGAAGCTGCCCGACTAGACAGCAGCTGGAAGCAGTGGAAGACTTGAAGACCCCACTTTCCAGTGGGGCTAAGTGTCCTGCTGCCCCAGCAGACTGGTGGGGGGAAGCGTGAGTGGCTACCGGCAGGAACTGAGATGGGTCTGAACAGGAAATATGCAGGAAGCACGCCCAGCAGCATGAGGCGATTCCTCTACAGAACTGAGAGCCAGTCACACAGTGTGACTCACTACGCCTGACACAGGCCCAGGAATCTGCATGTTTGTTAATGAACCCCGGAGACTGTGATACAGGTGGTTCAAGGGCCATGTTTTGGGAAGCATTACTACTGTGTGCACTGTTCGTGCCATCTGATGAACAAGGGACGTGAGCATCGGAGGGGATCCTGGACCCAATCCCACTGGGTACCGAGGGATAACTGCACCTGCACAAGGAACCACTCCAGCCATTACATACAAGTCCTTTAGTCTAATTTTCTACTTGATTTAATGAGCTTTTAAACAAGAAAAACCATGTTCGTGTGCAGTTTGGATATTAGATGTCAAGTAAATCCTAATACAAATGTGCCAGTTTCAAGCTCTCCGAAAGATGATGGTGGAAAGGATAAAATGTGGCTAAACAATGGAATAACTACTCAGCAAAAACAAGACAACAAACAATAAATACAACATGAATGAACTCAAAAGCACTGTGCTAAGGGAAAGAAGACAAACACAAATGAATACACAGTATACGAGTCCATTTTAAAAAGTGACAGAAAGATTAATGGTTGCAGGTGCTACGACTGGGGGAGGGAACGGACTGGAAGAGACTGTTGGTGCTGAAACGACGATACCTCATGATTGGGGCTGTGGTCACACTGTGCGTGTGTGCATTAGTCACCGCTCACTGAATTGTATACCTAAAATGGGAGAATTTTTATTTATGTAAATTGCAACTTAATCAACCTGACTGAAAAAAAAGCCCATCGTAGCCACGGGCCAGTCCTCCACTGTGAGCTGCTCAGCACACGCTCTCATCATGCTCCAATTGCTGAAGGCCCAATACTTTTCACTATCAAATTAAAAACCCTACAAACCCCTCCACAGTCATTGATATTAACCCGTGGAAGACTCAGTCCTGAACTTCGCTGCCTTGTTTTAAACTACCTTGCAAGGGCAGGCCTGAACAGGTGAAAAAACAAAAGCTTTAGAGTTTAATACAAGAGCCTTACCTTAGGTAAAACAGAAATTCGAAATGTAAGATGGTGCTCAGACGAGCACCCATGAAAGCAAACACTACGAGTTACTCTCTCTTTCATTCACAGACAACACAGTGCCAGCTCAGTGCATGTCTATCTGCCCACAAAGAGCGTCCTGCAAACCACCAAATCCATCTGTGAGAGGGTGGCGACGACAGAGTTCAGCCTGAGCATTCCCACCAACTCCTGCGAAAGAGAGCTCAGAGACTGTGATATTCTCTCCTTCCTTTGTGTCATAAATGTTATGGTTCTAGCCTACAGTTCCAAATTCTGTTTGACCCAGGTACAGAGGAGATACCGCATTTATTTGTTCAAGAAATACATAGCAAACTGTATTTTATTGCCAGAGTAAAATACATGTCTTCCTTCACGGAACCAGGAGTCTAACAGGTTTGATCAGAAAGGTATGCAAATAACAGTATAAAACAAGGCAGCCAGTGACTTGAAAACATTACCTCCTTAATTAACTCAACACATACTCAAGGTATACCATTTCTGGCACTGTTAGAGGTCCATGGGACACAATGACAACAAGAAAATACACAGAAAGGCAGAAACGTTCTCTCTGGCTAGGAAACATTCTAGCTAGGAAAGGGCTTTTGAAGCAAGAGGAACTGCATGAATGAGTAGGGAAGGCAGCAGGAAAGGGCTTGTCTAATTTTGCTGACACCCACAGGAGAATTATTGGCAGAAATGCTAGAAAGAAAAGTTAAGATGAGATTTTGACACCCTTGAGTGAAATTTTTGGAGTTTATTTCTGTTAGGATATAAAACGCCAGGCAAAATTTATTTTAGAAGCTGTAATACAATAGTTCTTAAAGAAGACTATACAGCTCAATCATGTGAATGCTTTTCCAAAACAACAAAAGCCTAGAACCAGGAGATTCTGACTCAGCAGGTCTGGAATGCGGCCTGGGCACATGTCATTAGGAGACTGATACACACCCTGGTGAAAAATCAAGCCTGTAAGAAGAAGTCGCTACCATCTAACAGATGTTTTCCAGAAATACACTCAGTGTGCTTATGATTCAAATACAAGCAAGAAAAGCCTTATAAAAAAACAGACGTAGGCAAAGAAAGGCAGATAGATACAAATAAGAATTTTTAACGCTCTGAAAGATTTCAGGATTAGGACCTCCACTTTAATAAGTACATTTCTTTAAAAAGTTATTACAATAATCACAGTCTGTTTCAATCACCTACTTCAAGTAAAACCAACTTTTAGTTAATTCTATTAACATATAAATAACTACACCATTGTGTATTTGAGTTCCCACTCAGAAAAGCATAGCTAACAGACTTCTAATTCAAGCATGACTAACACCTGACATTTTTTTCTTCTCTCCTTCTTACAGTAAAAAAAAACCCAAGAAAACCCAAAAGAACAAAAGCAATAGAAAAGTTAAAATCAAGGAACAAGAAATTCCACAATTTTTAGAAAGCAAAAAGGCGATACCAACCAGGACACAGAAGCCGCGACAACCAAAAGTGGCTGCAGCAACAGACACCGAGAAGAAACTGGCCATCCTGCACCCCCAGAGCCTAAGGGACAAGAAGGGGGGTGCTGCTGCCACACAGGGCTCATCTGATGGAGCCCTGGCTCCCTCTACACACCCCCATCCCCGGTGCAGCCACATTGCAATCTTTCCTGAGGCGAGGCTGGACATTCTGCAGACGCGAGGCACAGAGGGTACAATAAGGTACTGAGATGAGAAACAGTTTTGATGACTAGTGAGATCTCAGACGCCTTACTCCAATCTCCTCCCAAAACATATGCCCAGCTCCTCTCTCTCTCTCTCTCCCCTGGACGGGAGCATGGGGAATTCTTTACTGAAGAAACTGAATAGCTGAGCTGCACTCAGGCCAGGCCCGTAAGTAATTACAATAGAATTATTTTCTTTTCTAATCCATCTCTTAAAAACGAGTGATCTGTGAAGCACGTTGACATATCACGCCCTGGGTTCTCCCTCAGTCTTGCTCCTATACCCAGCTTCCTTGTGGCCTTCTAGAGCCGGGTGTCCATCACTCTTCACTCGGTGTGAAGTCAGGTAGATGACGGGGGACAAGAGAGAGGCCGCAGAGCTTGTGGACGTAGCACGGGGCCTTACTTAGACATACAGTAAATAACACACGCTGGCAAAAATCAAAAATGAAAAGGTGTATGCCTGCCACTTTCTAAATCACTAAACTTATCATCTAATACTTGGATTTCATTATCTTTCATTGATTCTGAATTTCAACAGGAGTCACAAATATGCAGTAAATAATGAGGTGCCATTTGAAAGTATAAAAAATTCTATTGCATAGAGATACTACTTCTATGTGTGAGAAGTTCACGAGAAAAGAATCCCGTTAATGACTCAGTCACAAACTGGTGGCAAGAAAAGGCAAAAATTCCCAGCCAGTGTATACTTGACCTACATACATGCCAACTAACTAAACAGTCTACTCATCCCCACTTATTAGAGAGAATTTCAAGAACTTAAATAATACATGATTTAAATCCTGAAAAATAAAATGTTTCATTTAAATGAGTCATTTTTTAAAAACTTTTATTTGAGTGTGTTTTTCCAGGACCCATCACCTACAAGTGAAGTAGTTGTTTCAATCTAGTTATGGAGGGCGCAGCTCACAGTGGCCCATGTGGGAATCGAACCGTCAACCTTGTTGTTAAGAGGACCGCGCTCTCCCTAACCGAGTAGCGTTTTTAAATGAGCAGGCAAAAAAAACTAAATATAGCCCTCCCCGACAAAAAAGGTGGAGTTTAAATGTGGCAATAAAATTAATGTTTTATATACTGAATACTTTACGTGATTTTGTTTCTCCTAATTTTGGGATCCATTTACAGTTTTGATAGTCTAACTTGTAATACCTAGTTTGTTAGTATATAAAACATACCACCAAAAAAAAAACACCCAGACTAGAATACCATTCTAGTATAATTTTAATACATTGCTTCACCATAACCACTCACTTTGTTCATCAAGACACCCTGATTTTGTCATCCCAGGATGAGTCTCATTTGTTTCAAAAGGTATCTTGAATTATTTAAAATGTTTTAAGGGAACACTGGAGGAAGAGAAACAATAATGACAACATGTGCCAAACAATAATCTTTTGGAGTTAGGGTGAAATAAGGGTAGAAACCGATCAAATGAATTATAAGTCATTACTTTTTTAATATTTCTTATTTGGTTGTCAGAAAATGAATTTCATTTGAGTTGAATTGGTGTAAGAAAGAGGTTTACTAATCCCACTCACCATCTTTTGACAAAAACCTCTAAATAGGCAATGGTATAGTATTGCCTTTGTATTCTTGTCTTTACAAACTAATATTTTAATCCTTTCATTAAAACTGGAAACATAGAGAGTGGTGATTAAAAACATGGTCTTGGAAATACACAGACCTGGTTTAAATTCCAGCTCTATCAGTTGTGAGCCCTGCAGCCTTGAGCAAGTTATTTCACCTCTCTAACACAGTCTTCCCCATCTTGTTCTTTCCCCCAGCTACAACAGCCCTCATGCCCTCCTTTGGATCCAACAAGCATCTCCAGCTGCCTGCTGAACCCATATGCAGAAAACCTGCACATTTCTTCTGAGATCTCAAACCAACGTGACACCAAAGCCAAATGCTACTTTTGCCCCAACAGCACCTGTTTGCCAAGGTGTATTCTCTGACTACTCTCCTACCCATCTCTGAATCTTGCCACTGCTTCTCCTATGGCTGCCCCTCTTCTGCATACCCCTGCCTTAAACACCATCCTTCGTCATCCATCTGTGAGCGCATGGCCTTCTCACCATTCAACCCACCTTCCTTTACCCGAACCAACTTGCCAAAACAGAGACATAACCTGTGGTTTTTCTGCTTGAAAAGTAGTATTTATTTTTCTTCAGATTACAAAAATAAAACTTGTCCATTCAAAATATGTCAATGACAGAACTATAAATTAATTGTTTACGTCCTAGTGCCCAGAGAGAAATCACAGTATCTCCATGTACTTACTCCCAATTTTCAGCCAGGAATATTTTACAAAATTTGAGATCATTCTTTTCATGAAAACTTTCTCTAAGTATCATATTAATAGACAAAGATGACTTCATCATACAGAACTCCTAAAATTACTTAACCATTTGTTGCCAGTCTTGGGAGATTGTATGTAATACTGTGAAGAAAACATCATTAGTCACACATTTTTGCCTGTATTTTTTACAAATTCTTTTCTTGGGAAAACATACTGCCTATAAGCTATACAAAACTCTGTACAAGTTACACACTCATCAGCAAGAGGCATCTTTAGTGGTACTTTAGCTGCTTATGATGATGGGCTTCTGCCCACGCTACTGGGGACATCCCAACATCAAAAGGAAGGATCCTTTCCTTACAATGGGTCACAACTTTTCTAATCAGTAGCATTCATTACTATAAACAAAAAGTTCACTAGAATAAGTCAAGTTTGAAACTTAAAAACTAAAGTAAGATTTTATCAAACAATAACTGAAAACAATATTTGAACAATTCAAACCTTTTAAGCAGAAAATAGTTTAACAGCAAAAGTATTGTTAAGTTTTACAACTTTTCTTTTCTTACCTACTTCACTACCTATTCTGGGGATTGCTACCTCTTTAAACACTGTTATCCCACATGTTCCTTACAAGTTTTTCATCATTAGTTACTTTTTTTTTAAAGCTCATTCTGGTATAAATACAGGAACTGAACTGACAATAACATGAATTTTAAAACATACTTCCAAAAGATTTGCGCTACGTGAAGCTATAACCCTCCTGACCATTTACTAGATAGTTCTGTGTTTCTTCCATCAACACTGATGTGGCCCCTAACCGCATGGAGTAGTCTGTTGGAACTACACTGAAATCAGAACAGGGAAGTTCATATTCACAATTTTACTGGTGGAAAAAGCCGGCTAAACTCTAGTTCCTGCTATGAGCCAAGCACTATCTAAATGCTTTCCATTTATTCAAATAATTTTTTTTATTTTTTTTAAACTAATGTTTTTAAAAAGGCATAAATGGCACAGAAGAAATTTTCACTGTTGATATACAATTACCCTTTCTGCAAAATGAGCCAGGTATTGAGATAAGGGGGGTGGGTCCACCACTAATGGCACAGACACCCCAGGGGACCTGCCCAGGGCCCCCAAGTCCAGAAAAGGCATGTTGAAAACACGTGATTTCACAACCTTAACTCCACCTGTCCAGAAAAGGCTCAAAGGCAGTTATTCCAAAAAAGAGTTGTGCGTCTCCTTCAGCTAAAAAATAAACTAGAACAACTATTCTTTGCCATCGCCTTCCAAAGCCTTCCTGGAAGCTCAGCAAAACTGGGAAAGCCTCTTCTGAAGAGGTTCCTAACATGCTGACCAGTGACGGGCTCTCTTTCCACATTTTAATAATCCAGGAAGAACAGGAAGTAAAGCCTGTTCTTTCCCAATGTGTCACTGCCAAATGCCCCCACTTGGATTTATCTCCCAGCTCAGCTCAACCTTGTCTTTTCTGCCTCATAAAAGACATGCCTCCTTACTCTGTCTTGCCAAATTATACTCTTCCTTCAACAATCAAGTTGAGTTTAATCAACTCCCTGTGAAGTCTCTCTGTCCTCCACAAATCGAGAGTACAGCACTTCCTGCAGTCCCAGTTGCATTTTAATTAACTGCATACATATTTTCCTCTCCCAACTGCAGGTTTTACAACCCAATCCCTGGTTCAGTGCCTTTGCACACTGCAAAATTTCAAAACTCTATTCTTACTCTCTCCTATGTTTTAGA
Source organism: Rhinolophus hipposideros (assembly GCF_964194185.1). Taxonomy (NCBI): domain Eukaryota; kingdom Metazoa; phylum Chordata; class Mammalia; order Chiroptera; family Rhinolophidae; genus Rhinolophus; species Rhinolophus hipposideros. The sequence continues at coordinate 48,615,167 of NC_138064.1, forward strand.
CAGTTGAGGTGAAGAACAAAAGAACCCTAGAAAACCGAGTTCTTGCTCTATGAGTATTTAATCTGTTAGGTCAAGAAGACAACAAATGGCAGATGATGATACTGTATATAGAGAATCCAAGGTTCCACCAAAAAAACAATGAGAACTGATAAATGAATTCAGTAAAGTAGGATGCACAATTAATATTCAGAAATCCATTGCATTTTCATACATCCATAATGAACTGTCAGAAAGAGAAAGTAAGAAAATAATGCCATTTACAATTGCATCAAAAACAATAAAACAGCTAGGGATAAATTTAACCAAGGAGGTAAAAGCCCTGTACTTGGAAAACTGTAAGACACTGAAGAAAGAAAATGAAGAAAATACAAATAAACAGAAGTATATACCATGCTCATGGATAGGAAAGATTAACACCATTAAAATGTCCATACTACCCAAAGCAATATATAGATTCATGCAATCCCTATCAAAATACCAATGACATTCTTCACAGAACTAGAACAAATAATCTTAAAATTTATATGGAATCACAAAAGACCCTGAATAGCTACAGCATCATGAGAAAGAACCAAGTTGGGAGTATCACACTACCCAATATCAAACTATGGTATAAGACTATAGTAATGAAAACAGCTTGGTACTAGCATAAAAACAGACACATAGATCAATGAAACAGAACAGAGAGCCCAGAAATAAACCCATGCCTATACGGTTATTTAATCTATAAAAAAGGAGACAAGAATATACAGTGCAGTAAAGAGTCTATTCAATAAATGGTGTTGGGAAAACTGCATAGATACATGCAAAAAAATGAAACTGAACCACCTCCTTACACCATTTACAAGAATAAACTCAAAATGGATTAAAGACGTAAATGTAAGACCCAAAACCATAAAGCTCCTAGAAGAAAACAAAGCTCTCTGACATTGCTCTTAGTAATATTTTTACTGATATATCTCCTCAGGCAAGAGAAATAAAAGAAAAAAGCAAAGAAATGTGACTTCATCAAAATAAAAAGTTTTTTCACAGCAAAGGAAACCACCAACAAAACAGAGAGCCATTGAATGGGAGAAGATATTCGCCAATGATACATCTGATATGGGGTTAATATCCAAAATTTATAAAGAAGTCATACAACACCCAAAACAAAAAAGAACAAATTAAAAAATGGGGCAGAGGACCTGAACAGACATTTCTCCAAAGAGGACATACAAATGGCCAATAGACATATGAAAAGATGTCCAACGTCAGTAATCATCAGAGAAATGCAAATTAAAACCACAATGAGATCATCTCACACCTGTGAAAATTGCTATCATCAATAAAGCAACAGACAAGTGTTGGCGCGGATGTGGAGAAAAGGGAACCCTGATACACTGTTGGTGGGAATGCAAAGTGGTGCAGCCACTATGGAAAACTGTTTGAAGGTTCCTCAAAAAATTAAAAATACAATTACCTTATAACCTAGCAATTCTACTGGATTATTTATCTGAAGAAATCCAAAACACTAATTAGAAAAGACACATGCATCCCTACGTTCACTGCAGCACTATTTACAATAACCAAGATATGGAAGTAACGTAAGTGCCCATTAACAGATGATTAGATAAAAAACATGTGGTACATATATACGCATACAATGGAATATTACTCGGCCATAAAAAGAGAGTGAAACCTTACCATTTGTGACAACAGGGATGGACCTAGAGGGTATTATGCCAACTGACCTAAGTCAGACTGAGAAAGACAAATACCATATGATCTCACTTATCTGTGGAATCTAAAGAACAGAATAAACAAGCATACAAAACAGAAAGAGATTCATAGATACACAGAATAAACTGATGGTTACCAGAGGGGCGAGGGGTTTGGAGAGCTGGGTGGAAAAGGTGAAGGGATTAAGAACTACAAATTAGTAGTTACAAAATCGTCACAGGGATGTAAAGTACAGCATAGGGAACATAGGCAATAATGTTGCAACAACTGTGTATAGTGCCGGGTGGGTACTAGACTAATCCAGGGGATCACTGCATAAATTATATAAATGTCTAATCACTATGCTGTACACCTGAAACTAATATAAAATAATATTGAATGTCAACTATAATTAAAAAAAATTTTTAAAAAGACAGCAAATGTTCAAATATTTAACTATTTTCTTTAATTTAAACATATGAAATCACTTCCTTATTTAAAAAGTATGTACTAAATGCTTTTGCATCCTTAATTTTTAAAAATTCAATGGAAACACAAGGAAATTATTCACTTTGTAATTGTGAATATATATGTGAATTTTAAAATGCAAAGAGCTTTATCTGGAAATTCCATCAGTACTTTATACAACTGCCTGAGGAGTGAAGTGTTCAACACAAAGTTCATGCCATCGTAAATTAACTTAAAGGAGCGTTCAAAACCACTTAATTTAGTCCTGCTCACTGAGAACCACTGTCTGTTTTCTTATTGTAGGTAAAAATATGCTTCCAGGAGTGATGGTTTTATCTTCACAAAGTAGTAACTGACCTTCAAAAGACACTAAAAACTGCAAAAGATTCAGATATTCAATATGTTGGTCACACACTTTCATTACAGACCAACTACACGCCATGCACTGCGTTGGGCACTGAATTGATGTACAAATGAGGGGACAGAATCTCCAATGATAAGACACAACAGCCACGCTTGTCTGCATTAATGACTACTAACATGTCATCTCTTTAAAAAAAATTTTTTTTTTAATTTTGGGGGGAATATTGTGGAACACTGTGTTTTTCCACGACCCATCAGCTCCAGGTCAAGTAGTTGTTTCAACCTAGTTGTGGAGGGCGCAGCTCACTGGCCCATGTGGGAATCGAACCGGGAACCTTGGTGTTATGAGCACTGTGCTCTGATCAACTGAGCCAACTGGTCGCCCCGCTTTGAAGATGTTTTAAGCAACAGCTCCTACATATAAAGATGTAGAGAAACAAACTAGGTTTCCATTCCACTACCAGGTGCATCTCCAGTGTGTTCTCACAGAGAAACAGTTTATATTTATGGTGCCAGTTGGAATCGTCAACTTCGGGTTTTATCACATTTCTTTCATGTGGAAAGGCATACAATAAAGTAATAAAAGAATAAACGCTAAACTAGCTTCCTGGAACCAGTTGCAACTGAAAACAGAAGTTAAAATTATAGACCTAGGAAATAGTGAGATTACTTTTAAAATTCTTGTAATTCTTGAGAAAGCTAACTCATGAAGAAAAGAAACAGGTACATTTAAAAGTTGTGTAAATATATACGTGTGTGTGTCGTAAATTATACGATGAGGCAAAATCAATTTTCTACTATCATCATTTCAAGCATCTCCATTACTATTCAAACAGGTACAGCCACCCCTCAGTGTCCGTGGGAGATTGGTTCCAGGACCCTGGCAGACACCAAAATCCCCAAACACTCACATTCCCCTTGTGTAAAATGGAGTGGGATTGGCAAATAACCTAGGCACATTCTCTCAAATGCTTTAAGTCATCTTTAGATTAGTTACATATCTAACACAATGTAAATATGTAAATAGTTGTTACACTGTATTGTTTAGCAAATAATGACAGGAAAAATGTCTGTAAATGTTCAGTACAGACACAACCATTGTACACCTAACTAGACAGTACACATCAGCAACAACATAACTATTTTTTCCCAAATATCGGTATTTTCAATCCGCAGTTGTTTGAATCCGCGGATACAGAGGGCTGACTACTTTGTTGAACAATCTGAGCATCTTTCTTTGTCCATCTTTAAAGAGAAAATCACCTTTTTAATCAAAACAAAACTTTTAAAAAGTTCACACTCCTCTGTGAACAAAGGAACTTAAAATTTTTCCATTTTAGTTCTTTCAAACATCAGGCTAAAAATGAGGAACATAATCATCTTGCTATAGAAAACTTGGACCTGTCATTGGGTTCTCTGTATTTACCACCTGTAACCTAATTCTGCTCTCCTGTTTCCCTTCCCAGGGAAGAGCACCACCATTTATACACTTCAGTGGTGACCAGGAATGTCTGGGAGCCGTCCTCTGCTTCAGTCCCTTCTCCTAAATCTGATCAGCCACTAATGAAACTGACCTGCCTCTTTGATATCTACAGACCCTGCCCTTTCCACTCTCACTGGCCTGCTTTGTACAGGCCACAAGCACCCATTAACTGAATTATTACCACCTTTCCCTCAGCCTCTGCTCACCCAATATATGTCCCAACTGCAGTGAAAGTGATCTTTCAAATGTGATTTTGTGCTCGCTTTGGCAGCACATATACTAAAATTGGAACGATACAGAGAAGATTAGCATGGCCCCTGCGCAAGGATGAAATTCATGAAGGATTCCATATTTTTATGCTAAGTGAAGTAAGTCAGACAGAAAAAGCAGAGAACCATATGATTTCACTGATATGTGGTATATAAACCAAAAAAAAAAACCAAAAGAACAAGACAAATGAGAAACAAAGACTCATAAACACAGACAATAGTTTAGTGGTTACCAGAGGGTAAGGGATGTGGGGGGTGGGAGATGAGGGTAAGGGGGATCAAATATATGGTGATGGAAGGAGAACTGACTCTGGGTGGTGAACACACAATGGGATTTATAGATGATGTAATACAGAATTGTACACCCGAAATCTATGTAATTTTACTAACAATCATTACCCCAATAAATTAAAATAAATAAATGTGATTTTACCATTCCTTTCTTAAACTCTCTGCCCTCAAGATAAAGCAAAAATATTTTTAACATAATAAACACAACTCTAACCTTATCTCAACCCCTTTGCTCTTTTTCTTCTCCGTCTTGTTTATTATATCCTATTCCATTGTTTCAAAAATACAAACGGGGCGGCTGGATGGCTCAGTTGGTTAGAGTGCGAGCTCTGAGCAACTGGGTTGCCAGTTCGATTCCCACATGGGCCAGTGAGCTGTGCCCTCCGCAACTAGATTGAAGACAGTGACTGGACTTGGGGGTCTGGACTGCGCCCTCCACAACTAAGATTGAAGGACAACAACTTGACTTGGCGCTGATGGGTCCTGGGAAGAACACACTGTTCCCCAATAATGTCCTGTAAATACACACTGTTCCCCTTCCCCAATAAAATCTTTAAAAAAAAAAAAAAGGTACACCCACCTGCAATGTTAACATATCCAATGTTAACATTTAGTCATATTAGCTTCAGATCTTTATAAATTAAGAGCTAATTATACACAGGGTTGAACCCTTCTACAGGTAACAGTCATCCTGAAATTAAGATTCATCAGCCCTGTACATTTTTTTAGTTTAACCCTACAGTTTTGTACCAATGGATGTTACATTATATCATACAGAATGTGTCATTCTACAATTTTACTTTTAACTCAATTTGTCTTCTGAGGTTTATCCATGTTGACAGAGCTAACTCCATATAGTATCACACTGTCTGAATATTCATCAGTATATTGAGCACTGTTCTTAATAAAAGTTTGGGACTTATCACTTTACATTACAAACATGCTAAAATTTTCACACCCATGTCCTTGTACGCATGTATACGAGTTTCTCAAAGGCAGTCTTTGTCAAGTTATACTCAGCAACTCATGACATCAATGTACTAAGTCACAGACAGTACTTTATTAAAAATGGAAAAAAGCAGAAAATAACTAAGTGTTTCACATAGTACAAATATTGCTTCTCTAAACATATTTCAGGTATACACACTTGATCTGTGTATGCAGTCAGAAAAGAATAAAATATGCAACCCATTGCTCGAAGGTGTGTATCTAGAAGTAAAAACTCCAACGAGCAGGTTAGGTATATCTTCGACTCTGATACAGTGATACTTTCAATAATTATCCACTGGGAATTTTTCTTTAAAGTTTGAAGTCGAGCTCTAGTATTAGTTTATTCCATATGGACAGCCAACTTTCCCAGCAGTTAATTGTCTGTTTTAGATTGGATTATCAAGTTACACATGTACACTGAATTTACAGACTATTTCAGAAGAAATAACTTTTCTACACTATTAAATCATCCTGTCGTCTCTATTCATTTAATATTCAAGACTGCTTTTATATCCTCAGTAATATTTTGTCATTTTCTCCAAAAGAAGCCATAACTAGCTTTCATTAGAGTTATTTCTAGGAATTCAGAATCTCTATCCTTTACTCAAAAAAGATTTTAAATACTCTACCCACTGAATACACCCCTTAATTATCATTTGGTTAATAATGGCTCAAGTTTCAGTTTGCCACCATCTTCCATTTGGGAACATTTAGAATTCTAAATTGAACGGCAAACTGTCAGTTAAAACACATCTTGCCACTATCCTTATTTTATTTCATGAATTTGGTACGTTGAGCTGCTATTTAAAGTGAACTATTTGTGTTCCATGACCTGAAGAAGTTTCAAATATTTATTTACTAAGTCAAAGTTAAACTTCATGAGAAAAAGCCCCAATTTGAAGACACACATAAGCTTAAAAATAAAAGGGGTGTTCAATTGAATATCCAATCAGCTAATTCATTTTCCTTTCTGAAGCTTTCATAATCCTGGTAAGGAAAGTTAAATTTACCTAGAACGCTGCCGCCACCCAAAAACTGTCAACAAAGTTTTGGCTTGGTTTTCTGCCTCTAAAGTCAGTGGGTGATCAATTTTATTTAAGACTAGCAACTAGCCTCTCTCCATGTTCACCGGACAATCACAGCTGCTACTGACCGCGGAGCAGGCCACAGAGAGCTGCCGACGGGCAGTGAGGATGGTCTGCCGTGGTAACTGCCTATTTAAGATGCACACTTGGAACAGCCCGCTGTTCATCTCTGTGTCATGTTCTAGATGAAGTGTGTGTGGCAGGGCTTCCCAACCAGCCTCCAGCCTCTCTCCAGATAACGGCCACCAGACTCCCCAAAACCACTCTTAACTATTTGAGACACGCAGCCTATATTTTCACTCAAGCATCTCAAACCTTCTAAATTTGGTGAAAATCTGCTCAGCCACATTTCACATTGTAATTACATATATAGAAATTTAATTTTATTTATGAAGTTTAATAGGCTGTGTCTAAAAAACAAGCAGTCTTACGACTGTAGAAGAAACAGGAAATAAATTCAGTAAAAATATTTACCAAAAATATATCCTACTTATTTCTTATAAAATCTTACAACTGAACTCATACTTTAAAAAAAAAAAGTAATAGATTACTGAGGTTCTACACCTGTGCTATCTAGAACCTGGGTAAGGTAACCAGCCATACGTGGCGATTTACATTTAAATTTTAATTAATTAAAAATAAATTAACCTAAAAACTCAGCAGTCCACTTTACCAGCCACATTTCCTGTGCTCAGCAGCCATGTGTGGGAGTGGTTTACTGCACTAGGCAGAACATTTCCATAATCACACAAAGTTCTACAAGCAATGCTGCTGTGGAATTTAAAAGTTGTAAACTGTGTAAATAAAGTATTCTTGAAAATAAAGCTTCTTATTACCAAGCACAAACTTCTGTTGAATCTCAGAATCTAAAGCCCTCCAAAATATGTTAATAACTATATCAAAATATTTAATCTATTTAATAAAATAGATATAAAATTATATATTTGCCTGTGAAGCATTTAGGAAACTATCAATTATACACTTCCCAGTCAGTATACAAGGTAAAGAACGTTTTTGCTTGATATAAAAAAACAACATATGTATTAAAGAAATAAATAAAATTCATGCTTTAAAAACATATATCCAGTTATCAGCAGTAAATATTTCCCCCTCAAAAAGAAAGCCCCCCCTCCCTTTTTCCAAGTTTAGGGTTAAATCAAAAAATATACTGATTGGAGGGTCGGCCCCGTGGCTCAGGCGGTTAGAACTCCATGCTCCTAACTCCAAAGGCTGCCGGTTGGATTCCGACATGGGCCAGTGGGCTCTCAACCACAACGTTGCCAGTTCAACTCAAGTCCCGCAAGGGATGGTGGGCTCTGCCCCCTGTAGCAACGGCAACTGGACCTGGAGCTGAGCTGCGCCCTCCACAACTAAGACTGAAAGGACAACAACTTGACTTGGAAAAAAGGCCTGGACGTACACACTGTTCCCCAATAAAGTCCTGTTCCCCTTCCCCAATAAAAATCTTTTACATATATATATATATATATATATATATATATATATATATATATATATATATATGCACACACACACACACTGATTGGAATATAAGGATAAGAGAGCAGATCTCTCCCATCTGCACTCAGGAGCAATTTATTTTTTTCATCTCTAGCTTCCTCTACTCTTCTGTGTTAAATTACAGGAAACACCTTGGCAGTGAGAACTGAGACAATTACCTGCTGCCTGGTCCCTTTCCCCTGGAATCAAGGCACGTGACTCCCAAAACCAATAATGAAAGCAAGCACAGAACTCTTACAACTCAGTAATAAAAAAGATAAATGCCTTAATTCAAAATTGAGCAAAGGATCTTAACATTTCTCCAAAGACAATATACAAATGGCCAACAACCACATGATAATAAGTAATAATGCTCATCATTAGCCATCAGCGACATAAAAATGAAAACCACAATCAGATGCCACTTCACACCCAACAGAATGGCTATAATGATAGAGATAGATAATAACAAGTGTTGGTAAGGATGTGGAGAAATTGGGAATCTCTTACATGGCAGGTGGAAATGTAAACTGGCATAGCTGCTTGGAAAACAGTCTGACGATTTCAACAAAAGGTTAAAACATAAGAGATACCATGTGGCCCAGCAATTTCACTTCTAAGTGTATACTCAACAGAAATGAAAACACACATCCATTCAAAAAACTGTACATGAATAGTCATAGCAGCATTATTTTAAATTGTCCAAAAGTAGAAACAACCCAAATATCCATCAACTGATAAATGGACAGACAAAATGTTGTAGACGTGTACAATGGAGTATTACTTAACAATAAACAGGAATGCAATACTGACACATGATACATAATGTGAATGCCGCCTTGGAGACAAAGAGGCCAGTGGCCAAAGACAACATAGTGTACGGTTCCATTTACAGACAATGTCCAACGTAGGCAAATTCACAGAGAAAAGGCAGATTAGTGACTGCCTAGGGCTGGGTGACTACTAGGAAACGGGACACTGGAAATGACTGCTAAAGAACATGGATTTGTTTTTGAAGTAATGAAAATGTTCTAAATTGACTATAGTAATGGTTACACACTCTGTGAATATACCAAAACCACTGGCTTGTGCTCTTTAAAAAATGGATGAACTATACACATATTTATAAATTAAAATGCATATGTATACATACATACAAATTAAATAGCATAGCTAATCAATTTCCTATTAGGCTTGCATTGATCCCTTTAGGCTCAATAAGACGAGAAATGGGGCTACCTGTCAAATCAAGTGAGTCACATAATGAACCAGAAAACTATGATAAAAATCGAGAAGGATCTGAGCCCAGGTCTGACCGGGCATTATCCCAACCAAGGCTTTATCAGGGAATCAGAGGCTTATGTCTCCCAGAATCCATGTCCAAGTTAGAAGACGATTCCCCAGTAGTTCTCCCTTCACAGCCCCCAAAGAAAAGGATTCCTATTATTTTACAGCCTGATCCAGGGAAATTTCAAGGTACAAAGACACCAAGTTTACAGAGAATAGCAATGATACATAATCAACAATTTCATTAAGAGTTTGATGAGTTTTACTGGTTCTGTGGATATTAGAGATGTACCGTGCTTTTTTCCAAGTTCATACCTTGACTTTAAAGGTAAAATTGTTTTTCAGAAATATTTGATTATGAATTTGGAAAAATTAAGACTCACCCCCAGATTAAACAATCCCAAAGATTCTATGGTTCCCCTCCCAATGTTTAAATTTTTTTTCTCTTTCAACGCAACTGTTCCTATTCTTGCAACTTCAGGAAGTCAAATTAACTGTGCCTCAAAATCCAGAACTCTTTTTCACAACCCAGCACCTGTTAAACGTCACAGAAGTTCTTTCCTTCCCGTTCAGATTCTATTTACTGCACTCTCAAGTAGGTCCTCAAAAATTTTACCTATTCTTCTATTACCAAATTCACACACATCTGCAAGAAAAAAGTATGTTCACCTACTTCTCCACTTTCTATTCCAGACAGAACATCAGAAAGAACATCAACTCCTGTGGCCAAACCACCAGTATAAAAAAAATAACTAAAGTTATTTTGTTACAGGATAAAAGGACAATCTCTTCAACAAATGGTCTTGGGAAAACTGGATATCCGCTTGCAAAAGAGTGAAACTGGACCTTTATATTACATCATACACTAAAATCAAATCAAAGGGGGGGGGGTAAAGATTTAAATGTAAGGTATGAAACTATAAAACATGGAGAAAACATATGTGAAAAGTTTCATAACATTGGTCATGACAATTTCATGATTTCATTGAAATTGACGCCCAAAGCAGCTCAGGCAACAAAAAAAAATAGACAAGTCATATTACATCTGCACAGGAAACAATCTTTAAATACATATATGTTAAATGTACTCAGAGCAGATTAAATGAGTGCTAGGCGGTGTCCTAAACACTGTATGTTAACTCGTTCGATCCTCCTTACAACTCTATGATGGATATTATTATTGTCTTCCATTTTACAGAATAGGAATCTGAGGCTTATTTGAGCTAAGCCTGGTAACTGGAGGAACCAGAATCATATCAAGAAAAAGAATGAAGGAAATGTCCAACAAGAGCATTTAACAAGCTTTCAATTACAAATAATTCTCCCAACCATACCCTTCTACCCACCTTCCCTTTGAATCCATTTTTATATAGTCACCTCATTTGCTGCCAAAACAAACAAAACACCACAGCCACAGAGCACAGATAACACTTCTACAAGTTAAAGGAAAAATTTTATCTAGAACCTTTACTGCCATTAATTGAACCAATAACTCTAAACAGTACTTTTTAAATACAGAACTGTTAAGGAAAAACATCAAGATTTCAATGTATTTATTTTTGCACAGTTTTTTATCAATGGGGTAAAATGTATTAGTCACTAAAAATACAGTAATGCAATTCCCTCTTCCGTATTGTGCATTTGGTGGGGGGTGACAAGGTAGAAATTATCTCACTTTGGTACACTTTATTACATTCAATTATACAGAAAATGCAATATCCTGTACTAATATAAAACAGTTCTGAGGGACAAAAGTAAAGAAATATTTTTTCTTTCACTTTTAAAAATATTACAAAGAAAAAGCACAGCAAACAACTCACTACCTACCTTGACCCTCAGAGAAATGGGGGAGGGGAGAATAACTGACGGGTAAATCTTCATAGCCACAAGCTATATTTAGCCCACTGTTTTCTAAAAAGGTTTTAATAACAAAAATATGAATGGTGGCCAAAAGCAGTATCCTTAGTTGATGTGAGAAGTGATACAAAGAAATAGATTAAGCTCACTATATGTGGAAAATTAACTAAAAAACTACAGTGCCCGAATTTAATTTGTTGAATAATATTCAAAAAGTTTCCATTTGAAGTTACAAAGCCTGTAACTTAATGAAAATATCTCTCCAAAAATGTTTAAACAGAAATTTCTGACATTCCAATATCTGGATTCTAATGAGAATGTGAAAGAATAAAAGTTCTTGAGTTGTATAGTAATGGGCCCAAGGTAAAAATGTGGAAATGATGCCAAAACATCTTTTTATATTTCTACTTTGGAGTCAAACTAATATGTACAGTCATATATCACTTTTCTATAGAAACACTGCAGTTTATGTAGAAACATTTTCGTTTCTGCTGTATTAACTGTAACCTGCTCACAGAAACAGCAATCTGTTTGCTGCCTTTTCACTTTGGATTAATGCTGGACAAACAGTAGACCACCAACAGTTGTTTAAAAAGCTGGTACCCGAGAAAGCAGGAAAATTGCAGGAGTTCAGCTCAAAAAGAGCAAGCACATAAAAATACCCCAAAATTTGAAGGGACATTGTTGCTTTAAAGGGCCATCCTTCCTATGCAAGAGATAGCTCCCTCCCTCCTTCTCAAACCACACTCATCCCACAGATGGAAAAGGAAAGCAGGGATGCAACTCTAGAGTCAGGGGCCGGCCTGGTGGCTCAGGTGGTTGGAGCACAGTGCTCCTATCGGTGAGGTGGCCAGTTCAATTCCCACATGGGCCAGTGCAATGCGTGCCCTCTACAGCTAAGATTGTGAGTAAAACGGCTCTCCCTGGCGGTCAGCATGAGCTGCCACAGGCTGCCGTGGGCGAACCATGGGCTGCTATGAGTGGTCGGTGGCCAGCATGAGTGGCCGGCAGCCACCGTGGGCTGCTGTGAGCGGCTGACCGATAACTTGCGACTGCCTGGGGCGAGGCGGTGGGGGAGAGTGCAAGGCTCATAATACCAGCGTGGGCCAGGGAGCTGCGTGGTACACAACTCGACTGAGAAACGGCTTGAACCAGAGGTGGGGGGGGAGGCGGAAAAAAGGGGGGAAACCAAGGTTAAGAGCTGAGAAATGTCAAGCAACCACAGAAAGCAAAATGACTGAATATACTGTCAAGTAGCAGTGGTAACAGAAGTCCAGCAGAGTCACCGCCCCAGAGATCCAGGAGCCAAAGCAAAAACTGCCCAACAGCTTTGAAGAACTAAGTGGTTCTGATGAAAACGATGAGGACTCCCTGACGCACTTTTCAAGGGGACGTGGGACTGAACTGGTCTGAGCAGCAGGTAGACTCCCCACCGCAGTAGGCAGGACACGCTGTGAAGGCAGACCCCTGCCCTCTTGCAGCCTTGAAACGCTAACGCAGGAATGCACACTGTGTGGGCCGGTGCTGCGGAGCTCAGTGTGAGCGAGGACAGCTGAGGACGAGCGTGACCCAAACTACAGAACCTTTTATAAAACAAAATAGGTGCTCCTGGCACACGTGAGAAAGACGGCCAGGATGGGCACGGAAGGCTGAGTGCGACTGACAGAGGGGGCAGCAGCGCCTCCGGCGGGGCAGCCGCACTGGAGCCCGGCGCTCCGGCTGGGCACACGGGGGCAGAACAACTCGGCTGCAAAGATGGCGGCAAGGGACACTGGGGACTGTCACTGCCAGGCTCTGCAATCGGCCGAAAAGCGAGTTGGCAGTCCGTGGGGACTCGGCAAATGACAAAACGATGTGTGCGTTAGAAGCATTCATCCAGCACACTCGGGTAGGATGAATGACGGAACACAGGACGCTAAAAAGATGTACCCAGAGAACAGATTTCTTTTCCTCCCAAAGGCACATGTACCAATGAGATGCCCTTGATTTACCTTTCACATTCGTTCCCTTTTTCAAAAAACAACCACACACAGAGATAAAGGAGCACTGAAATGGGCATGTTCCAGTTGCTGATGAATGGGAACTGGCAAAATAACTGGGCTGTATGTGTCACAAAAACTTCAAAATGGTCCTGTCTTGTGATCCTTGGAATTTATCCATGGAAAATAATCCAAACATTTTTCAGTTAAAAAGTGAACAATTGTCAAGAATCATTGTTTATAGTAACAAACATATTACTGGGCGCTATGAATCCAATGTTCTTGAATTCGTGAAAAACTAAGATTTATTTCTAAAATGAAGTTTAAAAAGAGTTTGTAGTACAACATTAAAACAAAATGGAAATATAAAATAATAAATTTAAAAGATTGTTATTATTCAAACACTTGTAATCTGAAATCTCTGTAGTGAGGTTATAAAAGGAAGTAAATAACGTGGAGCGTTCACACATAACACAGTTCATTTATTCTAATATGTATATTTTTCACATGTATAATTGCTCATAGCGGATGCACTTTGCAATCAGTGATGTATCATAGTTTACAAGGGGGTGAATTTTCTTTCTTAGTGGCACATAAAGTAACGGTGTGTATTATAATTCACAGGGGCTGAGTCACTGAAAAACAACACTATTTCTTCTTATACAGTGGTGCTATAAGAAGGAAAGCAGGTTTTATTCCCCTTTTACAGATGAGGATTTTAGGAAAATAATAGGAGACCCATTCCAGATCACACTGGTTGTAAACATCAGGTGCAAGATTAGAAAATCCAAAATATTTGACACATAAACCAAACATTTTCCCCCTAACATGATACTGATTACAATAATGACTGTAGTTTGCTTGCCAGAGAGAGGGAAAGGAAATGAGGGCAAACCAGAGCACCAAAACATATCAACAACAGGAGTCAAGAAAAGATTTTATGGGCCCCAGGTGTAAAATGACAAACTTAAGCAATTAAAATGAATCATTTCAAGATTTTTAAGAAACTATAAATAAATGAAAACAGCCAAATGAACCACCGCCACACATGTAGAGATAGAATCAAACAGTCCTTTGGGAACACTGTTTCACAACAAGCTGCAAGATGCAGAATATGACCTAATGTCTCCGAAGAAACAGACACTGGGGTTTGGGATTCACTTTAAATTACAGAATTTAAGGGGTGGCCAGTTAGCTCGGTTAGAGCGTGGTGCTAATAATATTAAGGTTGACGGTTCGATCCCTGCATGGGCCACTGTGAGCTGCGCCCTCCTTAAAAATAAATAAATAAATATCAGGTGACACCATGAAGTGAGGTTTGCACCCAGACTGAGGGCCACCAGAACACCACGCACCTTCAGCTTTCTGAGAGACTACCAGAAACCCAAGACATTTCAGCAGCAAACTGAAACAATGCTCAAAAAAACCACAACTTTATGCTTTTGATCACATTTGTTTGAAAAGGTATGACTTTCTAAAATACCATTCTGTAGGCTGCTAAAATGATTTTTAATTCTAAAACTTAAAAGAATAGAAAATCTAACAAATACTATTTGTCATAACATCCTACATATTCCCACTCCCAACTGCAAGTCTACTAATAAAAGATCCACTAAATTTTGCAATCTACTCAGCACATTCTGAAAAACACACCTTTACCTGGATCGTTTGCATGTTTTAATTCCTAGGAGAAGGATGTGCAAATATTCTTCTTCATCAAACCCGCCTTCCTTACTAAAACAACTAAAAGAACAGATGGGCAAACCACTTCAGCCAATAATTATTCTAGGGCCCAGATAATTTTCATCTCTGAAAGAAACTCTAAATACTACTTACATTTCACATTCAATTTCTAACTAGAAAAATGTACAACAGACTTACTGGTGGCTACAAAGCTTTACTGTCACCACCATATATGCTAAAAACTTGAATACCTGACTCTGATAGCAGAGTTGTCACAGTGCAAGCTCTGTGACGGCTCAAGCCCAGCTTGAAGAACCTAAGAAAGCACATCCAGAGTAATTAACCAGGATATTTCTATCTGCCTGCTTGGTTTTGCATATAATCGTTTAAGTCTTGGACTTATTTAGGGGGAAAGTATTTAAATGTTAACCGGCAGCAACAGCAGCGGGTACATCTTGATATTTAAAGCACTAAAAAAGCTACAGTGTTATTAAGTTTGACACAGCTCATGAGCAAAACAACCCAGTTAAAGACAAGGCATGTATCTAAATCAACCCTGTCAAAATAATCCCCCAACAAGACAAATGACAAGAGGTTTTAAGGGCTGAACTGTGCTAGGTAAACAACAGCACATTATCTGAGACTCCAACTAGTGGCAATTAACAATCATTTTCAAGTCAAATCAGATTGCCCTTAAAAAGTACTGCTTGCCTCATTCAAATTCCTAATCGATGGATATCAAGATATAACTAGACCATTATTATTATTGTTATTATTATTATTATTATTATGTTCTCAATCTTTAGTTGTAAGCAGATGGTGAGAAAATTTCAGACAGAGTCACCATAAGTAATAAAGCATAAAACGTCCTGAGTGGGAGATGTGGTCTGCCCCTGGTCCCTGCAGCAAAGGCACAGGCCCACAGCATGGGCTCACTCTGAAGGAGTCACTCAGGGTACCAGGCTACAGAGGCTTAGTGGGAGGGGTCCAGCCACTGGGTAGGGCGTGTCTAGTCGCCTAATGTCCCAAGAATGGTCCAGCTGTGCGAGGCTGGCTGATGCCTCTCCACCTCTACCCCAGCTTTTCTGTTGGTCCAAGAATGGTCCAGCTGTGCGAGGCTGGCTGGTGCCTCTCCACCTCTACCCCAGCTTTTCTGTTGTTCCATCACATACTTCAGTCACTCCAGTAAAGTTTATTTCCAGTTAAAATAGGCAAAGTCAGTTTGTATTGCTTGGAATACAGAAGCCTAACTGATTGTCTTCACCATTACACAGTCCATATTTTTTGTTAAGCAATTTTTGAAAACTTACTTAGTTGTTTTGTTTTGGCCTGAATAACAAAATCATTTCATTTAGTAGAAAGTTCTAAAGTAGAGGTAAGAACAATAAAGAAAATAACATCATTTATAACCCACCTAGACAGAAACAACCACAACCATTTTGGAGCACACCTTTCCAAGCCATCTGCCAAAATGGACACGTTGACCCCAGAGAAGAAAAGTGTGGGTGCACAAACCACAAGGGAGATAGATCTATAAAGTCATTAAGCCAGGGTGACCACCTAACTCATCAACCAATAGAATTGAGAGTGAAAAGGTTTCTTTCCCTCCTTCCCCTATTAATAAATAGGCCAAGAAAACACATATAATTGGGGCGAACCCAAGAGAATAGGGGGACCTACACACTGAATAGTTCAGCCTGGTAGGAACCCCTACTTTATAGTAGTTCTAGTCATCAGAAGAGGCTATGAATTACACATGCTTTTTTCCTAACAAGATCTATTTTTATCAGTCAGCAAAAGGGGGAACAAGAAGAAAAACTAATCCAAATTTTTAATTAAAAATTTCTTTTAAAAAATTATAATAAGCATCAGAAAATGCAAAATATAGATATCACTCCTTCCTTCTTAAGGTAGAAAGAACGTTGATACAATTTGTCTTTGCACAGGAACTCACTCAATGAAAAAAACAGAACAAATGACTTTTTTCCTGAATTATCAAGGCACCACTGAAGCAATGCGTCCAGTTCTTTGCCCCCAAAATAACATCTTTTTTTTTCCCCCCATAAGTGTGCCAGAGCCCTTAAAGCTGCAGGGGGCAAACAGCCTGAATATCAAAATAAAGCGTTTCAAATATAAAATATACTCTTAGGAGTCGACAAGATGTGATGAGAAGAGAGCAAAAATAAAAATATAATTAACAAAATCTAGTTAGAACCAGATACAGGAATAGTACTCTACTATATAAAGCAACAAGAGAAAAACCATTAAAGCATGAAAAGTCAGGGTATAGATTTAAATTCAGTGATACACGGTGATAAGAATAAGAAAGCTGGAGGCCCCAGAGCTTAATCTCCTCTTCCCTTTAGGACCAGGATCTTGCTTCCTGCCTTGTCAGCAACTGCCCCTAACCTACACCACAGGCTATTTCCTCACTTATTTTCTCAAAGTGCTCTTTTTTGAAAATGAATCCTGCTCACATTCCCCATCTCAGCTGATCATATTTTACCTACAGTAGAATAAACTCAATCTCTAGATCAAATACATTGGGCACAGCCTAAAAACATCAAAAACAAGTTTTATATACACTTATTTTTATCCTTTTATGGAGTGACAGTGAAATTACAATTTCATCTGGAAGCAGTAAGCAGTATGGACTGAACATGAACGTACTTTAAAACAGTTAACTGAGTCCCAAGAATATAGAAAAGGTATAAAAATCACGTGAAGCACGATACATTATCCCGGTTTATAAAGTTCTCTGTATAAATCCTTGACAGAAATTACAAGCAGCCGGGGAAGGAGGGATGGAGGGAGGGAGGGAAGGAAGAAAAAAATTTTGTTAACTTTAAAAGTCTAAACATAGATTGTAGTTTCAGAAAGGACAGGGTGAACTAACAGCTGACCTTTGAACTCCACTAGTCTGTCTAAAAATGGAAAGATTTCTGGGCAATGAGAAAGAGTACTACTTAAAAACAGCAATTTTGAAAATGCATTTTTGCCATATATTGTTTTTTAAATATGCTCTTGATTTATTGTAGGCCTTTAATTGCCACAAGTGAAAATATTTACCAAAATGGTTATTTATCAAGCACTTTTTACCAAATGTACTTACCAAACATTAACCTAAGTGTTTCAGATGCTTAATTAAAGTAACCTTTGGCGACGCTATTCCAGTTCACATTCTGTAATGCTTTATTTTTATTATCATTTGTTTGTTTGCCTTTTAAAGAATATTCAAGAACCATTTTGCCAAATAGGGAAAAATTTAAAGGCAAAAAAAAGAAAAATGCAAAAACTCTAAGTGAAAGCACAGAAATGGATCAGAATACAAAAGAAGTTAACTTTTTAAAGTAAGGAAGGGATGTAAACTTCTTTTTGTAATTTTGCTTCTAAAGAACTCTAATTCTGATACGAAAATTAGATGATGACAAACCGAGGCATATCGCCAGACTGTTGCGCTAACTGTAGACATTCCTTCTCTGTAGCATCCACAAACCCCTAGACCATTTATTAAATGATTCTCTTATCCTAAACACTGTATGTACAATATCTCAGTTAAGTCTCACTATTACCCGAATTGTATGCATTATTATATTCGCTTCATACAGCTACAGAAACTGGGGCCCAGACAAGCTTACTTATTTGCCCAAGATAAACAAAGCAATTCAGTGACGGAGCTCATTCGAAAATCTGGTCTGATTCCAAAGCATGTGACCATTTCTCTATCCAAGTTCCCTCTCATAAAACAGTACTACTCACCATCTCTTGACCATACATTCTGTATACAATGTCTCCTTAAATCCTCACAATTCCCTGTGAGGTAGGCATTATCACCTTTATTTTAACAGTTAGGAAAACTAAGACTTAAAGAAGTTAGGTAGCTTGCTAGGATTTAGCTTCTGGTCCATGGCTCCAACACCCATATACTCTTTCCAATATACCATGCTGCTTTCGGTTCTACAATTCTGCAAATCTATCGTCACAACATGGTCCCTTCCTTTACAGGAAAGGTGACTGATTCTGTGTAGGATGAAGAGCAAGGTCTTACACCTGGTCTTTGTTACAACTGCAACTCTCCTCTTTCCTCCCTTCACGCAACCAGATGACCTCTCCCAGCAAAATGACCAGACAACTTCACAAGGAGTTACATCAGTCATTCCTTCTATCACCCCTCTCACACAGATAATTAGAAAAGCTAAAAGATAGGAGAAGGATTAAAAAAGAAAGAAAGAAAAAACCCTTAACAAAAAAAAAGATAGTAGAAGGAAATCTTCCCCCAGGAAAAGGTCATCAGAGCCTCTCAAGAGTCTGCCATATTCTGCATAACCTTACTCCAAGCCCCAGGACCAAATCAAGTTCAGTGTATTTTTAAAATAACAGTTAAGTATTTCCCACTGCCATTTCCATCTTGTGTCATTATCATCTGGTTGATGAGAGACAACACTTCTTTCTAGATCTGGTACTTCATCTATAAAATGAACAACATGATCTGGAATGATTCTTCCATTTCAGAGTTATAAGTGATCTGAGTACACTCCCCTCTTCTTCTGCTTGCTTGTGAGAAAGAGGCTGGGAATTTATTGGGGGTGTGGAAAAAAGCCCACAGTATGTAAAGCTAAATAACCATTATTAGGTTCTACTGTATATACAAAGGTCTACTAACAGGCTCACACACAAAGTCCGATTTGAGACAAGCAACAAAAAACAATCCAGAACTTGTGTTTTGCCAACCCAAAATGAATCATCTATTTTTAGCTCAAATCCACTCAAGAGAGGGCCTAGGCTGCACTGCAGCAGCCAAACGATCAACCAAACAGCCAACTGAGCTCATTAATGATATCCAATCCGTAAGAGTAACCTTTGGCTTGACTATAGCTATAAATTGAATATAAGAACAGAAAGCTACGAAGGCTTAAAACTTGCCAAGGAAGGAGCACTTCAAATATATAACTCTACTTCAGCATTTTACTTATTCTGACAGGTGTGGCTGAGGCTGAAAAAAGCCTGGACACCTTTACAATCTAATCTTAACTTTCCAAGTCTAGATGACTCATTTTACAATTCAAGAACCTGACATAGGAGCAAAACTGGCAAAACTAAAATCCTGAAGTCACTTGCAAAACAACTTTAAATAATAAATGGTGAATTAATGGCTGTGAACAAAATTGAGAATTTTAATACACTCTTAATTTGAGGAAAGGTACAAAACTTTCAACTTTCATTACAAAGACTACATTAGTTCTAAATTACAGCACATTCATAAGTGTCTGCAGGTCAACAGATTACCTACATTTAAATGTGAAAACTGGCATAAACAGA
This sequence comes from Rhinolophus hipposideros, assembly GCF_964194185.1. Classification (NCBI taxonomy): domain Eukaryota; kingdom Metazoa; phylum Chordata; class Mammalia; order Chiroptera; family Rhinolophidae; genus Rhinolophus; species Rhinolophus hipposideros. The sequence goes on from NC_138064.1 coordinate 48,635,439, forward strand.
ATTTTCTCAATCCAATCCCAGAGCTTTGTCTACTCTTCTGGCTGCTGGCACCAGTCAGATGCCAGGGAAAGAGCACTAGACAAATAGGGAACCTAAACTGAAGTCCCAACCCTGCCATTAATTCACTGTGTGTCTGTAAGGCTCCATGATTCTATGGCTCCTGGGCAACTCGCACATCGGGTAGGTATTTCCAAAAGGACACAGTCCTACCAGAAATAAGCTGCTAGAGACCCCACTGAAAGCAATGGGGAGTCCCTTAAGGGTTCTGAGTCCAGGCAGGCTGGGTGGAACAGCTACAGAAAGAAACATTTAGCAAATCTTTTCAAAAGAAAGTAAAACAAGAAGATACTGTCCCGTATTTTTAAATAAAAAAGACATAAGTAATTTCTTCCTAGAGAAAATTTGCATATCAATTGGGAAAGAAATAAAAAGGCTTTATTCAAATAAACATTTGCATCTACCATATGGGCCAGGAGACGTGCTGGTCCCAGGGACAGGAAGGCAGATAAAACACTTTGTCTCTCGCGGCCTAGTGAGTAACAGACAGCTTCTCAGTACAGATGCATAAATGGCCTACTGGGAGCAAAACAGGAGAAATACCCTCCTCCAGGGGGCTGGGAGGGGCGGCTCAAAGCTGAGATGGTGAGGTCCTGGCAGAGGGAGGAGCCTGGCACGAAGATAGAAACTTTGACAGCACCAAGGATGGCAGACCAGCAGGAGCTCCAGTTTGTGAAGGACCTTCTGAAGCTACACTCATGAGTCTCTTTTTGGAAAGTGATCCTGGAGGTGGTGCAAAGGGTGAAGAGGAAGCTAGTGGCAGTCAGGAAAGACCCTGAGCCGTCCTGGAGGGAAGTCAGAGGAAGGAATGGCTGAACAGACTCTGCACAGGAAGGGCGGACAGGAGCAGTGGATTTGGGGAGGACTTGTGCAAAGGAATCAACAGGACCTAGTGGTCAAGTAGAGAGGAAAAATGAGATGAGGTAATGCTGAGGGCTTTGAGTCTATGAAAAGTTATAAACAGTCGCTTTTTTAAATTAAAATGAGCAGAGTAGGGGCGGCTGGTTAGCTTAGTTGGTTAGAGCGCAGTGCTCTTCACAATAAGGTTGCCAGTTCAATCCCCACATAGGCCACTGTGAGCTGTGCCCTCCACAACAAGACTGAAGCAACTACTTGACTTGGACCTGATGGGTCCTGAAAAAAATGTGCCTAAAATTTTAAAAAAAAAACAAGTTTTAAAAAAATGAGCAGAGTAACAACATTTTAGAAACAGAAGGGCCATCCGAGCCTGCCAGTTAAGAAGTAACATGAGCAATACGTCTGGCACAGAGATAACAGTGGCTCCAGCAGCTGCTGCAAAGAAAAGCCTGAAGGTGACAAACACACATCAGCAAAAATCCTCACCAAATGCGGAGCTAAGAGTGGGGAACTTCCTTCTATCCCTAGATAGACCTCAAGGTCTCCTGTTACCTTCTTTCCTTCAAAGATACTTAAGATGTTCATTTAAACTGACAGAGGCAGGCTACACAAGGGTAATGTTTGTCACTGGCCCAGAGCCCCTAAGGGTAGCCATAAACCAAATGGATTACTACTTATTCTCTCCCCCTCTACTCCAACTCGCCCTACCACAGAAAAGTGAAGCACAGATTGGCTATGCAACATGTCTATCAGCACAAACAAGAAAGATAAAATGCGGTAATGAGTTTGGTTTAGGGCCGGTTAAATGTGAGGACTCAATAGACATTTAGGCAGTGATGTAAAGAAGGCAGCTGGGGAGTCTGTAGCTCAGAATAGAGAGCTGGAGACATAAATTTGGGAGTCATCAGCACACAGATGGTATTCAACACCATGGAAACGAGAAAGCATATATAAGAACAGCAGACCACGGACGGAGGCCCTGAAAAGGGGGCAGCATTTGGGTAAAGGAAAGACCAATAAAGAAACTGAGAAGGATCACTTTTAGGTCTTCATCTTCTATCCCAACTTCTTCACTAACCACAGATAGAAACCTTTTGTGTTAGCATATCTATGTATTCCAGTACCAGATACTTTTAATACTGAAGACAATCAGCTATAAATTTTACCAATTTTGACAGGTAGCCAGTTAATGACAGTCATCTTTCATGTGCCTAGAACTGTCAGGAGAAAAGGGACTGCACATGAGTGCAACCTGCTAATGAGGGACATTTCCAGATGAAGGAAGCTTTTCCTTCTACGTGACTGTTTCCAGCTCCAGTGCCTTCAAGAATTACGTCGGTGAGTGTGCGGCATCAGATACATCACAGGATGACAGTGACGCCTGACCCGGCTTCCTGACCTACACAGGCCTCTGCCATGGGGGTGACGGCCAGCCCTGGTGCCCGGTCTCTGAGCGACGCCCAAGGCCAAAATATGGGCTCCTTTCCCACCCCACCTTCATTGGCTGAGCAGCTGACAAGAACAAAAGCTGCACATCTCCTGATACCTGGCAAACAAACGCAGTATCGCCTCACGAATTGATTGTTTCTCTGAGGTGTCCACAAGTATATTTGGGGAGAAGCTTCTAGAACAAGCTGAGGAGCAGCGGTCCTTTTATTAGACCGGAGAGATTCCACAAAAGAATCTGGAGGTCATGAAGGAGGCAATGGGTCAGGCTGAGGAAGCGGCTGCTGAGATTACTAGGAAGCTGGAGAAACACTTGAAGAAGGAAAAGATGGTCGGCGGCAATTGTCCTCGCACCTTCAGAAAACAGCAGCAGTACACTTGAGGTGTGTGAGTAAACAAGTAAAAGGACCAAAAAGAAGAAAAACCAAAAGCTCCAGGAGGCTCCACAGGAAAATGGAATAGAAGACCCGCCTGTCTCTTTGCCCAAACCAAAGAAAAAGAAATGTTTTTCCAAGGAAGAGCTGGTTAGTAGTGACCTTAGGAAACAGGCAGCCGTGGAAGTCTTCCCAAAAGGAAGAAATCCTTCCCCAAAGAGGAACCAATTAGTGACCCTGTAGAGGAAGGAAACAGGAGCGTCCCCAAGAGGAAATTCTCTTCCAAAGAGGAGCCACTCAGCAGTGGACCTGGACAGGCTGCTGACGACAAGAGCAGCAGCTCCAAGAAAAAGCTCCAAAAGTTATCCCAGGAAGCAAACAATGGACAGTACCCTGTCCATTAAAAAACAAATTCACAAGAATCGGGGGGGAAAAGATATGTAATAATAACTGTTGGGTCCTGGTTCTACTGGAGTGGGCCTGAGCCGCCCTCATGGGCGTTCAGATCCAAAGCACGGAGAGAAAAGGAGGTCCTGGTGCTTGCAGGCCCTTGTGCACTGAGCATCCAGCAATGATGCCCTGGGCTCATCACTACAGCACGAGGCTGCATGCTACCAAAACTTCCGTTGATTTTCTATCACCGGTCTTTCTTCCTGCCATTAACCATTTTTCTCTATAGATGAAGCGTGAATACATTGTGTTGTAAAAGGAGGCATTTTAAAAACTGATCAGTGTTATGACTTTGGGTAAGTTGTCTCTAATCCATCTATAAAACAGATAATACTGTTATAAGGACTAACTAAAAGATTGAAAAAAGTTCTGGAGTCAGTGAATGTTCAGCACTAATGAAAGATAAGGAAGGAGAGGGGGAGAATGAGTCGGAGTAAATGATAACCATTCTTACAGACATCGCGGGGCATCAGAATGCCATTGATAAATGCCTACACAGCCGTAAGAATCATCGAAGTGCCAAACATACAAAAAAAAAAAGCTAAACCTTTTGCTGGATTCTCATTTTATTGTTTAAAGTTTTTTAACTATTAACTGAACAAAATATGACAATTTTGGTGCCTAACAAAATGTATTAAACAGCAACTGAAATGAGGAAGTTCAATTCCTGGTATCTAAATTGACTGCACTGATATCTGTTTTTTACCATCTCCTGAAAAGGAAGCAGATTCTCTGGTCCCAGGGGGTCAAAATCACATTTATGTTTAAACACTGGTCCTCTTGACCCACAGTTCTCTTCAAACGGAGATTTGGGGTCAAACTTATATCAAACCAGGACGGGCAAGAAAGGGGTAGAATAGAAGATAGCAAAAATGTGAATTTTGTCCATGTGTACTAGTTTTATTTACTCTTTTGCAAGGCCAAGATTGGCACTTCTAGGTCCCTTTGCCTTCTCGGTGCTTACACGTGGAAGTTACACATGGAAAACATGAAGACACACACTCTTCTTACATGCACTTGCACATGGACACACTCGCCATCTCTGGTGTTCAGACCCTGAGGCACAGGGGCTGGAGCTGCCAAACAGGCTTTGAGAGCACTCTGACCACTAACTGTATATGACACTGTGAAATCATACACACACTGGTTTTCTTACTGTCAAATGGGAATAGAACCATCCACCCTATACATCTGCAAGGGTTTGTATACAAAACTAAACTAATAGTGAACAGGAGATTACGTTGTAAAATAGAAGGCATTTATTTCTTCCATGCTCTAGCTAGAGCCGAGCTAAAAGTACCGTATTAGTTTAAAATAATAATTTAAAATAACCATTGTTGGTTTTGTTAAAGAAGAGAAAGAAAACCTGTCAAACCAATTCCTTTGTGCTATGTTCCGACACTCTAAATTTCTTAACTTTAAATACTGAAAGTTATTGGTTTACAAGAATCCTACTTGGAATCTTAGATGAATCACTTCACCATTTGGGGCATCAGTTTCCTCAAGTGTAAAACAAAGGTGGGGAACAAGCTGGACCGCCAAGTCCCCTTCTTGCTATGATGTTTTTATCATTCTCTTCATCTATACATGCCCAGTCAAAAGAACTAGCTAAACGCTTTTGGTTAGTTAATAAAAATAAATCAGTACAACCGAGTTGCAGCATTCATAAATGCACTTTTACATTCCACCATCTCAACTATACTGAAATTAGAGGGAAAATAAGAATTTGATAATGTAATTCTTCCCGACATTCCTTTCCATAAGCGTGTAACTTGGAATGATATGAGACATGACGTGTAAATCTTCTATTTCTTCATATGAGCCTTTGCTGCCCATGCGCATAAATGCAAACAATCCGAGAAAAGAAACCCTGGTGTTTCTGGCGCATCACTGGAGGAAAATCTGGCTGTGCTGGACTCACCGGAGAAACGATGTCAGTCGCTACACAATTTCACATGTGGAGATATCCCAGTTTTACTATACACATGCAAGGCTTGATGCCAATGAACCCAGAATGGGAATTTTAAAGGTCAAAACTACAAAAAGTACCAAATCAAATCAGGCAACTAGACAGAGCATCAGCTTTAGAAGAAGTTAACTTCAGTAGATCCACTTTTAAAACATTAAACTTTGAAGAAATTTCTTGGAAAATGCTCGATTTGCGTTTATCTGAAAGTACTTCTACAAATAGATCCATCATAATATCTAGTCATAAGAATCAGAGGCCTTTTTCATGTTCTCCATAATATCTGTGATTTCATTAAATAATCAGGTGAGTCAACAGCAGGTAAGTTTTACTATGACAATCGGCTCAGTTTTCGTCACTAGCTGTTAAATATTTCCCAGCAACTCTGAGAGAAGCAGGGGATAACAACTGTGTTTTCCTTCGGGAGCCCAGTGGACTGCTATGCAGAGCTAAGGTGCCACTGGAAACATGGCCGACCCAAGGGCAGCAACAGCAGCAGAAGCTACTCAGAGGTACATGGCAGTGAAGGGGCTGGAAGGAAGGATGAAGCAGGCATTACACAACTAATGACATCCACACACAACCTCTTGAATCTGTTTACTCTGAAATAAATATCTGCATCTACATGAAGTGGACATGTACCAAGATATCACCACAGCAATAAATCAATACACTCTCTTGCTCCAATTACAAAGGCCCAGAAAAAAATGACAGTCCTAAACTGCGGAGAAAAATCATATGTAACAGACCAAGGGGGTTATTATCTCATAGGCAGTCAAGGATTCCTCTAAAGAAGTCTTTTGTTTATTCAAACACAGACTGTCAAATTATAACTGAAATACCTAGTACGAATGAAGGCAGGCAATTTTTAATCTCTTAAGAAAATGGAAAAGATTGAGCAGAACAACAAACATTTTTCTTTCACAATTCCGTGTTTAACTTCCTTTTCAATAAAATAAATATCATAACATTCAACATAACTGTAGACCTCCTTCAGCCCTGCATTAAACGGGCTCCTCCTGTAGACTCCTCCTGGCCCCAAGAACAGGAGGTCCTTTTTCACTCTGGATCCAAAGAGTACAATGATAACCATTAGAGTTAACTGTAGGGGTGGGGAAAGGCTGGTGAAGGAGACAAGAACTGATTTTCAAGTCAGCATTTTGGATTTTATTTTAAAGCTAAAACAGAATGAGAAAGTGAGAATAATCTGTGTGTACGTGCATGTACAGTACATGTGTGTGTTGAATACCATAAATTATAATCCATCTACTTATTTTTATTTCTTTTATCAGACATAACACAGATGTAGAAATCTGTCTATAATATTTTATCTTTCCTTTTAAAACCAAAGATTTAGAAAATTGCTTTTACAATTAATAGATTGTTAAGTTAGTAGAACATTAAAAAGGTTTAAAATTCAGTTAAGTGGTGAGATGGCAAATAATTAAGCAATACTCCTCTTTAAAAGTGGGGGAACTAAGTATCTCCTAAGAAAACAACTTTACCAAAGGACAAATAACAACAGAATACAATTCCCTTTAAATTACTTATCTGAGTTAACATAAAGGAAATAAACTATTTTAATCATACAGTATAATATTGTCAGGATAGGAAAAGAAAAATGATGAGAAAATGGGGTAGGGTGGAGCTTAGCAAAGACAAATAATAATAAAGAAAACAATATTCTTTTCTAAAATAAAAAAGGTTAAAATAACAGTTCACTAGCATTCTGGTCTGAAAATATAGAATTCAATGGTCTTTAAATTTTTTATTAAAATTAAATTAAATTTGAAATTAGGTTCCTCAGTCATGTAACCACATTTCAAAAGCTCAATAAGCCATGTCTATATTATAGATCTTTCCATCACTGTACAAAGTCTATTGTACAGCACTGGCCTGGAACACTTTAAACAACTTATAGAAGTGATACTTTACATATCCAACGATCAAAGAGTTCTGTCACAAATTGTTGACAGAAAACGTTAAGACAAACATTTCACAATATTAACTATAAAGCAGGAATCTTGTCATGATTAAGCATATATACCACAGAAAAAATACTTAAGGTTCAATAGGCTAACCACCTGTGTTTAAAAAGGAGCATCTCTACCCATCCAAACAAATAAGGGACTACCCCCTTTATAAAGAGAGAAACATATTTCATAGTCTCTCTTGGTAGTCCACTTCAATGTTTAATACAGCGTCAAGGAATAACTCATCAGCCCCGTCACTCATTTCATTCAACCTATTTCCAAAGCAAAAGAACATTTTGCCACCAAGTCTACAGCTTACCATCCAACCTTCCATTCTAGAGGGGAAAATACATTTCTTTAGACGTTCTTAATCAACCTTATTTATGCCCATAGGAGCCTGTGCCTGTTCTAAACATGGGCGGACATCTCCCTTTCAGTGGCTCTTGGTAAACATCGGCATAAAGTTCAAAACCCTTACCACTGAGCACTGTCCTTGCCAGGCAGGCACAACATCTCTCTCTCAGCTATTTTCCATCCTTTCCTCCACCTCTTTCCAGCCTTATGTGATTTCACTTTGTCTTCTCAAATGAAGTGTCCTCAGCCTGCAATGCTAACCTGAGGATTTGGACTCTAGATTCTAGTCCTTCTGCAGCACAAGGCACACTCCTCCCCCCCCTAACACTACACACACACACACACACACACACACACACACACACACGCGCGCGCGCGCGCACAAAAAATTCAAAATCCAGTAAGAAAAATGCATTCTTCCAAAAGGAAGATCTTAACTACAAAGGTGATTAGATTTTGCAATAAAGTCAGTAAATACTTACTGAAGGCGCTACTTTAAAAAGGAAGGTTGGAGAATGTTAATTCTTGTACATCTTTAATAAAAAAGGAAACCAACCATCTGTGTTGAGTATTTTGTCATCTGTCTGGAATGAGCAGTTTGGATCACACAATTTCTTGAAATCCCTTAAAAAATTAAGATCCACTGGCATAGACACTTAGTACACCTTAGGTGATTCATAAACACTTGACTGAAAACAAGAATCTGTGTCTTGTATCCTGTGCAAGTTGACTGTACGGACTTCATTTTCACTTACGCGTGCCGGATGAAACCATGAAGGCACCACAATAACTTCTGGCTTTACTGGAGAGAAGAACCAAGGAACAGGACTGCTAAGTCAACATCATCGGGCATACCGTTCAATGTCACCTTTACACTACTCAGAGACTATTTTGACAATCACAACTTAGGGTGTAAGCTAAAAGGTCCTTTATATACTGCCAGTGAGAGTGTAAAGCTGCACCTTTCTGGAGGTAATTTAACACTCCTTATCAAGAGCCTTATATGTTGGCTTTGCAAGTGATTCCATTTCTAAGACCAAAACTCAATAAATGTGCCATAGTGCATCCATCCACAGCATGGACTCAGTCCTATGCAGCCTTTAAAACAGATAACACTGGGCTGGTAGCACTGGGCTGGCCCAGTGGCTCAGGTAGTTGGAGCGCCCTGCTCCTAACACCAAAGCCACAGGTTCGATTCCCACATGGGCCAGTGAGCTGCGTGCTCTACAGCTAAGAGTGTGACAACAGCTCTCTCTGTAGCTGGGCTGCTGTGGGATGCCAGGAGGAGTCAGTAGACAGCCTGAGTGGCCATGGGCTGGTGAGAGCTGCTGTGAGCGGCTGACCAACGGGCCTCAGCCCAAGGGAGCGCAAGGCTCCTAATACCAGCATGGGCCAGGGAGCTGTGTCCCACACAACTAGACTGAGAAACGAGGGCTTGAAAGGGAGGGGGAGGGGGTTCAGAAGATGGAGGGGAGGCCAGATGATGGGGAAGGGGGAACTGATAGCATTTTTTTAAATGCTGCTACTACTATACAAGATTAATTTAATAAGAAAATCTGCATATGTTAAGTGTAAAAGCCAATTCCAAAATAATGTCAGTATGATACTGGGTTTTCTTGTTGGTAATGGTGTTATTGTTAAAATATATCTGCTTCATTTTTATAAATCTACTTAAACTAAAAAAAAAAATTTACAAACGAAGACTGACCTTTAATGATAAAAGTATGGGAGTTTTTGTGTTCTTTTGATGTGAATTTTATAAAATGAATTAACGTATCTTCTGAGATATGTGAAAACAGTTACATTAAATAATCATAATTAAGTTAGAAAAAACGGTTTGGTTTTCCCACAGAAACCTGTATATTTTCTTGTAATAGATAATAAAGAGCAATGTTGCTTTTTTTCTTTAGTCTGCCAGGAAACCTAAAGCCAAACTTCTTCGTCACCTTTAGTAACTGCACCGTATGCCTGAGTGCGCGTCTGGCTGTTGTCCGTAATAACGTGCTCTGACCTGCATTACAGATATTCTTCTAACTAGCTTCAAAATCCTTCTTGTGGAGAGGTGTGTGGGTGAAAGGGGAAAAGAAAGATGGAAAAAGAAGGAAAGAGGAAAGGAGAAAAAGGATGAAGTGGCAATTGTACAAACAGAACACCATTCTACCTCTGTAATTTCCAGATTATTTATTAAAGTTTAAGTTCCACCATAGTGGGTACCTAGTGTACTTAATAAATATTCATGTAATAAACAAATGAAAATAACAACTTCCCAGTTTGAGAAATGAGTGTCTTTGAGGGCCCTTCTTACTCCAAAGAGTTCCTATCTTATTAAATTTTGGTGTCTTAGTATGTGCTTATTAGAGCAGTCATCACCAGTGTTTTTGCATATTTGAAATATCAGAAAAACCCAGAGACACACTCGTTAGCATGACGACAGTTTGACTTGTATGCCTTCAAGCTATAGCTTAGTACTCAGGATTTGAAATTCCTTTACAGTAAGTCTGCACAGGTCTGTGGCTCACAAACTGTGAATCAATGTACTACAGGCACGGAAGAAAAATGTTTACCATGAGCTAAATTTGGATAGCAGATACTCTTTTTTAAAGGCTGGTACAACTTTTTGTACTGGTTTAACTTGTGCCATCGCTTAAAATCAGAGATACAAATCTAACATGAAAAACTTACTTTCAACTTCTAAAAATCACGCAAGCTGGCAGAACGTGGCCTGTGTTTCGACGTTGCAGTATTCAGCAAGAGCGATCAGCGACCACCTGTTCAGGTGGAGTTGTGCTCTCCAGTTTGCTGGAGTCCCCACGTGGCCCTCACCACGCATTTCCAATGGCCTTTGGTAGACAACTTGAACCCCTTCACCACATTGCTATCTTTAGGAAAGTCTCCCAAAAATGCAATTATTGGTTATGTGTAATTCTTTCAAGGAGTGCCGAGGGCCTCCCACTACAGTCTCTCCGTGACAGTGCCTCAGAGCTCCCATGCCCAAGAAACTGCCCAAGGAGTACCAGGGCGAAGTCACCCACCAAGCCTCTTTAAACATCCTGGCTTTTGTGCTGCCTTTGCTTTGCCCTGATTTCCGAATCAGTGAGTGGCTAGCACATAACAATTGCTGATAAATGGTAGATGGATGGACAGACGATGGATGACAAATATAATCTATACTATAATTAGTCGTAACTTCTTCCAGTTACTGGCAAATAAAGAATTCTGCTATAAAGGAAATCTGCAATGATTTTTAAAGTAGCTATTTTTTTTATTATTGCCATTGTTATTCTTATAATAGCCGCTCACATTTGTTCCAAACATCCCTAACTTACCATTTAGGAGAAGGGGGGGCAGTTCCCAAAATGAAGAGGAAGTGTACTACTGGTATGTAAAATGACCTCAGGTGATACTTGGGCCTTGGTATTGAATTACAATGAATCATATACTAAGAAAGTTACTTCTTTCCCAAGGTTCTTTCAATCTGAGCATATTAAAGAACAAGTCTTCTTTGGTGCTAAGCATTTTTAAGCCCCCTTATGAGACCTGCCAATTTAATTTCCCTCATAAACAGAGGAGCTTAGGCTCAAGCCTGAAGCCTTTATCAGACAACTGAATCTAGACGGGATTTAATAGTAATTGGTTTTAAAGGCAAATGATACTGGTTTTTCAGTTTGAGTGGGGATACAAAGATTCATTTTAAAGAAAATTAACTTTTAAAAGGCATTATGAAAGTTTGTGTTATGTGTATTTTACAATTAAAAATAAACAACTAAGCATAATATTAAGTAAATAACAGCAGAGGGTGGAGTGCAATCATAACAGAAAAGCACCAAAGTGATACACAAAATACTGACATTTGGGAAATAAATGTTTGTTAAGATATTGCTAGCCTGCCACACAGAGGGAAAGTGTTCAAATTTATTTTAATTTCAATTTTACATTAAACAAATGTAAAAATATATGTAATGATAAACTACTTTTCTATGGTTACTGAAAAACTTAAGATTTGCAACCTTTACACTTTATAACAAGTTAAATTAGCTTATGGCTATAATTGACTATGTACGACTTTATATATATATATAATGGACTATTATGACTATATATGGCTATAATTAATCTATGCCAATATCATAGAAATAGATGACCCTCCACACCAAAACAGTCTTCCCACAAAGACTTTTTATAAGCTACAAATGATGATATAAAATAAAATTATTTTGTGATAAAAGCATGTCTATATTTAAGATCGCAAGTTGGGACTGATAGTAAGTAAACCTGTAAGTAGACGAAATGTCACTGATACTCCCCATTGTCAAATAGCGCATGACAAAGGCCACAGAGGAGAGGTACATGTTTCTGTAAGGGCTCCTAAGGGGTGTAACGTTACCTAGGCAGGGCTTCCTCGTGAGGAGAGGGATGGCAGCAGCAAAACGGCTTGGCAGGACCGACAGGACCCAAGTCAGAGGAGTCTGAGACTGGGCTGCAGAGCTCGGGTGTTCAATGGCACAAACATGGAGTTTACCTTTATGCCAACAACAGTGGGAAGACGGCTGCCTGAAGGGCTTTTAAACCAGAGTGACCTGCCTCATCAGATCTGTGTTCTGAAAGGTTTGCTCTGGCTGTACTGTGACAACCCTCCAAAGAGGAATCAGGAAACAGAATCAAAGATTAAATTGGTAATAAAATAATTTAGAAACTACTGCACCTAGACTAATGATCGATAGGAAGGAAGCTCAGATAACTGTCCAGTTGTTTTTTTAACAGAAATTAAAAGATAACACTACACTTTTATTTAGGTAAATGATATAAAAATTTTAGACTACGGACAATATAAAATTTAACACTTGGAACATATCAAAAATGACATGGTTTCTTGGTCAGACCTAAGATGGCCTACCTATCTACCTACCTACCTACCTCCAGGGTTTTCAAGTAAGAAAAACTGGAGCTCCTGGAAGGGTTCTCAGAACTGAGGCTCTGATGACTTCTCTGGCTCCCAGCCCCAGCTTTTCTTCACGCATTTCACATGACAGGCTTACAATATGATTTAACTACAGATATACTTTTGCTATTAAAACCAAGTCAGAAAACCACTGTAAACACCAGTGGCCTCCAGGACCCAGTTAAGAAATTAGAATCAAGTCAGCAGAAGAGTAGCGCCTCAGATGGCTATACCCTGCGAGTCCTGATTGGTCTAAACTTCCAATTCTGATCTCCTTCATGAAAAGTACAGTACTCAAGAACAGTCCCCTGTCTGCTTCTAAGCCTCCACAAAAATGTTCCAACTTTGGGTCACACTGTCACACCCACCAGAATGCTAAAAGAGACAAAGAAAGAAAAAGAAAAAGGAGGGAAGGGAAGGGAAAAAGAACATACAGTAGCAAGTTGGCAAGGACCAGGAGCATAGCTGCAGGGAGTGCAGATTGGCACATTCACTTTGGAAAACTTGCAATGTCCACTAAGGCTCAGCAATTGCACTCCTAGGAATATATACAACAGAGATACATTCACAGGTCCATTCATCAAAAGATATGTTCACAAATGCTCACAGCAGCACTATTTCTAATAGCCACAAACTGCAAACATCCCACATGCTTATCAATAGCACAATGGATAAATAAAATGAGGCATATTCATATGGTGAATAATCTACAGCAATAAGACTGAATCAATTACAACTACTCACATAGGTAACCTTGGGAGAAGACAGACCAACAGAGCATAAGGGTTTCTATTTACATATAATGTTCAAAAACAGATAGATAGATAGATATATATAGTATTTCCAATAATAATAATATGTATTATTTCCACAACACAACGGCCGTATGTGGAAATAATTTCCATCTTTACCTTAGTACTAAAACCCCAAATGAATCAGACTTAAATATGAAGAGTCAAAAACTTCTATAAGTAAACGTAGCAGAAAACCTTAGTAGCCTTGGGCTTAACAGAGATTTCTTAAGATAAAACTGCAAAATTTAAATTAAAAAAAAATCAATAAACTGCATTTCATAATGATCTATATGATCTGTACACTTTCCCATATATATCTTCAATAAAAACATTACTAAAGGTGGCTCAGGGGGTTGGAGCTCCATGCTCCTAACTCCGAAGGCTGCCGGTTCAATTCCCACATGGGCCAGTGGGCTCTCAATCACAAGGTTACTGGTTCAACTCAAGTCCCGCAAGGGATGGTGGGCTCCGTTCCCTGCAACTAAGATTGAATACGGCACCTTGAGCTGAGCTGCCTCCCAGATGGCTCAGTTGGTTGGAGTGCGGGCTCTCAACCACAAGGTTGCCGGTTCGACCCCCTGCAACTAGCAACAGCAACTGGACCTGGAGCTGAGCTGCGCCCTCCACAACTAAGATTGAAAGGACAACAACTTGACTTGAAAAAAAAGTCCTGGAAGTACACAGTGTTCCCCAATAAAGTCCTGTTCCCCTTCCCCGATAAAATCTTTTAAAAATATATTACTAAAAATTAAATAAAAACAAAAAAAGCCTAAGGATTGAGTTGAGGGTAGACAACGCAATCAACCACTGTCATCTCATCTCACCACTCAGGAAAAAATACATACACCTCAAATACATCTCTCCCGCAAATAGAGAAACAGGAAAAAGTGGCAGAGTGGGGGCTGTAAAACAGAAACACAGTTATCGGGAACTGTCCTTCCTACTACTCCCTGAGTTGGAATGGGGGGTTGGGGTACAATGAAGAGAGAGTCTTCTATGAATCTGGCTCTCCTCCCATGACTACTCTTAGTTCCCCACAGAGACACACAGAGGAAAGCATATCCAACATAAGTACATAAAAGACATGTTGGCCCCGGATCCTTTCCCACTGAATAGCCTTTACTTCCTTCTCTCTTCATCTGCTCCCATCCTTATTTTTTCATTTCTCCCTTCATTTCTCCTTATTCTTCCAGGCTTCTCTTTCTGCTTTCTACAACCACGCATCATTATCATATGTCCTTTTTCTCTTCACTTAAAGAGGCTCCAAAATAAGAAAAGGAATTCACACACACACACAAGAATAGCACAGGATCTCTGTGTGTTGCAAATGCCCTTATACTAGGGAAGGGACAACATACAACCTATTACTTTGCACCCATCCTGTTGACACAACATTGTCAGAATACAGGCCACAGCATAAATATTTTTGTACTTTCCCCCTCTTCCTTTCTCTCTTCTCCTGAAAAAGGTAGCTAGGAATTTATCCATTCAAGTATGTGCTGGCTATGTGGGATGCTAATTAACCAGCTAGTACTTATTTATTCCAGTATAAGGACCCCTTTTTAACAACAAAAAATGTCAAAAACAAACACAACAAAAAATGATCCTTTTAGCTATCTGTTCCCTGAGAAAATGCAAACCTACCGTGTTTTTCCGAAAATAAGACCTAGCCGGACCATCAGCTCTAATGCATCCTTTGAAGCAAAAATTAATATAATTAATTACATTAATTATATTAATATAAAAATTAATATAAGACCCAGTCCTATTTTACTACAATATAAGATTGGGTCTTATCTAACATAAGACTGGGTCTTATGTTAATTTTTGCTCCAAAAGACGCATTAGAGCTGATGGTCCGGCTAGGTCTTATTTTCGGGGAAACACGGTAGTAGGCATAGATCGTTCACTTTTGACTGTAAGCTTTATTAATTACAACACATCCGTTACATTTAACAACAGCAGATGTGCGCAATGCTTAGTATGAATGCAGATTCTCAGCTTCTCAGGCTCTTCCTTCACAGACTGCTTAGTCCCTCCCTGGAGTCAGCCTGGATGGATTGAGAATCCTGGCTCTGAGCACTCTGGGCTCAGCTCTTCTTTTGATTAAGAGTTGTTCAATTTTGTTCATGAGTTCACTAAAGAAGCAATACAGTTTGTCAATAATTTTAAAGCAGCAAAATGCTTTCTGTTCACTCAGGAGCTTTCTGGGATGATTTGTCTGAGTCCTGCCAACAGCCATAGTGAGTTTGTGTGTGTGTGTGTGTGTGTGTGTGTGTTCTCTCTCTCCACCCCCTCAATTAGAACTAGTATCTAAAAATGTTTAATAAATGATTATTTCCTTTTTCCAAGCTATTAGTTATTACTATTTCTCTTACTCCTTACCTACTCTACCCCATAAATTTCCAAACCCCAAGAGTGTTCTAGCTTGGAAAACGCAAGAAACAAAAACTTGAAAATCTATTTTTTGCATCAAATAAATATACACACCTTATTTTTTTACATTTATACTGGGTAGATAAGGTAGTAATAGTGTGTGGCTCTCTCCCTACCATATTTAAAATGACTACATTCCTTCATTAAACCAGCACTCAATCAAAAAGAAAATACTCGTAGTAAGATTTATTCCTAAAATCTGTAACAAGTGTACTCTCTTGCAACATTCTTTCTCTTAACTGGCAATAACATACAAATCAGGTATCTTTTTATTATTATTATTTTTATTGTTTTTTTAAGTGTGTTTTTTTCCCAGGACCCCCCAGCTCCAAGTCAAGTAGTTGTTTCAATCTAGTAGTGAGGGCGCAGCTCACAGTGGCCTATCCGGGGATCGAATCAGCAACCCCGGTGTTACGAGCTTACGCTCTAACCAACTGAGCTAACCGGCCGCCCCTCAGAATTTTTTAAATTCATTGAATAATTTTTTCTGTAGTTAATTTTTTAAACGGGTAAGTGGACATTTTTCTCTCTCTCCAAAATATATGTAAAAAAAATAAAAACTAATACTTTTTGGTCACTCCACTGGTTTCTGTCCTATGAGTCAGCCATTCTGAACAGAAGTACTCCATGCCTCACCTACAAAATGACATTCAATAGACCTACACTATTCTGTTAAAAGTAAAAATATAATTTTATATTTCAAGGTAGTGTTGAGATCTGTTAAGATAACATTTTCTAATTCAGGCCTCCAAAAAACCTTCAAAATTCCGTTATGTTACTTCAAATCACATTTGTATTTTTCAATGAAAGATCCTTAAGAGCCTACAAAAATAAATGAGGCTTATTTTTTTCCCTTTTCCCATTTTACAAAATTGAGAAAAATTAATCCAACTAGTACTAGCTGTCACAAGACTAGCAATTGCCATTAGGCGGGTTAAAACTATGAGATGGAAAAATTATTAGGAACATCATATCACTGTTGGTAAAAGTGTTGTTTCTCCGCTCGGTTCCCTGAAATATCAAAATATCATTCTATACTGCACACAGTGAGCAAAATCAATTGTGGCAAATGATAACCTGGTTTCTTACAAACAAGTAGCTTCTCTCCTCTTTAAAGAAAGAAGACTGGGTTCCTTCATCCTTCCGACCAATAAACACATGAGAATACTGACCATATATAAATTCCAAATATCTTTAATATTCAGGCCATGCCTCAAACAACTAATTTTAAAAATAAAAATAAAGACTTTTAAAATTTAAGTTAACTGGTGAACAAGGAATTGAAGACTATGATGGTAATGCTACATGATACTGTAAGCTCTTAAATTCTTGGGCAGGATATGGTATTACTAGACCATAATTTTATTTTTAACTTCAGATTCTTGTTGTCAAGTTCTTCCAAACAAATTAAAAAGATCTGACTATTCATCATTGTATGACTTTAAAAAAGAGGGAAAAAAGAATAACTTCTATTTTTAATATATTCACATTAGTGAAACAATTTCTATGTTTGCTCGGTGTTGGCTCACCCATAAACTACCTGTATCACCCACTAAGTCAGCATATCACAACTGGCAGATACATACGGAAGCACCCCCAAGAATAGCAAAGCAAGCAAGCTCTGGTAAAACTGTGGATAAAGTTGTAAGACGCAGAGCAGCTGATTTCTAAACTTGAACATCATGGCCACATACATCCTCCCTTTCTACCCAATTTAACCACAGGAGCTTAGGCAAAAAATTAACAACAAATGTAATCAAAATATTTTAAAATCGGTCCTTATGAGAAAGTATTTCAACCATAAAAACCTCACTCATTCCTAATTTGTTTCTCAATAATATTCATCCATTCTGTTCAACTCTCAATTTATCAACAGAGAATTCATTTACTCAAAAAGACAACGTAATTATGACTGTCCTCCCATTAAGAATGCTCTTCCTAGTAACAAAACTCTAAGATTACAGTTAGCACCCAGACCATTCACTATTTACACCACCCTCTCCCCTCCCCACCACCACCATTTTACTGGCAAAACATTCACAAGGCTGAAGACTGTTTTTCATCTCAGCAAACAGAATACTTTAAAACAGATGGCTAACCACAAACCAGAAGTTAGAAGCTACATAAAAATAAACCTAAATTTTTCTGTTTCCAATCTCTAAAGAAAACAGTAACATCTTCCATATTTATAATGCCCTGAATTACAGCCAGGAGCCTTTCACCTAATTATACTAATAAATCGATTTAATGTCATCATTTTGCCATCAGATCATGTCCTCCATACACGAGTGTACTTTAATTAAATCCATTTTACCATGTTAGGTTCTTCATATATTTTCTTTCTAGTGTCTTCCTATGTCATTCCTTACCTACCAAATCGTTTCTTCATAATGTTTTCCTAAATATTAAATCTATGAACAAAAAAAGATAACCTGAAAACTAACGGAAAAGATAAATCAACACACCTTAAATACAAAATTATCAACATTAGGTATAAACTATTAGGTAATCAAGAGAAAGGTAATCATCAACTGTACACCCAATGACCCCAATTTAAAACATTATGTAGTATACAGAATTTTGGTAAACAGAAGTGAACACAATATTTACATAGCAAAATAGGCAACTATACATAGCCTCATTTCTGACTTGAGGTTTAAAAAATATCTTAATTCTATTTATTAAGTAAACCAGCCATTTTAAGGAAATATCTCCTTACATGTATAATCATTTGATTGACAGATAAAATAATTGCTTTAAAATTACTTGAGTCATTTTGTCCTTACCTGCAGGCATGAACCATTACTGCATGCAGTGACTGTTCCATTTCCTAGCACAGACTTGAAGAAGCATCATATCTCTCTTTCTGAATGTGACTAATCTGTCGGTTTGCAATTCCTAAGCTATTTACAAATGGCACTCCCTTTCCACATAAGAAAATATTTATTACAACCAAAAGTCAAGTATTTTTAACCTAAATCTTCCAAATGATGGCAATAATTTTGTGTAGCAACGTCAAAATATAGGAGGAAAATCCAATACTAGCATTTCCTTAAAGAAAGCATTTTTGTTTTTTGGCTAAGTAAATTATTTTTTAAAGCCTTCAACAGCTGTCACACATGAACCAGCGGTCTGCTGTGTTATGGTGTGCATGCTGCAGCTGATGAGACTTCACTATTTTTGAAAAAAAAATCAATTACCCTTTGTAAAAGCAGAACAGCCTGCCCAAACACACATCCTCAATACAGCACAATGTACAGCATGCAGTACAGTACATTATACAGCAAACTTGACAGGAAAAAAACATGTCCTGGTTTGTTTCTTAGCAATGCTACACCATTAATTGTTCATGCAAGAGATGTAGCTGTACCTTTCTGAAGAGGACGACTTCTCAGAGTTAACTGACATCAGCAGCTCAATCTTCTGCTTGATTTCTGGAAAAATCAGAAAATATTCACAACCAAGATTGCCTGCCCTTGCTTTCAAGCCTTATATCAAGAGATTTTTCTTCTCTGATCCCTTTTGTTCAAAATGAGGCCACAAGATTCGCAGTACTTCTGGTTAGGACCGGGATTCAATGGTGCTATAAAGGGAAAAAGCTCCAGAGGCATCAGGCCTTGCTAAACTATGCACATGACTGTTTATGAAAGCAGGAAGTACCATTTCTTTTAAGCAGAGGGGTGTTTTCTTTTTCTAAGGTAGAACTAGCCTGGCTCTACAAGAAGATTTTTAAATGCAGCAAATGAAAATACAAACAAGCAATGCTAACAACTAGATATGACATACAAGATAATTTGAGAAGCCTGGATAATAAAGCTACAGGCTGTAATGAACAGATATGCAACCCTTGGCTACTTCTATTTCACCAGCCCTGAAAAATATGGCTCAGTGAATCATTTTTGTCACTTAAGAATGAAATATTAAACCAGAACCCCAATTTATAGATTAAAATTTTTTACCCTTTGTTATAATTTATTGATTGTCTTCAGTTAAAGATATATTTAATATCTACTCCCTGGCTCCCTTAGAGAAAGACTTGTATTTCACACCTTCATTTCCCCTCCTCCTTCACAGCACAGCTCCAGTGAACAGCAACACCCAGTACCCAGCACATCAATTTCTTTTAGGAAAGGACTAACAATGCCATCTCAAACAGAAATGTAAGCGCAAATTCAATTTAATCAAAAGATAATTGTCTGCTACTGATTTAGCAAAACGAGGAAGAAGAGGTAACAATAAGAGGGAGGGGGGGAAGAGAAGGAAAAAAATCTAACACATTTCCTTTAAAATACTAGCGATTAACCTAAAGCACATAATTTCACATGAATAAAACTGACATGGTATTATTATTACCGAGACTATTTCACATGTAAAGCTGTTTCCCGTCTCGTAAATGTGTTTTCCTGTTAGTGATTAAAAGTTCACATACCAAAAATAAAACACAGTGCCACTAGGATTTCAAAGTAGACTTTAATAGTTTAGGGGGTTTTTTAAAGGGTAAAACAAAATTTAATTTTTACAAATCTTGACAATAGAAACCAAAGGAATATGAAAAGATATAAAGGAAAAAGGAATAAAAATTAGTTGCATAAAATACAATGTACCTACACAGGAATATCGTCTTCATGTAAAATAAGGGTTTTTCCAAATTGCTTAAGATTACAACTTCGTCCAACGGGCATTATAAAACTGGCATGAACATCTAATGAGAAAAGAGAATCTACCATAGGCTGTAGCCAAACTACCTAACCACTGGAGACAGCACACAGCACTGTGGTTAAATTGAGATGATGATAATGAAACTTACCTTGAGGATTCTTACATGGATTACAGACCCTGTAATCCACCTGGTGCCATAGTGAAGGCTCAGAAATGCCCCTCCCGCCCGTTTAAGAAGAGCCCAGTGTTTAAGAACTCAGGCTCTGCCGCCAAGTAGCCTTAGATTTGAAAGCAGGCTCCTGCTTCATTTTTAATAGCCATATGACCTTGGGGAAATTACTTCAGCTGTGTAAACCTCTACCTCCTCTCCTATAAAATGGGGATAATAATTCCTATGTGAGGGGCTGTTCTGAGGATTTAGTGAAATAATCCATGAAAGTCACGGAGTGTTGCGCTTGGCACATAACCTTCTCTGGTTCACAAAGGACAGTAATCCTAAACTAACGCGTGCTGAATGAGTTAATAAAGTGCATTACATCTGGTCCAGTTTTAATCCACCTTCCCTCTCACCACTCACCTCAACCCCCACCTTCCTGTCACCACCGGTACGTGTGGGAATTTAATCTGCACCTCAGTCTCCCCATCTAGAGAATGATTCCCAGTTAATCAGCCTTCAGAAACGAGGCTACATGTGAATCCATTTTCATCGTGGCAATTTTTCATTCAAAAAAGACAAAAAATTCACACTTCGGTGTATCTATATAAAATCTGTGCACTTAAGCTGAGCGACCCCAAGATTAAACTGCACAGCTCTACTGAAGTTTATACCAATCTTATAAACATCAGAAAGAAAAGTTAAAGCTCTAAACCATTTTCTGGCTGGTCACTGAAAGAGCTCCCAACCAAATGGTTTCAAATAATACATGAAAAGTTTCCAACATTTTCTTCAAACCTTCAGATGTGTTTCGAGCTCCAAAAGGACTGAAAGGTTCAGGAATGTTCACAAATACTATGTTAATACTGTTTCCTTTGAGGTCCGAGTATTCATTCCATCTAGGCCACTATCTTATCAATACCTTATCAATCCCGTCACTGGGTCTGATTACTCCCCACAGTCACTTAGAACTCCAGAAGCCATGGTACTGAGTTTCACTCCCCCACGACAGCCGCCATTCCTGGGGGCGCTGGTGTTCGTGCTGACAGGACTTCTGAAAACCCGTGGCCTCCTCAGCCTCCTGAACCTCCGTCAAGGGAGCCATGTACTCCCGTGACCACACGTAGGATGCTCTCTGCCACACACGGCACATATCTCCCCAAAATTAGTTGGTTGTTTTTCTATTTTATTCACAGTATCCAGAATCCTATACTTTATTTTTCTGCAGATAAGTCCACCAATCTTTTCCTGTTAAACTGAGACTTTCCCACACCAAAAAAATTATAAATCATCAGCCTGTTTTCCTCTAATACACTTCATAACTTTATTTTGCTTGTAAAACCCTGGACTCTTCTACACTTTATTTTGGTCTATGAATTAATTGAAGAGGTCCGGTATGCTTTTACAGGTCACATTTTTAAATCTTATACACCACCCTACCCCCATAATTCTGAATTGCTCTCTTCACCACTCTTTGGTTCTTCCGAAGCAAAGTATTTACCAACCTTTTAAATATATACTTATTCCACCATCCACTGTTTCCATTTATGCATTCCAGACAATGAGTTTAAACACACACACACACACACTTATTTCACAAAGAAAATAAGCAAGCGGTACCTTTGTAGTTAGAATAAGCATATTTAAATTTATGGTTAATTTTTTTAGTCATAATTTTGTTTTAATTTCTAAATAACACTATAAAGCAACATAAGTTTTGTGGGGTTTTTTTAATGTTTTTGTGTTTTTAGTATTCTCTTCCTAACTCTGGGTTCTTTGTGGGATCATCTTTTGTCACCCAGGCCTGGAAAGGCTGATGATACTTGCATGACCCTCTTTGCATTCATTGACTCTTCTATCTATACCCTGGACATTCAGAACCACAAGGGCATTAATGATGACCAAATTTGAATTTTCTAGCACAATACTCTCCTCTGCAACCCAGAACTATATATCCTTCAACCCCTATTAGACATTTTCACCTAAATGGTCCCTATATGCCTTGAACGCAATGTCTAAAACTAACCTCATCTAAAACTAACTTTTCAATCTAATGTCTCCTTTTATAGTCTTTATCTCAGTAAACAGAAGCACCATTGGGTTCCAAGGCAGACTTTTTGAGGGACCCTACACAAGTACCCTTATCTCATTTGGGATATCATTACCATCATTCTCCTGTGTATTATATGTTATGCTCTGGAAATGCTGAGCTCTATCTACTCTGTGATTCCCCAAACACACCTTGCTTTCTCCCTTTTTTTTTAATTAAAATTTATTGGGTGACAATGATTAGTAAAATTACATAGGCTTCAGGTGTACAATTCTGTAATACATCACCTATATATCAAATTATGTGTTCACCACCCAGAGTCAGTTCTCCTTCCATCACCAAATATTTGACACCAAGTCTCTTTTTACACAATGTGCTCTGCCTGGAATGCCACTATCCAGTTTGTTTCCCTTGCACACCCAGCTCACTTTTCTAATCACAGCCCAATCATTACCTCCTCCCTGACAGCTTCACAGACAGAATACAGTTCGCGTCCTCTACCCCTCTGTGTATCACATACACTGGCATTACAGAATTACTAAAATATGTGTCTTGCTTGTCTGATCCCCCATTGCGGCCACAGCTTCCTTAAGCGTAGGGAACTGAACTTGCACTTCAATTGGCACTTATTTGTTGATACTTTCATCGTCATTTTAGCCTATTCTAGTCTAGTGTTAAAGTTACAATCCAGCTAAGTTAGTTTCCTTAAATATACGTTTCCAGATACAATTAATCAGAGATTCAAACAACGGTAGAGCTAGAAGGTACGCAAATATCACCACCTAGCCTAACCACATGAATTTATAAAGAAGAAATTTGAAGGGAAAAAAAGGTAAACTGGTGGCAATAACTTACTTCTCTAAAAGATTGCTGTCTCTGAGACCTATAACTAAGTTTCCAAGGACCGAGCAACCCAAGCAGAACATTTCAGCCTTCTTTTAAATCAGCTTTTTTTTTTTTTTTTTTTTAAATCAGCTTCTTAAATGCGATTTTCTCGCACCTCCAACCATGGGCATCACCACTGCTAGTGGCTTTCTTAAATTTAAATAATTGGTTGGTCTGTGACATCCTACTCTTCTTATTCATCACCTTACACAACAAAAAAGAAAAACCAGTTCACTCGGATTTTCCCCATTCTTTTCTACCCAGCCTAAAGACCTTCATAATACCCTTTTATTCACATTATACTCACACTTTAAAAGATGCTCAAATTCCTTGTAAACATGAGTAGTTTGACTCTTCGGGAACAGCCTACTATCTTTAATAGTTCACTTTCCACTCAAAAAGTTTGAAGACTCCTGTGAACGCTTAGGGCTGTAAGTCCAGAGCTGAGCCAATCCCTAAGAACCCTGACCTGCCCAGGAATAGCAGTTACCAGTAACTCTACCAAAACTAAGTCCAACAAAAAAGCTGCCTCAGACTCAGATATCCTAGGAGAGAAACTGGGCCGCCCTGAACCCACCTAGAACTCTAAGTGTAATCGCAGTTGGAGACTAACGCAGGGATGTCGTGGAGATGACATTCCCCATTGTCCTTTAGATCACTAAATACCAAGCACGAGCTCAGACAGATCCTTGCTTTATGATATGGACTTAGATAATAATTGCACCGATAGCTCTATTAGGTTGGTGTAAAAGTAACTGCGGTTCTTGCAATTATTTTTAACTTTTTAAACCGCAATTACTTTTGCATCAACCTAATACCTAAATTCTCATACCTACATCTGTTTTCCATGGGATATTATTCCGATAGATTTACCAAACTTCCTTTCATTTGCCAAATTCATTACATGATTATCCACATATCTGATTTTTATTTTGGGTATATATAAGGAGAACATTTTTAAAATTACTGCCTCATATATGGAGGGTGCCCAAAAAATGTATATACATTTTAAGAAAAGAAAAACCTGTTAAACTTGTAATACTCAATATACACTGATAACAAATGATGAATAGAAGTCACGTTTGACTTCTGTAATTACAAGAGGTGCTCAAAGTGGTTACCATCAGCATCCAGACACTTCTGATTACGGCGAATGACTGCTTAAGCAACACTGACCAAAGTATCCACTTGTACACATTTTTTGGCACCCCCGGCAAGAAACAGGTATGCGCTCAGATTCCCTCGGCTGATAGGATATTACTGCAAGAACAGGAAGATGCTTCGGCAGGCCTCAGCACCAGAATCTTGTTCTGAAGGAAGGGCAGCCCTGGAACCAAGTGCACAGAGGCACTGCTCTCCACCTTCACACTCACCATTCCGGCAGATCGACACCTCTCTGCCCCTAATTCCATTTCTCCTCTCACCACCAATTAACTGCTGCTCTCTATTTCGTGTTTCAGGTTCTGCTGTCTCAGGATGCAAGCTTAGGGCCTTCGCTCTTGTGTCTTCAATTTAAGCCTAGGAGTATCTTTAAGGGACTTCCATTGGAACGCAAACGAGAGCCTGTAGACACTGGTCTGGCTCAGGTGTCCGTCTCTGAGATTGCCACCTGGGACCAAGCATTATTGAGGCCCTGACTCAAATTCCAGAGACTGACACTTAAGAGACCCTTCATGAGGGGCAAGCTCTCTGAGACGTCTCGGAAGGTCAGTGACTGACTGACCAACACCCTGAAGATCAGTCTAGCCTAAAAAGGAGTCCTTGTTACCTCAGCATTCATTATTCAAGTTTTCTCTATTATGGCAATACACAGAAAAGCAAAAGTTGTGCAAGTAAAAGTAATCATTAGTGAACTAACCATTCAAACAAGTGATTATCACCAGTCTTTGTCCCCACTCAAACACCTTCTCTGTCAGTCTCACTGATGATGGGCACACAGTCCAACAACTCAAATGCAAATCCTGAGCAAAGTGAAAACTGAAAATCTGCAACAAAAGATGCAATACTTACAAAATTGATGGAAGATACTAACGTCAGACTTCCAGGTAAACACACTGACAAATCAGGATATAGAAGGAGTTAGGAAGATTAGTAACTGATGAGAAAAATCAACAAGGACAATAATATGCTGTGTCTCAAGAATATTTGATTATCAAAGACTAACAGGGATAAAAAAAAAGTAGTACTCTTAAATAGTCTGGAAAAATGTATTATAATTTAAAAGCTATCCAATCATGTTATTATATAAAACTTATGCCAATATATGCCAAAAACAATCAATACTTGATACATTCCTTGTTCATTCTAAAACCCATTACATATTTTTCAATTACATCTTAACTTTTGTTAAATAACATGTAAGCTTGCTTTCAGAATCTAATTTTATTTTTCAAGATAAAATCCCAACTTCACCACCCTTCCTTAAAAGTAGTCTTTTTCCAGTATCAAATTTCATCCTGCTGTGCAATTCCAAAACAGGATTACTTATGTCTGCCAGCCTACTACAATGTGGTCACCCCAAACTACACTGGGGCAGGGGTGGGAAGGCCAGGGTTGAAGGAGCAGAAGGAAGAGATCTCGGGCTGTTTAGGTTCCTGGTCTAGAACTTTCAAGGTAGCTGCTACTGCCACTTACCAGAAACTTCATTTACTAGAGGAAATGTTTTTCCTTCTGTCACCTTTTAAATTATTATTCTGAATGCAATTTATAACCCCAAAGAAATACTAATTTCAAAAGAATGATTTGTTATTGATTCCCAAGTTCTAGCAAGAAAAGCAGGTCAATCCCCTCAAACCGGAATCCTATCACCCAGCCCCTGGAAGCCAGGAAGCAAGAAGACAGAGGAAAGAAGAAACCACTGCTTGGGACCAAAAACCTAGATCACCCATCCTACTACCATATGGAGCATGTTAAAATGTTTCAGTTCATCACAATTTGTTACCATTGTTTTGTTATTTTGGTATTGAAATTTTTCAGGAACAACAAAATACAAAAATGCAATAAAGTATGAAAATATGAATGTTTAAATAAATTTCTAATTTATTAGCCTCACCCATCCATCATTCCCCTCTATTAGCAATGAGATGTAATGAAATGAATCCCTGAAAACTGTGTACAGGTTTCTCACCACAGCAGAGTGTCATGAATAGTTAATCCAGCCGCTACCAGAATAACAGCGCTCTTACCCTCATTCTGTTGGGGAGACAGAAGTAACACAAGTTCTTAGATAACTGAGCTCTTACACTCAGGGTGAGATCCAATGCTCGGTTCCTCATGAAGCCAAGTTTTAAAGCTTTCTCTTTCTTACACTTACAAAATATCACTTGCACATTTTTCTAAAACAATGTGAATTTAGAAAATACATCACAGAATAACTCAGAAAAAGGAAGTATTTTTATAAATCTAACTTAAGGGCAATTATTCATACTAAATATTAATATACAACTGAAACTACTTGGTTCTCTAATATGGACACTTACAATTTCATAAAGTAAGATATTTTAATTGTATTTATAATTTCAGCATATACCATTCATTCACCAAGGCGATGAATGACTGCTTTCCAACTCCTTTAGCAAGCCAAGGCTATCACTCAACCATCTTAAAAAGAAACTTTACTATGTAAAGAGATGACAAAATTATTGTGCAAGGCTTATTTCGTGTATGAAAAAACAATCCATATCAAAATGTGTGGGTATAAGGAGGTATCCGTGTCCCTAACTCCCGATCCGTATTAACTTTCAAACTGAAGAATGAAATCGATGTGATATAGTCCAATTTTCCACCTTTCTACGTTCCCTCAGTACCAAGAGTTATTAAATTAGGTGAACAGGTGAAAAGGATATCACAAAAATATGTACGCCACAGTGCAATACTTAACATTTAGCTTGGACCACAGGCTTATTTGGGCTCTTTAAATGAATGAATTCATTTAATCCTCACAATTGGAGAAAATAGGTACTTAATATAATGTCCATTTTACATATGTGGAAACTGAAGCTTGGAAAATTTAAGAAATTTGTTCAAGATTCCAGAGTTAAACGATTCCATTTACACTAGCATCAAAAAGAAGAAAATACTTAGGAATAAATTTATTGAATTAGAATCCAGACATAAACCCTCACATGGCAGTCAACTAATTTTCGACAAGAATGCCAAAGCCATTCAGTGGGAAAGAGACAGTCACTTCAAAAGATCATGCTAATAACTGGATATCCACGTGCAAAACAATAAAGCTGGACTCCTGCCCCATGCCATACAAAAATTAACTCAAAATGGATCAAAGACCTAAATATAAAGGCTAAAACTATAAAACCAGTAAAGGGAAATATGGGTATAAATCTTCATGATTTTGGATTAGGCCAGAGTTTCTTAAATATGACACCAAAAGGACAAGGAACAAAAGAATGGATAAACTGAACATCATAAAAATTTTAAAAAATTGTGCATCAAAGGATACTATCGAGAAAAATAGATAAT
This sequence comes from Rhinolophus hipposideros, assembly GCF_964194185.1. Classification (NCBI taxonomy): domain Eukaryota; kingdom Metazoa; phylum Chordata; class Mammalia; order Chiroptera; family Rhinolophidae; genus Rhinolophus; species Rhinolophus hipposideros. The sequence goes on from NC_138064.1 coordinate 48,663,313, forward strand.
TCGCAGAATGGGAGAAAATATTTGCAAATCAGGTACCTAATTTAAAAAACTAACATCCAGAATATATAAAGAACTCTTAAAACTCAAAAATTAAGAAACCCAACGTCCTAATTAAACAATGGGCAAAGAATTTAAACAGACATCTCTCCAAAAAAGAAATACAAATGGCTGGCTGATAAACACATGAAAAGACACTCAACATTATTTGTCATTAGGGAAACACAAATCAATACAACAATGAAATACCACTTTATACCTACACCAAGATGGCTATAACCAAAAATACACTAACAAGTGTTGTCGAGGATACGGAGAATTTGGAACCTTCGTGCACTGCTGGTGGGCATGTCAAATGGTACCACTACTTGGGAAAACTATCTGGCAGCTCTTCAAAAAGTTAACTATAGAGTTACCAGGTGCGGCTGGATGGCTCAGTGGGTTAGAGCGCGAGCTCTCAACTACAAGGTTGCCGGTTCAATTCCCGCTTGGGATGGTGGGCTACGCCCCCTGCAACTAAAGATTGAAAATGGCAACTCAACTTGGAGCTGAGCTGCACCCTCCACAACTAGACTGAAGGACAACGACTTAGAGCGGATGTTCCCCAATATTCCCCAATTAAAAACAAAAAAAAGTTACCATATGAGCCAACAATTCCACTCCTATACACCCAAGAGAATAAAAAACATGATCATATCATTCACACAAAAACCTGTACACAAATGTTTATAACAGGATTACTCATAATAACCAAACAGTGGAAAACAACCAATATGTCCATACACTGATGAACACATAAACAAAATGCGGTATATCCATCCACACATATAAAAGCAATGGGGTACTGATATATATATGCTTGCCACACAGGTGAACCTTGCATTATGGAGAGGGAAACAAGCCAGACACAAAACATACATTGCACGATTCTATTTATATGAAAAGTCCAGAAACAAGGAAAAATAGACAGAAATTAGATCTAGGGACTGAGAGGAGGGGGAACGGGAAGAGTCCACTAAGACACATCGGTTTCCTTTTAGTATAATGAAAACGTTCAGGAATTAGATAATAGCAATGTTTTTACAACATTATCAACATGCTAAAAGCCACCGAGTCGTAATGGTTTTTGAAAGGTGACTTATGTGAATTTTATTTCAATGATGTGATGAGCCAGGATCAGAACCCAGGTAGACTAGCTTCCAAAGTGCAGCTGCACAGCTGTGCTGTAGAGCCCACAAGGAAGAAGTGCTCAGTCTGCCTAGGAAACCGGAATGGTCTGAGAAGCCATCTGGGCTTGGTTATGAGGGTTACCCTGACAGGTGAGGAAAAGCTCACTCCAAACAGGAAACAGCACGAGCAAAGCTACAAAGAACCCTACGATGTGGACCATTCCAAGTTGTTTTGGTGACGTAGTGTAGTAGGTACTGGCAGAAACTGGAGCACAGATATTGGCAGGAGCTGTTCCTAGAGCATCTTATACTCCAAACACAGAGTCCTTCTTTTTACATAGGGTAGAAATAGAACCAACTACACAACCAAAACTAAAGTAAGAGATTCAGCAGGTGAATGCAATTTAAAGGCAAGTTTTTAAAATCTAATAGAGAAAATATTAAACTTCATGGAGCTATTTATAAGGCTCGTCAATTTCCCACAATTCATTTTGTGTCTGTACGCCCACATAGCACCCCTCCAGAACTTTGCCAATTATCACTTCTCTCACTTGTAAACCCTAAAATTTTCACCTCAAGCCATCAGTCATCCCTTATTTCTGTAACAAACTTTAACAGCAGCAAGCAACAGTAAAGTTTACTTCCAAGGCTTTGTTCCATTACAAAGCATTATAAAGCTCCACAAACACTAGCAAACCAGACTGAAGCTACTATATTCTTGTCTTGCTGTCTGTGAGATTTCCTAGAAATTACATGAACATGAAATCTGAACTAGTTCTCCATGGTTTTTCTTGTTTTTTTATTTGCATTTATTTATTTATTTATTTATTTATTTATTTATTTATTTGTTGGGGTGACAATTGTTAGTGAAATTACATAGATTTCAAGTGTACAATTTTGTATTACATCATCTAAATAAATAAATCCCATTGTGTGTTCACCATCCAGAGTCAGTCAGTTCTCCATGTTAATGTGCAAAAATCAACATACCTTAAATGTATCAAGGACACACACAAATATACCTTAGCTTTGTTTTATCAAAATGACCTTGAATCAATATTCCAGAGTACACCTTCTTCATCCTTATTATTGTTAGCCATGTATTGAGTTGTTGGTTTCTGGTCACTTAGAACAACATTTTAAGCATGAAACAATGCCCGAAGATTGAGACATTAGGAATAATAACTATATTTGTAATAAATAGCAACAACAATAATAACAGCTAACATTTAATACCAATTACAATGTGTTAGGCACTCTTCTATTTGCTTTACATATAACTCTCTTAATACTCCCATGTCCCTGTAAGATAAACACTATCACTATCCCCTTTTTACAGATAGGAAAACTGAGGTACAGAAGGACTAAGGAACTTGCCACAGTTCATAGAGCTAGTTAGAGCGAGGTTAGAGGGGGAATCTGAACCCACAGGGCATATGTATAGAGTCTGGGCCCTCAACCACTATACTCTATGTGTGTCTGATTTAGAATATCCACAAGTTTTTCCATAATAAAAAAGCTTAAACACTCATTTATATTAATATTTATGAAAGCAATAACACAATCCCAAAAATTCAGTCCTATTCAGACTTCATGTTTATAACCTTGCTGTCCCCTCCTCCTAAAAATAATCACGTCTTCTCAGTCCACCTTAAAACAATCATTTATTACACCTATACACTGTGCTAAGTGGTTGGGGAGATAAAAAGTCATTAACTTACATTAAGTGTCTAGAGAAAATGAAATTACTCTGCTATATCTGACTACATTTTATGGGGTAAGTTAGTTACCTGACCAGTACTGGCTAATTTGGACATTCTAAAAAAGTCTCAGGATGTACCTCTTATATTTAATTTTTGCCTTCATGCCAAAGGCCATTTGTACTGACATTGGCAGACTTACTAAATCACTCTCTCAGGGTTATGATGCCTAAAATGTCCTAGACATAATTCTGATGTATAAGCTAGTGTTGAGAATCACTAGTTTTACACTTGGCCCATGTATTCCCTATACAACTAAAATGACAGTATTACAAATGCACAATTCATTTCCAGGGACAATGGATTTCCAGGGACATTTCCAATCATGTCAAACAATACTCTATTTATTGACTTCAATAGGGAATGTGAGACAGTCATAATCCAGCAATTCCACTTCTTCCAAACGTAGGCTAAAAATAACATTCCCATGTGTCCTGGGAGAATCACACAAAAGTGCACATCATAACGTTGTATGCAACCAAAAATAATGGATAACAACCCGATTGTTAAATCAACTACGGTACATTCATAATACACAGCATTTTAAAAGAACGAGATAGTTCTACATGTTTTGAACAATCTTTACAACTAAGAGAAAACTCCAGTTTGCATAATACACACAAATATACTATTTGTGTTATATATCTTTTCATAGATACATGCGTATACGTACATACATAGGTAAATCAAAAATAAAATTGTAAAAGGATATATTCCAAAATGACTGGAAAACGGTCTTCTTCTGAAGATGGGATGTAGAATGAAGAATGGTGATCGGGGGGATTTTACCTTTATCTAAACTTAAATTTTTGTATAGGTATTGTGTAATTAAAAATAATTTTCTTAAAGTGTTGCCAAAGGACACTCCACTTAAAATAAATTCCTTTTGTGGTTACGTAGCTTTCAAATGGACACTCTGAGAAAAGACTGCCATCACACCATTATAAATAGCCTCCAAAATGCCAATTTTCACTTTCAAATAAAATTCACAGTTTAATCAAGGTCAAAGCAATGTTCTGTTGGAATTCTGAGAGTGTGATACTGAAGAGAAAAAAAAAAAGAACAGCTAAATTCTCCTGACGCTGTTCTATCATAAGAAAAGGAGTTTCATGGAGGTTGTACAAATGACATTTAAAACTAAATTCCATCTGTCCCTTCTAATTCCATCATAAACAGACTCTAAAAACAAAATTGCTTAAATAAATTGGTGAACTTAAAAAAACTACTTAAAAATATAGGTATTAATTTAGCAGCCCCCAAATGATCAAGTCTTAACTAATGGATGGAGTATGCTTATGAAAGAGGCGGCTGCTGTAGAAAACACAGAATCCTCTAGAGTTTAAGATGAAAACTACATTTTGTAAGTAGAGCCATATGAATATTAGGGGTCTTTTGTTGGATCATGCAGATTAGAAAGGAATGTTCTTAAGACACTTGGAGTCAAATGCCAGGGCAATTACATTGCAAGAAACACTTTCACCAAAAAACAAACAAACAAACAAACAAACACAGGGGCCGGCCCGGTGGCTCAGGCGGTTGGAGCTCCTTAGGCCGCCGGTTCGATTCCCACATGGGCCAGTGGGCTCTCAACTACAAGGTTGCCGGTTCGACTCCTCGAGTCCTGCAAGGGATGGTGGGCTCTGCCCACTGCAAACAAGATTGAACACGGCACCTTGAGCTGAGCTGCCGCTGAGCTCCCGGATGGCTCAGGTGGTTGGAGCGTGTCCTCTCAACCCCAAGGTTGCCGGATCGACTCCAGATCGACTCCCACAAGGGATGGTGGGCTGTGCCCCCTGCAACTAAAAAAAATGGCAACTGGACCTGGAGCTGTGCTGCGCCCTCCACAACTAAGATTGAAAGGACAACAACTTGACTTGGAAAAAAGTCCTGGAAGTACACACTGTTCCCCAATAAAGTCCTGTTCCCCTTCCCCAATAAAATCTTTTTTTAAAAAAAAAAAGAAAGAAAACACACACACACACAACAATAAAGAGGTAAGCAATGGCTCAAGAACTCAAGAGTTTTCAGAAATTCTAATCCTGCTTTTAAAACAAAAACCAAAAAAACCAAAAAACTTCCTTCCTTTCATATCATTATTTATTTTAATAACACAGTTTCCTCAATTTATACTGAAATATACTAGCCAATGTATTTTAACTCATCTGAAGTACCCAACTTCTCTTTTTCTAAATAAAGCCTGTCTGAAATTTGGAGGGAGACTACAAGAAAGTGGTGGGGGAGGGGGGAGGATGAGGGATGTTAATTTGTACTGATTACCATTCTATTTCTGGAGTTAAAGAATATGTATTCAGGTGCCCATTTTATTACTCTTTAAACTTACATTCGTTATTTCACGTACTATATGTGTGAAAGATTTCATAATTTTAAGATGTTTTAAACCAAAAGAATAACTAAAAGAGATGCCAGGGCAAAAGTGGAACACTATGCTAAAATACTTGCCTAGTTACCTCCTAGTTTTCCAGTGCTCTCACAGCACACAACAGGGTCACTTCCTTATTTCCTTATTTTCTCAACTCTGAAATACAGGTAAACCTCAGCTACCAGGGATTCAAGGAATGAGTGATTCGGGATAGCTATGTTCATAATAGTGGAGAGATTACCTATTTAACTCATTTAAGCCATTCTGAAAGAAAACAATCGTATTTGGTTAAAAAGTAACCTAAGCATACAGTTTCTCGGCTGCCTCATACAAAGCATTTCATTACAGGCATTACTCTGATAGTCTCAGAGCCTTGAATGGTAGGTAGTGCAAGGTCTGTTTCTGGACTAACGGCTCCAGATTAGGACAGTGCTTTTTGCTTGCTTTTCTGATTTGTCCCTTAGTTAGCCACGTGTCACTGTATGTGTGCACTTCTAACTGGCTCATTCTAACCTGCTGAAAAAACAAACTACAAGTAGGTAGTTTCCCACACTGCACATAAAGTTTTCCTTAAACTATCTCTAACACTTCAATGTTTATGAGTCCTACATCAAGGCTCATAGAGTTCTAGCACCTCTCTCTTTTGAGGGTCCCATTGCCACAGTCCTTTCACCAGCTTCATTCTTTCCCAAGTGATTAGCTTTATAACTGCAGCTTGCTCATGGAATATAAATGGACGCCAAGCTTCTCTATGTTATAGTGGCAACGATAACCCTTGTATTCGTATTATGACAATGATAACTCTTGAATTTGGCAAGGGTTACATACCTTTACTTTCATAGAAACATTATGAGGCAGATACAAATATCATTTCATTTTATAGATTAGTAAAGGAGGGGAAAGCCTAAAAAGTCAGGTAACATTTCTGACGTCACCCAGAAATTAACTGGAAGACACAGAACTTGGCCCCAGATCTAAAGGCAATGCTGATATTACCAACAATGAGACAACGACCCTACCACACTGACCTACCTGTCAGCAGTTTCGGAAATCCAAATCCCTGAGGCAGGGATTGCATTGTTCCAGTTCACCTTTTCTAGCCACACTACACCCTCCCCCAGAGGCTGGACCACCGTGGACTGGCATTGGGGCCAGATGCACAGCTAACCCAACCCCTTCAGGTGATGGGCCACAAAACAGCCACATCCCAAAGGGCTGCCAGCGGGCACTTCCAGTCTACACCCCACCCCTGTGCTCCTAGTTCCTGACAGCTGGCGGAGTCAGCAGAGTGCCTGACAGAAATCAGACACAATCCCCAAAGTTCGAACAATGTGAACAGAAAGGAAAAATTCCAATTTGGGCAAGAGTTTTTCATCAAGCCCCATGGAACCCACTGCAAATTTCTGTTCCAGTTCTACTCATTATTCAAATTTTTCCATTCAAAATGTTGATTACCTACTATGTTCCAGCACTGTATTTGGGGCAGTGTGATTCAAATTTAAAAATGCTACCAAAAGTTCCTATAGTCTTCTCATCAGGTTCTGGTGAAGAGAAATTCATAGAGAAATACTTCTTCCTCTGAAGGCTCCTGTCCCTTGTCAAGTTTGAAACATGGGAAAAGCAATGTCAAGATCTTTGTCATTTTTTTAAATCCATTTTTTTCTACGGCTGGTGACTATAATCTTCTCTAATACTGTCTTTTAGCAAATACTACTTTTCTTTTAAAGAAAGTTTATGCTGTTAATCATCTGAAATAATCCTCCCTAACTGTGGACCTGCACTGTCCAATACAGTACCACTAACCACGTTTCCGTAGCTACTGCGCACGAGATGTGGCTACTCCAAACTGAGATGTGGCTAGTACAAAAATACAGATTATATCTTGATGTTATTTTGATATACTGAGTTAAATATATTACTATATTATTACATTTCTAGAATACTATTCAGGGGCAGCCGGTTGGCTCAATGGTTAGAGTGCAGTGCTCATAACACCAAGGTCGCCGGTTTAATTCCCACATGGGCCAGTGAGCTGTGCCCTCTACAACTAGACTGAAAACAACGACTTGACTTGGAGCTGATGGGTCCTGGAAAAACACACTGTTCCACAATATTCCCCAAAAAAAATTTTTTTAAAAAAATACTATTCAGCTGATTAAAAAAAAATGACATTCTGATTCATGCTGCGACATGGATGAACCTTGAAAACATAGTAAGCAAAATAAGCCAAACATAAAAGAATAAGTATTGTATAATTCTACTTACATGAAGTACCTAAAACAAGCAAGTTAATAGGAAACAAAACAGAGGTTACCAGAGACTAAGAAGGGAAAACAGGGAGTTAGGGTTCAGGTTCCGAAGTGAAGGAGCCTTACGCAGGTAGTAAGAGACTGCAAAAACTTACCTCAAATCTCAGTAAAGATAAATAAACACTACTAGCAAACCAGCTCCCGGTTTTGTTTTTTTAAGTACCTATAATGAACACTACCCAATTTAACTCCCAAGGAGAAAAGTCAAGTAAATTGGTTTGCTACCATCAAGCTTAAAAGACGAATCTTATTTTTTCCTACTAAAGAATGGATCTGAAGATGACTAGAATACTCTGTGAAACCTCAACAGCCATTTCCACAAACCATTCCACAAGTGCTTTTATAACAAGCATCTTCAAAATACTGACAAACACAATCAGCTTTGTGCTGAGAGCACTTCTCTCTATAACAGACACAATTTTAAAAAGACACAAAAGTAACACATAGTACACAGTTTGATGTTCTTTTGATTTACAGCATTCAGTCCTCTGAATTTGCCAAGGTTTCCAAATCTCAATTTATAACCCTATTCCCTGGCTTCTAACTTAAGAGATACATTTAGTTGTGTCTCATTTCTTAAGGCAATGAAACAGTTTTGCACCTCTGAACATAAAAGAGGTTAGGCTGTAACAAATTCTTTTCAATTAGTTTAAGAGTCTTTAGAAGAGGGATTCCAAACGTATCAAGAATATTTACTAAAAAAACAAATATACAATGAAGTACAAGAGAGGAATTACAGGGAAATGAGGAAAAAAATATGATGTAAATCCACTCACTTTACAAGAACTAAAAAAAAAAAAATCTAGTCTCAAAAAGTCAAAGGACAAATAGTAGACATTCACAAACATTCTCACATTTAAATACTTCAGGAAGGCTCACAAGACTATTCCCTGACTCAGAATGACAACACTAGCAGCTCACACCGATTTTGAGCTCACTGTGTGCTGCCACCTGTTGTGGGGGCTTTCCATTTACGAGCTCAATGAATCTAAGACGCTCCAGGAAGTCAGTATGGTAATTACCAGGCCTTGTTTTTTGATTAGGAAACAGAGGCACAGAGAAGTTAAATAACTGTGCGCCACGTCACACAGCTTGGAAATGGTAGAGCTAGAGGACAAACCAGGCAACCTGGCTTCTCATAGTATTTATAGTGGGTTCACAGTAACATTCATGGTGAGCTCAAGTGTCATAAACTAATTTTAAACCGGCAGAGATGAAGAACACATAGTGAACAGCACTGGACAAGACTCTGGAGAATATTCAGTAACAATAACTCAGGGGTGCGATAAAACTGTCAAAATGAAAGAAACTAACTTCATTTTAGAAAAAAAGTAACAAGTGGACTGTCAGAAATAGCAAACCAATTGCTAATCACAGATAGTTTTATGGAGTTCAGTAGTAACATACTAACATAACGAAGTCTTGTAAACCTGTGCTCCAAAAACCAGAGTACACAACTGCTGGACATGTTTGCCACATTTCCCTTTGTCATAAACTGTACAGAATGTCTTATTCAACTTTTACAAATTTTTCAAAACACACTGGCTTTCCCTGATGTAGGGACCATCTCATCCTACAGCCTCCAGCCAGCAGCCCGTGGCTGTGCATTCTAGAAAACACTGAGGGCACGGAGGTCCACGCTATAATCACCTGAAAGGCCTTCAGAAGTGATCACATTCTGGCAAACTGCTTCCCCAAACCGACAAAGTTTTAACAGTCAACAAAACCTTCGCTAAATCCATCTATATCAGTTACTTTTGTTTTGTTTTCATTTTTAATTAAAGTATAATTTACATACCGTGTTTCCCCAAAAACAAGACCTAGCCGGACAATCCGCTCTAATGTGTTTTTTGGAGCAAAAGTTAATCTAAGACCCGGTCTTATTTTACTATATGACTAGGTCTTATCTAATGTAAGACCGGGTCTTAGATTAATTTTTGCTCCAAAGGATGCACTGGAGCGGATTGTCCAGTTGGGTCTTATTTTCGGGGAAACAGGATACTCTAAAATTCACCCTTTAATGTTCAATTCTGTCAGGAGTCTGTGAGAAACAAACATCCCCAAACAAGATACAGAAGAGTTCCGAGGCCCAAAACAACCCCCCCAGGCCACTCTACAACCAGCCCTTGTCGCACCCCAGCTCCTGATCTGTCTTCTGTCCCTGTAATCTTACCTCTGCTTTTTCAAATGCAATTGTACAGTCTGTGTGCTTTCCAGTCTGATTTCTTTCACGTAGCATAATGCGTTCTAGATTCATATCAGTTCACTTATTCCTATTGTTCAGTATGGATGCATCACCAGTTGAGAGAAATGTAAATGGTTCCCATTTTTGGCAAGGGTTAAATAAAAAAGCTGCTATGAAAGCAAAGGTTTGGTATGAGCGTAAGTTTTCATTTCACTTGGGTAAAGCCCAGGAGCGCGTCAGATGGTACAATGTGTGACGGCTCCAGCGGCTCCGGGTCCTCACCAGGCAGCACATGGCAGAGTCAGTTTCTTTTTAACTATTCTAAAAAGTGTACAGAAGTACCGCATGATTAGAAGTACCTCATGAGTCATAAAATGGACCATCTTTTTTGTGCTTCTTTGCCATCTATACATCTTCTTTAGTGAAATTAGTGCTTTTACCTGTTTTTAATTGATGTTTTTTCTTATTGAGTTTGCAGAGTTCTTTATATATTCTGGATAAAAGTCCTTTTTCAAATAATGTGATTTGCAAATGTTTACCAGTTTGCAGCTTCTCTTTTTGTTACCTTAAGAGTGTCTTTCAGGGAGGGGGGTTCACAGTGTGAGGGATATAAATGATGAACGTCTAAGTATTACCTTGTCTTGTACACCTGAAACTAATAAATTTAAAAATAAATTAAAAAAAAAAGAGTGTCTTTCAGAGAAGACTTTGATGGAAGTTCAATTTATCTTCTTTTTAATGCTTTTGGTATCTTATTTAAGAAATCTTTGCCTAACTCAAGTCACAGCGACTTTCTCCTACGTTTTCTTCTAGTAGTTTGTAGTTTTCCATTTAAGTCTATAATCCATTTTGAGTTAATTTTTGTGTATTACGCAACGTACACTAACACTTTGCTCTATTATACCCCTAACTTTGAAGAAAACCTCACTTACCCTACCTGCCCCACACCCCAAAACACACAACGACAGTTTGTACCCTGGGGGAGTCGTCCCAGCTTGCTAAGAGTTACAGATTCCTAGAGTAGGAGGAGACCTCAGAAGTCATCTCATCCTATCACTTGATGTTCGCAAAGATTCAACTTTCCTTCTCTCCCACACTGGCCACAAGCCCCTGGTGGCAGGTCCTCCTCGCTCCTAACAACTAAATAAAGCACAATGCCACTGCTACAGCAGGTGCATGATAAAAGTCGCTATCAAGATTACCAAATTAACAGGTACTTCTCAGGGATCATTCTTCCCTATAGCGTCCTACGTAGCACACCCTTCTCCTCTGGCTCTCTTATTCCTTCCTCCAAAACCTAAATGTCAAGCATCTTCACTCAACATTATCTCCATAATGCTAAAAATTTCAAGGAAAATGTGAGATATTGCAAGAAGCACTGGACTTAGAATAATTAAGACCTGGGTTCAATCCCAAACCCTTGTTAGTTTTGTAAACTTCGGGAAAGATGCTGAAACTTGATAAATCCTGTTTTCTGACCTTTAAAATCTGAGATTTGGTGTTATGATATTCTATAATTTCTTTCTATTTAACTAAATCTTAATGTTTCTTTCTGATATTACCCTTTCTCTTCTCATTTTTTAAGGCCTACCCAAAAAAAATCAGAACCTGAAAGAACACTGCAGCTAATATATCTATTTCTAGTACATTTTGATTACCTTAAAAAGGAACTCTACAAAATTATAAATATTAACCTTTTGGTATGTTATACCATGGCCAGGAGAGATATAATGGTCCCTTCATCCCACAAGAAGCATAACCTATTTTGATACAATGCCTTCCAGGAATGTGAGTCACCAAAATGGCTTAGCTTAATAGAATCATAAATTTTAGAATATGACACGATGGATAGACTGGATGTCCACCATGCAATCCTTCATATAAATATTTCTTTCCACAGAGCTTTTAAGACTTTGTGTGGTACACAGATTATTGTGAGACTTGCTGATAAAAACTTGGAGCTGTTACGAAACTCTTGCCTACCAACTAGCAAGGATGGGCTGGCCACAGGAAACTCCTGGCTTAGACCAGCCCCCTTTCCCACAAGTTCTGACAATTCCTGGAGCTCCTCACAGTACAATTTGTTTGCTCTAGAGCAGGGGTGTCAAAACTGCAGCCCGCGGGCCAACTGCGGTCCGCAATCCACTGTTAATTGGCCCACGGCAAATTCCAAAAATATATTTAGTTTAGTTAAATAAACCAGTTGAGGCAACACATACTTCACCTGGAGTGAGTGGCCCAGCTGTTTGTGTATTTTACCGTATATGGCCCTTGGTAAAAAACATTGAAAACTTTTGACACCCCTGCTCTAGAGTTATAAGAGGGATACCTACCCCACAACACTCTGAAACTGTCCATCAGTGTAGAAGAAAAGTGTACTGGGAGAATCCTCTATGTTTGTGAAGAGCTGGAGGTGGTAAGATTTGAGCTGACCTAGCTGGACAATCAGCTCTAATGTATCTTTTGGAGCAAAAATTAATACAAGATCCGGTATTATATTTATTACATTATATCATATTATAGTAAAATAAATCTTATAGTAAAATAAGACCAGCTACGTATCTTACATCATGAGTAGGATACACAGTTTCAACACATACACAAATGTAACTTTAAAATATAATTTTTGGGCCAGCCCGGTGGCTCAGGCAATTGGAGTTCTGTGCTACTAACTCCGAAGGCTGCTGGTTCGATTCCCACATGGGCCAGTGGGCTCTCAACCACAACGTTGCCAGTTCGATTCCTCAAGTCCCGCAAGGGATGGTGGGTAGTGCCCCCTACAACTAAGATTGAACACGGCACCTTGAGCTGAGCTGCTGCTGAGCTCCTGGATGGCTCAGTTGATTGGAGCACCACAAGGTTGCAGGTTCAACTCCCGCAAGGGATGGCGGGCTGTGCCCCCTACCACTAGCAACAGGCAACTGGACCTGGAACTGAGCTGCGCCTTCCACAACTAAGACTGAAAAGACAACAACTTGACTTGGAAAAAAATTCCTGGAAGTACACACTGTTCCCAATGAAGTCCTGTTCCTCTTCCCCAATAAAATCTTTAAAAAAAAAAAAAAAAGAAAAAAGAAAAAAATATATGTTAATTTTCAAGAATGATTTATGGAAACAAAAAAACAGGCACAAGAGGAATGTGTTCTAACTTTTTCATGTAAAACATTACTATAAGAAATTTCATATTACTGTAAGAAAAGTAAAGAAATTATGAATGATTCCTTCATGACAGCATTATGTATTGAAAATATCCTCAAATTTAGAGTCAGAAAATTGGTATTTGAATTTTGACTGATCCCAAAATGAGGAATCTGATACCTCAAATTAAGTATGTTTCATTTTCCATAAGTCTGTCTCCTCATCTATAAAGTGCTGTAGAAGTAATAATTTGATTCATCCAATTTAATGATTATGCAGGAAAATCAGAACAGAAGAAAAGTTGGCAGGAGTGGGAGGGGGTCGGGGGTGGCAAATAAATATATGGAAAGTTGGTCAAGATTGTTTCCAACATTTTCAATAAGTAACAAAGAGCAGTCAGAACCAGTTTTCTGTTCTGGATCTTTCATGAACAACTAAAAAAGTAACATTCTGAGAAAATTATTAGTGCTAATGATAAAAGTTTTCATTATGACCTGAAAACATGAAATGTGCAATGGAAAACTTTGCTGCAGTCCAAACCCAAGAAAACATGCATATCAAAATCACAAGTGAGGACAAAGTTAACTTGTTTATTTGATCTCAATGGCACTGCTCGCATAGGAGGCGTCCCATAGAGACCAAGAGTCAATTGGACCCATTGTTCAAGCTGGCTGCATGTAATAAGGAGTTAACTGTGGCTCAGAAACTAGTTTCATCATCCTGTAAACGTTCTGGCTCATAGACCATGAGTCAAAAACAATAAACCAAAAGCTCTAACAACCTAGACAGCCCATCCATGTTATTCACCAGACTTGGCACTCGATGACTTTTGGCCAATGCCAAAAATTGATTCTAACATCAAAGGATAAAAATTTACAAGCAGTAAATGTATTCAAACCCTAAAGGTGTTAACAAGACCTTGAGGTACAATGGCAGCATTGTTGGAGTAAGTACACACCATTTGAAAGCCAGATTCATTTCAGCCTAGAACTGGCCGGTGTTATTTATTTATAAGGAAGTCTTACTCAGACCATAAAAACTGCAGAGAAGTGCCACCTTCAATTCTTTCGGAACAAGGCAGATATGACATGTGTGTATGCATACTAAAGTAAACAGGAATGTCTTTCCCAAAGACTTGAGACTGAGTTGTGTCTTAACCCTTCATTTCTCATTAAGTAATATCCTAATGCTTACATAACCAATGGTAAGAAAAACTGAAAAACTAATGGTAAGACAAATCGAAAAACCAAAATATTTGGTCTATCCTTTCATTTTAGCATTGTGAATATAGGAGTCCAGAGACTAATGATATATAGAGCAATCCAGCCTGGGCACCTCAGGACTCCCCTGGACTCAGCTTACTGGGTCCCAGCAATTATTAGTAATTACTACTATATCCTGCCTACAGATCCCCAGAGACCAGGGACACCTGTTTGCTGAAAGAAAAACTAAAAGCTTTCCTAGACTAGAAATAAATCAGCAAGTATATATTTTTAAAACCAAACTACTACCACATAGCTATAGAAAATCCTTGACCTAATTAAAAAATATATAAAATATCACTCCAGTCTAGACTCTAGTAGTGTCTAGACTGTGGCAATAAATAACTGTTGCACAAAATGCTTTAGGTCAAGTGCCTAAAGCATATTCTCTGGGATTCTAAAGCCTTGGATGGGGAAAATAACAAAAATCCTGCTGCCTGTTATTCTATCACAGCAGTATACAAAAAACCATTAAAAGAAATTAATATTTAGTTTATTCTGGAAAAATAACTTTAAGAAATAAAAAGTTTCTTCCAGATAAAGTATGCTCTCCTCATCATTCTTCTGTTATTTTAACTCTTTTGTATAATTTGGGGGAGAGTCAGTGCTGAATTACCCAAAAAGAAGATGACACACACTGTAGGAAAAAAACTCACCTACCCTCTTAAGTTCAGGGACTGGGACCTGCAAATCAAACTGACATACAACAGATTAACAAAAGAAAAATATTTATTTACACATACGATACTCATACACACAGGAAAATTCAGGGATGAGTAACTCAAAAGGACGGGTAGAATGTGGGGTTTATATACGATACGAAAGGTAAAGTATGGAGAAGAGGCTAAATAAACAAAGGAAAGGAGTTTGGGGCTTCTGTGGGTATGCGGTTGGGAGGATTTGTGAGAAGGTGACTAGGATATGTAGAGTAGTAAATAAGGGTTGTTTGGTAAGATATTTTATGCAGAGAAGAGTCACTCTCCTCTTCCAGGTATGGGAAAGGGAAAAACTTTTACACGTGTAAATTTATGTCCTGCTTTCAGACAGAAAGTAAGAGGGCAGACAGCAAATTACCTTCAGCTCAAAACAATATTTTTGCCAAAGTGGCGTATTTTGAGGTAGCATACTCTGTTCCCTTTCAACATGTTCAGGGAGCCAACAAAACAGGGGTACCAAAAATAAGAAAAATGCTTTTTTCTTTAAGATTTATATTTTATGTATTTTTTAAATCCATGGGTAACAATAAGAATTCTTCTGGAAGTCTTTTCTTTAGTTTGCACTTCAGTATTGTCATTTTTCATTTTGCAGGGCAAGAGGCTTTTAAAGCACTTAATGAGGCTGTGACAGGTCATCTATCTCTATACTCTTCGTGCCTTTAAATATATTGACTAAAATACACCATAAATAGTTTCAGAACATTAATAACTATGAAATTACTGCAAATGGTACATACTGTATAACCATTTCTGATATCGCTAGAAAGAACTAAACTGTTTAAGTAGAAATTTTTAAACTTAAGAAACTACACCACATCTTCTGATCGACTCTTTTAAACGAGGCACACAATGTTCTTTTAAAATCTCATGAAAGAAAGAGGAGAGGCGTTTTCTACCCTTACAGTACCAGGATATTATTCTGCCTGAACAAAGAAGAAAACAGTCATATAGAAAGACTTATTTGGCTAACTGCCCCTCCCCTCCAGTTGGCAAGATGCCACCTTCAGCTGGAAAACCATTTAACCAAGATACTTGATTACAAATGTCTTTATCTGTAATCTATTTTAATGTTGGATACATCCCTAACTTGAGAATAATTTTTTTTTTTAAGAATAACTTTTAAGAAGAAAAGGAGGAGCAAATGGCATATATCTCAGAACTAAAACACTATCACAGGAGCATTTATGTAAAATAATACCAAGAAGGGGGAGATAGGGCTACAATACTGAAAAAAGAAATGTTTGAACACAAACTTACAAACTGATTACGGAAATGCAAACTCACATTTATGGCCAGGTGTCAAATTACCACGCCACCCTAGTTCTAAAAAGGAGATACGATCTTTTTCCTCTTATTTTGCAACTCTGCTTAGTGGAGAAAGAGACTGAGTATCAGGCAGTTACAACTGAACATAGCCTGCAAACACAAAGGTCTCAGCTCAAAAGGCGGTTTTAGTTTAAGGGTCAGATTTTACAATGGAAACGGGATAATAACTACCTTGGAGGGAGACTTAAATTAATTATGATTTCCCCAATAATTATGATTCCCCCAATAAGGGTGTGTGTGGGGGGGTGTTCAACTAAAGAAATTAATTTTAGTGCTATTTTAGTAGTCTTACTACTGAAAAATTTAGAGGTACAAATGCCGTTCCATCTGCCGTGTTTGGATACAAAGAGGCTTTTCTTCATGTAATAAGAAAGCCTTATTGTTAAAAAAGAATTCCGTGATCCTTCAAAAAAGATCAACAAATAGTAAGCCAAAAAAGGGCATATAGAATCGAACAATTTCCAATGTATAATAAATAAGTGGTTTACTCCAGAACTCAGTCTGTTGGGTTGGTGACCGAGTCCCACAAACGAGGACAAGCAGGTGAAAAAAGCCTCCTGTTCCCACCCGCACCCACCACTGCCATCCATTCAGCAATTGACATAAGCATATGTACTCTCTCCTTTTGTTTCCAAATATTATTTAAATCTTACTTTTTATATTCTACTTTTATACAGGAAAAAAATACTTGACAAAAGTAACAAAAACATACTTTAGCAGTGCCTTGCTGAAGTCGCTAATAAATATAACTATGATGTAAATACAGAATCCAGATGAACTTATATTGAAAGTGGTTGTGTGACAAGTAAGGATATGGGTAGGTTTTGTTCTTATGTCTACATTCTGATTTCCTACATTTGACTATAAATATACATTTTATAACCAGAATGTATACTTTATCTTTTATAATCGTAAAAATGTAATAATGAAGTGAGATGTACCATGGTGAATAAGCATATGGGCTCTGGCTGACTGCCTGGACTCGAATCAAAGCTCCTACAATGCAAATCGCTTACTATCCCTAACCACCAGTTACAGAAACAGAATACAGTAAGAATACCTACCTCACAAGACTGCAGTGAGGATGACACCAGACAGTACATGCAGAAGTGCTTTGCAAAGCACCTGCCCAAGTTGAAGGCCTTGACAAATACAAGCAGCAGCTACACTACTGTAAGTGCAGGCTTATCCCCTGACGTGCCAAAATACATCCCACAGTTCCACGTCTGGGGTTAGAGCTTCTGTTGCTCCAACTGGAGGTCATAACAATTTATGACACTGTTTTCATAGAAAGTTAATTCTGCACCACAAGGAATAAAAACATACACTAGAAACAAATCCTATTCTCCTTTTGCCAATAACCAAATGTGAAACAGACTGAGGTGGCACCTGAACATTTCCTTAGCTCTCCTACTCTCATTTCACCTCCCAAGCGTTCATAGGACTCTGCCTTCAGAGAGCTCTGGAAAACCCAAGCCGACCGTTCCAATGTGTAAACATGCTGTTTATACTAAAACTATTATATACTACAACTTCTATTTAGGGCAACCGACGGGCAGGGGGCTATCTTAAAGAATGGTGGACATGTATTGACTTTAATTTAATTGTACTAACTTTTATCTTCATTCTGAAGACCACCTAAAAAGCTATAATGCAAAATTCTTACTGTGATTTGAAGCCAAACAGTATTCTTCTGTTTTTGAAGCTTTCTAACTTCCAATAATTACATATAAGGTAACAGAAATTTCACTCTGAAGAATTCTTATTTGTGAATCTCTCTGTTAATAAAGAGTAATAGCAACATCAGAAGCACTGTGCACTAAGTACTAATTAATACCAGACACTGTTGTAAACATTACGTGTAAGAATTTATTTGCTTTAGACAACAATCCTTGGAGGTAAATACTTTTGCAATTCCCAGGTACCGCTGAACAAACTGAAGCAAAGAGAGGGGAAGTGGTGAATCTCAGGACTGAAATCCAGACAGTATCTTGTGCTTTTTCACCACAAGGCTGGTCTCAGTTTGGTGGTCGACATAAACACTTCCTACTGGCAGGATCACTTCTTCTGTAGTACGTAAAGCACCTGACGTCGATATTTTGAGCGTGTCAGAGGGCAGAAAGGGGTAATCATGAGTTTCTACTTATTCAACCAGAAGATTCTATTCCCAAAGAACCATCAGCGTATCTGACCCTTTCTTCAGTCTGCACAGTAGTTAAGAAGATACTGTCAGCCATAGTATTCCCAGCAGTCACTCGCTTTTATCTGAAAAGGAGTTTCATAATTAACCTAAATATTATACTTAGATGACTTGTAACACCATCATACAAGAACAGGTAAAATGTCTCTCTCCCTAATCACTCATTCTCATTGGAGCCTCACCATTTCTGCCCCTACTTCTCACACTTCTCTAATCCTCAGTACACACTGCTGCAGAGTCAAGTTTCAAAAACAAAAAACTGATTCCATTACCACCCTGAAGAAAGCCTTCAATTCCTACAAAGTATTTTGCTTTGGGGTTTTGTGATCAGTCCCCTGTGAAAATGTAACATGAATTTATGGACCATGGCCATAAATGAGTCCACAAATTTTGCATATGGTCATACTAAGAACACAATTGATTTACTGCCTTAAAACCCCATACATAAGTAACAAAATTCCATTTTAATTTCATAAAGGAATTAAAGATTTCTCTAGGCAGTCCATAAACGTTTGCTGATGGTAAGAAGTTTATCTTAACAAACCATGCATCAATATACAGATGACATGTCAAAAACTTTACATAGTAATTTACGAACTTCAGAATGATAAACTTTCCCATAACTAAATGTTTCATTTTATGTGAGCCTATGTCATCAGGACAGTCACTCTGCTAACATACTTGGATAGTCAACTCATGGGCCCTTTGTGTAGATTTCAGTTGTATATGTGCGTAGGAAAGTTTAAGGCTCTGTCCTCCATCAGCCTCATAGGAAAACAGAACTGCAGAAACATACCAGAAACCAAGCTCAAACCGCTCCCGCCTTCGACCAAAAGACAAAGTGGAGACAGACAGATCCGGTTGTAGGCATGCAGTATGCCCTTCCTCTAGACGGGGAATCCAATCCCAAGTGTCCCAAGGGGATAGCAGGTAACAGGAGTAAAGCAGGCCTCTGGTAAGAGGAGAAGGGTGGGACTCTGGCAAACCGTCAACCACAGCCAGGTCCAGGGGACAGCCATTGCGCAAGAATGCAGGTGCAGGGTGGCCAGTCAAATTTTTCCAGATATGGAAAGAGGGGTTCTTACAGGAAATGCCCCAGGTAGCCAAGCACCATGAGGCTCATGAACACACGGCAGGCGTGATCCAGCCCACATCTAGCAGTTCACACTTCGTGACAGTATAGACCTTCATTATTCATTTCACAGACAGGAATTGGTGCCAGCCCTGCACACATACGCTCCTAGGCCTGGGGACAAAATGAAGAAGCCAGTGTGTCCTCATCCAGTTCAAGAGAAGACAGAACGCCATGAATGCGGCAGTCAGCACAGCGAGAGCCAGGCAGAGGCGGGAAGGACGCAGTCAGCAGAGAGGGAGCAGTAATTCAGGTACATCTTCCCCTGGCAGCGGGGCGAGGATTGGGGCCTCTGGGATGAGTCCTAGTAGGACAGATAGGAAAAGGCAAACTGTGCAGCTGAGAGAACAGTAATGCCAAGTGTGAAGACGCTGGGTGACGAAGCTGGAAGGTGCCCTCGGGGGACGAGAGGAGGGGGCACCACAGCAGCTGGAGCAACTGAAATTCAGGGAAGAGAAAAGGACTGAAACAAATACAGGTAGCAGATAAAACCATGAGAACGGATCACAGTATCTATCAGAATGGCAAAATCGGCAAATCTGACAGATACGTTCAGAATTTTAGTAATATTGTAGTAATTTTAGTAATATTTATTGTAATCTCTTTCCTAAGTAATACATGTTAAATGTAAACAAAGTAGAAAGTCATAAAAAAGAAAATTTTATATCACCCATAATCCTACACTAACTGCTATGCACTTCCTTTCCATCTAGAAATATCCAATGACATTCTCCTCCACAATCTTCACTCTACTTATTTTTCCCTTGATCCTAATTTTTATCCACTTAAGACTTCTCCATTTTGGCACATCAATCATAAGCCTCCTCAAACCTTAAGTGAAATGAACAGGAACGTAAAAAACTAAGTTTTGTTGCAGTTTAAAAAGCCAAACCCACCTTTCTACAAACACAATATTTATGTCAACTGCTTCAGCCTTTCCACATAGCACAGGCCAGAAAGAGGTGCCCTCTATTCGTTTCCATCAGAGACCCACACTCTAGGAAAGGTTTGGCCCTGCACAGGGTATGACCCAGCGTAACTGCTTTAGTCGACTATAAGCTGCAATAAAAGTAAACAGCTATTTTATGCATCAAAGGACATTACCAAGAAAATAAAAAGACAATCTATAGAATGGGAAAAATATTTACAAATCATATGTCTGATATAGGTCTACTATCCAAAATATATAAAGAACTCTTATAAATCAACAAAAAGACAAATAACCCAATTAAAAGATGAGCAAGGGCCTTGAAAAGACCTTTCTCCAAAGAAGATATAAAAATAGCCAACAAAAACATGAAATGATTAACATTATTAGTCATTAGGAGAATACAAATATAAAACACAAGGCTCTCCTTCATACCCAGTAGACTGGTTATCATCAAAAATATAAAAAATAAGTGTTGTAAAAGATGTGGAAAAACTAAAACGCTTATGTTTCAGTGGGAATGTAAAGTGGCTTAGTCACTGAGAAAAAGTTTGGCAGTCACTCAAAACGTCAAACAGAATTGCCCCATGACCCGGAAATTCCACCCCTGGGCATATAACCAAAATAACTGAAAGCAGGTACTCAAACAAATTCTTGTACATGATTGCTCATAGCAGCACCACTTACAATAGCCAAAAAGTAGAAACAACCCAAATAATGCATCAGTGAATGTACAAACCAACTGTGGTATGTCTGTGCAATGAAACATATTCAGCCATAAAGCAATGAATTCTGACACATGCTACAGCATGGATCTTCAGGACATAGGCTAAGTGAAACAAGCCAAGCACAAAAAAACAAACACTGTATGATTCTACCTATATCTGGTACCTGGAGTAGTCCAACTCAGAGAGACAGGAAGTGGAATGGTGGTTGCCAGAGTCTGGAGAGAGAGGGGAATAGGGAGTTGTTTAATGGGCAGAGTTTCACATTTGCAAGATGAAGAGTTCTAGAAATCGGATGCAGAATGTGAATGTACTTAACTGCATACGTAAAAACGGTTAAGATGGTTCGTTCTAGGCCAGTACAGTGCATGCAATATACGGTTGTTGAATAAAAGCAACAAGTGAAGTTTAGGGCAAAAGAATTCTAAATTTGTTAACTGTGTCTGTTCTCTTCAAAATCTGACTTATTCACACTTTCCTTTAGCAGTACAGGTAAACGGCCATATTAAAGTCATCACTATGAAGATTATGCAGCACCACACAAAATGCTTAACATATTGTTAAGTGTAAAAAGGAAAATCCACAATTACAGGCTATGTTTACTACTTGCAAATATTACATGAGTATATGCATATGGACAAGTGGAAGGTAAAACAGAAAATGAAAACAATTTGCTCTATTGGGTGATGGACTTACTGGCTTCTGTGAATGTGCTTATATTTATACAATAACTATTGCTTTTAAATGTAAAAAAATGGTTAAAATGATAAATTTTATGTTATGTGTATTTTGCCAAAAAAAATTTTTTTTTTAATTTTTAAAAGAATGAAGTACTGATACATGCTATAAAGGGGATGAACTTAAAAACATTACCCCAAGTGAAAGCCAGATACAAAAGGTAAAATGTTCTGCGAAATTCCCAAAATAAGTAAATCCAGAAAGAGAGAAAGTAGATTGGTGGACCCCAGAAGTTGCGGGGGGAGAATGGGGAGCAACCGCTATATTAACATAAGCGTTTCTTTAGAGGGTGATGAAAATGTTCTTGAATTAAGTAACAGAGATGGTGGCACTACTATGTGATATAGTAAAAATCACTGAATTCTATACTTTTAATGGGTGAGTTTTATGGTATGTAAAATACATGTAATTTAAAAAAAAAATTTTCAGTAAGAAGCTGCTCTTTTGGAGCTACTGCGCCATATAAAAATAATACAACCAAAACTACTGGTCCAATGATATTTTCCCACTTTTGTATTTACCTGCAGATATCAGTTTTGTGTAAATTAATACAATTTTCTTCACTTCTCTTTCCTAGGCGGTGAGTGTGTTTTGAGAAGCTCCTGGCTCGGCCTGAACGACTAAGGACGACACCCACACTGTCTTTGTGGGACCCTAAACCCCACCCTCACTAACCACAGGCGGCTCTCTATTGCCTCTCCTACCACCACAGACTCACCTCACTGATGCTCCCCATCTCCACTCTGCTCTGCTCCTCTGCTGTCACTTTTCCTTTCCTATTCAGCCGGTTACACCTCTGTCCCAGCCAGGGCCAGTGCCACCCGCTTGTGCCCTAACTGCTGGATGGCCTTGTACTCAGGAGTTGCTTTGTAACTGGCAAGTTTTATAAGCTCTAATGCTAGAAGAAGGGGGAAAAAAAAAGGAAAGAAATGGGAGAAAATGCTCTGAAGACAAGGGAGAGAGGTAGAGAAAGAAGAAACTGTTTCAAGTTACAATAAAAACAGAATCAAAAGCCCAAAAAAGATTAGGGGACACAGTTCAGTTAGCCAAACCAGACGAAGAGGACTCTAACTAACGAAGGAATATTAAAAGACAGCTAAAGGATGTGAGAGTCACGAAGCGCAGAGAAGTAACAAGAAACAGAAAGGGAGGGGTGGTGAAACATGGCCTAGGGAGACGCAAACCTCAAGCAAGTGGCCCTCAGGGTCAGAACAAATCTCTCGGTGCTCACACCCCTGCGTCTGGTTACAAAGAAAAGGCGCGCAGAGGCAGAATATCACTCAAGACCTGCAGGAAGCATGAAGAAAACCTCACAGTGGGTAGAGAAGCACACTCTGTATTTATTGTAGAGGCTCTAATTCCTGACAGTGTACCGTATTTCGCCGTGTGTGATGCGCACTTTATTGCCCAAATTTGTGAGGAAAAATAAGAATTCCCATTATATATGGGTAGTACTAATTCCATGTCTATATATTTTTAATTATTTTATAATATTTATGCTTATGACTTAAAAGTGTAGCCCTAGAAATCAGTAACAATATCCATATGCAAAATACTATCCTGAAATACGATAATAGGTTTTGTTGAACTTACAATGAACTTGCAACAATGAAGAGTTCTTGGCCTTCTGCTGCATATATATCATAAATTTATTTCCGGTACATAATATTTCTTGTACCTTGTATCTGTTCTTGTGTTTTGCAATTATTTGTTACATAAAATTCCTTGTACCATGTTAAAAAAATGAATGCTAGAACTCCTCTGTAATTAACAAAACAACAAGTACCTAAACATACACAAATAAAAATTTGAATTAAAAACTAAAATGAAAGATATTTTCCCTGAAAGTTTGGGCCAAAAAATGTAGGTACACATTATATATAAGAGCACATTATACACAGCAAACTACGGTAACATTCTGACTTTCCAGGTAGGATTATTTGTGTCACCCTTGAGGAGTCAAAGCTTTTTTGCACCTATTATCATTGTAATTACCAAAATCTCCCTACATTTGGATAGCCCCTTACAGCTTGCAAAATTCACCTGGGTTGTTCCTCACAATTATCCCAGGCAAACAGAGAATATCTGTCATCATCTTCAATTTACAAACGGGAGGTCTTCTGTCCTAATTTCTCCAGTGCGTTATAAACGAAGTCTATTCTCTAAAAAATATGTAATATCTGCTATATGCAAAAGAGTATGTATAGTACGAGGTATGATCACAAACTATGGTGAAGGCTGCTGCCAAGTGCCAATCAAAGGAAAGGCAGGGACCTGCAATACAGGAAGCGGCGCATCAAACCTTAGTAACAGTGTGACAAGTTTCAACTTGTTCAGTGCAGTCAGTTGGGTGTGAGCTACAGTTGAGAGAAGGTGTGTTTTAAACTGTGATGTAAATCATCCATCATGACAATGCTCTGTGTCACACATTGCTTCTGGTACATGGCAATTTCTACCAAAGAAAAACACATTACAATGTGTCCTCATCCACCTTATTCACGGGCTCTGGCACCCTGCAACTTCTGGCTCTTCCCCAAAGTCAAAATGATTCAGGACACTAAAGCAGCCACGACAGCGCAACTAAAGACACTCACAAAAGAGGACTCCAGAACTGCTTCAGAAAGTGGCAAGAACCATGGGGTAAGTGTGTTCAAAGCAATGGGGAGTATCTTGAGGGGGATTAACGGCAACATGTCTTTCACTATAATAACTTTTTTTTATTTAAACATTCACTATATTTTAGGCTCCCACCTCGTATACACTTCCAAGTTAAATAACACAATAATAAAGCAAACAATAGTGGGCCCATCCCCCAATATAAGAACTGAAACATTATAAATCCTGTAAAAGGTATCCATCCGATTATCCTTGCCAAGGCAATGAAGAGAACAAAAGTAGTAACTACAGGGTAAGGCAGGAAGGAAACAAAGATTCTTGGGTTTTGAACAGGGGAAAAGCCAGCGAAAAGGGAAAGACTAAAGCTGTGAACTTCAAGTCCACTTTGGCAGGGTTAAAGTAATTTCATCAGAACCTTTACTGAGAATGTGTCCAATCATTCAGGACAGCCCAAGGTGCCGACAATGACCTTGCTAAGTCTCCAACTTGAGAGAGTTGAAATCCTTGTTAGAAGTAACATGGACCCAGGTTTGCACCACGAATTACGGTATGGATTTTTCAGAGCTCACTGAGTGATGCCTCCACCAAATGATAAAAGAGGTATTTGGGTTTCCCAAAAAAAGGTACCACTGGTTCCTCTCTTTACCCCTAGTAAATGCTAACAGCCATCACCTCAGGGGAGGAAGCCAGAGAAGTTGCTTCTTCAAAGATCAGAAACCCCCGAGATTAAAATTCTGGAGCCTTTCAACTTCACAACCAAGAGATTTCTTTCCTGCAGATTTCATTGGAGGATAGGTTGCCATTTTAACCATCGCATTATTTTATCACATCTAATTAGAAGAATTAGAAGTACAGTCTCCCAAATCTTAATAAACTTAATTCTATCTTAAAGCATTAAACAGACATTTCTGAGCTCCATTTTCAATTACTCTTTCAGGAAATGGTCCCTTCTCTACCCAAAAACTCACGTAATTCAGCCCCACTTGATGCCTCCATGGTTGGTTTTTGGCCCATTGAAGGCAAGATTTTTATCTTACAGACTCCAGGTACACAGCATTCTGTTCACTAATGCCTAAACTAGTACATTCACCAGAGGACTATCATGTCACCAGAGTATGTATTTTCCCCAGAGCATTAATCTACTATATCCCTAGCACACTGAAGAAATAGTTCATCATTTATTTATTGTGCTGATCAAAAACAAATTAATTAACAACACTCCCCAGGAATCTTCAGTGAGCTCTGCATCTCTTCTAGGCACGCCCGAGTCCGTGGCTCAGCTCCCGCGTGCATGTGCGGGAGCGGAGGTCCCACAAGTGGGGCCAGCTCTGTCACTGACCATTAGCAATGCTGCAAGAGCTACTGCTGGCATAGACGGAACGATGTATGCACCAATAAGCAAAATAATACATAAACATGTTGAAATCCCTAAGTAATGATTTAAGTCATTGGAAGAAGACAGTCAACTAGTTTGAATCCACTAAATAAGAGGAAAAAAATCAAGCATGTATACTGACTTTCCTATACAAACTGCACCTGAAACATCCAAACAGTTGATACAGGGAAGCTTCTCTACAAAATATTCCAGGAAATAAAGAAAAAAATGATGAAATGACGATATTAACATTTTGGAACACCTAACGAATTAATGGAAGCAGGCAATTGTGGTCAGTGGCTGATAACTTCTCAAAAGCAGAGATAACCAGACATTATATACACTGCAAGATAAAAAGGTTAAAACGTCTTTCTGCAAAAATTAATGATCTTTTTAAACCTGAGGGAAAAATGCCAACATATATGACAGGGATTGTGGGTGTGGGAGGAGGTGCAGAATGGAGAGTCACATGAATGTGTGTTTCTTGAACTTTTTTTTTAAACCCCTCCTTCCGCCTCCCTCCACTCCGGTGCAAGCCGTTGTTTCTCAGTCTAGTTGTGTAGGCCACAGATCCCTGGCCCATGCTGGTATTATGAGCCTTGCGCTCCTCCCGGCTGAGGCCGTCGGTCGCTGGTCACCGGTCGTCCTCTCACAGCAGCTCAGGCAGCTCTCGCCGGCTTCCGGCCACTCACAGCAGCACAAGGTAGACTTGTTTAAAAAGAGGGGAAAAAACCCAAATAGAAAAACAGGCAAAGGATCTGGAAATTTATAAATGAAAAAATAGAAACAGCTAATAATATAAAGTTTGACCTCATTAATAATTAAGCAAATGTGAATTAAAATGACATCTATTTGTTTTATCTGCACTGCCCACAACTCACAAGAGTTTAATAACATGACTTGTGAAAGTATAAACTAGCCAAACCTTCCAAAGATCAATTTGGAAATGTTTATATATATACATATATGTATGTATATGTATACATATAAGTATATACACATATATACATATACGTGTGTACATATATATATATATGTATATATGATATGAACATTAAAATTTCTAACTAAAAGTGGGTCGTGGCCATTAAGTCACATCTTTGGCCTGTAGTTTCCCTAACAAAGGTCAATCTTTACCTTAAGTGAGCCTGTCTATTGTCTTTTTGCATCTAAGGTACCACCCTTGGAATGTCAGTTATTCCTTTTTCTAGACCCTTCAGGGCACAACCCACCCCACCAGAGCAGGAAACCACAGAACCCTTCAGTGTTGTTCTTGTCTCCTGATTACCATCTCTATAAGCTATAAAATGCTAATTATTAACTATCCTATACCCACCAATGAAAGAGAAGTATCAGTCTCTCCAATTTACTTTTTATCCAATCCCAGACATCCTCCCCTTTATTTTCTCCAACCCCTTAATCTACCACCAATGGATTTCATGTAACCCTCCTCCTTTGATGCTAATATATAAAATACGTTGCAAAACGCCATTTTCCAGAGCATTTGCTCAATCTGTTGAGATTTTGCTTCCCTACAGGTTTGGACATTTCTTACGTCAACAGTGGGTATATAACTCTTCTAATAAAGAAACAGTTACAAAGGAAACTAGAAAGATCAATACCAAAATATTATCAATTTCTAGTTAGTCAAGTATTTTTTCCCTTTTACACTCCTTTGTAAATTCAAATTTTCTTGCAATGAACACATATTATTTTCACATCTGGAAAAGTAACACACCACACATGCCATTAGCTAAACTGACTAATAGGATTTTAATAACTCTAACTACGAAAAACCCTGGACAAGTGATTTAAGCTCTCTGGGCCTGTTTCTTCAGAGATAAAACGCAGAAGCTAAAATAGATGAGTGGTTTTCAAACTGAAATTATGCATATAAAGTGCATTAATCCCTGGCCCAGAATGAACACTCAATACACACTAATGGTGTTTATTACTATTACCCACGGGCTCACAGCAGTGGAAACAGAACCTACCAGCAACCAGGAGAATCCCAGACCCACGACTATTTCAACCATTTGCCTTTTATGCTTTAAACATTGGGCTCCTGGATACGATTTCAACTAAAGAAAAGGACCTTCTGTTTCAAAGTTCTAAAGCCCCTTGAGCAGAGGACCCCTTACGTCCCTTGCAGTGTTATATAATTCTAAACAGTACACATCTGTATTTTCATTGCTTTCACAAGTTTAGAACTCTTCTCAGAGAACACAAATAATAAAAATCCAGGTTACCTGTATTTGGCATGATTCTAATATACTGCATAACAAATTTTTGTTAATTCTGAGATTCTATGATCATTTTCCTCCTACCCCATGTTCAAAATATAGACAGGCGTCATTAAAATTTTTCTGAAATTTAGTTGGTATCCTGAAACTCCTAGTCTTTTCACACAAAGCAAAATGGGGATTAAATGAAAAGACATGTTTTAGGTAATCTTAAAAGTATTCCTTTGAACTTGAAAGGAAAGAGTACTATAAGCAGTGGAAACTGTCTCTCAAATTACTGTTCAGAAAGGACAGGAAAGGAGCATTAACCTCTATAGTCTATCTACTAGTAGAACAGGTGACTTGGAAGAACAGGACAAAGCATAATATTTATTCAGCGGTACTACCTACCCTCCATGGTAAGTAAGTGCTTCAACAGCCAACCAGTACAAATATTCCAAAGCCAGAGAGCCCACCAGATAAACTAGGTTCCTGACTTTCAGCTTTGGCAATATTTTATTCCTTGACCTTATTCCAACTTCACAAATGATATCAAAGATCAATAAAATACCAGTTGTTTCCATGAAGCATCCTTCTAGTCAAGATTCCTTTTTTTTTTTTTTTTAATTGGGGAACAGTGTGTTTTTCCAGGGCCCATCAGCTCCAAGTCAAGTCACTGTCCTTCAATCTCAGTTTTTGCAGGGGGCACAGCCCACCATCCCATGCAGGAACTGAACCAGCAACCTTGTTGTTAAGAGCTCGCGCTCTATGCCACTGAGCCATCCGGCCGCCCCAAGATTCCTATTATTCCTAATAGCACAAGGTTAATGACAAGATAAAGAAGAAACCGATGTAAGTCCACAGGCGGTACGCGGATAGAGCAATAGTCAATCCGACCTGCGATCAGACTCCTCTCATTCCAGGATCCACCTAGCAGTAATCATGGCTAAGGGAAGGAAAAGCAAATGGACTCCATCTCACCAAGCTTAGTTCCAGCCCACCGGCCACTATTTAACCTCAGGATCTGGTTACCTCATTTGCAAATAAACCATAGGAATTAACTAATTCACAGGACAGTCACATGATGCTTAAATGAAAATGAGTAATAGTAAAGTCATAAACATTTCCTCCTCTTCTCCATTATATCTGAAAAGTAGACTTTGATTTGATTCTCTACCTTTTTTTCTGGGGGAAGGAAGAGTTGTCACAGCAATTCCATAATGGGAGTGTCCATTCCTCCCAGTAATTCTCCAAATATGGTTCACGAATATCATGAAATCCATGAGATCAAAATGATTTTCATGATATCAAGATATGATTTGTCTTTCTCACTGTGTTGACATTTGCACTAACCATGTAAAAGCAACAGTGGGTAAAAGTGCTGGTACGTTAGCACCAACCAAGGCAGTGGCCCCAAACTGCATTATTGGTAATTATACCAACATCAGGACTTAATTTAAAGATAGTGCCAGTTTGGGGCCAGCCCGGTGGCTCAGGCGGTTGGAGCTCCATGCTCCTAAAGCCGAAAGCTACCGGTTCGATTCCCACATGGGCCAGTGGGCTCTCAACCACAAGGTTGCCAGTTCAACTCCTCTAGTCCCACAAGGGATGGTGGGCTCCGCTCCCTGCAACTAAGATTGAACATAGCACCTTGAGCTGAGCTGCCACTGAGCTCCCGGATGGCTCAGTTGGTTGGAGCGTGTCCTCTAAACCACAAAGTTTGCCAGTTTGATTCCTGCAAGGGATGGTGGGCTGTGCCCCCTGCAACTAACAATGATAACTGGACCTGGAGCTGAGCTGCGCCCTCCGCAACTAAGATTGAAAGGACAACAACTTGACTTGGAAAAAAATCCTGGAAGTACACACTGTTCTCCAATAAAGTCCTGTTCCCTTTCCCCAATTAAAAAAAATATATTTAAAAAGTAAATAAATAAAAAATAAAAAAATATAGTGCCGGTTTCATTTGAATGTTCTTGACGAAGCAGTGAAATATATTAATTTTATTAAATATCAACCCTAAGTACATATTCTGCCTGATAAAATAGGAAGTAACTTCTGCTGCATACAGAGTGAGTGTGTGTGTGTGTGTGTGTGTGTGTGTGTGTGTGTAAAACACTTGTGCCGTTAATTGTTTTAGTTGTGAGCAGAACTAGCTCCTTTTTGCATGGAACACTTTTGTTTGACTGACAAGACAAGCCATGGTTATTCCAACTTGGGTACCTGGCAGACACATTCTAAAAATGAATGAAATGTGTAAAGCATAGCAAAAGGAATATAGTCAATAATATTGCAATAACTATGTATGGTGTCAGATGGGTACTAGACTTCTTAAATCATATAAATGTCTAATCACTATGCTGTACACCTAAAACTAATAATACTGTATGTCAACTGTAATCGAAAAATAAAAGTTATGCTATATACCTAAAACTAATAATATTGTGTCAATTGTAATCGAAAAATAAAAGTTATTTTAAAAGAACGAAGCTGTTGTTTTACAGAATACAGTTAATGCAAGGACACAGGATGGGTTTAAAGATTTTTTTCACATATTTCAGCCAAAATAACATATTGCAACAGACTGAAGGCAGAAGCATAAGAATTTACTTCTATTAAGTCAGATATTAATGAGATTTACAAAAATATAAAACAATGTCATTCTTCTAATTTTTTGTTTTGAAAAATATACCTATTTTGGCATTTAAAAATATGCTAGTTATGTTTACAGGCAATGGGTCTACTGTTGTTCTATTAAATGAGTTGATTAACTTTTTCTAAGTTTCTCTATTTTATGTCTAACACAGTATCAATTGATAATATAAACAGCTTTTAAAAAGCTTGTTGGTCTTCGCAATAATTTTTGAGAGTCTGAAAGAGTTCCCAGGGCAAAACACTGAAGAATCACTGTCCTATACCAAGTTCTTTAATTAAAGCTATTTGAATACTCAGAAATGTCATTCAGCACTTGAGCCTTTTACATACTCCTGTCATATCCTTAATAGCACAGAACTTTTACTAACCTTACTTTTAGTTTACCCTTCAGTTGTCAATATACTAGCATAATTAATCTTCAACTTAATTAACCTTTTTTTGAGACATGCTCCTCCTACCTCCTTTGAAAATGTTGAGTAAAAATTCTAACCCTCTCCAAAACAGAACTCGGGCGCTCCAGAATACATATAATTCCTGGGTGCAAGGACAATGTCCTTCAGTCTCTGCCACTAGCCCCAGAATAAAATCCTGGCACTGGAGAGCAGTGAGGTATCAGTACGTCACATGTCCAGTTTTTAACTACACACTGTGCTCCAAAAACAGTCACAAATCAAATGATTACAAGCCAGTTTATAAAACATTAACCTACATACACAAGTAAAATTCACGTTTTCAAGAAAAAAACCCAGGCAATATTTTCAAGTAAGCCAACAAGTAACATCCCAAGTAAAACAAACACAAATACAAAAGAGCGAAAATGAAATTTGTCGTATATAAAAAATTGCTTGACTTACTCAATATTTCATATTATCACCCTTTACATATCTCTCATTTCTGTGGAAATGTAACTAATATGTTTTAAACTTCTACACATGCTAATGGAAGACTCACAACTTTTCATCACTGCAAATGTCCTTTTTAATACAGCAAAGAGTTACAATCAAAATAGAATTATCTACTATTACACATTAGTCACTCAGAACATAGGGATTTCGATACAACGGCCTCCGAGTATTCATGGTTTTATGAACATGTTTTTAAAACTTATTGGCAAGATTATTAAGCTTTTTAAAATTACCTTTCTCGCCTCTCTTCTACATTTTTTAAAACGTATTTGAGAAACATTAATGATTAAGAAGCTTTAGTTTTTACTTTAAACGTTCACTCTTAAGGGTACTGTTGTTCTAGTAAATGAATAGGGAAGAGAAAAAAACATAAGCAGCTTTTTAAATTTTTTTCCAGTTATTTTTCCAAATAATCAAGGTCTTTTTCTAGTAGTCCAGTTCATCAAATCTTAAAATATTTGCATTTTCTTTTGAGCTGCAACGTTGGTTTTGCTGTGTATTTAAGACAAATTAATTTTCAAAAGAGTAAAAGCAGTATCAATGCTTTAAAACACATGCACGCACACACACACACACACACACACACTTTTTCTCACTCACAATAACAAACACCCACACATATCCCTAAACAAGATACAAGAATAAACCTTGGAAGCTAACATTCACATTTTGCTCAGCATCTCTCACCTTAATTCCCTTAATTACGCTAACACAAAAATTTTGCCAATTTAATCACTTGGGGAAAAAAAAAGGAGATACAGAGTTACATATTTAAAACGTTTATGCTAAACAAAACAAAGCAAGTTTATCAATATAATTTCTTTAGTGGTTTGTTGTTGTTTTTTAATTTTATTGGGGAATATTGGGGAACAGTGTGTTTCTCCAGTGCCCATCAGCTCCAAGTTGTTGTCCTTCAATCTAGTTGTGGAGGGCACAGCTCAGCTCCAAGTCCAGTCGCCATTTTCAATCTTTAGTTGCAGGGGGCACAGCCCAGCATCCCATGCGGGAATTGAACCAGCAACCTTGTTGTTGAGAGCTCGCGCTCTAACCAACTGAGCCATCTGGCCCCCCCTCTAGTGGCTCAGCAGCAGCTTGTTGTCTTCAATCCAGTTGTGGAGAACACAGCTCACTGGCCCATGTGGGAATGGAACTATAAACCCTGTAGTTCAGAGCTTGTGCTCTAACCAACTGAGCCATCCGGCCACCCCGTTTTTCTCATTTTTAAAAATATATTAATAATTACCTTGAGAATAAATTACAGTATAAACTACAAATTTTCAGAAAAGGCAACCAGTAAACCCACTTGCACAATACTGAACTAACAACAGGGAAACAAAATATATCTTATAAAAGGCCAAAATGAAATCAGTACTAATTTATTTACCATCAAAGCCAGAGCCTGACCCTCAAATACCTTTTCATATACAGTTCCTCTTTCAAAGTTAATTCCATATAACCTATGTTCATGTACACAAAAGTAAAAGTTTGCAGAACCAAGACCATTCAATGGAAAAGTAAGTCTCCTCAATAAATGGTGCTGGGCAACTGGGTATCCACATTCCAAAAACCTTTAGTTGGACTCATACCTCACTCCATACACAAAAATTAATTCAAAATGGATCAATACCTAATATAAGAATTAAAACCATAAAACTCTAAGAATAAAACACATGGGTAAAGATTCAGGACCTTGAATCTGGCAACAGGTCTTTAGATGACAAACAAAAGCTCGTGCAACAAAAGAAAAAACATACCAATTTACTCCACCAAAACTAAAAAGCTTTCTGCACCAACAGGCATTGTCAAGAAAGTGAAAAACAAACTAGAGAAGAGAAAATGTTAACAAATCATGTATCTGTAAAGGTCCAGCATCTAGAATATATAACAAACACAATTTAACAACAACATGACAATTCGATTAAAAACTGGGCAGCGGCCTTGAATAGGTATTTCTCCAACAGTATACAAACGACAAGCACATGAAAAGCCGCTCAGCATCACTGATCATTAAGAGAAGGCAAATAGGGCCGGCCCGGTGGCTCAGGCAGTTAGAGCTCCATGCTCCTAACTCCGAAGGCTGCCAGTTCGACTCCCACATGGGCTACTGGGCTCTCAACCACAAGGTTGCCGGTTCGACTTCTCAAGTCCTGCAAGGGATGGTGGGCAGCGCCCCCTGAAACTAAGATTGAACACGGCACCTTGAGCTGAGCTGCCTCAGTTGGTTGGAGTGCGTCCTCTCAACAACAAAGTTGCGGGTTCAACTCCTGGGCTGCGCTCCCTGCAACTAACAACAGCAACTGGCCCTGGAGCTGAGCTGCGCCCTCCACAACTAAGACTGAAAGGACAACAACTTGAAGCTGAACGGCACCCTCCACAACTAAGATTGAAAGGACAACAACTTGACTTGGAAAAAAGTCCTGGAAGTACACACTGTTCCCCAATAAAAGTCCTGTTCCCCTTCCCCAATGAAAAAAAAAAATTACAAAAAAAATTACAAAAAAAAGAAATGACCTATGAAAAGAAACAGTAAAATATGTACATTTACATAAAAACTGAAATTTTATGCTAGGACGGAAAAAAGAACACTAGAGAAAAGTATACACTAACACTTCCATGACAAAATTCAGAACGAAATGAAGGTGAAGCCTTCTGTGAACACAGACAGTGACACGTGCTGAAGTCTGCATTACCGCCGCCAACGTTAGAAAATAGCAGGCAGAAACGACTTCCTCCTGAACATTTTGAACTTCAAACCACAAGGCACAACAGCAGAGAAATTTCTCTGAAACCCTGCCTTATACCCTATTTGAGGCACTGCAGACAGTCTGCTGCTCCTTCAAGGGCTGGGTCTTAATGCAAATAAGATAACACTGGCAGTGCTCAGACCTTACAAACAATGAAGGCTTTCTTCTCAGTTGTGCACAATGTAACTTACTCAGCACCAAAGTGTACAAGATGCTACACACTCACACAGAACAGAGGAGAACAGTGCTTCTTGCCTTTAGAATGATTACGTTAAGGACAGAGTGGAAATGGCACATTAATTTCCAAGAAGAGGAAAGACATATTATGTGTATTCGATCTGTATCTTTCACAGTAACGATTTGAGGACACAGCACTCACACTTTTCCCTCAGTGGAAATCTAGCTAATGCTGAAAACTTCACCTAAGGAAGCTGTTCTCAAGATAAGAAATGCCAACTCAAAAATAAACAGAAACAAATTTTTGGAAGGATTCAAACCGTCTTTCCTTAAAAGTTTGATCAAACGACTCACAACTGAAAAACAAATCAGTGCGCAGCATGAAGAAGCAAGGCTGGCACACATTCAGCGTGGGGAGGAGTGCCACTCCCGTTTTTCGGGTATACCCGTCAGGCATCATGCCTCGTTTTCACACCTAGTACCATTTAATACCCAATAATCCTGTGAGTCCTATTGGAAAGTCCACCATGAAGTAGGCACATTAGGAAGTTAACTGAAGTTATTCATCAGGAACAACGATGTGTGGTTTCATTCAAGCAAGACTTCTATAAAATCACAACTGTATCCTCCCACAAAGGGCAGGATACAGTATCCCTACAGATACTAATTTGATAACCAAGTGATCTATGTCTTCATCCAAGTCAGTGATAAAAACATTTAACAAAATAGGACCAAAAACAAAGTATTTCATTTCACCACTAACGAGCTCTTTGGAAATTAGTGATTAATTCATTAATACTTTTGGAGAGTAGGTGTTAAAAGTATCTAGGTTTGCAATTACATGAACATTTCTCCAGCTCTTCAACAAAGTGTCTCAAGAGACAATAACGTGTCTTGTTAAAAGCAAGACTTGGTGTGGCTAAAATGCCCTTTGGCCCCACTGTGAAGATTTTATATCCCATGCTGTCCACATGACGCAATCAAGAGCCCAAATGTCAAGACAAAAGTTCCCACGCCCTCTCAAGGGATGAGCTAAGACTAGAAACCAAGTCTTCTGACTAA
Source organism: Rhinolophus hipposideros (assembly GCF_964194185.1). Taxonomy (NCBI): domain Eukaryota; kingdom Metazoa; phylum Chordata; class Mammalia; order Chiroptera; family Rhinolophidae; genus Rhinolophus; species Rhinolophus hipposideros. The sequence continues at coordinate 48,699,031 of NC_138064.1, forward strand.
CCCTATTTTTTTAAAATGAATTTGTGACATCATTTAATGACATCTTTTCCCAGTTCCTCAAACCTTAAAAAAACCAAGAAGCTATCCTTGACTCTCATCTCACATCCCATCAGTAAATCCAGTCAGCTCCCCTTGGAAAATAAACCCAATCTGGCCCTCCGGCCTCCGAAGCCCACCGCCCACACCACGGCCACAGAGCCCAGACTAGGCTGCTGCAGCCACCACCTCCCTGGTCGCCAGGCTTTCCCTCTCACCACCCGACAATCCATTCCCAAGTTCAGGAGCCAGGCTGATACTGTCCTCTTTTTTCTCAGTTTTGAAACAAATTGCGGTCCAGTACAGTACAATACAGTACACAGAACTTTTCCTCCGAGCCACCTAAGAGTTAGTTGCCAATCTGTTGCAACATTATCCTCAAATGCTAAACACAAGGACGGTCCAGATAACTACAAGAAAATCATGAAGATGAGAAGATTCAGATCAATATGCTACTGTGACTAAGTCCTCACACCCCACTCCAGAACACCCCTTCCACATGGTGGGGACGGCCTGGGCTCTGACTCGCCGCGCGGCCTGCTCTCCCCTCTGGACTCTGCCCTCACCTTGATGGAGCTGTCACACCACCGGCTCAGAAACGTCCTGCCTTCACCCGGCCTGGGCTCTGACTCCTGGGACCGCTGCTGTGCCCTCCCACTATGGACACTCCGTCCCAGGACACCCTTCTCCTCCTCCCCGGGCCCACACAGGCTGCTCTGGGCCGTGACAACTCCCACACTGCCTCCTCACACTGTGAGTGTCCCACCCTAATGAATGCAGCACAGAATTGTTTAGGAAGAAGGGAAAAAAGAGAATGATCACTTTTAAATGAACATAAATTACTTCGCTCCCCTTTGTTCAAAATCCTCCAACAGTTTTTTAAATTTTCTCAGAATAAAATCCAAACCCTTTTCCATAGTCCACTAGACACTAAAAATTGGTCCCACCTCCCCAAATCCACAAGGTCTCTGTTCTAACATTATTTCCTTAAAGGCTTTCCCCAGTCCCTTCCCCACACCCCTACCTTATTCTCTTGCCTGAATCTTCTTTACGGCACCTACGACTACCTCGTATCATAATATGTATTTATTTATGACCCACAAGGACAGAACAATTTCTGGCCTATTGTTGTAGCCTTATACCTAAACAGTGCCTAGCACAGAACAGACACTAAATGTCTGCCTGACAGTTGAATTCTTCAAGAACCCATCTTGGTGACACAAACCAATCATAATGCCATCTTGCACCAATATGATAGATGTAAAGATGCACGAAATGGCTGTGTAACTTTAAGGTATTAATGCTCACACGTGACATGGTGCTTTCAAGTATATTATTACTTGCAGTGAGTCTGAGCAGTATCTGTATTACATTTTCCTTCTCTTTTTCACAGACAGACAAGGCTCAGAAGCGTACAATGATGTGCGCACGTTACACGGCCCCTGATTGACGAGACCAGGACTGGAACCCCGGCCTTCTAAGTAGTATTCACGACACACGCAAGAGCCTCTGTGTGGGCACAAGTCAATCACCCTCAAAATCCCCGACATCCTTTCAACTTCCAGAATCACTGGACTGGTTCACGAGGACAACTAGATGTGCAAAAACACTGTAATTTTCAACCCTACCTACAAATCTGACTTACTGAAAGCATAATCAGGCACTGACTACACATCTGTTACATGACAGCTCTGTTTATATAAAGAATACAAGCAAAAGACCCTTGTTAATGGGCATTTTAACAGCACATTCCAGGAGTCAGCCAGCTACAACCCCACCACCTGTTTCTGTTAATAACATGGAAGCTGAAAATGTTTACATTTTTAAATGGCTGGGAGGAAAAAAATATCAAAATAACAATATTTCGTGACACCTGTAAATTAAAAGTATTTCCAAGGTCAGTGTTCATAAACAAAGTCTGATTGAAACACCATCACATTCATTTATTTATTGTCTATGGCTGCTTTTGCGGGACAATGTCAGGGTTATAAAGAGTTTCGACAGAGATCACGTGGCCTGAAAAGCCAAAAATATTTATTATCTGGTCCTTTAGAGAAAAAGTTTACCACCCACTGCCACAGTCTCCTGCTTACACCTCTTCCCAACATCCTGACCTGCAAGAAACATTCCCCGACTTTCACCCTGCCCAATTCGAGGAAGGTTTTCCCATAGCACTCGAGTCTTCTCCCATCACTTTGCATCCATTTTGAGATGTATAAACTGTCTGTTACACATCTGACTCTTCAGCTAGATTATAAAATGATGGACGACGAGGCCCCCAGGCTTGTTATCACATCGCCAATGCCTCGCAATGCCCATGTACACCAGGTGCCCAATACCTGCTGAATGAATGAAAGAACAGAAGGTACGAAATCTGGATGAGCTGATCTAAACAACTCTAAAACTTAAGAGTTTCTTCTAGAAGAGTTTCTTCTAGAAGTTATCAGAAGTGAACAGATAATTAGACGTTCATAGGATCCATACAAATGACTGACTATCCCTTGGCTCATTTCAGTCATAAAAATCACAAAAAAATGGATCAAGGCAGGACAGGAGATTGGGGGGGCAGAGGGCTTTAAATTAATCTGCAGCTCAGTAGTTAAAGGTATTAACAACAAAAATCAAGAACTTAGGGTCCCAGGCTCAGACTGAGTCTACACAATACTGATCTACAGGATGGGCTATCCCCCAGTTTCAACCACCCCCTCCAAAAAAGTTTTTTCTCATACACTGCCTGAATCTTTACATACTTCACTAGGTCACACTGCCTATTAGTCATCTAATTTATTCACTCACCTTACAAGAAATCTCTTTAAACTACAAATAGATCTGAAAAGCTACAGAAAAAAGTCTCATGTGTTAATGTGGACTAGATGAAACAGTTTTGATAGAGAGAGAGAAAAAAAGAGTAGGCGTTTTAAGATAACGGCCTCAAAGAGGAGGCAGAACTTAGATAAGGTTCTGAGAGCTCAGGGAAAACTAAACACTGGGCAGGGAAGGGGGAGGGGAAGAAAGGGGAAGAAGAATAGAGAAGATACACACACCCGTCAATACATGGTATTGGAAAATTTTTACAAACAGTATTGTACTTTTGTATCATTTGTCAAACTTTCTGATGCAACACTGTATAGTTGATATAAATACCAATGAATCTAATGCACTTATAACATTACAACATATGAATATCAACCCCGTTGATATATACTGATTATTCCCAATTTTTTCTATCACACAGTGCTACAAAGTTTCTGGATTTCTTTAAGTATATGCTTTATTTTTATTAAGTTAAATAACACTACTTATTAACCAAATTATACTTCTAATAAAGCAAGGCAAAAAAAAATAATTCCCCAAATCTGGGGTGGATGGGTGGCTCAGTTGGTTAGAGCACGAGCTCTGGGCAACGGGTCTGCGGGTTCGATTCCCACATGGGCCAGCAAGCTGTGCCCTCTGCAACTAGAACGAAGTCAATGAGCTACCGCTGAGCTTCCAGGTGGCTCAGTTAGAGTGCGGGCTCTCAACCACAAGGTTGCTGGTTGGACTCCCACAAGGGATGGTGGGCTGCGCTCCCTGCAACTAACAACAGCAACTGGACCTGGAGCTGAGCTGCGCCCTCCACAACTAAGATTGAAAAGAGAACAACCTGACTTGGAAAAAGTCCTGGAAGTACATACCGTTCCCCAATAAAATCCTGTTCCCCTTCCCCAATAAAAAATCTTTAAAAAAAGAAAAATGATAATTCCCCAAATCATGATTATTTGTATCCACCAGGTAACAAGCCAAATAATGACTCAGTTTTTATCACTCAGTTTTTATTTTTTTTTTTTTTTAAAGATTTTATTGGGGAAGGGGAACAGGACTTTATTGGGGAACAGTGTGTACTTCCACTTTTTCCAAGTCAAGTTGTTGTCCCAATCGTAGTTGTGGAGGGTACCATTCAGCTTCAAGTTGTTGTCCTTTCAGTCTTAGTTGTGGAGGGCACAGCTCAGCTCCAGGTTCAGTTGCCATTGCTAGTTGCAGGGGGGCACAGCCCATCATCTCTTGTGGGAGTCAAACCGGCAACCTTGTGGTTGAGGACAGGCTACAACCAACTGAGCCATCCGGGAGCTCAGCGGCAACTCAGCTCAAGGTGCCCTGTTCAATCTTAGTTGCAGGGGGCGCTGCCACTATCCTTTGCGGGAGTCGAGGAATCAAACTGGCAACCTTGTGGTTGAGAGGATGCGCTCCAACTAACTGAACCAACTGAGCCATCCGGGAGGCAGCTCAGCTCAAGGTGCCGTATCAGCCCACCATCACTTGCAGTACTCAAGGAGTCGAACCAGCAACCTTGTGTTTGACAGCCCAATGGCCCATGTGAGAATTGAACTGGCAGCCTTCAGAGTTAGGAGCATAAAGCTGTAAGCGCCTGAGCCACCGGGCCCGGGCCCCTATCACTCAGTTTTTAAATACAACTTCAAATTAATCATCCAACTACTGAAAATCAATCACAGCTTTTAAATGAACTACGAATATTATATAAAAATAAAATTTGTACCAATTTCTCAGGTTAAAAGCCTATATTAAAGATATCAGCACAAAATGTTTACTTTTGGGGGGGGGGGGGAATTGAATGTACCTTATGACTTAATACTATTTTTCCTGAAATGTTTTTAAAAATAAATTCAGATATTGATTTGTTGCCACCTACTGGTCAAATTTGTATTTGAATATTATAATTTCATATCTAATATTTACTAGTTATTAATAATATAAAACAGTCAAAATATCTTAGTGATGCTCTATAAAATTTTAATAAATTACTCTGATATATAAAAGAATATATAAAAGAACTCTCAAAGCTCAATAATAAGCAAACTACACAATATTGTTTTAATTGTTAAAAAATTTAAATAGACACTTCACCAAACAAAATCTAAGCATGGGTACATAAGCCCATGAAACAATGCTCAGCATCAATTTTCAATAAAATGAAAATTAAACCAGGAGATACGACTACACACCTATTAGAAGGCCAAAACATAAAAGCATATATCCATATACTGGCCATGCCAAGTGTTGGCAGGTATGTGGAGGAACTTAAATATAGCTGTTGGGAGCAAAAAACGGCAGAGGCACTCTGAGAAACATTTGCCACTTTTTTAAAAGTTAAAGATACACCTATTACATGACTCAGTCATCTCACTCAATTTACCCAAAAGAAGTAACAACACACAACCATATAAAGACCTATAAACAAATGTTAACCACAGCTTCTTTATATTTATTTATTTTTTTTTTTGAGTATTACAATTTTTTTTTACTAGTTTCAGGTGTACAAAACAAGGTAATATTTAGACGTTCATCATTTATATCCCTCACACTGTGAACCCCCCGCCCCCCATCCACTATCCCTCCGACCTCACACCGAGCCATCACATTATATATATAAAATTATAGTTGGCATTCATTAATGTTTAGCTTTTAATGTTTAGGGATCAGTAGGATCCCTTTTTGTTTTATTGATGGTTTCCTTTGCACAGCTTCTTTATAAAGCCAAACACTGGATATAAAGGTCCATCAACAAATAACAAATATAAACAAATGGTGGTATATCCATACAATGTGAATGTGACTCTATTCAGCAATAAAAATTATTAAAAGACCGACCTATGACACAAGGGGCCAGCCCAGTGGCTCAGGTGGTTTGAGCGCCGTGCTCCTAATGCGGAGGCCACCAGTTCAATTCCCACATGGGCCAGTGAGCTGTGCCCTCTACAGCAAAGATTGTGAACAATAGCTTTCCCTGGAGCTGGGCTGCGGCGGGCTGCTGTGTGCCACCATGAGCGGCCAGTGGCCAGTGTGAGTGGCCGACAGCCGGCGAGAGCTGCCGCAAGCTGCTGTGAGCGGCTGACCAACGACTGGCGACCGACAGCCTCAGCCGAGTAGAGCGCAAGGCTCCTAATACCAGCATGGGCCAGGTTGCTGTGTCCTACACAACTAGACAGAAACAATGGCTTGAACTGGTGGCTGGGGGCGGAGAGGGGGGGAGGCAGAAAAAAACGGGGGAAACAACGGCTTGAACTGGAGGGGGGCCAGAGGCAGAAGGAAGGGGGTAAAAAAGACAGACACACAATAGATAAACCTCAGAATAATTATGCTGAGCGAAAGCAAGACACAACGGGATACATGCTGTATGGCTGTGCTATATAAATTTTAGAAAATGCAAACTAAGCTACATGACAGAAGATGGGTGGTTGTGTAATAAACTGGGGTATGGGAAACAGGGAGGGGTAAGAGAGAAGGATTACAAAGTGGCAGGAAAAAACCTTTGGGGGTAATGGAAATGTTTATAAGCAAGATTGCAGGGATGGTTTCATAGGTGTACTCATACATCAAAAACCAAACAAATGTGTGCAGTTTATTCTATGTCAATTATACCTCAATAAAGTTGGTAAAAATCCCAAACATATGTATGCAAATGGTCTAGAAGAAAACATACATAAAAATGAAAATAGCATTAGGAAGTTGGGCTCATTTTCAATTATCACCATTTTTGAAATATACCAACCAAAGAAAATGTAATTTATTTCATATCTCATGTAATTCCAAAAGGGTTTGCAGTAGTAGTAATAAAAGTAGAATAATAAAACCATTAACAAAACAGTGAAACCATAACCAATTAGAATTTGACAAAATTTCAAGAGAGAATTGCAAACCGGAAAAGAAAATTATATGTAAAATTTTCTCCCTTCCTGAAGTAAAGCGGATTTTAATGTTGTTCGTCAAAAATATAATACCACTTTGCATTTTCTAAAATTTAACACAACTTATTGTATATTCCCTTATTTTTCATCCTGTTTATCCCATGTGTCAGTAATTTTGTTTCCATTTCCAAATTTACTTTCAAAATTCTTTTCCGACTGCTATTGCCCTAAGTCTTAAGTCTCACCAATTCAAACCATTCCTGGGATGAGGCTGAAGGCACATTAACTGCTCTGACAGCCTCCCAGCTTACCTCACTACCTCCAATTTCTCTCCATTCCAATGCATCCTGAACAGTTCTTTTGGAAGTGGCTTTCCCAAGGTCACTTTCCTGATGAAGAATCCTAAAACAGCTATCTTTAACAAAAGTTGAAGCTCAAACAAGACCCCAAGACCTTCTGTAACCTGCCTCCATCCCAGCCACACCTGTAAACCCACTACCATCACCCACCCCCGATGCTGTGCAATTTGGACTCAGAACCTCTGGGGGTGGGGCCAAAAAAGTTTTAACCCGGATGAATCTTACACATAGTAAGATTTGAAAATCTTATAAGAAAGGGTCTTTCCATAATACTAATTTTGCCTATTCCCTGGTGTCATCTCCCACCACTTTCCCACAAAGACATTAAAATCTACACATACCAAATTATTTGTGGAATCCATCTTGTTCTTTCTTGACTGCAAGCCTCTTTACACAGGCTGCTCTTTTCACTGGAACGCCAGACACCCTCCCTAATCCTGTCATTCTCCTCCCCCACAGCCCTTGTACCCCAACTATGGATTTGACCTGTGGATCTGGCAAAGCACAGAAGCTTCAAACAAACAAGGAAGGAAGGAGGGATAATGAAATGGAACATATGAAAGTAAAAATGGGAAGAGTAGACAAAACCAAAAGGAGGCTAGGGAATAAACCGCTGGACTGGGCCATACAAATGATATTTTTTTAAAAAGGTGTAACCATTCAGCCTTTGCTAAGGCGCCTTGAAAAACAATTTCTCCAAGCCCAAACCTGTTCCCAAGCGACCTTGGGGGTAGGATGTGTTCACAAGTTAATAAACCGGACTGTAGGAAGGCAGTCAGAGAGACAATAAAGCCTGTGAGGAGGCCTTGGACGCCCCGTGTCTCAAAGAAGCTACTGCAAAATGACAAATGTGCGTAAAACTCATGACAATTAGGATGATCACAGTATTTTAACAGTACCTGAGTCTTAAAAATTGGAAAAGGTAAAGACTATAAAACACCTGAAACGGGGTGGCTGGTTAGCTCAGCTGGTTAGAGCGTGGTGCTAATCACACCAAGGTTGCCAGTTCGATCCCCACATGGGCCACTGTGAGCTGTGCCCTCAAAAAAAAAAAAAAAAAAAAAAAAAAAAAAAGTCAAAACACCTGTAAAAATTTGTGTGTTCAGTTGTCAAACTCTCTACCAGAACTTGGGCTCTACAGGGAAAGAACTCTTATTCATGTTTCATTTTATGCATACATTTGTTGACTCACTATAAGTGCATTTCCATTTTAGCACTTTGTGTACCAATACCTGATTTAATTAGATTATCAAGCATTGATTGAGTCTCCCATTTCTCAAAGACCTATTATTTCTTAGTTTACAATGTCATATCCTTCCATTCTTCAGTAACATTCTCACCAGAGGCTGGCAAACTTTTTACTCAAGAGCCAGACAGTAAATATTTTAGGCTTTGTAAGTAATGTGGTGGTCTCTATTTTAGACAGACAATATGTGAACAAACGTGACTGCTTCAATAAAACTTTATGGACACTGAAAATGAATTTCACAAAATTTTCAGATGTCACGAAACATTCTTCTTTGAATTTTCTCATTTATTTAAAAATGTAAAAGCCACCTTACATAGCAAGCCACATAAAACCAGGTGTTGGTTTGCTGTGCTTGACCGGCTAGCCAGTTGCGGAGCCTTGCTCTACACCTTCACTCAAAGGTTCAACTGCACAACCCTTCCGATTATTCCGTATTGCCACAGTACAACAATTAACTTTATTTGCAAGTCTCTCTGGTAAGCCCCAATTGTGTGGTGGTCTGTATGTCATGAACAATTAAGCATTCTTTTCACTTAAACCCATTCAGTTTCATCCATATTCACACTTTCAAAAAAAAACTTGCTTATCTAGTTTCTGATTTAAAATACTGAAGGACGGAAAGGTGGGATTTTAAGTAATTGTGTAAACGGAACAAAGAACAATGACAACTCTTATATTGATGTCAAGTGTTAAAAGAGTCCATTATGATGAATCTCAGATCTAATTTCTCTCCCACAGGTTCAAACACAAAAAACTAAACAGTACCTTTTGAGTTTGCTAACTCATTCTCACATTTTAAAGACATGCAAAAAATCAAACTAGAGAAACGAATAATACAGCCAAGTATACTGCAAAAGATGAGAAAACACTGTATTATAAGGAAAACACATTATATTATGTAACAGAGGTTATGATATAGAATAAGGTAAAAGAAGCTAAAACACCATAGCTTTTGAAGAACAAAAACTTTTCTCAAATTCATTTATTCATTCATAAACATTTATGCATGAAGAACTCAATGTGTCTGGAATACAAAGTTGGGCGAGAAACAAGTGTCTGAACGGAACACAGTCTGTGACCACATGGACCTCCGTTCTGCATCCATTCTGTGCACTATCAGCCACTAGCAGCGAGTGAAAATTTAAATTTAAATGAACTGATATTAAATAAAAACTGCAGTTCCTCAGTCACACTGGTCACACCTGAAATGCTGAGAGCCAGCTTGTGGATACCATATTGGACAGCAAAGACACAGAACACTTCCATCATCACACAAAGTTCTGCTGCACAGGACTGGTTTAAAAGTTATCTACTTCCCTGTCTCCACTGACTAAACATAAAAATGAAACTTAATGTCTTCCTTTCTTCAAAAGGAGTGTTAAATGTTTACCACCTGCCTCTTGGAAAATACCATGTTAATAGTCTTTCTGTAAGAAAGTATTTACTGTTATTGAAAACTGAAAATCACCTCCTAGGTTGACTCATACAACCAAAAAATCATCTTAAATGCTTTTACCAGTTTTAAAATGTTTACAACATTCAGGAAATGAGCATTTCATCAATAACTATTTCAACCACCTTATTAGCTTTAAACCACTCTCAACTGCACCTTGAATATTCTCAACTACAATATTTCATTGCCTTAGAAAGTGAAGACTTCTGAACTTCACTCTGATTGTCACCTAATTCTTTCAACTGGAAAACATTTTGTTTCCTCTTTGTCACCTCTGCCAATGCCTGGCACATAGAAAGCACTTAAATAATTGTTGCACAAAAGGTCAATGAACTCTAAGTCTCTCTAGTACTGCCAAACCAACAACACAAGAGCCAGTTTCCACCTCACGATTATACGAAGCATGATCAAACAATATGGTAAATGTTTAAATTTTAAAAAGTAAAAGATACATGGTCATTAATCACCCTCAGAATACTCCCCCTCACTTGGAACACGCTCATCCCCATCGTTCTTGCCACTTTCTGAAGCAGTTCTGGAGTCCTCTTTCGTGACTGTCTTTTGTTGTGCTGTCGTGGCTGCCTCGATGTCCTGACTCATTTTTACTTTGGGGAAGAGCCAGAAGTCGCACGGTGCCAGATCCAATGAATAAGGTGGATGAGGACACACCGTAATGTTTTTATTTGGCAGAAATTGCTGTACCAGAAGCCACAGATAACATGGAGCATTGTCGTGATGGAGGATGATTTATGGCACACTTTATTTTTTTTATTAGTTTTAGGTGCACAAAACAAAGTAATAGACGTTTATCATTTATATCCCTCTCACTGTGTCAACCCCCCTTCCCCATCCACTATCCCTCTGACATCGCACAGAGCCATTACATTTCCTCTGTCTCTATTCCTAATGCTGTACTCCGCTTCCTTTAAGTATATACATACATATATATACATATACATATGTATATATATAAACTTGTAGTTGACATTCATTATTGTTCAGCTTCAGCTTCAGGTGTCCAGTGCGGTGATCAGGCATATGGCACACTTTACAACACACCTTCTCTCAATCGTAGCTCACACCCAACTGACTGCACTGAACAAGTTTAAACTAGTCACACACTGTAACTAAGGTTTGATGCACTGCTTCCCATATTGAAGATCCCTGTATTTCCATTGGATGGCACTCAGCAGCAGCATTCACTGTATTTTTTTATCACAACGGAAAGGCTCCGTGTCACACATGGCTTCTGGTATAGCAATTTCTGTCAAAAACATTACAGTGTGTCCTCATCCACCTTGTTCACCAGATCTGGCACCGTGAGACTTCTGGATCATCCCCAAAGTCAAAAAGACCATGAAAGGCAAACATTTAGAATCAATTCAGGATATCGTGGCAGCAATGACAGCGCAACTAACACAAAAGAGGACTTCCAAAACTGCTTCAGAAAGTGGCGAGAACGATGGGATAAATGTGTTCGAAGTGAGGGAGAGTATTTTGAGGGGGAATAATGGCAATGTGCCTTTTACTGTAATAATTTTTTTCATTAAACAGTCACCATGTATTATGATCACACATCACAGGTATTAATGGAGGTTTGAGTCTCTGCTGCTCCTTATTTTTTATGGAACTTTATTGACTGTATGATTTAAATTGCACCACACATTTGTGGGTGCAAGCTTTCTTGTTCTCTAAAAACCAAAGACTTCTAAAAAGTGAAACGTCTACAAGGGAAAGAAAAGTATTGCACACTGCCCCAGAACTGTAAAATTTCCTATTACTTAGCTGTGAAACAGGCTGGCTTTTAAATGAATATGTATAAATATAATGGAATATTATTTAGACTTAAAAAAGGTAATCCTGCCCCATGCTACAAAATGGATGAACCTTGCAGACATTGTGCTAAGTGAAATAAGTCAGTCACCAAAGCACAAATGCTGTGCACTTAAAATGGTTAAGACGGCAAGTTTTAGAACAAAATTAGTATGTTTAAATTATTTCTCACAGATGACAGAAAACTGGCTCTAAAGCAAACCTGTATGTCTTTCTAAAGAAAACTTTATTAAACTCTTACGTATAAATTATTTACAATGATCTCCAAAGAGGTAGCCATAATACTTTGTTGCTATTGAAACTTTCTTTTAAATATTATACCAAAGAAGATATCTGGGAACCTTCACAAAGATATGTACTACAAATACATTCTAACAATACAAATTGTAGGTAGTGTCAATTTGTATTTTTCTCTATAGCAAACAGTGGTTCAATAAATCTTGTCTCCTGAAAATTAAAAATCAAATGGTTTTCATATTAGTACCTAGTAAAAAACTGTTTAATAAAACTCTGGTGTCCAGTGGGTACCAAGTTTCACTTTGAGATGATGAAAAGTTCTGGAGATGGATGGTGGGGATGAACGCAAAACACTGTGAATGTACTAATGCTTCTGAACTGTACGTACACTTAAAAATGGTAAAAACAATAAATTTTGTTATGTATATTTTACCATAATAATAACAAACTCCGATTTCAATAAGAATTAAGAGGTTTTATGTATGTCATTTGCAATAGTTTATGAACCACTATTAAGAAAACTCACGTGTGGTAATTTGCAATTAATTCTAAACTACCAGTAACAAAGATATCTCAAAGGTCTCAGTTATTCATAAAGATACAATTACATCACAATTGGAAATTTTCCTTGAAAACAGAAATTTAATGTTTTCAAATTGTTCCATACAAATGACATATAACATATTAACAGTAATGAGACTCTAACGGCTTGGCAAACTTAAGTCACTATTTGGCTCAGAAAAGTTTGACATATATTCTAACCAAACTAGTCCTGTATAATCAGGTGATGTGTTTTTAAAAATACAAAATGTTATTTAAAGAAACATATATGAGCTTGCCAAGAACATATGAAGTAATGGAGATGAGGATAAAGGCAGCATTAAACTACGACCATACCTTACTACCCTACAGAATCAGGGATCTTTCATAAATATCCAGGTATAAGTGTAGGATCTTAAGGTTACAGAAAGAAGTCTTAAGGTTACTATTTATCAAGTAATACAGGCCTCAGAAGTGCAGGCCTTATGCTAAATATATCACATGGATTCTCACTTAAACTTCACAGAACCCCATGAGATACTTTCATCTCGTATTACAAATGGGGAAACTGAGGCACAGATAGGTTAAACAACATGTTCGAGATTACACAGCTATTAAGCCACAGGACAGGGATAAGAGCCAAGTTTGTCCCCAAAGCTCGTGCCCCTTTAGAGAGCCCATCACAGGTGTTACATTTTGCTATCACCTATGTAACTCTATGAAGTAAACTGCAGTTGTATGACCCCTATTTTCCTAGAGGAAACATACATAGGTTTTGGAGGATAAACCTCGTCCTCAAAGTCTCTTATGGACCAACAACAGAGCTCGGTCTGGAACCCAAGTCTTCTGACTTCTCACTCGGTGCCTTTCCTCCTCAATGTACCTGCCCTGTGTGGTAGTTTTAAAACTATGTTCACAAATTATTTACTATGCTTCTCTTCAAAGGGTAAAACCCAAACACTCCCCTCACTAACTCACTACTAACAAACGAAATGTAGCAGAAGTGACAAGTGGGAGACTTCCACAGGCAGGTGTGAGATTTCACAAGCAGGTGTGACTCCCTAGGGCGGGTGGGAGACTCCCAAGGGCGGGTGGGAGACTCCCTAGGGCGGGTGGGAGACTCCCAAGGGCGGGTGGGAGACTCCCAAGGGCGGGTGTGACTCCCAAGGGCGGGTGGGAGACTCCCAAGGGCAGGTGGGAGACTTCCAAGGGCAAGTGGGAGACTCCCAAGGGTGGGTGGGAGACTCCCAAGGGCAGGTGGGAGACTTCCCAGAACAAGTCATAAAAAGCACTGCAGCTTCCGCCTTATTCTCTGGGATCATCACTCTGGATGAAGCCAGCTGCATGCTGAGGACACTCAAGGCCAGGTCCACACGGCGAGGAAGTAGGGCCTCCTGCCAACAGCCATGTAAGCAAGCCAGCTTGGAAGCAACTCCGCCAGCCCAGCCAAATCTTCAAATGGCTGAACCTTGCGCCAGAGCCACCCAGCTACGCTGCCTCTCAATTCCTAACCCGCAGAAACCAGGCGACATAAATGTTTGTTGTATTAGGCCGCTGTTAGGGGGGTTTCAGCTTTATGAGGAATAACTGACAAATAAAAGTGTAAGATATTTAAAGTGTACGTCCTAGGGATTAAGCCACTGTGTTTTAAGGTAATTTGTTACACAGTGACAAATAACTAATTCAACTAGGAAGGAAACTCACACACACATCTCACATGTGACCAACACTTTGCCATTGAAATTACCAGGTAAGAGTCACCTCTTAAAAGAAGCTGTGTGACGACCTGACTACGTGGTGATTTCTCAGATTCAGTTCATCGTCTGTAATATGACAGACAGTAACTTCATTTTAAATACCCTACCCATTTGACACTACTCTTTCCACTTACCTGACCTCTTAGAGTCACTCTGAGGGTTAAATGGAAGCATGTGTACAGAACTCGGCACGACGTAAATACAGGCAGCGAAGGTCAATGGTCACTGTTACTAACTTATTTCTTTAACCTGACCTTCAGGTAGCAGCCTCCCCCAGACTTAGAAGCATGCTTCAACAATCCCCAGTTCTCAACAGGGAGCATATTCCATTACCCACCTAAACTGACCAACGGCCTTTTTACAGGTCTTCGTGTACTTCATTTACTCTTCTGTAAAATACAACACTCATCTAAAACTGCCCGACTATTTGCTTCCAGAGAATGAAGAGGTAACATGGTTCTCTTCCAGTCTCTGCCCCTGCAACATGTAGGTTATCCTCAAAGAGCTCTCCTTGGACCTCATCTCTTCATTTTCAGAGCTTCAGTAATGACCTTTTTGCTGATGTCTGACTTCAACGTGTATCACAGACTCTACCTGTCATCTGAGTACAGACCCCAATTTCCCCAGCTCAATAGCCCCACATGAATGTCTCACAAGTGTCTCAAACTCAACAAAATCTGAATTTTTTTTGCCTCTCCACTTTTCTCCTTACTTGTTTCCCCTTCTTTACACACCCAACGCTGCTTCTCCTCTCGTGGTCATTAACAGACCAAAACCTCAAAAGTCAGAGAATGAGATGTCCAAAGTCATATTAAAATCCTCCCCTTCTGCTGTCAACAAATATATTAGGCACTGTGCTGGGAGCCAGGGACACATGGCAAGCAGGACACAACCGCCCTCAGGAGCTCACAGTCTAGCACACTTCTGATCACCTGCCAAGACCTAATGGACCTGTGCAGGCTCACACATACCCATCCCCTCCTTTCCATTCCTAACCAGTCAGCTAGCCTCTTATACCCAGGCCACTGGGATAATGTGCTAAACTTTGGCTCCAAATCTTCAATCTCTACCCTATCCATCCTTCTCGTAGCTGCCTAAGCAGCTCCTCACAAATGTGCGATGGTCCCCAAGAGCTTACAGAGAAAGGCGGCATCCTCTAACATTATCGTGATGGTGTATCATTGCCTTTCTTCTCCCCTCAAATCACCTCTGCAGCCTGCTGTACACTCCACATCTGAGTCTCTCCCTAACGCTCCTGTTTACCAGCTATTCCCTCAGATGTCACGCCTCTTCGAAAATACCCTGGGTAGTCATCAGAAAGAAGTGATCCTTCCCTTATTTTACCCAACACAACGCCTATACTTCTAATTGCTATCAGTCCCTTCCACTTTCTATCACTGTGAGTTGTTTGCTTGCCTGTCTCTCTGAGCAGGTCATAAACCCCTGGCTGTCACTCATAGCTTGGCAATCTTGAGTAAGTTATTGCATTATCTGAGGTGCAATTTTCTCTCATCACTAAAATGAAGCAGTTAGATTAAGTAATTGCCAAGGAACTCCCGACTCCAAAGTTCCGCAAGGATGAGTCTTATATCCCTTTGAAAAAGGCAGTAAGCACAGCTGTACGCAGGCACCTGGTAGTCAGACAGCTGGTTCTGAGCCCAGCACTGCAGCCTTTACCAGCTCTCAACAGTAGGCTGAGGCTTCATATCGCTGTGCCACAGGGCCTCATCTGTAAAACGAGCATAATAATACTGCTATCTGTTAGAACTCAGTTTTTTTAAATAACAGCTTTTGTCAGATATAATTCACAGGTGATACAATTCACCCACTTAAAGTTTGCCACTCAATGACTTTTAGTATATTCACAGTTGTATAACCATCAACACAATCAATTTTAGAATATCTTCGTCACCCCAAAAAGAAACTCATATCCATCAACAATCACTCCCCATTTCCCTCCTCTCCCCCAACCGCAGCCCTAGGCAAACTACTCTACTTTCCATCCCTATGGATTTGCCTATTCTAAACACTTCATATCAATGGAATAATATAAATAATATAAAATGTGGTCATTTATGACTGGTTTCTTTCATTTAGCATCATGCTTTCAAGGTGCATGTATGTTGTACTATGTAACAGGACTTCATTCTTTTTATTGCTGAATAATATTTCATCGTGTGGATATACACATTTAGTTTATCCATTCATCAGTTAATGGACATTTGGGTTGTTCCCAACTGGCCATTATGAATAATGCTGCTCTTTCAGCTCTAAGTAGTAGAAAATCCAATGTGCCCTGGCTTCAATAACTGCAAGTCCAGCTTCAGCCAGGGTTTCAGCATCATCATAGGGTTTTCTCTCCACCTCGTAGCTAGGCTCTGTTCTCTGTTCATTCTCAGGATCTCGCTGGAGACAAAATGGAAAGGGAGACAAAACTCCCTTTCACATCCTCTCAGTCAAGCCAATAGGAGAAAGCAAAAGCTTCCTGCAGATCCTCAAGCAAAAGCCCCAGGACTAGTTCTGGGGAGGGGGCTCCAGCTGGGGCCCACAGGCAGAATGCAGTAACTACCAGAACAGGCCAGGCTCTCCCCCTGTGGGTGAGGGGACCCAAACAGGGTGAACCAACTATAGATAAGAGATAATCTCCAAAAACTTGAGGCCTCTTCCCATTAGGATAAATGGATTCTGGACAGCTGAAAATTTCAGAAGCCCAATTCAAGGTTGCTGTGAGAATTAAAGATGATAAGTGCATCTCGAGCATTTGGTAGAATACCCGATACACTGTAGGTGCTTAATAAATGTTAGCTGCTATATTAGCTACTATTTGTACTAGATGAACCACAGGAAACTTGACAGAATTTGACTTTTAAGGGGAAAAAGCCAATTTCATGTAGCTCAATGTCACACATACTGAGCTTAAAATTAAAGCACGTTCAACTCGTATTTGCTTTTCAAAGCACTTCCTATCCTAACAACAACACAAGGTTCAAGCCTGATATCCACCTTAGTCATTTATTAGCTAAAATTCTCGACTCAAACTATTAAAAAAAAATTTTCATGGGAAAACATGTCTTTGATTTCTTAATATAAGCTAATAGTAAACTAGAATTACCTTTAGAAAAAGTGCTTTTTCAGTCTTGTCCAAAATATACTTATTTCATCAAGCCAGGGATATCAAATGTTTATTTCCCTCTTGAACTCTGCCTAAACATGATTTAAAAATTAAAAATAAATTTAAAAACCTACTACTGGGATCATCCATTCCTTTTATCACATCTTAGTCTTCTCGCTTATTCTCTCATTCTAGTTTCAGGTTATAGATCTAGGTAGACATCACCTGCTATCAACAAGGAATTTCTAGATTTGATGGCAATTTCACCGCTTTAATTCATTTTGAGGTCCTATGCTTAGACAACATATCTACTATAAGTAACTTGTAAGAGTTATTATTGAGGAAAATAAAAAGATTTAAGCTAGCCAAAATGAATAAAGGCATGTGCATGTTTAGATGCTTAAGAAATTTTTGTAATTCCATAGTTTTCCTTTCTTCATATTTCAAAAATTCCTAAAATACAATGAAACAACACAAAATAACTAACAGCTGCCACTCACTGAGCATTTGTTCCATACCACACAGAGGATAAGTACTATCTCATTTAATCCTCACGTTTACTCTGAGAGGTATGCACTATTAGCTCTATTTTAAGATGAAGGAATTGAGCCTGAGAAAAATTAAACTTATCTAACACTACTGAGAAAGTGATCCTTCAAAACCTGAACCCCAGTCAGCTGCCTCTGACAGCAATATCGGCCTCAGCAAAGAATGATATTCAAAGACAAACCAGACTTTGGGAAGATGGGAAACTGTCACATCTTCCCTGGTAAGTTTGGAAAGTCAAATAGCCTTTGAATAACTTTGCCTACACAAAGTAAGGAGATTCAAACTTTAAGAGAGTCAAGTTACAAAGCCTGAGATCCTCTAAAAGGTAAACTTATCCCCAAGTGTCCCTTAACTTGATGGCAAAGACACTGCAGGGAGTAGGCATCAGAGCAGCTCAGGGAAAGAGGAGAACAGTTGCATTCCTCTTATACCTACAGGGTGCTGGGTACTGTCTAAAGGATCCTGAAACCCTTAGTCTGCAACAACTAAACATCAAAACAAAAAACAAGTGTTTAAAGCTAAGACAGAAAACAGAGTTGTAGCACCTTTTTATAAACTGTCTTACTGTATACCAAAATCGCTACATAAAGCAACTTCTACCCCAGTCCTGTCACGTGTGCACATGAGAAAATAGTCCAGGCCCATGTGACATGTGAAGAGGAGCCTCCGTTAAGACAAAGAGAATATATTTTCACTTTTTTCTTTTGACAAAGGAAGAATTAAAACATAAGGTTCTTGCAATCATCTTTCTTTGGGGGCAAGGAACTTTCTCTTCTCCATGTCCCCAGAATGGCTTATCTTTCTGCAGACTAAATGGCAGTTTCAACGACCACTGAATCAGAACCCAGGACTCTAAGCCAGCACTCTAAACTGTCTCAAGCACTAAACAGACAAGTAGCCTTAATCAAGTAACTTCACTTTTTCAGGCCTTCATTTCTCCTTCACTGAAATTTCCCCACTGAAAGAGAAATGAAGAAATGAAGGCTTGAAGAATTTTAAGCTGTGCCCCAATGTCGGAAGCCATAGAAATCCCCAGGCCTTGCCTAGGCAGAACTTCCTGGTCACAAAACCCAAAGCCCGCGCGCGCCAAACCCAGAGCCCGCGCGCGCCAAACCCAGAGCCCGCGCGCGCCAAACCCAGAGCCTGCCCATTTCCTTGTACCTCATATGGCATCGCCCTGTCCTAGCCTATCAGCCCGCGACAAGTACCTCGCCACCCTATGACATAGCATATCCCACCCCCATCTGACATAGCTATATATATAACCCGCCATCGTAATAAAATTTTGAGGCTTGATCAGATCCCTGTCTTGCCTCCATTCTTCGCGTCTCCTGTCTCCCCTTTTTTTCATCCTCAACAGGTTTCTTCCCCTCGTCCCACGTTGCATTGTCCTGCCGGTCGGGACATTTTGGCGCCCAACGTGGGGCCCGAGGTACGAAGATTCTATGAGGACACCTACTCTGGAAACCGCCGCGGCCCCCCCCCCCTCCCTGAGCCTCCACGGGCTGGCTTCTTTCGAGCCCACGCAGTTTTCACTCGTGGGACAAGACTCGAGGGCCTCCCCGGCGCGAGTGTGGCTTGTTTCGAGCCCGTAAGGGACAAGACTCGACAGCCCCCTCGGCAGTAAAAAGGCTCGTTTGGAGTTCACGAGGTATTCACCCGTAAGAAAAGACTCCAAGTTTGCCCGACGTTGGAGTAGCCGCCCAGCGAAGGACGAGAGATTGGTGAGTAGGTGATTGACATGGGACAGGAGTTGAGTTCACATGAACTCTTCCTTAAGGGTATTAAGGAATCTCTCAAGATGCGGAGAGTTAAGGCTAGAAAAAAAGATTTACGTGAGTTTTTCAGTTTTGTCTCTGATATCTGCCCCTGGTTCCCCCAAAAAGAAACGATTGATCAAAAATATTGGAAGAGAGTTGGAGACTGTTTTAATGATTACTATCGGGTTTTTGGACCCAACAAGGTCCCTGTATCGGCATTCTCATATTGGAATCTGATTAATGATATCCTAAAAATACATTCCTCAGACCCAGATGTTAGAGAGATCTTACAGACAGGGGAAACAGTCCTAAAAGAGAGTTCCCGCCCCCCTTCTGTCTGCCGATCTGTTTCAATAGACATGCCAGAGGAACCTAAAAAACAAGCTGATAATCAGGAAGCCTCTGCCTTAGAGAATCACCCATTAAAAGACCCCCCTAAAATCTACCCTTCCCTTTTGGCCTTTAATAATCAGGACCAGCTCTCCCCAAGAGACCAGATAGATTTAGAGGAACAAGCTGCCCGCTATAATAAAAAAGAAGATCCCTGGGGCCTCGCCGCGCCAACCTTGCGCGCCCCTTCACAAAAAATACATACCCCTCCCCCTTATGTCCCCCCTCAGGAACTCCCAACATTCTATGACCCAGTCTTAAACCCAAACCCACCCCTATTCCCTCAAGACACCCTAGTTCAAAACACCCCATCCTTAACCGATCCCATTAGGCAGGCAAAAATATCTTTAACCCAAGAAATTTCTTCTCTTAGAGAGACACTCCAACAAAAACGCAAACATATGCAACTCCTAAAGGAGCTGCATGCCCTTGAAAAAGAACTTAAAACCTTAATGCCTAACCAAAACCCTAAAAAACCTCAAAAAGGCCCAATACTTAATAAAAAGACCCTAATGACCTTTCCAGTTACCCGCAGCCAAAACCGTGGCCCACCCTCTCAAGAGGATACAATGGAAGAGACTGACAATGAACCCCCCGACTCTCATAATCCCCCCTCGGCCGATGAGGCCTCTGACACAGAAGACCCAGAAGATAACACTCCCAACTCCAATGATCCCACTGGCCAAAAATATCACCGGCTAGGCATCAAACATATTAAAGATTTAAAAGGTACAGTAAGCTCTTATGGCCCGACAGCGCCCTACACCTTGACAATTCTTGAAGGTCTCAGTGACCGTTGGCTCACACCCAATGATTGGTTTAAATTAGCTCGTGCCACCCTTTCTGGGGGGGACCACGTCCTCTGGCACACAGAGTTTAAAAAAAACTGCCGAGAGATAGCACAGCGCAATAGTGAAAATAAAACAACAAGATCATGGACTCGGAATAAATTACTAGGAAAAAAACCCTATCATACCAATGAAATCCAGGCAACTTTTCCCCCGGGGCTGTTAGCTCAAATTCAGAACGCTGGTCTCAAGGCGTGGCGCCGCCTACCTCCAAGAGGCTCCGCTACCACCTCCCTGGCAAAGATTCGTCAGGGCCCCGAGGAGCCATATTGTGAGTTTATCAGCAGACTCACCGACGCCGCCGAACGGTTGGTCGGAGAAGGCGAGAACGACAGCGCCTTTGTTAAACATTTAGCCTATGAAAATGCTAACCCCACTTGCCAGGCAACCATTCGCCCCCACCGTGGAGGCAACCTTGCTGACTACATTAAACTATGCTCAGGGGTTGGAGCCTCCCATACCTTGGGACTCGCTATCGGAGCCGCCCTCCGAGACTTTGCCTCAAACAAGCCTCCTAATCAACAATCTAGATTATGTTTCTCCTGTAAACAACCTGGACACTTTAGTCGAGATTGCCCAATAAAAAATAGAGGTCCACAACCCCAAAATTCATCACAGCCCCCACCGACACCCTCCAGACCAATGCCTTCCACCGTGTGCCCAAGATGTCGACGGGGCAAACATTGGGCCTCTGATTGTTATTCTAAAACAGATATTGAAGGTATCCCCCTTTCCAGGAAACCGGAAAACCCCAGTCGGGGCCAGCCCCTGGCCCCTCCATCGGGACACAACCTAGGGGCTGTCAGGTTTGTTCCCCAACAACCAAGTCCTCAGATCCTCCCAGCTCAAGTGTCGGTTCCCTCCACCGGGCTACCCCCGGAAGCGCAGGACTGGACCTCTGTGCCGCCGCCGACTCGATACTAACCCCAGACCAAGGGGTCCAACTCGTTCCCACCACCACGACGGGACCTATGCCCCCGGGAACATTTGGCCTTATATTGGGACGGGGCAGCTCTTCCCTCGCCGGCCTGAATATAATCCCAGGAGTCATAGATAATGATTATACAGGACTCATACAACTCTTAGCCTCGGCCCCTCTGGGCCCTGTATCCATAGTAAAAGGCCAAAGGATAGCACAGCTTGTGCTTCTCCCATTAGACACCTCTAATAAACAATATCTGACACCAAAGAGACGGGAGTCCGCCTTCGGCTCCTCAGATGCCTATTGGATACAACAGGTCACTTTAGAGAGGCCACTTTTAACCCTGTACTTAGATGGAAAAAAATTTCAAGGTTTAATAGACACGGGAGCGGACGCAACAGTCATCTCAGATAGATACTGGCCTTCAACATGGCCCTC